>NC_067416.1:38183641-38808641 GCF_009764475.1 Pristis pectinata
GTACTCCCACTTGACTTGTCTAATTGTTAACAACAGCTTGAAGGCCACATATTTTCAGCATATGGTTGGCAGTCATTTCCAAATCTTTTTCCCTTTCAGAAACTCAGTAAACACACTGTCAATTCACTAAGTTAATTGTAATCAGGCTGATTGGAGGCTTGGTGCATTTGTGCCTCACCATTAACAGCTTGTATAATCTCCCTTTGACTGCTTGCCCACATTGTTGGTTTCCCCGCATATCAACAATCTATGTCTACTAGTCCACAAGATGCCAGCACTGACCAATGGCACTGTGGAAAATTTGCTTTATAGAGATTATATTTATCATTTAACAGTATTATTTAAGTCAAAGCATTTTAAAACAGTATCTGTCACCCTTTTACAGAGGGAAATTTGATGTTTCCCTAATTTTCTATTGACATCATAAAATAGAAATCTTTCATATCAATGCTGTGTAATTTTAGAGTTGTTATTCCTTTTAATGGAAGACACCTAATACATCCTAATGGTTCTGTGCTTTGCTCTATGTCAAAGAATTATACTTGTAAGGGCGAATTAGTCACATTCCATAGCTTTCTCAATAGTTCAGCTATTTTTTGTATTCAAATACTTACCTTAGTCCTTCTTGAAAGCCAAGGCTGAATCTGCTTCCCTCACCCATTCAGGCTGTGACATCCTACCAGTCAATCTAAATTAGGATATTCTTCCTACGTATATCCTGAAACCTCTATTGGTGTGCATCATTTAAGATTTATCAGCCCACTTGCATGATTGCTTTACTTTTCAGAAACTAATCGATTTCCTTTCCATCTGCACAAAGTCCACATGGTTCTGCACCATCAGAAAAATCACTACTATAGATAGCCTGCTGCATTCCATCATTCAAAATGGAACATATTCCCAGAGATGAACAGACCCAGTTTTCTGATGCTAAGTAATCTCTCAGGCTAATTCAATAATTTATTATTCGTTCCATTTTCCAACTTCATGGAAATTTGTTGTTGGCCTTTTGAGATGAAAACACCACACCTCCTCAATTACCTTCTTCTGCTCATACAAAATTTCCCTCATAATATTCCCAGATACAACATCATCCAGTACTAAGTGATCCCATTATTATCACTATAAATTCTTCCTTGGATGTCAACTTCCATTATCTTGTTGCTGTCAATAGTAAGGAAGTGTAATGAGGGTTGTTCACTAACAACAGTGTCAGCTTCACAAGCAACTGAGTTCTGAGCCCTGTCGAATAAGCCTCCAAATTCACTGAGAACTGATATATTTAATGGGGCATTATCGCCTAAAGTAATGTCATGGCACATGACAAGCTACACAGAGCTCTGCTGAGCCTTTGTTCACCTCCTTTAACACATGATTTCTCTTAGACTGAAATCCAATTCCCAGCCTTGCTGAGGAAGTGACTCAATTTTATTTTGATTTTACCTTGGCTTTGGCTTCCACCTGAGCTCCATTCTGGACCAGATGACGGACCACATCTGCTTGCCCCGCCCTGGCAGCCATATGTAGTGCGGTTTCTCCTCTCTGAAACACAGCACATACAGGACATAAATCAAACTTAATGTAATGCCATTTACGATTTAAACGAAATGAATACAAGACTTCCCTCCCACATTCAGTAACCTTTTCTAGGTACCATTTCTCCAGCCCATATCCTGACTGTGCAGGAACTCTGCACCCAGTTACCTATCTACTCCTGGCAGCAAAACGGCACAGCTGCCTCAGAGCATCAGAGAAACAGGTTCAGTCCTGAACTCGGGTGCCATCTGCGTGGAGTTTGAATGTTTTCCCTGTGACTGTGTAGATTTCCTCTGGGTACTCTGGTTTCGTCCCACATCCCAAAGACATGCAGATTGGAAGGCTAATTGGCCACAGTAAATTGCTTCTCGTGTTTGTAGCATCTCATGTGGCATCTGGGAGGGGGCAAAGAGTTCATAAGAAAGTGGGGAGAATAAAATAATGGGATTGATGTAGGACAAGTGTAAATGGATGGTTGATGGTCAGCACAGCCCTGGTGGACTAGAGCACCTGTTTCTATGCTGTATCTCTTTATGACTCTAAACTCCAGGTCTCACAAAATAGGGACACAGGCAGGGGTTGCATTTTTTATATTGCTACTGCTAAAGCAACTTAGAACATAGAATACTACAGCACAGTACAGGTCCTTCGGCCCACAATGTTGTGCTGACATTTTATCCTGCTCTAAGATCTATTCAACCCTTCCCTCCCACATAGCCCCCTATTTTCCTATCATTCATGTGTCTACCTAAGAGTCTCTTAAGCGTCCCTAATGTATCTGCCCCCACAACCTCTGCAGACAGTGCGTTCCACTAACCCACCACTCTCTGTGTAAAAAAACTTGCCCCTGACATCCCCCTTACACCTTCCTCCAATCACGTTAAAACTATGTCCCCTCGTGTTAGCCATTGTCGCAGTAGGAAAAAGTCTCTGACTGTCCACTCGATCTATGCCTCTTATCATCTTGTAGACCTCTCGTCCTCCTTCTCTCCAAAGAGAAAAACCCCAGCTCGCTCAACCTATCCTCATAAGACATGCACTCCAATCCAGGCAGCATCCTGGTAAATCTCCTCTGCACCCTCTCTAAAGCTTCCACATCCTTCCTATAATGAGGTGACCAGAACTGAACACAATACTCCAAGTGTGGTCTGACCAGAATTCTATAGAGCTGCAACATCTCATTGTGTCTTCCTAGTCCGTCAATGCCTCAGTTTTAAATTTCTCATCCTGGCCTTCCAATTGCTTGTGGCGATGTCCCCATCTTTCAGGGAGGGGAAACTATTGTCCACATCTCACCCTAGTCGACATGCAAGTCCAATTCCCCACGACTGTAGTGAACTATAACCTTCTGAAGTTGGCCTGTACAACCACTCTGTTGTGTCAGACCCCTTAACAGAATTGTGATCGGCACCCTTACCAAACGGATTCATTGCCATCTTTTTGGGTCTATAAATCCCTGCTTTGTCAGATCATCCAGATCTCAAGAATGAATGAAACAAAAAATCCAGCCAAACACCATTCTCCCCCAGCGCTCGCACTGACTCAATTAACAGATGTTACTGGTCAAAGTGCAATCACGAATTCCTGTGGCTTACTTTTAACCCAGTTGTTTTCAAGCCTGAACAACAAACTTTCTGTTTAAAATACTCCATGGTCTCTACCTTTTGCACAAGCCAACAGCAGTCTGCAGACATATTCAATATGGAAGCACAGAGGGTAATTCTAGCTATTGCAGATTCCTTTTTGCAGAGTGGAGGTAACAATCCATAAATACATTCTGGGAAGAAGGTCATTCATAATAGCAGCTGACAGCAGTGTTGTCAGGATAAAGGTGTTATGAATTCAACATGAGAAAAATATTAATGTTAATGAAATGTTTTAATTTGGTTATTGATGCACAAAATGGAGTCCTGCAGTTGCACTGGAAAAATACTCTGTGCAAAACTCTGATGAAAAATAAATGCACCCACATAGGGCATATCAGAAGTTCAGTATGCCCCAAACCATTATGCGATGGAGTATTTCTTAAGTCTTGTAGGTAACCAGTTGACATACAGGAAGGTCCCAAGTGCAGCAAAGAGACCTTTGGCCAGATCTTCTGTCTTTGGTACTAGTAAATAGACAAATGTCGGTCAAGAGAGATCTCCTTCCCTAAATAGTGCTATGGGATTTTTTATATTTATTTTGAGAGGTAATGGGACCTCAGTTTAACAGGTTGCACTTCAGTGATCCAAGTGGTTGATTTAACTCAATATATTCAGAACACCATGAGGTAAAGTTTGGGTTACTCTGGTTCTGCCACTGAATCATCATAGGGAATGCCAAATCACAAAAGTACAGGCAGAGCAAAGTTCAATGACTCAGAAATTCCGCATCTGCACCTAATTCTCTGATCCACGCTTTCAGCAAGCGAGACGTTAAAAATGCTGGGAAATTCTTCCAAGATGTTTTAGTTATTTTAACCTCCATGAATCTGTATTTCAGGCTATGTATAAAATACAGAACTCAGCTTGATCAGAATTCCCACAAATGGCACTCTGATACATTCCCTTGTAAATCCAATTATTCAATCTGAGTTTAACAGAATCAGATGTAGGGCTAAATTAAAGCAAAATAAATCAGTGAACTTCAAAGAGACAACCTTTCTGCATCAAAATATTTTATCTGCAAAATGCAATTGGTATTAAAAACAATTCCCTGGAGTTATCTGATGGTTCCTTGGTGACAGTTAATGAAGCTGTGGGAATGAGAGGAGGAAGTCTGGATTCTCACCTTCTTTACATTTTCACAGAACTATTGAAATATGCAGTATGGAAGAATTCTTTGATCCATCATGCCTACATTGGCCCAACTAAACTATGCAGAATACTCCCACTTCCCAGCTTGGTTTCATGTAGGTTTTAGCTCAAGTGCTCATCCAGGTACAATTTAATGTCGACTGCCCTCTAATCTTAATACCAATTAATTTAAATCTCTGCCTCCTAATTATTAACATCTCTGCTGAGAAATGGTCCTTCCTATTCACCCTCCATATGATTTTCATAATTTTAGATACCTCAGTTAAATCTCCTCTCAAGTTTCCTTTGTTCTAAAAAGAAGAGAAATACTTTTCAATCTATAATGGTTTAAAAGACTTACATTTATATAGCACCAGCAGTGTCCCTTCCAGAATGTCCCTAAAATCTCTGTATCCAATGAAGTATTTTGTTTCCAGTGTAGCCACTATCATAATGCAGGAAACATGACATCTAATTTGTGCACAGCAAGCTCCCACAAAACAGCAATGTGAGAATAGCTGATCTATTTTCATAAGTGCTGATTGAGAGATAAAATATTGGCCATAACCACAGGGATAACTTCCCTGCTCTTCTCTGCGATTTTGACACAGGATAGTTAATGCCCTCAATGAGAGGCAGTGATACTCAATTTAATGTCAGTTCCAAATAATGGCATTGCTGATAATTCAGTTTTTTCTCATTACTACAACTGATCACATTCCATCCTTGTTTTAGAATAACGTGTTATTTAAAATGTTTTTGCATCATTGCAAGTGCTAGATGGAAAAGAAACATTAAGTTCACCTCCTTCCATCCAAAGTGTTTTGTGATACAACAGTAATGGAGTTGTTGACTAATCATAGCAATCCATCACTTAGTGATCCATCGCTACAGACCAAGACAATAACAATAGCGGTATTTCCCTTTGGATTTGAATAACAAGATAAAATATTTTCCCACATAGCTCTCGATACAGCAGTTAAAGCTTCTTTTGTAAGTATAGCTATAAATTACAAAGTAGCCTTTCCCTGTTTCTATCAATGGACAAAGTTCTCCCTTACCACATTTGTTGTATTTGGTGATGCTCCACGTTGCATTAACTGTGTCACAATATTTGCATGTCCCATGAATGCAGCAACGTGAATAGGTGTTAGGCCCGACTGCAAAGAACAAGATGGATCACACGTATCACAAAAAGCATGCTCCTCAGCAAGAACTTACAGAACTACACCACAAACAATACATACAAAATCACATGCACACATGCTCAAACATATCACACACAAAATTAGTACACATATATATAGTAATACACATATACATCAATGGGCATGTGGATTGACACATTCACAAACACATGAAGACCTGCTTGGGTATCAAATTAAAACCCAACCCAAGCCTAACCCAATCACAGCCAGCCTGAACTGACCTGAACTCAAGTACTTATAACCCGGCCAGGCACAGAGGTGTTTGCAGAAAAGTGTAAGATAGTATGTTGCACGTACACTGATTAAGATCAGAGGAGATATGTAATAATACCAAGTATATAATCAAGACCCAAACTAAGGCCAACTGTTTCATCAGTACACATGGTCAGTTCTGTCGGGCTTAATTTGGGTAGCCATGGTCTACAGATAAACACATGGATGCTCTTTTTCAAAACAGTACAAATGAATAAAACACACAGAGCATTCACAAAATTATTAAAGCACAAAAATAAACACATTCATGCACAGGCACACATAATTATACATGAAAAAGGATTAGTACATATGCACCCAAAGATCCACAAAATCAGTATCAGTACACAATGTATAAAATGCACACTCATATGTACACATGCAGACTGGCAATCATATCAATGCACAATCACACTAATATATAATTGCGAAATTACATCAATACATAAAGATGTGATCAATACAAAAATAACAATGCACAATTTAAGCCTTGCACAAAAATACAATGCGTAACTGCATCAATACACATCATAAGCACATGTACAATCAATAAAAACATGTATACACACAATGAATCTATAAACATACCAGAACAACTCTCAAAAATGCTCATGCACAATTTACAGATGTACCACAGAAATAAAATGTTATATGTACATGCACATTAATACACAAATGTACAGTACATGCATAATCTCATCAACACACAAAGTGCTTACAAAACGATCAAAAGCCAACCACATCAATACATGGAAATGCCTACATAAATCAGTATTCAAAAATAGCGATGCAAAAAGCACATCAATATATAAAACAGCAACAAACATGCGTATAAAACACGCACGCATCAATACCCATCACACATTTAAATGTGTTGGTGTTACCTCAGTAACTGCCTGAATTGATGCTCCATACTTCAACAACAGATCCATTACTTTAATCCTGTTTTTCTTACATGCGATATGAAGCGGGGTGAAACCATTCTACAACAGATTCAAGATTCATTAATCATTCAGTACTTTGCATTCACTACTTTGCAGTTGACCATATCAAAATAGTCTTTTCCTCTTTCATCAAATGCTTAATTTTCCTGCTGCTAGTTTTGACTGCACCAGAGTGTAACATAAGAAATAAGAAAACTTTGAGGAATGAAGGGATTTACATTGGTGTACTGGCCTATGTCTCACAGCATTATAAATAACAACTGTCATTTATTATGCATTTTTAACTTAGCAAAACATCCCAAGTCATTTTACAGAAACATTATCGAGCACGATTTCATGACAAGCAAAAGACGGTTAACAAAAACACAACCAAAGAGCCAGGCTTTCACTGGCATCTTTAAGGAAGGGAGTGAAGGAGAACAGCAGAAAAGTTTAGGGAAGGAATTCCAGTTCAGCAACTGAAGGCATTGGCTGCCAGTGGAGAAGCAAAGAAAACTGAAGTCGTAAACAGAACTCAAAAGAAATCATTAAACATTCAAATGACTGGGACATTTTTTGGAATTGTATAGTCTTTCTGATTCTTTTCTTTACCCTTATACATACCTACAAAACTCCGTTCACCCCTGGTCACTTAATTTCATGCATTCAGTTTCTCCCGGTATCCGTGGTAACTGATACGCGAGCACTCTTGCCCCTCTTGCGCAGTGATATTGATTCTTTCTCTATTCCTAAAGGTATCATTTACCTATCCATTCCTTTCCTGCTTCTCAGGCTGTGCCCGTCCCTTCTTTTATTTGTTTAGAAATCTGAGCAGCAGCACAGGGAAAACTGACACTTTAGCATTATATAGAAAGCCCCATCCACTAAAGCTGACTTAAAAGGATCATTATTTGTGCCAAATATTTTTTTTAATTTTTCTAATAGAATGTTCACATTTGTTGGGCTCAAACGTGGAACTACGTGGGATTTGATTTCAGTCTATAAAACTACAACAAACTATTTAGATCTGTTTTAATATTAAAGGCTTGTTGTTTATTGATTGGGATTTCTTGTAGAGAGCTTGTCACAATTACTGACATTGTCACAATTGTGAACTATTGCAGGATTTGTCTTTTTTCATGCCTCACTCTTAAGTAATGAAAAGTCTTCATATTGGAATAATTTTAGAGTCTAGTCAATGATCTGTAATGTTTCCTTGAAGCAACTTAAGATGCTTAACCTGCAAGGTCTTTAGAAACTCTGTCTAGTCCCCACTTCATCTAGTGATATCAAAAACAAAGGACCCTTGTGACTCTGCACCTGATGATTTTTGGACAAAAGGCAATAAACTTATAAAGGTTAGTCATCAACTGTTGCTTCTATTAATTGGGGAAGTTGGTATGATACACACTAATTGCCACTAGCTGTCCTCACTGCATGCACAGATTCTATTTATTACAAGATGGCTTACTGGATAGGATTAGAGATCAGTGGAAGAAGATTCAAACTCAGAAGGCTTATTAATAAAAAAATGAACAATTGCAAAAAAAAAGTAGAGAATGGGACTAATTAGATGACTCTTTCAAAAGATCCGTAGAGGCAGGATGGAGTCTGTGGCAATGTTTTTTGAAATACTGACGAAACCTCTTAGCTGTATCATTAGTTGGGGGGGGGGGTGGTGGTGGGCAAGGGTAGGTAGGATTTTGGGAGTCAATTGCACTCAGTACTCACCAGTGCTTTGGCATTTGGGTTTGCTTTCTTTTCCAGCAGCACCTTGGCAACTTTGTAATGCCCACAGTGAGCAGCAACATGCAGTGCTGTCAGGTAGTCATTGGTCACGTCATCCACAGGCACGTCATGTTGAAGCAGCAGCTTCACGGAATTCAGGTGATCTCCCTGCGTCGCCATGTGCAGAGGGGACAGGCCATTCTGACAGGGCACAAATACACCGTGAATGAACAGAGAGCCACTTGCTCACGATTGGTTTATTACATTCCACCAACAACAGAATCAGGCTTTTTTGGCCCAAAAGATTTAATGCAATGTTAATGGGCCACCGTTACCACGAGAGCAGCATAACCTTCTATTCCTCTAACTCTCATGTGATTACCAGCTATAATACTCACCCGAACCGCTTCTTGCTTGAGACCCACATTTTAATTATTTATAAAAGACCCAGGGATCACGTGCTGAAATGTCAACATTTATTCAGAATTTGCAATGACCGTTCCCAACAATTCCAAATCAGGATGCAAAAAAACAAATGTGAAAGTAACTCAATGATATTTAAAAAAAGACAGCCAGGTCACTTGAAATAAGAGTAACCTGAGTAAGTTAAAATCTTTACCAAGAATTTAGAAAATGGCACAAAGTCCAGCTGCAGATTAAAAGACAAGTTCTCTAAGTGAATTCAGCATGACATTTTTCCTGATACTGAGAGGAAATGTGATCCTCTGGCCTCACACTGAGTTTTATACAATACGAGCGTCAATATGCAGAAGACATATATCCTCACTTCACAGAAATCCAAGAGCCACAGCAAAGCAGGAGCAATTAAAATGGCCAAAGAAACGGAACCCAGACATAACAAACCAAAAAGGATAGGCAACCCTTCTATTATCTGGTTCACTCTCTAATTTTCTTGCCTGTTCTCTCTCATGCTCTCCTGGAGGTGGTGGCATTATGCTGGGATTTGCAACAACTGTTACTACCCCCATTTGCAAGTCTGAGTATTGTCAGCAGGTTATTATCCTACTGAGTGAGTCACCTTGAGTTAACCTACTCACGGGAACAGGCTCACACAGACTCAGCAGGTAGAGCCTTCATCTTAATAGGAAGCAGGATCTCTCAGAATTTTCTTCCCACTTCCTATGGTTGTTTACAGTGTCATCAGCTGATGGCACAGGTTAGAACGACAACTGTCAATAACCCTAAGAGATATGACAAAGCCTTCCCTTTCAAACTGAAAATATATATGAGCATTGGCCTAATTCCAAAATCAAACTGCCATTCTTTTAGTTAAATGGAAACATTTTCAAATATCACCTCACCCCACCTGCCCCCAGACAGAACAGGGATAGAGTTCCCTTGGTCCTCACCTTTCATCCCACCAGCCCGTGCATCCAGCACGTCATTCTTCGACATTCCTGCCAGTTACAACAAGATCCCACCACCAGCCACATCTTCCCCCTCCCCACAGGGACTAAGCCCCCTGTGACTCCCTGGACTGCTGATCCCTATCCACCCATCCCTCCCCCTCCCCAAGCACTTTCCCCAACAACTGTCAAACACCTGTCCCCACACCGCCTCCCTCACCACCATCCAGAGACCTAAACAGCCCTTCCAGGTGAGGCAGAGATTCACATGGACCTCCTCCAACCATTATTGCATTCAGTGCTCTCAAGGTGGTTTCCCATACATCAGTGAGAACGAGCACAGGCAAGGCGGCCACTTCGCCGAGGACCTGTGCTCCGTCTGCCAAGAACCGTCTGGAATTCCCAGTTGCCAGCTATTTTGACTCCCCTCACCATTCCCACACCGGCCTGTCTGCCCTTCACTGCCAGGGTGAATCCAAAGGCAAACTAGAGGAACAGCACCTCATACTCCACGTGGGTAGTCAACAACCCGACAGCAAGAACACTGAACTCTCCAATTTCAGGTAACCTGCTCCCCCCCCCCCCCCCCCCCCCCGTCCTTTTTCTCTCTCCTCATGATCTACCCAGTTGCCCTACACCCAAGAGAAACAAAGGACTGCAGATGCCAGAATCAAGATAAAGAGACTTGATGATGCTGGAGGAACTCAGCAGGCCAGGCAGCATCCTTGGAGAAAAGCAGGCGGTCAATGTTTTGGGTCAGGGCCCTTCTCAGGACTGAAGATATGAAAAGGGGAAGCCCCCCCCTTCAAACCCCGCTCCCCCCCACCGTGCTTCTTCTCTTCTTCCCTTTCCCAGCCTCTCTCTCATTTTTCTACCCTTTTTTTTTTCCTTTCTCTCCTCATCTCTGTCCCATCCCCGGGTGGATCTTCTCTTCCCTCCTCCCCCTCCACCTGTCTATCACCACCCCCCCCCCCCGCCACCCCCGCCAATATGTTGGGCTTCCCCTTTTTCCCATCTTCCGTCCTGAAGAAGGGTCCTGACCCGAAACGTTGACCGCCTGCTTTTCTCCACAGAAGCATCATAGTGTTTTTCATTCCTCCTACAGCCAACCCTGCCCCCCCCCTTCACCCTGTTTCTTTCCCCTCCTCCACACACCCCTCCCACTGAATCCCCTCCCCCACTGTTCCCAACTGCCCTCCCCACCTCTCTTATTTGGCTCCTTCTCCACCTTCCTTTCCTATCAGATTCCATCATCTGTAGCTCTTTGTTACCTCCACTGATCACCTCCCAACGTCTGTCACTATTTCCACTCTTCCCTCCTCCATCTGCCCAGCACCGCACCTAACCTGGGTCCACTTATCGTTTCCCTGTTCTTGCTCCACCCGTTCCCCCACCTCTATATACACTGGCCGTTTCCTCTCTACTATTTCAGCCCAGATGAAGGGTCTCAGTCGGAAACATCAACTGTCCATTTCCCTCCACAGATGCTGCCTGACCCGCTGAGTTCCTCGAGCAGTTTGATTTTTGTTCAAATACCAACATTCCTTTTAAAATCAAACTGTTGGTCTACTGAACAACATTATGCCTTGTACCTGTGACGTTATAAAGAGTACAGGATCCTGGTCAATTGCGCTATGTTTACTGGGCTATCACTTGTAAATTTTTCAACCAGGCAACAAGAAAGTTTCTGGATTTCCCTGACTGATCTCAGTAATGCGGCCAATGCTTTCACCCAACACCATATTAACAAAAGCATGTGTTTTAAGGTGTATCTTTAAGCTATTTCGGATGAATTATTAAAAACTATTAAAATTCTTTCAAATGAAGAATGACCTACTTTTGTCTTGGAAAGGATTGGGGCTCCTCGATCAAGCAGCATCTCTACCACCTGTTCATGCCCACTCCTTGCTGCACAGTGAAGAGGGGTCAAGCCATCCTAGGAAAGAAATTATAGTGTTATTGACAAATTTTGTAACAACGCATCGTAGTAAAATCTGCTTACAGCATCATCTCTATCACAATAACCACTCTTCAACACAATGCATTGTCCACTGATCACCAGTGATTCAAAAATGATTGCAATTTCTCAACATAGTACTTTTAGGTGAACATAATAAGTAATCATGTAGTTAATAATTATTAATAATGTTAATAATTAGAGGTTAAGTCGAGCAACTCTGGAATGTGGCAATGGTCTCAAAACAAGATCCCACAAACAGCGAGGAATCATAGACACAATGGATTACATTGTGTATGACCCTGCCTTGGCATTCAGGTCTTGTGGGATGTCCACAGTCAAACTTATCTTCAGCAGCTGTGTGGCTTCCAATGTCTAAGGCCTTGCTGCAGCTATCCTGTGAGGTAGTGCCATCTGTGAGTGGAAACTAGGCTGGAAGAACATGTAAAAGCTTTAAAGAATTTTAAAATATTAATAGCTTTTTAATTCAAAAATAATAGATTATTTTGAAACCAGATAACATTCATTTACTTTTGCAGTGAACATGAGCAACTCCATTTAAAATAATTGTTGCCGTACTAGATGTGCCAAGCTCTGGCTCAGGGAAAGCTGAGGGGCCAGAGACAAAGTGCATCTGACTCTTTAATGCAACATGCCAATGGAACGCCTCTGGTCTTGATAGTGAGTCAAAGGTTCAGCAGGAGGTTAGATACCCCATAAAGTGGTCTCTGCTGTATTCCATGGTCCTGCGCTGTACTGTGCAGGTGTGGAAGCTCAGAATGCACTGGTGTGCACACTATGCCTTAGACAGTACTTCGGTGTGGAACCACGGCCTGCTGTCAGTGCAATCAGGCCCATTTAAGCTTACAGCCTAGAAAGACATCACCTGGCCTGTGTTGTGTCAGGTGATGAGCATTTCAGCCTCATCCCACAGCAAAGTCCCACTACAAATGCTTCTCCAAGTACATATTAACTGATTTTAAAAATGTTCTGCCTCCAGCATCATTTTAATACAAGATACATAAGAAACAGGAGATGGAACAAACTGTTTGGCCCCTTGGTCCTGCTCAGCATTCATTGTTGATCTATTCTTAACTCTCCTTAGACCATTCCCACTCCCTTCTAGTTCAGACACCTGTCAATCTCCACCTTGAATCTATTCCAGGACTAAGGGGTAAATGATTGCGAACAGTCATGACAGGAGAAGAAATTCCTCCTCACCTTTGTCTGAAAGCGTCAACACCTTATGTCCTCTAGCATTAGATACTGCCAAGGGAAAACATCCTCAGTTTCCACCCTGCCAATCCCCCAAGTACTTTACAGGTTTAAATAAGATCACCACTCATTCTTGCAATTCCAGTAAGTACTGGCCGAACCTGCTCAGCCTCTCTTTGTATGTCGACCCCTTCATCTTTGGAATCAACCTTTTGTACCTTCTCTGCACTGCCTCTAATGCAAGTATATTCTTCTTTAAATATGGAGACCAACACCGTATGTAGTATTCTAGATGTGGTCTCAACAGTGCCCTGTGAAGCTGCATCAAAAGCTCCCTACTTTTCTACTCCATACTACATAAAGGCCTGCATTCTTTTCACCTTCCTCATTACTTGCTGAACCTACACGCCAATCTTTGTATTTCATGCACTAGGACCTCCAGATCCTTTTGTACCACAACATTTTGTTGTCTTGCTTCATTTAAGTAATAACTTGTGTTTTCCATTCTTCCTTTCAAAGTGCATCACTTCACATTTTCTCACACTTTATTCCATCTGCCAATTTCTTGCCCATTCACTTAACCTATCCATATCCCTTTGTAGGCTCTTCATGTTCTCCTTGCTAACCCACCTATCTTTAAATCATCAGCAAATTTGAATGAAATACACTTGCTCCTTTCATGCAAGTTATTAACAAAGATTGTATGTAATTAGGCTGTTCGTTTCATACCTCTAGCACTCATTGAATAAAAAAAATCTTCAACTTCCCTCTAAACCTTCCATCTTAAAATAATGAGATAAATAAACATTTAATCTACTTTTGAAGTTGTTGGTTGAGTGATAAATATTGGTCAGTGTTCCAAAGAGAACAGCTCCACTCTCCAAAGAAAATATACCCCAAATTAACTTGTCCACAATTCACTGGGCAGATAACACCTCAGTTTATCATCATGCTGGAGAAATGGTACCTAAAGCATTGCAGCACTTCCTCACTAATGCACTGAAATGTCAATCTCAATTGTGCAAAGTCACAACCATCTGCGTCAAGGGCTAAAGTGGCTGAAGCTATTCAGGATAAAGAGCCTGATTCTATTTTGTTAGCCCTATAGTTCTTATTCCCATGGATCCCACAAGAAGCTGACATTCAATAAGCAAACACGTGTTTTACTGTGTCCATAGATCCTGATGTGCAGGGAGATACCAAAGGAATTTTTGATTGTCAATACGCAGGGCAAGCTAACTGTCGAATAACAGGGTCACTATTTCTGAAATGCGTCTTTCATGAGGTGCTTGCTGTAAAGGTTGACATGAGAATTACTCAAAGGGTTAGTCCACGTCTCATCAATCAAAAAATGTTGCAAGAAACAGAGAAGAAAGAACAGCTTTGAGTGTACATAGCCATCTTCATGGATTCAGAAAACAAACTATGAACTACTGCAGGTGTAAGAAATGTGACAGGTAACTTGTGCACAGCAAGACTCACAAACAATATTGGGATAATGACCAGAGATCTATTTTTGTGAAGTTAGATAAGGGAAAAACTACTGGCCAGGACACCAAGGAGAAGTCCCCTTCTTTACTTTGAATGGTGCCATGGAATCATGGATGTCCATCTGTGTGAGACACCAGCTTAAAATCATGTCTAAAAGACTGCATATTTGACAGACCAATAATCAGTAACTGGTGATCTCTCACTTGGTCTAACCAACTGAGCCTAGACTGGTTACCACTCACTGGGACTAACCACTAGCAAAGACTGGTGCTCGTTCAGCACAGACCAGGGAACAGTCAATGGAACTAACCATCGGCATAATGGGACAAGCAGCATGCACAGACCTGCAATCAGCTGCCAGCTCAGACAGGTCATCAATTGATGGTCTAACCATCAGCACAGCCTGAGATCATTCAATGGGTATCACTGTTGGCACACACCAGTGATCAATCACTGTGATTAACTGAGACATAATCAAGTGATCACTCACTGGGATTAATTGTTGGCACAAACCGGTAATCAGTTACCAGGATTAATTAGTTTATTGTCATATACACCAAGGTACAATGAAATTCCTTGCTTGGGTGAAGCTCGCAGAGTGAACAGTATACATGGTAATAATAAATACAACGATAAATACAGTTACGAGTGCAAGACAACAGAATTGTGCACAGATTGTTGTGCAATCTGAAGAAGTGCAAAAAGAAATGCTGAAGTGACAATACTGGAATAACCGAGAGAGGTAGAATTAAGAGTCCGAGAACGTGGCAGCCCCACCGGGAAGGGGATGCGAACAGAATGACGAACAGTCAGTAGGATAGTCACAGATAAAACAATGATTCTAATAGATGGCACAGATCTATTGATGGACTAACCACTGATGCAAACCGGTTGATCACTGTATGGAACTTACTACGGCAAAGACCCGTGACTATTCAATGGGATTAATCATTGGCACAAACAAGTGATCAGTCAATGGAACTATTAGGATGTATATCCCATGAGTGGTCATTAGGACCAACTGCAAACATTAATGATACATCAAGAAAATAGGCACATCATTGAATATATTTCTTGTGCACTCACAGCTGGCTTGCTTTTGTTCCCTTTTTAAAGTGCACTATTAATGTGACAGAAATTGCCTTTTGGAGCTGCAGGCTTACCCTGGTTTTGGCTTCAATTTGAGATCCTCGGTCCAGCAGCAACTTGACCATGTTGGCATTCCCTCTCTTTGAGGCCACATGCAGCGGAGTTATGTCATTCTGGGAAGAAGACCAATTTTCAATTACTCTGACCTGTACGTGTAATGGGCTGACTGTGGGCACAAACTCGCAACCCTCCACACGCTTCACGTTGTTTTATAGCGTTTTGTCTGTTCAGAATTTAAACGCTTTTTAACAAAACTATGGAGCAGTTTGTCTTTATTTTAGCCACCAAAATCTGAGTCAGGTGTTATAGTTTCTTATCAACTGGTCTGATTTCCTGGAATATTATGAAATAATTGCCATTACCTATTTATAGTGAGAAATCAAACCAAAATTTGTTCCCACTATAATGATGTCAACCAGAGTGTTGCAGACCCGGATGTCAAAAACTGGCTCCTGGTTCAATGGAGAAACAGACAGCAGTGGACAGTGTGTGGTCTGCCCAAGTTTTTTCTGGTAATCTCAACACCCTATTTTCATACCTACTTTGCCATGCCAGGATATCAGGGCTTGGAAAGCTGGTAAACACAAACATTAGGCATCTGGATGCATTTTCTTCCAGTTCTTCATGAACCTGTTTTGCTAGAAGCTGTCTTTCTCCCCACTTCTCTCCCCTTACTCCAATGACCATCATGTTTTCACTTGGCTAAACTGATTATCAGTCTGTTCAAATCACCCCCATCAATTTACTGGGAATGTTAGATCATTAGAATACCACTTAAGCCTGCTCCACCATTTAGTTAGAACATGGCTGATCAGCATCTTAACTTCATTTACGTGGATTGGCTCCATATTCCTATAATCGTAATAAATTTTAACTCATTTAATCCCAACGGTTGCAGGCAGCCGAAACCCTGAACAGCTAATAACGTTCATCTTCATGTCCCTTTGTACTGGACTCCCCTGACAGAGGAATAAGTTTCTCCCAAGTTCTGTGTCAAACCCTTCAATTATCCTAAACTCAAAATCTTCAATACTCAAAGGAATGTTAGCTTGCTCTAATCCCTCATAATTTAATCCTCCATCCGCCTTCGTCCCCCCTGACAGCAGTGGTTTGCATGTTGGACTATGGTTTGCTGACCATCAGGGGTCTCCTTATATCTTTAGTCAGTGATAATTGCTTCTGTCAAACTTTTAATTGTAAGGCTCAGTAAGCTATCCACATGTGACCCTTTTAGATCTGAATACTGTGGGTTTTCATGGATTTTGATTGGGGAATCCAAACCAATTTTTCCATTCCCCAGCTCCAGAGTACAGAGGCCAATTGTAGTAGCTCCTGTACTGTTTCAGGTCACCCACTGAACACTCTCTGTTCAAGTCAGACCAGAGCAGTCTATAATTTGTTCTCCCAGTTAAATACAAACTTGTCAATGGTCTGCTGCTTACATTCCTTTGAAACCTTCTTGGCTATCACATCTTGATAGTTTCATGGAATAATGTAAAAACAAAATCAAAACCTAAGCATAGAATTTGGGATCCTGGTACCAACACAGGTAACAATTCACTTAGTAGATTTTCCAGGTGACAGGAGTTGCCAGTGGAGGCAAGTACTTAAGGACAATGAAAATCTAACAGCAGAATGTCCTTGCAGAACCTGACAAGTTTAGGGAACTCTGGCTGACGAGAGATATTGAGGCTCTGGTTAAGAAGAAGGAAGCATACAACGGGTTTAGGAGGTCGGGGACAAGTGAATCCCTTGATGACTATAAAAAGTTTAAGAATACACTAAAGAGGGAAATCAGGAGGGCAAAGAGAGGGTATGAAATGAATCTGACAGGTAAGGTTAAGTTAAGGAAATTCGCAAGGGGTTCTATAGATGTACTAAAAGTAAAGGGGTGGCTAGGGAGAGACACTGCCTATGTCTCAAACCACAGGAGATGGGTGGGATTTTTAATGACCATTTCTCCTCGTTGTTTACTGAGGAGAAAATCATGGTTGCTCAAGAGATAAGGGAAACAAGTGGAGATGTTTTGGAGAACATTCATATTACCAGGAAGGAGGTACTTGTAGCCTTACAGCGCATTAAGGTGGATAAATACCCAGGGCCTGACCGAGCGCACCCTCGGACTTTGTGGGAGGCTAGAGAAGAAATCGCAGAGGCCCTTGTGGAGATATTTGCTTCATCGTTAGCCACTGGTGAAGTTCCCGAAGACTGGAAGGTGGCTAATTTCATTCCATTGTTTAAGAAGGGTAGCAAGGACAAGCCAGGGAACTACAGGCCGGTCAGCCTGACATCAGTGGTGGGGAAGTTACGAGAGGGAATTTTGAGGGACAGGATCTACCAGCATTTGGATAGACAAATTCTGATTGGGAGGAGTCAGCATGGCTTCGTGTGTGGGAAGTCATGTCCGATGAATCTTTTTTTTTGAACAGGTAACCAAAAGGGTAGATGAGGGTAGGGCAGTGGATGTTGTCCATTTGGACCTTAGCAAGGCCTTCGACAGGGTCCCACATGGTAGGCAGGTCTGGAAGGTCCCATGGAATCCAGGGAGAGCTAGTTAGGTGGATTCAAAATTGGCTCGGAGGTAGGAAGCAGAGGGAGGTGGTTGAAGGTTGTTTCTTGGAATGGAGGCCAGTGACGTGGTGTGCTGCAGGGGTTGGTGTTAGAACCCTTGTTATTCGTTATTTATATAAAGAATTTGGATACAATCACACAAAACTTGATCAATAAGTTTGTGGATGACACAAAATCAGGTGTTGTTGATAATGAAGAAGGTTATCATGGATTATAGGGGGATGTTGATCAATTAGGGAAGTGGGCCGAGGAGTGGAAAATGGATTTCAACACAGATACATGTCAAGTGATGCACTTTGGAAAGTCAAACCAGCGTAGGACTTATACTATGAATGGTAGGGCACTAGGGAGTGGAATGGAACAGAGGGACCTAGGAGTACAAGTCCATAGTTCATTGAAAGTGGCATCACAGGTAGACGGTGGTGAAAAAAGGCGTTTAGCATGCTGGCCTTCATTAGTCAGGGCATTGAGTATAGGTGTTGGGACATTATGTTGCAGTTGTACGTCGTTGGTGAGGCTGCACTTGGAGTACTGTGTTTTGGTCACCTTTTTATAGGAAAGGTGTGGTTAAACTGGAAAGAGTGCAGAAAAGATTTACGAGGATGTTGCCAGGACTAGAGGGCCAGAGTTATAGGGAGAGGTTGGCCAGGCAAGATCTTTTTTCCTTGGAACGTAGGAGAATGGGGGGGTGACCTTATAGAAGTGTTTAAAATTATGAGAGGCATAGATAAGGTGGATGGTAGCAATCTTTTCCCCAGGGTAGGTGAATCCAAAACTAGAGGGCATAGATTTAGGGTGAGAGGGGTAAGATTTAAAAGGGACCTGAGGGGCAACTTTTTCCACGCAGACGGTGGTGAGGATATGGAATGGACTGCCAGAAGAAGTGGTTGAGGCAGGCACAATAGTATTATTTAAGAAGCATTTGGACAGGTACATGGAGGGGTGGGGCTTGGAGGGATATGGGCTGAACACAGGAAAGTGGGACTAGCTGGGTGGACAATGTGGTCAGCATGGACCGGTTGGGCCGAAGGGCCTGTATCTGTGCTGTATTGCTCCATGACTCTATAACTAATGCTGAGGCTTACCGCTGGGGGGGGGGGGGGGGGGGGGGGGGAGCTTGTGCCCTGTGGAAGGCTATTAGAAAAAGGACTGATGAGAAATAAATGATAACAGTGCTCTTTATTTGAAGTTCTTTTTTGTTTCCTCCACAGTTCCCTTGACCTCAGAGCTAAGTACAGGTTGCAGCCAAGAGGAAGTGAAGCAAACAACTCCAGGCCACTAGCTGTGTCCATCAAGTTCACTACATAGTATTTGGTGTCTTGGGCTGATACTTGTTCCAAATCTCCCTTAGTGGCAAGTAGCTGGTCACTGAACAGTAGTGGTCACATGTGGAACAATTCAGTGGCACACTGCTGCACTGCTGGGCTGAACTTGGCCCATTTCACTTCCCAGCCATTCCGGAGATTACAGTCCAGTGAATTTAAGTTCAAATCTCACCATTTGAAAAGATTTTTTTTTAAAGTTTGAAAAAAAGCAATGGTATTGTACATTTGACCATGGAATTGTTACCCCCAATGTCAATCTTTCAGGGGTAACTGAGCATTGGAAACCAATGATAAATTCAACATCTGCCATACCCTGGGAATATGGATTCATGGCTCCTTTTGTGTTAAATCATTATTTATCAGATTCCCTCATCCAGGCAGTCTCACTGCCACCCATTATTTAGCAGTAGTGGTAATAACTGAAGGCCTGTACTGCTGTTCTATGTATTGCCTGACCTGAGAGGTCAGGGTGATGTATGTGCACATCTGTGAATCTGTCCTGACTGACTCAAACATATACAGATTATGACCCCAAAGATCATAAGGATGATAAACCTGGCTTTTATGCTTAGTGCGAAGTAATCAGACGACTACAAGATCCATCTGGCTCACCAATGTCCTTCCAGGGAAGAAATTCACCATCCTTACCTGGTCCGGCCTACATGTGACCATCCCACCTCTCACTTCCCAAAGAGGAAGCTAATTTATTAGTGCTCTTTCAACTGGAAAATTATGATTGAATCTACTGCGCTGCTGCTGTCCAATCAACTTACAGAATACACTTCCATTAAAGCGTCACTGCTGGTAGGTCTGTTGCAGTTTCTTCTGTGGAAATTGAATGCACATCAAACTTGCGCACTATGTGTTTTGCAGAAACGTGACCATCCCTGTATGATGTAAAATTCTGCATATGAACTGCTGGAGGCTACAGTAGTACTGGTATCCAAAAGCCTGAACTATTGATTTGGAGTTCAAATTCCACCATGGCAGCTGGGGAATTTAAATTTAAATATTAATTTTAAACTATAAATTTAAATGAAGTATTATGGGATAGAAAGCCACATTCAGTCATGGTTGGCATGAAGCTATTGGACTGTTGTAAAACCCATTCACTAATGCCATTCCAAGGAAAGGAAACCCATCATCCTTACCTGGTGTTCCAACTTGTGATTCCCTTCCTCCCTCCTAGAACCCTGAAACTCGCAAACTCACTGCAACATGGTTAACTCTCAACTGCACTCACTCTGAAGTAGCTTATTAGGCTATTCGGAGGCAAATTGGGATGGGAAATAAATCCTCGCCTAATCAGTGATGCCCACATCTTGTGAGTGAACGAAAAAAGAAATTAGATCACTATCACTGTACATACAATGGGGATACATACAAATGGGGATATTGACCTCTAAGCATGTTATATTTACCATAAGATATGCCTCAAATTTGTCACAGAATGCTATCTTCTTTGTTTTTGAATAGGACACATACCTATGGTATACGTTGTTTTTGAATAAGACATATATTTTTCTTTGCCAGGCTCTGCTTTCATCATTTCCTGTTCTTAATTGTTATGCCAATAATTCCCATTCAAATTTTGTCAGATCAGTTGGAAGAGTAAATTTCTGAATCTTTCTTGCAACTGGATGGTTACTCAGTACAAAGGTTGTTGGTCAGATAACCTTGAACAATGCAACAGTTTTTAATATAAATTTTAAAAAATGGTATGAGTAATGCCTTTTTAAAGAAAAGGTCTTTTATGTCACAAGCAATTAAAATTTAAGTTATTATAAACATAATTTTCATATTAAGAAAGTATAGGAGAAATATATAGAAGTCAAATCTAACAGAAGTTAAATCACAATCCAGAATCTTACCCTGGCTGTGAAATCTACAGCAGCACCACGATTCAGCAACAAAGTTGCTACGTTTATATTCCCATAATGAGCAGCTATATGAAGCGGGGTAAAGCCACTCTGAAAGAAAGAGGAATGTTAAGCATTAATTTTTGTCTTTTTTTTTATGTTTTGCAAAGGCACTTATTCTCCCAAGGCTTGTCAGCTGTTGACCCCAGAGAAAGAAAATCTTCAATGCCACATCCACACCATTTCAATCTACTACTTTTTTTTTGTTTAACCCTGCACTTTGCTTAAGTTCATTCTGTTAATGGTCTCTGAAATGCATGTGGTCTGCTGTGCTGAGATGTAGCAAGTACAAGTCTGAACCTGGAGTTCCTATAGCTGTGTGTGGAACCCAGTCCACTTTTGGCAGCAATATCCTGAGCCAGTGTCTTATAGACTTCCCGACCTGACAGGAGGCTTGTATGTGATTGATGAACTCTGGCAACGTCTCCACAGGTGAAGTTTGTACAAAGTGAATCAGATGGAAGTTCCAATCACGTACAGTCTTTCTGATGAAGGTTTAAAAAGACTGCTGACTTTGCCTGCCAGTAGCAATCCTCTCTCAATGGTGCTTATTGAGAGAGTATACTGAACTGGGTGTACACGTTTTAGTATTTCCCTTTCTCTCTCATACATACAATCACAGACAAAGGTGCATACACACAGTAAACAACAGCAACTTCCATTTATATAGCATTATTAACAAAATAAAACTTCCCAAGGGTTGCACCAGAGTACCGTTAAACAAAATTTGACAGCAAGCCATGTAAGCAAACATTAGGGAGATAGCTGAAAGCATAAGGCAGAGAGGTAAGTTTTAAGGCACATCTTAAAGAGCAATTTAAGAAGGAATTCCAGAGCTTGGCGACTGAAAGCATGGTCATCAGTGGCAGAGCCAATAAATTCAGTGGTGCTTAAGAGGCCAAGACATATGGAGCATCCATATTTCAGAGTAGCTCAGACAAATGTAGAGGGACAAAACTATGCAAGGACATGAAAACAGAACAGCACAGGGACAGCAGTTTTGAATGATGAGAAACACACATCCAGACACACGCTCTCTTTCCCTTTTCAGTGTACTTCTCACACTGGGCATTTTGTATCAAAACAAAATCATAAAAAATTCTTTCTCCAAACTAAGCCATAAAGCATAACTTCCAATTGCACTACGTTCCACACACTGGAATTCTATGATGAAATTGTGCTGAATTCCAGCATGCCCCATCCTTTACACAGATGGAGTTCCACAAAGATCTCAGATTCAGGCATGTGTTTGCATATCCAAGATGCCAAAGTTTCATAACAAAATTACCATAATTACGCCATTTGTAAGTATCCATTTTCATAAATGAAACCCACTAGAATCCTATAGTCTACTAAATGGGGAGAGATGTATAATTAGCAACTGAATGAAAATCAAAACTACTTTGAGTAAAACCCAACTGCATCTGTCATTGTATCAGGCTGACACCCAATTCCTGACTCAGCAGTTCTGTACAGAATTCATTCTCTAGGGAATGGTCTAGGGAATTTTTATCCATACAAATAAGATTGCACTTCATTAAAAAGACATGTGCACATTAACCTCTTGGCTTCACACAGCCAGGCCAGGACCTTCATGGAATTTACAGCCATTTCTGAACATGTCCTAGGAACTACTTGAGAGGAAGGCAAAATATCACCTATTACCAAGCTGTAAATTGAAATATTGCTGCAAAACCTGTAAGGATCTGTATCACCATTTTTAAGCTTGGAGAACAGAGGGTGTTAGTCAACAGCAAAATTACACTCATGAATTATATATTGTGCATAAGATAGGGAGAGTGATTCAAAATTGGATCTTAAAGTAAAATCAAATGGCGCACTTTCAAGTGCATCACTTGTCGTGGGTGCAAGTGTGCTTAAAGGGTATATGTCCTCCCACTGGAGAGATGGGCCGTGAATCACAATGTAAATCAGAGGTGTAGAAGCTGTTTCCTGTTCAATGGTGTCTTCTGCTTTAGTAAATGCCACAATACAGAGCTGGTAACTGAGTTGTTATCCAGCTCTACAGGACATCATGACAGACACAGCATCAACAAGTCCAGAATACTTGGAATTGTGATTGATCGTCTCACCAGCCAGATGTATGGGATGACATGCACTCTTTAAGGAAGTGGCAAAGAGTACAAGGTGAAGATCCAACTGACTTGTGCAGAACCATGCTGGATCAAACATTTATGTGGATGCTGAAGTGATAAGTGTTCTTATTAATAAAACAGGCTGCCCTTCCTCAGAAACAATGCCATTATCAACACCTATTGCCTTTAGGAAACCAATGCATTTGGATGGGATCACGTTGTTCACCTGCATTGCTGCATGGTGATTAAATAAGACGCTCATGTCTGAGTGCTGAAGAACATGCAACTATAATTTGGGCCCTGCACTCCCAGAGATCCGGAGGAACTAGATGCATTTGCAAAGATGTTCAGCAAGCTTTTTAGCCATGCTTTCAGTGGGGTGGTGGGGAAGGTACTGTGTTTAAGAGAGGCATTTCTAATTTTTTTAAGGCTCTAAAAACCCCTCTTGGCTGACACTTGCGGGATAAGTGTCATGCAGCAGTCCGAGAAGTCAATCCTAGATGCACACCTGATCAGGGCTGTCTGCAGTTCCCAGCACCTGCATTTCATCGTAACTCTGACAAGGGCCCAATTGGCTCTTCCGAGTACGACGGAACTTGGGCTCTGATCAAAATAACTTACAAATGGAAAATTAACGATCATTGCCAGCTTCCAAAATGACAAAACATAAAAAGATGAATAGTCTGTCCCTAAGGCTCCCAGGTCCAACTGCAGAAAGCCCTGCAATTTGATCTATTTCTTCAGATTTGGGCATGCTACGATTTCAAAAATAAAATAAAGCATAGCCAGAAATAAGAGATGAAGCGGCAGCAGCACAAAGGTTATGAGTGGCGTGGCATATAATATGTATACCTCTGTGGTCCTATTCACCATCATCTACGATAGCACATTGGGCAGAGAAGAGAAGGAAAGAAAAATGAAGGATTAGTTCACCGGCGGGTGACGGGAGTTCACAAACCCTGTGATGAACGAATGACGAGAAAGCAATGATCCAAGCAAAATGGGAAGTTAGAAGTGGCAGCGGAAAAAGGAAGAAGACAAACAAAAGGGAGGGGATTGAAGAGGAGAAGGTTCCCTGCACACTGAACATATGTTATTTAGAATACTTTCTCATTATATTAAAATATTTGCACACAATTTGGAAAAGAAAAACCATCACATACATTCCTGTAAAACAAAGCGTTTGACTAGGTTTCCTTTCAAAAAAAAACTTCAGGATAGGGTTGTCAACCTTGGTTGGACATATTCCTGCCTCCAACTGCCCAGTCTGCACACTCCCACCATTTATGGCCCAAGATGTTCAGTCTCAGAACATCCCTCTTTTCTGAGCCAGATAGAAAAAAAGTTGCTCTGCTCCCAACAGGGTGATCCTTAACTCCCTGTCAAACAATCTTTCTCCCCCAACCCCTCCTCTCCCCTCGTCCAACCCCCGCCCACCAATCCACTTGCAGCCGTGCCCTGGAGCTTACTCTCTGGGTCCTGGAAGACATGATAAAAGAGTTGACAAACCTACTTTGGGAGTTACATGACAAAAAAAAGAAAAAGCTCACACCAGTTTTTGGCATGTGCTTTGCTTCCTCTGAACCTACCCACCACTGGATAACACTATAGTGAGAGTACCATGTCTTAAACAGCAGAGCATGAGTTAGAGAGCAGGCAGCATAGTTAAGTGCAGGCCATGAGCTGGGGGGCCGGCCACGAGCTGGGGATCAGGCCAGGAGTTACACCAATACCCACAGGATGCAAGTGAGGCCTACCTTGGACTCCACATCGGCATTGTGGTCATTCTGCAGAAGTAGCGCCGCAGCTTTTGTGTCGTCCTTGCGGGCAGCAATGTGCAGGGCCGGCAGACGGACCTTCCCCTTTGTGTCATTCTCCAGCAGCAGGGAGACCACCTGGTCATGACCTTGCTGCAATGCAACAGCCAGCGGCGTAAACCCATCCTACACAGGAAAATGAAACAGTGGTGATTGTACCCCAAGCACCATTGGTAGATAGGTCTCTCCTTTACTCCAAGACAGTAAGATTGTGTAACTTTCTGTCACATCCAGAAACGAGTACCATTGATTCTTTAACAGAGAAGACAGTTAAACACATGAAGAATTAAAGAATAAAAGGTAGTAACTTTGGATGAAGTAGTAACTTTGGATGAAGTAGAGAAGAAAGAAATTCTTGAGGGACATAAACACTAGCATAGACTAGTGTTTATGTCCCTCAAAAGATCAGTTTCAGTATAGTTCCATATAATACTATGCAACCAGCCATTCATCAGCACTGCTTTAGCTTCACTTCATAAGCAGAACAATGGGCATCTACCTTGGCTGTTAAGGCAACTATATTCTTCTTTGGTACAGACATAAACTCTGTCCAGTACTCCAGATGTGGTCTCATCAAAGCCTGTAAAATTGTAGTAAGACATCACCCTTACTCCTCTACCCATTCTATGCAATAAATCCATAATGATATTAGCCTTGCTGACAACTTGCTGTATCCTCACATTAGCTTTGTGCTTTGTATACAAGGACACCCAAGTTCCTTTGAATAGTTTCTAAGTATTCAAAACAATTCCCTTTTTCGATTCTTCTGACCAAAACAAATAACCAAGCATTTCCTCACATTGTACTCCATCAGCCACCTTTTACAGGTTCTTTGTGCACTCCTCATACCTTTGCTTTGCATTGTCAGCAGACTTAACCCCTTCATCTAAAAGATTGGTCCCAGATTATAAAGAGCTGAGAGCTCCGCACAAATCCTTGCGGCAATCTAAGAGCCAAACTGATTCTGCTTTTTCTATCCATGCTACCCATCACCAGCCCCAAACCAGCTCTTATTCTGAGTAACCTTTTGTTCGCCGCCTAACTGAATGTCTTTTGAAAATCCAAATATACTATGCACTGCTTGTTAAATACCCACAAAAAATCAGGAAAAAACAGTCCCATATTCTATTTTCCTTTGGTAAAATCATTTTGACTCTACCTAACCAACTTATGACATTCTGGGCATGAATTATCACTTCCCAAATGAGAAATTTCAGCATTTTTCCAATGATAGATGTCATCACAACCAGCCTATGGTGACCTATTTTCTTTGTGGTATCCTTCCTTCTTTGTTTGCCAGTCATTACATTTGTTACATGATATATTTAGACAGTTCTAGGACTTACGGAAATTTGGAAGGTTTTTGGAATGATAGGATAACCCTTTCGAAGAACCAAATGAGGTATATGGTTGCCTGCATCATTGCCAACTTGCTGATAATGACAGATATGGGTCATCTAGATTTATGTTCAACTCATAATGATGAAACAGAACAGACCTTCTCATGCCATAAAATTCAACCAAATAAGGAATATAGGTGCAATCCAACCCATGTACTTGGGCATTCAAGCTCAGCTTGCCAAAAGAGTCAGCTCAAAAAAAGCATGTGATCCTGGGCTTTTATAGACAGAAATAAAGAGTATAAAAGCCAGAAAGTTAAGCTAAACCTATATAAAACATTATTTCTTCTCCAGCTGTAACACTGCATTCAAATTCATGCATCATGCTTTAGTAAGAATTTTAGTGTACAGAACAGATGTACTGGAATGGTTCCAGGAATGACGGTAAGTCTTACAGAATCATTAAGACACAGAAGTCCGTACTGGCTCCTTGTCGAGCAATCCTACCAATCCCACTCCATCACACTTTACCCACAACCTTGCAAATTATTTTCACTTGTGGCAATCTAATACTCTTTTGAAAACTGTAACTGACATGGAAAATGGACTGTAAATAGACTGTAAAGGGCAGGGTTGTTCTCTCTAGAGTGGAGAAACCTGATGGTATATTTGGCTCAGTTGTTTAAAATATCCTAGGGTTTGGACAGAATAAATGTAAGGTTCCTATTTCCAATATTTCTTGATTGGTAAGGTGGTTAAGGGTTATGGGGAGAAGGCAGGAGAATGGGGTTGAGAGAAAAAAAATCAGCCATGATAGAATGGTGGAGCAGACTCAATGGGCTGAATGGCCTAATTCTGCTTCTATGTCTTATGGTCTAATAGCTGAAGGGTTGATAAGGAACGGGCATAGATTTAAAGTGATCGCCAAGAGAACCTCAGGTGGTTTGAGAAAAACCTTTTTTCCCCCACATAACTAGCAGCTGGGATACAAAGTGTACTGCCTGATAATACTGTGGAACCAAATTCAATTGTAAATGTAAGAGGAAAGAAAAATATCCAAGGGAATGGGAGAAGAGCAGATGTGATGAACTGGATTGTTGTACAGAAGAGTCAGTCCAGATTCAAAGGACTGAAAGATATCCTGAGTTGAAGGATTCTACAATTCCATTAAACTGAAATGGATTTAGAAAAAAAGATGTGTGTTCCTTTATTGTCAATGCTGCATTTTAAAAGACATGCTGTAAAGCTCAGCTCCCAGTGAGAAGCCTTGCTTCAGAGGAGCACAGTTTAGCGAAGATAATATGATCCCATCAATTGCCTTAGCTATTTGACCAAATAGCCTTGACAATTAAGAAACACAGTCCAATTGGTAAAAGGCTTTGCTGCTTTATAAAGACAAGTTCCTAAAAGGAACTTCAATGATTGTGGTTGAGGGATAAACATTTGGCAGAGTATTATGAGAACTGCCCCACTCTTCTTCAAATAGTGTCATGGAGTTTTCTATGTTAACCTAAAATAGCAGATGAAGGCCTTCGCTTAACATCCCTTGCAAATGATAGCAGCTATGACAATTCAGGGCTTCTTCAGTACTCCAATGGAGTGACAATTGAGATTACGTGTTCATACCTCTTTGCAGTATCCTCTGCAAGATCCCTACCAGGATGAATGATGAGGGAAACAGTCTTTTATTCCATGAAAGTAAGTGTGCAGGCTGGCTACAGACAACATGTGCAAATATCTTGAACTTAAATTAAAAGATCCTGCGTGGCCCTCCAAGACTCATTTATTTTTAATTGATAAATGTGCACAATATTGAAGACAAGAAGAACAATGGAATGAAGTTACCTCAGTTGCAATGCTCTGACTTGCCCCATTGTCAAGAAGAAATTTTACAACTTCCAGGTGATTCTCCTGAGCAGCCATATATAAAGGAGTGAAGCCATTCTGCAAAAGAAAGAAAAAATATTTTCACATTTGGGAAAAAGTACAATTATTTTTTTCAATTTACAAATGTTTACGCTGGTCCCTTCTTCTTAAAGAATAACTTGGCCCTAAAGGCAACTGCTTTTCTCTCTCCACTTAAAAGGCTTTTTACTATCACTCTCCTCCACCTGTTTCAACTTGTTCACACATTGAACAAGATCTGTACACTCCAGATCTTAACCTGAACTTCAGAGTGGGCAAGTGAGAAGATGCAAAGAGCCCTCGGGGCCTTAAGATCAAGATCTAGTGGGAAGGTAGCAAGATTAGAGGGTATAAATGGGCCACATTCATTTAGTAGCCTGCCCTATCTCCCAGCCACTCCTCTACCAGGTAAAATCTAGGTTAGAACATTCAAAAGCATAACCAATTTTAATCAAAAAGTCACAAAGAGCTACCTTGACAATATTAACGGGTGTCCTATATCTGATATAGTTCTGATGAAGGGTCTCGACCCAAAATGTTGACTGTTTACTTCCCTCCATGGAT
This sequence comes from Pristis pectinata, assembly GCF_009764475.1. Lineage (NCBI taxonomy): Eukaryota > Metazoa > Chordata > Chondrichthyes > Rhinopristiformes > Pristidae > Pristis > Pristis pectinata. The sequence goes on from NC_067416.1 coordinate 38,212,782, forward strand.
GCTGCGTGACCTGCAGAGTTCCTCCAGCGTCTTGTGTGTGTTGCTTCAGATTCCAGCATCTGCAGAACCTCTTGTGTCTCCTGTGTCTGAAAGCCCTTCAATTGCTGCCCAGGCAACAGGTGTGTGCAAGGGCTGACTGTCCCCAATCTGAATCCATGGTGAATATACAGAAAACCAAGGTATATAGTCTCTTAAGTTCCTTTCTACATAATTCGTACTGATGAATACTCTGTGTGTGCTGACAGGCACAAGCAAGCAGGAAAAATCATGGAGGAAGTAAGGTGCAGAACCACTTAGGACCAAAATGGAGCAAAATGATTGATGGCTATTTCTCTTGCATGCTGCACCAATTTTGCGGTGCTATTTGGGACTCAGGCAGAGTAAAACTTCCCCTTTTAATTCCTATGGAAATACATGTGCTAAGAATATATTTTTTTGTTATCAAAAACATTTGTGGAATAGCAAAGAGTTTTGTTACTATAACCAGACTTAATTATCTTTAAGTTATTCTCATTTTACTGATATCCAGATAATTGATGTTGGTCTTCCAATTTAAATATTATTTTTTCTTCTACCATATTACTTAACCATCTCTATTTATGTCCTCCAATGTGTGAAGGGCATTATATTCAAGGCAAAACTGTAATCTTAATATAGTCTCTGCATGTGAGATGTGAAACTCAGCAAGCTTATTTTTCTTCATTTTTATGTAAAGCCAATCTTCCATTAATAGAAAGTGAAACATCTGATTGTGGATGTACTGGTCAATCAAAAGCATTCCTAGCCTCATTTCAAGTCAAAACCCATTTGCTTTGAGGCCACCTTGTGAAGCTGAGATCCCTCATTAAGCATTCAGAACATGCAACAGTGCAGTTAGTCAGACACAGGCAAACTGATCCAAAGATCTAGGGTTGTACACGTTCTCAGTGCTTCTTAAATGGCTTTTATCCACAGGATGCTGGGTCGAGTAGGTTTTGGAGCCAACTTTCTGCATTGGCCAGCAAAATAAACACAGCCAAGACCATAATTTTTGAAGTCTTTTAATATTTTAATTTTCCAGTAAATACAACTGCTCCAGCATGTACGAGAGAAAGAAAAGGACAATACACTTTGATTATTGTCATGTAGTATCAGGAAGGGGCAGAGTGTGCAAATATAAGAGGGCACCAACAAATTGTCAGAGTAACAAAAAATGATTAGGTAAAATTAAAGCCTCTTTCTTTACATGTGGCATTCATAACTAGCAGATGAGTATGAGCAAAATTAGAAATAAATGGGTATGATCTGACAGCCATTACAGAGACAAGATCGTGAGGTGACTAAGGCTGGGGACTGAATATTCTGGGGTACTTAACATTTTAGAAGAAAAAAGAAAAAGAAAAAGGAGGTGGCATAGCTCTGTTGATAAGGGTTGAGATCTTGATAGTGATAGTAGCTCAGAAGCTTAAGATGTAAAGTCAATTTTGGTATTGGTATTGGTTTATTATTGTCAAAGCTTGATGGAGGTAAAGAAAATAATAAAGGTAATGAGTCGCTGGTGGGTGTGGTATGTACCTCCCTTAATTATATTGTTAGACAGAATAAAAATCAAGAAATAATTGGGGGTTTGTAGGAAAGGATCTGCAATAATCAAAGGCAATTTTCAATTATCATATAGATTGAACAAATCAAATTGGCAAGGGTAGCCTTGAGGACAAGTTCATAGACTGTATTTCAGGATTGTTTCTTGACCAACATATTCAGGAACCCATCAGAGTATTCTAGATCAGGTACTGTGTGAAGACCCAAGATTAATCAATTATCTCATAGCAAACATTCTCCTCAGAAAGAGTAACTGTAGTAAGGCAGAATTTATAATTTAGTTTGAGGCTGAGAAACGCAGGTCTGAAACTAGGATCCTAAACTTAAATAAAAGCAATCGCAAAGGTATGAAGACACAGTTGGCTAATGTGGACTGGAAAACTAGATTAAACTGTAAGACAATAAATCAGCAGAGGCAGACATTTATGGATATATTTCATAAATCTCAGCAAAGATGAAGACGAAAGACTTGAGAAGGATAAACCATACATGGTTAACTAAGAAAGTTAAAGATAGTATCAAATTGAAAGAATAAGTATTTAATATTATGAAGATAAGTGGCAGGCCAGTGGATTAGAACATCTTTAAGAAAGAATAAACTACTATAAAGGGTGAGCAGAACGAGAATGAAATTAGCAAGAATTATGAAAAAAGACAATAAGAGCTTCTGCAGTTATATAAAAGGGAATGATGGTTGAAGTAAATGTTGGCCCTTTAGAGAATGAGACTGGGAAATTAACAATGGAAAACAGAAAAATAACAGAGATTCTAAATAATTATTTTGGAATGGTCTTCATGTCAGAGAACACTAAAAACATTCCAATAATAATAATGATCAAGGGGCTATGGGGAAGGAGGAACTTAAAACAACCATGATCACTAGAAAAAATAATTCTAGGCAAACTAAAGCCCAGCAAGTTGCCTGCACCTAAGGTCTTAGAGGGAGTGGCTGCTGAGATCTACCAAAATTCTCCATCCACTATTCAATAAAGGCGGGAATTAAAAAGGAGGAAAACATAGGCCAGTGAGCCTATGAATCCATTATTCAGGGGTATTTAGAAAATCATAAGAAAATAAAAGCAAAATCAACAGTAGTTCTATGAAAGGAAAATCATGAACTTGTTAGAGTTCTTTGAGGATGTAACCAACAGCATGGATAAAAGGAAGTGAGATGTATTTGAATTTGTAAAATGCATAAGAGTGCACAATTTGGGGGCAATGTGTTGACACAGATGGGGGAGTGGTCAACAGAAAACAGAATCAGAATAAGTGGATCATTTTGAGAATGGCAATCAATAACTTGTGGGGTGCCACTGGGACCATTGCTGGGGCCTCAATAATTTATTGCCCACATTGATAATTTTGATGAAGGGACTGAGTATACTGGAGCCAGATCTGCTGAATATACAAAAATGGGTGGGTTAGCAAGTTGTGTGGGAAGGTCCTTATTGGGATATGGATAGGTTAAGTGAGTGAGAAGTTGGCAAATGGAGTCTAATGTGCAAAAATGTTATTCACTTGAGAAGGAATAATGATATAGTAAACTACTATTTAAATAGTGAGGCTATAAAATCAGATCAGATCAGATCAGATATCCTTATTAGTCACATGTACATCGAAACACACAGTGAAATGCATCTTTTGCGTAGAGTGTTCTGAGGGCAGCCCGCAAGTGTCGCCACGCTTCCGGCACCAACATAGCATGCCCACAACTTCCCAACCCGTACGTCTTTGGAACGTGGGAGGAAACCGGAGCACCCGGCGGAAACCCATGCAGACATGGGGAGAACATACAAACTCCTTACAGACAGCAGCAGGAATTGAACCCGGATCACTGGCAATTTGGGGATCCTAATGCATGAAACACCAATGCAGGAAACAATTAGGAAGGCTAATGGAACGTTGGCCTTTATTACAAGAGGCATGGAATACAGAAGTCAGGAGGTTTTTAATGCAACTTCGCAGGGTTCTGGGAAGACCACACCTGCAGTACCGTATACAGTTTTGTTTTCAACATTTAAGCAAGGATGTGCTTGCATTGGAGATGGCGCAGAGGTTGAATCCTGGAATGAAGAGGTTGATATATGAAGAAAGGTTGAGCAGGATGGGCCCAAGCTCTGAAGGGAATTCTGTGGGGAAATGACAGAGTAGATGCCGAGATGACATTTCCCTGGTGGGAATATTAGAAGTAGGGGGCATGGTTTCAGAATAAGAGCTTGCCCATTTCATCGGGAATTGGGAGAAATTTCTTCTTTCAGAGAATCGTGAATTTTTTGCAATGCCCTACCGCAGAGAACTGAGGCAGAATCATTGGATATATTCAAGGCAGAGATCAAAAGACACTTAAGACTATCAGGGAGTGAAGAGGTATGGGGAGAGAGCAGGAAAGTGACCAAGAATGGCAAGTCAGGCTGTCTGGAGTACTTCTGCTCCTGTTTCACATGTTCTTACATTAAGAAGAGTAACGGTATCTCTAACTGAATACAACGTTCAAGACAAAGGAACAGGAGACCATTCACCCCTGGGTCTGCTCCACATTCAATTGGATTATAGATTATCTGCATCTTAACTTATGCATCCTCCTGGGAAGTGGTAACAGGGAACATATAAAATAATAACAGTCAACTACAATTTATGCAAGGGAAACCATGTCTGACAAGTCCATAAGAGTTTGTTAGCAACTGTTCATTGCAGAGTAGATAAAGGTGAACCAGTTGACATCATGTATTATCAGAAGGCTTTTATTAAAGTCCCATACAAGATACTATTAAACAGAATTAGAGTGGATGGTATTGGGAGTAATACACTGGCATGGATTGAAAATTGGTTAATGAAAAGAAAACAGAGTAGAAATAAATGAGTTATTGCTAGAGATTTGGTGCTGGGACTACAACCATTCACGATCTATATCAATCATTTTGATGAGGTGATAAAATGTAATATATCCAGGTTTGCCAATGGTGTAGAGCAGGGTGAGCTGAGAGGGACGCAGAGTGGCTTCAGGGAGATACGGATAGGTTCAGTGATTGGGCGAGGAAACGCAGTTGGAAAATGCAGTGCAGAGGTCACTCACTTGGACGAAAGAAAGAAACAAAAAGTACTTATAAATGTTGAGAGTTTGAAAGGTGCTTGAAGGAGATCTGGCTTCTTAAATCACTTAAAGTTAATATGCAGGTTCAGTGGGCAATTTATGCAAGTGGATTTGAGTACAAGAGTTGAGACGTCTTGCAGCAATTATACAGGACTCTAATAAGACTAGATCTGGAAATATTGTGTGCAGGTTTGGTCTTCCTATCAAAGAAAAAAGTATCCTTGAAATAGAGGAAGTACACCACTGTTTACCAAACTGATTCCTGAGATGGCAAGTTTCTCGTATGAGGAGAGGTTAAACAGACCGGTTTCTACCCCCTTAACTTCATAAGAATGAGGGGTGATCTCATTGAAATGTACAAAATTCGTACAGACTTGACAGGATAGATACAGACTGGGGTGTTCAGAAACAGCAGTTACACTTTCAAAACAAGGGATCAGCTATTCAGAGCAGAGATGAGGAATTTCTACACCCAGAGGCCAATGAATCTTTGGAATTCCCTACCCAAGAGGGCTGTGGAGAGCCAGTCACTGAGTCCACTCAAAATAGATATTGATAAATTTTTACCTCCAAAAGGGAATAAACTAATATGGACATAAGTGCAGGAAAGTGGACATTTAAATATTGACATAAAAAATCAACCATAATCTTACTGAAAGTATATGAATCTTGGTTTTGAAATTTCAAATTGATAGGTTCACCCATTAGAAAACTCTTCTAACATCACCACTGAAAAGCCTGGCTTGAATTTTAATCTTTTGTCATTTATTCCAGACTCCATCAACAGAATAAATAGTTTCTCTTTATCCCATCAAATCCTTTAATCACCCTAAACACCAAAATCATATCAGTGTTAATCATCTCGTACAAGGGAATAGATGTCTAGTTTTTGCAACTTGTCGTAATTTTGTCTTTTTCGCTCTGAAACCAAATCACACGAGTCTACACTGCAAGACCAAATATAAACCAACGAAGACAGAGGTTGTATAGAAGAGATATACGAACGAATGGAATCACTGTTTCCCTGCACCAGGTCCAACCTAATGCAGGTTATTCAGAAGATTCTCTAGTGTACATGCTGGGGGAATTGAAACAATTGTATGCTACACTGTTAGACTACATGAGGAGTCTACTGTTAGCACATGGCTGGGAAAAGACTGAAGAAGAGCAACTAACAATTTGGGAATTCATTCTCTTTAAATAAGTTGCTTGCACCGAATCCACTTCATTACAATTGTACCAATTGGGGTGTCAGCATGGGAACTGGTCAATCATACTGCATCTGCTGGGATACCCGGAATCCGGATTTTCAAAGAATTATAAAATCATAAAAATGTGAACAGACCTTTTAGGCCCACCTTGTTCACGCTGCCCATGAAGCCCATCTACACTGATCCTATTTGCCTGCATTAGGCCTATATCCCTCGATGCTTTTCCTTTCCTGTTCAAATGCTTTTTAAACATTGTAAGTATTCTTTTTTTAATCTTTTTTTCAGTTTTCAGTTATTGGCTTGAGATTTAAAGCTAATGGTCTATTTTAGTGCCAAACAATAGCTGAACTCAGGCTTTAGGAGAAAAAAAACGTGCCTTTTGTCACACAAGTTGTGAGCATCGAAACTCACTGTTATAGTCAGTGTTAAAGATCAATATTCTGGATGAGAGACTCAATGAATTTAGTTGCTGGCACTGTATTAGATAATTACATTGCAACTATATGATCATATAGTATCTGCTCACAAGATGAGATTGATTGCACAGAGTCTGCAAGTGCACATTACTCACATGGTGTGAATTTAATTCTTCACATCTATTTTCAAATGTGTGGCTATGTGTTTATGACGTGTCTCCTCTGTGTTTCAGCCTACCCATAAATTTACATTTTAAATAAATTTATAGAAAGCCTCAATTAACTATGTTACTGAATTGATCTGTTCAAAAACTTGACTCATTCATATTGCCATTTCTGCATGATCTGTCCTTCTGCTTTCAGTATATGTTCCAGTGTTTTGGCTTGAATGACAAAAATTCACCTTTGGAAAAGCATCACCAACTTTAGAAATAAATTTGTTCTCTCTCATGAGAAAACAACTTTAAATCATGTAAATTTAAAAGTGATAAAGAAAATGCATATTCCTGGCCTGTGATTACATCCAAAGAGACAGAATAATTGATTGGAAGCTCATAACTTCCCAGTACGGTAGAGATCACATCATTTACCAATGAAATTTTAATACAAATAAGTTCAGACATTTTATGTACACACACATGCACGCACAGTCACACATATCTACAGCGACGAACATTTTGGTTTAAATCTTACCTGTGACTGCGCATTGATATTTGCACCATTTGTTACTAGGACATGGACAACCTCTGCTTGTCCAGCTAATGACGCAATATGTAGGGCAGTATTTCCTTTCTGAAAACAAAAGGTAAAGGCATATCAGTAATTAATGGTGTGAACCTGGTGCACTCAGATCAGAGGAAAAAAATGCAAAGTGAGTGAGATTACAGGCATTATCTTGGTTTACCTGGATCTGTGGCAGACTAAACAATAAGAATTGGTTGTTATGGTTATAAAACAATTCCATTATTTCTATATCAGGGGGTTCCAGGATAATAGGTTTTGATCCAGGTGTGTTTTAGTCCTTTTACAACTAACTCCATAGTTCCAAAGGCTAAGTCTACATACATACTTCCAAAAGTCTCCAAACTTAAGTTGAGCTCAGCTGCGAAATCATAAAGGACTAAATTAGTCCTAATGCATTAAAGACAAATACTGATTGCACGAAGCATACATTGAGATTTAAGAAGAGGTCAGTCTGGCTCTGGGATGATTTCCTTCAATAATGAACAAATCTTGTACACCAAATTGCTATATTATCTAGTTGCACATCCTTTCAACTCCCCTTCCCATTCCTAAACCCCAACCTGTCTGTCCTCAGCCTTTTTCACTGCTATGGTGAGGCCAAATACAAGCTAGAAGAACAGAACCTCATTCTCCACTTGGGTAGCCTGCAGCCCAAAGGTATGAACATTGAATTTTCCGCTTTCAGGTAATCCACTCCCACTGTTTTTCTTTCCTGCTCCCATCAGTCTACCCAGGGTCTCTCTCCCTTTGTCCACCTTTTCCATTCCTCCCTCCTATTTACCCAAACTCATCACCCTACCCCAACTGGTTCCATCTGTCCATCTTCCACTTATCTATCTGGGTTTCTTTTGCCTTGGTTCACCTTTCCTATTCCCTCCCCTCATTCCATCTGCCTATCATCCTTCCTTTATCTGGTTACACCTATTACCTACCAAGCCCTCTCACCCCTCCATCTCACTTCTCCATACTGACCCTCTTCCCTCTAAGTCCTTATGCAGGGTCCCGACCTGAAATGTTGACCATTTCTTTGCATCCACAGATGCTGCTCAACCTGTTGAGTTCTTTCAGTGGTTTATTTTTTGCTCCAGATTCTAGCATCTGCAGTGGCTTGTGTCTCCAAATTGCTAGATTATGTTTGGTTTATTTAAGTTAATTTGAGGTTAGAAGCCAGCCCTTCTATGAATTGAAATGCACAATGCTTGATCTATCAAATAATGTACAGTAATGACCTCCAACTTATATAATGGCAATAAACCAGGCGATTCATTAAGTCAGCTGACTGGGCTGAGTGGGTCCTAGCTATTGCATGAGACAGCCAGAAAATAACAGACTGGTAGGCGGCGATCAGTCCAAAAGCCTAAGACAATGAAGGAATAAATTATCAAAGACTTGTACCAATTTCAACGACTGGCCTATTGCAACCCCCCTGCACTTACCGACAAATGACATAATAATAGCTACAATGGGTTTAGATCGAATTACTTTGGGACTGGTCCAATGAGTTCTTGTTTACGTAAGAGTAACAAAGAATGGATTACACAGTTCGATGTTTATAGCACACGTAGGAACACAACAAGAGCAAACCATTCAGTCCTTGGAATATGATGCACCATTCAATTTTATCACAGCTGATCTGTGTCTTAATACACAATTATCTGTCATAGGCCCAAATCCTTTGACAGTCATTTTTTTTTAAGATCAAAAACACATTGTCTTAAAATTTCAAGTCCACATACAGTCCTTAGCTTAAGGTTAGTGGTACAAAATATAGTGTAATCTATCAAAACTGTAATTGAAAAATATCTACTAAGCAAAGATATTGTTGAGCAAACAGCAAAATGAAAAGTCACACATGATCAATGTTAATAAATTCTTTCAAGTTGTATTTGCAAGGGTAGACAAATAATGTTGTTGATGTAAGTACCATGTGATAAAGTACCACGTAGTCAATTTGTAACTGAGGTCAGGTCACATGGTGTCAGGGAGCAGGTAGCTGAATGGACATCAAGGTTGTTATGAAGATGATTCCCAGAGTGAAAGGGCTGACATACGAGGAGCATTTGTCGGCTCTTGGACTGTATTCTTTGGAGTACAGAAGAATGAGAGGGGACCTCATAGAAACATTTCAAATGTTGAAAGGACTGGACAGAGCAGATGTGGCTAAGTTGTTTTCCATGGTGGGTGAGTCCAGGACAAGAGGGCATAGTCTTAGAATTAGAGGGTACCCATTCAGAACAGAGATGCAGAGAAATTTCTTTAGCCAGAGGGTTGTGGATTTATGGAATTTGTTGCCAGGTACAGCTGTGGAGGCCTGGTCATTGGGGGTGTTTAATGCGGAGATTGATAGGTATCTAATTAGTCAGGGTATCAAGGGATATGGGGAAAAGGTCGGGAATTGGGGCTAGATGGGAGAATAGTTTAGCTCATGGTGAAGTGGCGGAGCAGACTCAATGGGCCGAATGGCCTACTTCTGCTCCTTTGTCTTGTGGTCATTAAACACAAAACAGAGACTCGTGAGTTAAAGACAGGCAAGAACAGTAAAGTGGTGTCCTGCTGAGACTATTGTTTTTCGTGATTTCTAGTAACAATTTGAATTTGGGAATCAGTAGTACAGTTTCTAAATTTGCAATTGAGACCAAATTGGGAGATTTCTATTCAGATTAAATCAGAGATGGCGCATTTTACTTTGAAAAACAGGGCAGCCACATATGACCAAAAATGCAACAGGGTAGAGAGGGGTTCGGGAGTAAAGGTACACAATCCCTGAAAGTAGCAATTCAAGTTAATAAGGTCATCAGAAAAAGTGATTCAAGGAATGGTGTTTATTTCTAGTGGAATAACATTCATGCTAAGCTTGCACAGTACTTCATTTTGACCCTCCTTGTAATATTATGCACAATAGACATGAAAGATTGGAAAGAAATGCAAAATGGTAGCCTGTTGGGATCAGTGCTGGGGCTCCTGTTCTTCATGAGGGGAGATTACACGAAGTATGAAAAAGATTCATAGGGGTAATACTAGAAATAAGTTGGTTATAATTACCCAGAAAAACAATGCTGCCTTACTGGGACTTTTTTTCCCTCAAAGACAATGGTTGGGAGGTGATCTGACAGAGTTTTCCAAATGATGAAGGCATTTGATAGGGTAAAAAGATGAACTCTTTCTACTTGGAGGGCACATAAAAATTAGGAGCTATAAATATAAGATATCACTAATAAATCTAATAGGGAATTCAAGAGAAATGCATTTATTATTGAATGACAACACTGAAATATGTACCAAGGGAAATAGCAAAGTTGCATTAAAGGAAAAATTGGACTAGCATGTGATGGAAAAAACAGAAGGTTAGATGATGAGGGTGGGAGGAATTCCACATGGGACATAAAAAATGGACCAGCTAAATGCCTATTTCTGTGCGCATCCATAGCTACGGAACAGAATGTTTCAAATCACTAGTATAAATATTTCCTGTTTTTGATTCTGAATGGCATAATTCTAATTTTAAAATTATGCCCCCATGTTCTTGACAGAATGATTTCCTCATATCTACCCTAAGGAATTTTTTGAATGTTTTAACTGCCTTGATCAGGCTTCTATACTCAAGGGAATGCAAGCCTCAGGAAGCATGGATCTCATTTAAAAGGAGCTGCTGTGTAGATTTGTTGAATGTTTAATTTTATCAATGAATTTAGGTTGCGATTCAATGTTTTTTTTTAAATGACCAATATGTCTACAATCTTTCCTGTGTAAAGAAATGCAGAAACACTTCACAATTATGTTAATGGCTATTATTTGACACCAAGCCACATAAGGAGATATCAGGTGACCAAAAGCTTGGTCAAAATGACCTGAGCTCCCAGTTACCTGTCAGTTAAATTTTTCACCACACTCCCAACTCTGACCTCTCCATTTTCAGTTCCTAACACTGTTCAACAATGCTCAACATATGCTCGAAGAACACAATCTCATCTTTTGAGACTTTACAGCCACATCATAGCCCTCAGAATTCAACAATAAATCCAACAATTTCAGATAACTAGCCATTTCCAGTTTGTATTAGAATTGGCCAGGTCTGATAAGCAGGCACCTGCCTGTATGGATAACTCAGTTTCTCTCTCCAATGGATGCTGCCTGACCTGATGAGTCAGCATTTTCATTTTTTATTTCCTTTATGCCAACATGTCAAATTAGAAGCTTGAAATGAATAAATTAACTGCAGCGATTCCCATGATTTCTTAGTCTTTTGTATTCTGAACAACAGAAACAGAATCTTAAAGCAGTGACCGGTACAGCGACAGTGAGCACAGGTACTCTTGAATCCCATTTGTGACTTTGGTGAGTGTTTCTTTTAATGCTGTGGCAAGTGTGAAATCTTAATAGGGCTGGGGGAGAGGAGGGGGAAATGGGCCCAGGGTGCTTTCAGACATAAGAGGCAGAAATTTTGGAGGAAACACAATATTGGAGATCTTTGGAGAGGGAAAGAATGTTGCAGAGGATTCCAGAAATGTCAGTGTGATACAAAACCACAATATCTGCATTAGTTTGTTAACTGTGGAATAAACATTGAGCAACAGAATTGGGGAGAATTCTCACATGGCTTTAAAACAGGGTCAGGTTGATTCATAATATAAAATGAACAGAGATTTCAGAGTGATGAGAGATTTAAATAGTACTGCAGTGCTCCTCACAGTCAATTACACTGATTGATTTACATTCCTTTTGGAGATTAATCATAATTCCTGGGCTCCTGACGACTGTTTCCCTCAGTGTATTATTACCACTTCCCCTTCAAAAGATGTGCTGCTCTTCAGGTCACTTCCTGCCTTAATGCCCACACTCAAAAGGGCTTGTTTCAAAGGACAGAAAAAATGTAACTTTCTATTCCCAAATTTACTCTACACTTCATCCAAAACACTTACCATGATCACCTATCTGCTTCCAGAATATGCTAAAATGAATGGCAGCATCCCCTGATTTAGTGTAGGTACTTGAAGGATTTGCATTTTATATAGCATAATTCAGTCGCTTTGGACACTACAAAGCAGTACACTCAATGAAGTATTTTTGAAACACAGGAAGCAAATGTCATTAGAACAGATCCGCTTGTCACATTGATGGGAATTGGTTTGATGTCAATGTACACACAACAGGTTCCCATCGACATGAAACCTAAATTGGTTTTTGTGACATTTTTTGAGGGATAAGCACTAACTGGGACACCAGGAAGAACTGCTCTACTCTTCTGAAGAGCACCATGGTCCACCAAAGAGGGCAGGGAGGTTTCAGCTTGATGTCTCATTCAAAAGATGGCAGTTCCAGTTATCGAATCCAACTATTCTGGATTTTGTGCTCAAATCCCCGAACCTATTGAATCCAATACTTTCTGATGCATCATTAAGTCCCAAAACCTTGGTATTCAGAAACATGAATAAAATTAAGAAGCTGTATTTTAAATAAGGAGTAAAAGTGTACAAGGGACATATATATGATAAAATTTAATCCTTTTTAAAGGAAGAAATTTTGACCTCCCAGTTTATTGCATCTCTTCAAGATCCAAGAAAAAAAAACCGCCTGGACTGTGGCTGGGTGAAAAATATCTCCAGGAACCCAACCTATCTGAAATTTTGAAGCCGTACTATTCTTTACTCTCACTCAAATCCACAAAACATGCAGAGAAGGCATACTGCACCGATACTATAAAGCTTTGCATGATAATGGCTTGTCAATTAGTATTGCACCATTGTGTATACCTCTTCTACTTCTACAGCAATCCCCAAGAATCAGGCACATTCCAGGGACACCAAGAAACCCCTACCTTGTAGGACTTTAGGTTGCTCATTCTTTACACAGCAAGCAATGACACTTGGTCATCCATTGGGAAACTTAGTCAGTTTAAATGATACCAAAGGTGATCAAGAAATCCCTCCTCTCCAATCTCCCCGATTTTCAAAACTCTTCTCTGTCACAATATCAACCGACAGCTCCCTGGACCTCAGTCCCATTAAAACCCACCATCCAAGAATTCACTTCCTCGGCTCCAAGCTACAGATCTCGTAAATGGTCTCTTCTGCTCAGCTATTCTCTCTCTCCTTTTAACATGCTCATGTTTGCCATTCTTATGAAAATTGGAGGGGATTTGTAATCACCAAGTGCATCCTTCTCAAAAGAAAACATACAACTCCCGGAGCAGATGTCCCAGTGTCGGTGGGGCTATGCAAAGAACAAGGAACTTCCCTTTTCTCTCCAGACGCCTTAAACACATTAGCCTGGGAATGGGATCCATTAGCACCTGTCATTTTATGCACAAATCACAAATAAAAGAAATTTAAACTGAATCAAATCATACTAACAACTATTGCAGGGTGAAATCCTGCTGGTAGGGAAATTGGCCCAGACACTTCTGTGCCCAGTTCGCATTTTTCAGCTTTAACTGATTGCGCATCGAATGACATCACAAGTCACGCACCACGTTTCTTCTCTTATTGGCTTAAATAGGAGCTTTTGGATGCAATCTATCACCTTTATTGAACAATCGCAAAAGATGGCATATTGTGGGAGGGACAAGAATGACAGAATATCGTGGATGGGCTGGATTGTCAATTGACAAATCTGCTGGGGAATGCAGATGGCAGAAGGTTGGGTGGGGGCTCCCGTGACAGATCACGGACAGCTGAGGGCAGGGAGAGGTCAGACAGCAAATTGATGGGAAGCGGAGGGTGCAAGGGTGGATGGGTCAGGCAGAAGATCTGTGGAAGTGGGGGGCGGGGGGGTGGATTTTGGTTGGAAGTGAATTGAATGGCCCTTATAACTTCATTACTTCAAATGCTTAGTTACCTGCCCTGACTGCCTTGAAGCCAGCTCAGTAACAGCTGCTTGTCCACGGCCTCCAAATTGTATTTGGCTTTCCAATTCACTGAACTTGATTCTTGCACTCTGTACAAAAGTATACTTACTTGGGCCACATACTTTATCCATTTCATCTGTGCTAATGTTTTTCCTCACAAATTTTGTGTTTAAATATTTTAGTATTCCCTTCATCTGTGGTGCCTTGGTGCCTATTGCATATTCTTTGGTATCTGATTGTAGGTGCAGCATTTTAAACAATGCCAGTGGACTTCAAAGATCTAATCTTAGGGTTCTCTCGTCTTCATTATCTACAATGCTGCTACATGGTGACATCATCCATCAGCCTAATAAATCATATAACAACAGATGGACACCCTGAATCCAGCTCTACCTCTCTCCATTATATTTCTCTATCCTCCTATGACCTCTCTACCGTCAGAATGTTCACTAATGTCTGACATAACTCACAATTGAGAAAAGTATGTCTTGGACCTTACCAGGTTACCTGTAACCTTGGTTCCTCAGTGAGCAGATCAAAGTTCCTAACCTCCATATCCTCTCCATCACAATGCACAGTAGAGCTCCATAACATAAGTAGCCTCCACCCCAACAACAGCCCATTCACTCTCTAAACTTTCATTGTATCTTTCCCTCCATGTCGAGATTATTCCAATGCTTCCCTAGCAATTCTCCTATCTTTCCGAAGTTCCATCTCATCCAAATTTGTGCTCTTCATATTCCCAGATCACACCATTCTAGCATACTTATTACTCACCGGGCTTCACTGGTTCCTGGTACCCGAAGACCATTGATTATCATTCGGTGATTTGTTATTCCAGTTACAAATTGCACAGCCCACTTCAAACTGTCCATTCCTACAAGTCCAGTCTCTCGAGCACTGACAGCGTACCACCAACTGCCATTGACCCAGGCCCTATCCACATTCCCATCACACATCTTTGGTCAAGCTTTTGATCACCCCTTCTACTATCTGCTTCTTTTACTCAGTGTTACTTTTATTTGAACACGCCTCCTTGTAACTGCTTTTGGATTTATTTTTCTTTTTTTTAACTGTGCTTTCTGTTTTGATACACTTATGAATTGCTTCAAGGTTTTTTTTACATTGGCAGGGCATGGTATAGCCATGGCTTTTAATAAAATTATTTAGATCTTAGGGGTAAAGGAATAAAATGGGGAAAAGGACAACACCAGCACCAGACCTACAAGTGCCGGCTTTGCCCTTTTCTTCAGCTGAAGACTCTGCTAGTTTACTCCTGAGCTGTATCCCTTTTTAATGCCACAACCACATTGCCCGTGCCAACAGGTAAAAAAAAGAGGGAAAGTGAAAGGAGCAAGAGGAACAACGAAAGGGAAATAATGAAGTTGAAGGGTGAAAACTAGTGATAATAATGAGTGAAGAGGAAGGGGAAAATGAGAAGAGAAACACCACACCGGAGAGAATGTGGGTGAGAAGGCACGACGCAGAGGAGACTGTTTGTGTTATAACTAACAATGACTTTCTCATTCCAATAAACAAACTGTTGCACTCCCACATAAATTGTGCGTTTAGCCTTCCTGTGTTATAGGCTGACCAGATGTGCAGCCTGTTTGATGACTCACACAATAATATATCTGCATTTGGGAAAACATATCCCTGTTCATATGAAGTCAGTTTTCAAAACTGATCACACTTTGAGAGATTGTTTTTCACAACATGATCAATGACACATTCTGGTATCACACTGGGAAGAGAAAATCCAGAAGATGATCTGGAATTTGCTTTGTCCAACCATAAAAACAATGCAGCCTTGTGTTGTCTCACAGCAAGACCCGAGAATAAGAGAAGGGTACATCAAAACTATGGCAGTCATAGTCTCAGCACTCCATGTGTTGACCGAATTACTGTTAAGTGCTGCTATGATTACTCCTGGTGCAGTGATTTTGTTTGCTCCCTCCAGATCTGCACTCTCCAAGGGTTATGGCCATTGTTTGTACATATTGTCTTACTTTGCACTTCCTGCTCCCACTAGCTACTACATGCTATTCTGTGCAAACAGCACCTCCTCTGTAACATACTCTAAATGGATTCCAGCACTCACAGAAACCAACAATAAAAAGAATTTTTGTTCTCGTAAATATCCTTCTGACATGGAGAATCAAACTTCAATAAGAATGCAGTGAATCTATATTTTAGGGGAAAGAAATCCCTTCAATATCATCATTTATCATATACTCAAGGTGCCTCAAAACACACCAGTGGACAACTTTCGATGCATTGTTCCAAATATGATCAAACAAAAGAAATAATATATTGTGGCGACTCACCGTCTAGTCGGGCGAACCGGCTCGGCAGTCGGGTCGCGCGGCGTCGGAGCGACGAGGCCCAAGATGGCGGCGGGTCTCGTCTTTCCGAGCGACGGGGAGAACCCGCACGCGGGAAAGTCCTGATGACGTAGGACTTACGTCATTGCCGGTTGTTTTGGGCGGGAACATTCTCCCTTAAAGGGCCCGCGCAAGGCGGGAAAATAAATCAGTTCTGTTTGGCAATCCTCCGAGTAGAGTCTTGTTTTATTCCGCGGTAGCAACCGCTACAATATTATCTTTTGGATTTTCTCTTCCCCAGATGATACCAGGATATGACACCCATCACAGGTTTCACACTGTTTCATCAGTCTGAAAACTGGTTTCATTTATATTGGCAAGTGTTCCCCAGTGTTATCAATTCCATTATATTATTATGTGACATCAGTTTCTGTACAATCCAAGAGGTTGGAAGTCAACAGTCTGATAGCACAGAAGGGATGCGGGGACAGAGCTTGGTATGGTCAGTGTATTTGTCCACAAGCGATTCTTCAGACACTTCAATGTATCCTTTTATATCCAATTCCACTGTCCAAATAGGAAATAGAGACTTTGGCTGAGTAATTCATTGTCAACAGTGCAATGCTCTTTGATACTGCAACATCAACCCAAATATTGTGGTCAAGACATCTTGAATTGTCACTCTTCTGATTCAACAATGAAAATACTATCAAATCATTTCTGAAGGCAAGTTCTTTTCCCTAATAGTTCAAAAGGAGAGTGGTCCCATTCTACTCACTGAAGAAACGTGTGGCAACATACAACTGATCAAGCTTTGTCCAAGGCAGCCATGTTGTATTAAGTCATGTGCTTCATACCCACCACCTTACCACAGGATCATAGAATGGTTACAGCACAGAAAAAGGTCATTCAGCCCATCCTGTCAATGCTAGCTCTATTGCAGAGCAACTCACAAGTTGCAACCTCTGGCCCCATCTCTGTCGCCTTGCAAATTTTGCTTCAACATCTACTTATCCAATTCCCTCTTTCAGGCCACAATAGAACCCACCTCCAACACACCTGCAGCAAGATATTTTCAATTTTTGCTTCTAAGGCTCAAGGGCTGCTGGTTATCTTTTTTGCTCCAGCCCTGATTCCTGCAGTCAGTATTCACCTTATGAAATAACTCCACTAATCTTCATTCAGAATTGGAAACACTCACTTGACTTTCTGATATATTCATCACTCTCCATTTTAGGAATTTTCTGCATACCCAAGCATTGAAAATAAATGAGAGGGCAAGTCAAAGACATGGAGTCACTGTTCACAAGGACACCTGAAAGTGCTGAAGAGACGTACATATCGCTCTTCTATTTTCTTGACAATCGGGAAATAACCTGACTAATGCCACAATGATCACGATGAATTATAGATACAAGCCAGAGATCTATTCTTCCATGCAACAGTGAACAGTATTACTGATAAAAGGACTGAGTCATACTCTTACCTTGGTTGCTGCATCCACATTAGCACCTAGCTGGATTAGTTCAGAAACAACTCCTATATGACCTTCCTTCGAAGCAAGATGGAGAGCATTCAACCCATTCTGAAAAAGAACAAACAGGAGAGTGTGATGACGACAGGAATTATGCATAAAAATTCTCAGTTTAAAGGAACATTACAATGACTGGCTTCTGTCAATTACCCTTTATTGTAGGCAAGTGGCAAGAGAATCAAAGGGGAGTTGATGGGCATATCTGAGACAAAATGCATTCCATTCCGAACTCTGCTGTCTTCCTTTTAAAACTGGACCATCCTCATTGGCATTGTGCTTGCTGAATTACATTGGCTCTTGGTTAAGTAATGCCTCCAATTTAAAGTTGTTTTCAAAGCTTGCTTGCTTCCAATCGCCTTCAACCCTCAACCCACAAAGAAGAAGAGGCATCGGTAGAGAATTGATTGACAGACAGGCAACAGGAACGAATGAGTCCTTCTCAGCACGGCAGGGCAGTAACTAGATGGGATATCACAAGGATCAAGCCCTGGATCTCAGCTATTTATAACACACAGCAATCATTGGATTCAGAATGCAATATTTTGAAGTTTGCCAATGATACAAAACTGGATGGGATTATAAATTGTGAGCAGGATGCAAAGAGGTTTCAATGTGACCTGAACAGATTGAGTGAGCAGAAAAAAATATGGTGCATGCAGTATAACATGGATAAACCTATAGTTAACCACTTTGGTAGGAAAAGCAGAAAGGTGGCGCATTACTTAAATATTGCTGGATTGTGAAATACCAAATGTTGAAAAACCTGGCATATTATGTGCAGTTTTGGTCTCCATACCTAAGAAAAGATGTACCTGCCACAGAGGGAGTGCAGTAAAAGTTCACCAGAATGTTTCCTGGGAGACTACTATAAATGGAGAGATCAAGTCGACTACAGTTGTATTCTTTCGAGCCTGTGGAGAGCATAATTCCTCCGTCTGGGGTTTTGAGAATGAGTGGTCACAATCTCAGGTAACAGGACAAAACATGAGGAGAAATGTCTTCACTCAGACAGTGGTGAACCTGTGGAATTCACTACCAAAGAGTGGTGTAAAGCCCAAGTTGCTTAATATCTTTAAGAAAGACACAGATAAATTTGTGGATGCATCAAAGCGTATAGGTAAGTGGGAATATGGCATTGTGATTGATGATCAGCCACAGTCACGTAAAATGAAAGGGCAGGCTCAAGAGGCCAAGTGGCCTATTCTTGCTCCTTCTCAGTCTCACACTTTGCCTGAATATTTATTACTTTGAACAGTAATCCAATAACATAGTGGTGAAAAACATGAAATCATACATAATACTTCTATTCCCAATTCCAAAGTGTAGGGACGTACTTTAAGTAACAGAACTATACTGCTTCACCTCCATGGTAAACACAGCACACAGTTTCCCAGGTGCAGTTGAATTGCATCTTCACAGAAGGTAATGCATCTGACCTCACACTGACTCCATCAATCATCACCCACCTTCATTGACCTACAATTGCTCCCTGACATGTGTCACCTCTATCCTAAACATCTGACACTGGTGCTGTCACTCGTTACTTGACTCTACCTGACCTGCATAGGCTCCATGCCAGTACCTAATGGCTGTGCACGTTAGTGAAGGTGTGGTAGTGAGTAATTAAATTAAAAAATCCACATTTTCATCTTTCAGATCTCTGTGGCCCCAGCCCACTGCAGATCTGCAGTTTTTCCCATCCACACATTGATTCCTGGGATGACACGTGTCCTAGGAGGAGAGATTAAACAGACTGCATCTATGTTCTCGAGCGTTTAGCAGAATGAGTGGTGATCACATTGAAATTTACCAAATTCTTCAAGGACCAGACAAAGTAGATGCAAAGTTGATTTAACCTCTTGGAGGAGAACCTAGAAATGGTGTGGGGAGAGTGGGTGTCACAGTCTCAAACACATCAGACTGCAAGGTAGTCAAGGCATATTGGAATTGGGCAGAAAAGTTGAGTTGAGGAAGATGATCATGCACGATATTACCAAATGTCAGAACAGGGTGTTGTTCATGTTGTTTAATGCTAATTCTATTTATATTCTTGAATAAAAGAGTACATTTGTGATATACCTGATTCAGAACAATATATGGTCCAAGGGAGGTGCACTGCAGTGGCTCTACTATCAGACCCCTATCTGACACAATCTTACGTCACACCCTTATCTGACACAATCTTACGTCACACCCCGATCTGACACAATCTTATATAACACCCCGATCTGACACAATCTTACATCACACCCCTATCTGACACAATCTTACATCACACCCCGACCTGACACAATCTTACATCACACCCCGACCTGACACAATCTTACATCACACCCCGACCTGACACAATCTTACATCACACCCCGACCTGACACAATCTTACATCACACCCCGATCTGACACAATCTTACATCACACCCCGATCTGACACAATCTTACCAAATGGTTTCCTAGAACTGACAAGTCTATTAGCAATCATTCACCAGTGAAGCTTTCAGAAGCACCTCCAACAAAAATCTTAATGACCTTGCCTCTACATGCTGGTGAAAGAAACTTAAACATTTTGTGCTTATCTTTCTAAAAGGATCATGCAAAGGAAATACCTCACATATTTAAAACTGTGCTAAAATCTTGAAAAAAAATTAAATATTCAGTTTATTTGCTTCTATAATAAGCTCCATTCATTATGCACTGTAGAAAACATCTATCAAAGTAATAAAATCATGAGATATAATCAAGAAAATAAATTGTGTGGGACAAATGCCAAGAGAGCACCATTGCACAGTTCTGTACAGATTATTCTATGGTAACACCAAATGTCTTTTAAATCTGCACACATTGATTCCTGGGATGGCACATTTGTCCTGTGAGGAGAGATTAAACAGACTGCATCTTGATCAGTGCTCAACGCTGTTTTCCAGGTTATACAAAAGTAAAATACTGAGGATGCTGGAAGTTTGAAATAAAAGCAAAATGCTGTGAAGTTCCATCTAGTCATGCAGCATCTGTGGAGAGAAAAATAACTAAGGTTTCAAATCAAGGCTGGGCCAAACAACACTGAGGGCTTAAGGGAAGAGAATTCACGAGTCAGGCTTAGGTAGTTGAAGATCTTTGTGAGCCAAGAGAGGTAGATGAAATTAAAATACAGACCAGTATAACCTGATGGAATAGTTAAACAGGCTTGAGGGACTCTTGTTCTTTTGTACCCACCCAAGGGCAATGTAGCATTTGTGGGTTTATAGTTTTGAAGAAGGATACAAAATTGAGGGGCAGATGTGACCGATGGAGGTTCCTATCCCCGAGGATAAGAATTTTAAATCTGAGGAGATAGACAGACTGGAAGCCAATAGGGCTCCATAACAATAGATGATGGTCAATCAGGACTTGATGTGGAATGGAAGACTTTTGGTTATGAAGGAGCTAAAGTTTGGAAGAGATGGAGCACTGAAGGCCAATTAGGATTACACTGGTGGATTTAAAAATGCAGGAAAAAGGGTATGAATAATAATGAAGTACAGAGCATCATTTGACTGATGGTTTTTGTCCCAAAGGATAACATTGAAACTGCTACAACATACATTGTAGTTTTTGGTCGAAATCCTCTTAGTGTGCACATTATAGTAGTGACATCATTATATTTCAGTAGCTTTGAATGTACTTGACTGACAACTGTCCTGAGTGCTCACCACAAGCACAATTACTTTTCCCCAATCCATGATCCAAACTTGTTACAAGTCAACAAAGCTGTTACTTTGTGGTATCCCTCTTATGCAAAGAAATGTCCAAGAATTTCACAGAGAAATGGTGAATTCTAATCAGGAAGTGAAAAAGAAAATTTTATTTTAGAAGCCATTCTTAGAATGCAATTATCACTGGTAAAGCTGCTTTCATCTTAATTCCACCAGGCCACCTCAAAGAGAAACTAAGAGTTAAATATTCTTAACCGGCGTTGAAGTGGAGCCACATACAGGCGACACTGTGTAGGAACAGGTGGTTTTCTTTCTAAAAACTGTTGATGAGCTGGTTGGATTTTTAAAAATCCAACTAAAAGTTTATGTTTTTAAACTGAAACCAAATTTTGAAAATGGAAAGACTGGACTTAGATCCATGTTCTCAGGACTGCTAGCCCAAGCCTCTTAGATCATCAATCAGTTGACATTAACTACTACACTCCTAATTTGCAATCAGAAAGGATTCTCCAGAAAGGATTCTCCAGAAAGCAGGAAGAAAAGGCCTTGGGATTATCCTGCTCCCTCCACCTTGTCCTGACTCTGCTGCTCAGCACTCGAGCTCGAGACGTGCCGAACTCTCTGCCCATCTCTTTCAATTTACATTTGTTCAATTTGGTCCCTCTACCATCCTCTGTCCCAGTGACGTCTTGGAAAAAGAAGAGACTCTGTCTCACTAAGTTCCGTGGAACAGTGTCTTTGTTTCAATGGAGTTGAGGAAACTTGCTGTGGATCAGGCTCATTAGAGTCATAGGGTCATACAGCACAGAAACAGACCCTTCCACCTGACTCAATCATGCTGGCCGAGATGCCTATCTCTACACTTATCCCATTTTCCTGCATTTGGCCCATATCCCTATCCAAGTACCTGTTCAAATGCTTTTAAAGTGCTGGTATCGTACCTGCCTTGACCACCACCTCTGCCAGCTTGTTTCAAATACCCACCACCCTGTGTGAGAAACTTGCCCCTCAGATCTCCTTGAAATATTTCCCCTCTCACCTTAAACCTACGTCCTCTAGTTTTAGACTCCCCTATCCTTGAAAAAATGCTGACTATCTAGTCTATCCATGCCCCTCATTATTTTATAAACCTCTATAAGGTCACCTCTCATCCTCCTGCGCTCCAGTGAGAACAATCCCACCCCACCCAATCTCTCCTTGTAACTAAAGCCCTCAATTCCAGGCAACATCCTGGTTAATCTCTTCAGAACTCTTTCGAGTGCTACCACATCCTTTCTATAGTATGGTGACCAGAACAGCACACAATATTCCAAGTGTAGCCTAATCAATACCCTTGCCTATGAAGGTTAGCAAGTTAAACACCTTCTTCACTACCCCATCCATCTCATTTTCGGGGAGCTATGAACTTGCACCCCAAAGTCCCTCAGTACATCAATGCTTCCAAGGTCCTTGTCATTTACTGTGCATGCCTTGCCAGTATTAGATGACCCAAAATGCGTTTCCTCGCAGTTGTCTGGATTAAATTCCACCTGCCACTGCTTCACCCAAGCTGATCTAGATCCCTCTGTATCCTTTCACAACCTTCTTCACTATCTTCTACTCTACCAATTTTTGTGTCATCAGCAAACTTACTTATCAGACCACAGACATTTTTATCCGAGTCATTTATTTACATGACAAACAACAATGGTCCCTGAACCGATCCCTGCAGTACACCACCAGTTACAGATGTCCGGTGAGAAAAACAACCCTCCACCACAACCCTCTGTCTTATATTGGTATTGGTATTGGTATTGGTATTGGTTTATTAATGTCACTTATAGCGAGGTACAGTGAAAAGCTTGTCTTACAAACCGATCGTACAGGTCAATTCATTACATAGTGCAGTTACATTGAGTTAGTACAGAGTGCACTGATATAGTACAGGTAAAAAACAATAACAGTACAGAGTAAAGTGTTACAGCTACAGAGAAAGTGCAGTGCAATAAGGTGCAAGGTCACAACATGGTAGATCGTGAGGTCACCAAGCCAATTATGGATCCAGTTTGCCAAAACACCTTGGATCCCATGTGCCCTAACTTTCTGGACCAGCTTACCATGTGAGACCTCGTCAAAAGCCTTGCTCAAGTCCATGTATGCCACATCTACCACCTTGACTTTATCAATTTTCTTTGTAACCTCCTCAAAACCCTCAATCAGATTTGTGAGGCAGGATTTCCCAGGCACAAAACCACGCTGACTCCCCCAAAGCAGTCACTGCCTTTCCAAATAATCATAAATCCCATCCCTAAGAATTTTTTCCAAGAGTTTCTCCAACTACTGACACAAGGCTCACTGGCCTGTAGTTTCCCATCTTATCCCCACTGCCCTGCTTGAATATGGGAACCACATTAGCTAACCTCCAGTCATCCAGTAACTCGCCCGTGGCTATAGATGATGCAAAAATCTCCTAGAGACCCAGCAATCTCCTCCCTTGGTTTCCATAACACCCTGTGATAACTTCATCAGTCCCTGGGGATTTGTCCACCTTAACATGCGTCAATATCTCGAACACTTTCTGATCCACACACATTCCAGATTACCAGTGTACACCTTCCCCATCCTCCTCCCCAGTGAACACTGTTGCCAAGTATTCATTCAGGACACTACACCTAACCCCTGGTTCCTCCCAAAGACTTCCCTCACGGTCCCTGAGGGGGCCTACTTTTTCCTTAGCTACCCTCTTTCTTCTAATGTATTTATAAAAGCTTTTGGGAATGCCCTTTATTTCTGTTGGCCAGGGCCATTTCATATCTCATTTTTGGCCTCGTACCCGCTTTCTTAAGATCTCTCCTCTGTCCTCTATAAATCTCAAAGGACTCACTTGATAACAATTTCCAACACCTGACATATGCTTCCTTCTTTTTCCTGATCAAACCCTCAATTTCCTTTGTTAACCAAGGTTCCCTAATCTTACCATCCTTGCTTCTTACTCGTACAGGGACATGCTGGCTCTGAACTTTTACTATTTTGCTTTTAAACACCTCCCACTTATCAGATGTTGTTTTTCCCTCTGGCACCTGCTCCTAATCTACTTTCACAAGGTCATGTCTTATACTACCGAAGTCAGCCCTCCCCCAATTTAAGCCCTTAACTCCAGATCCAATCTTACCCTTTCCCATGACTACCTTAAAGCTCACCGAATTGTGATCACTGTCCACAAAGGGTTCCACCATAGATGCTTCCACCACTTGTCCATCCTCATTCCCTAAAATAACATCAAGTATAACTCCCTCCCTGGTAGGGCACTCTACATAGTGCTTTAAAAACCCTTCCTGGATGCATTTAACAAATTCCACCCCATCTAGGCCCCTTACACTAGTGCAATCAGTCAATATTGAGAAAGATAAATCACCCATTATGGCAACCTTATTGCATTTGCATCCTACTGCTATTTGTCTATGTACTTGTTCTTCCAAATCCCACTGACTGTTTGGAAGCCTATATGTTATAATTCCATCGCAGTGATTGCCCCTTTCTTACTTCCAAGTTCTAGCCACATACTTTCATTTGCCGACCCCTCCAGGATATCCGCCCCGAG
The DNA here is from genome assembly GCF_009764475.1 of Pristis pectinata. Classification (NCBI taxonomy): domain Eukaryota; kingdom Metazoa; phylum Chordata; class Chondrichthyes; order Rhinopristiformes; family Pristidae; genus Pristis; species Pristis pectinata. The sequence goes on from NC_067416.1 coordinate 38,237,796, forward strand.
TACTGCTGTAGTGGTCTCCCTGATCAGCAATGCAACACTTCCTCCCCTTTTGGAATCCCCGTCCCACCTGAATATATGTCAGGTGTATTCAAACGTACATCAGACTGCTGTTTATTGATTATAGCTCAGTGTTCAATACCAACTTTACCATAGAACCATAGAACAATACAGCACAATACAGGCCCTTCGGCCCACCATGTTGTGCCGACCTTCAAACCACTCCTAAGGCTATCTAACCCCTTCCTCCCATATATCCCTCTATCTTAAATTCCTCCATATGCTTATCTAACAATCTCTTGAACTTGACCAACGTATCAGCCTCCACCACCACTCCAGGCAGCGCATTCCATGCACCAACTACTCTCTGGGTGAAAAACCTCCCTCTGACATTTCCCTGGAGCTTCTCCCCCCATTACCTTAAAGCCATGCCCTCTTGTATTAAGCTTTGGTGCCCTGGGAAAGAGGCACTGGCTGTCTACTCTATCTATTCCTCTTAATATTTTGTATACCTCTATCATATCTCCCCTCATCCTCCTTCTCTCCAATGAGTAAAGCCCTAGCTCCTTTAGTCTCGCCTCATAATCCATACTCTCTAATCCAGGCAGCATCCTGGTAAATCTCCTCTGCACCCTCTCCAACGTCTCCACATCCCTCCTATAATGAGGCGACCAGAACTGGACACAGTACTCCAACTGTAGTCGAACCAGAGTTTTGTAAAGCTGCATCATTACTTCGCGGCTCTTAAACTCGATCCCACGACTTATGAAAGCTAACATCCCATAAGCTTTCTTAACTACCCTATCAACCTGTGTGGCAACTTTCAGTGATCTGTCAACACGAACCCCCAGATCCCTCTGCTTCTCTACACTGCCCAGAATCCTGTCATTTACCTTGTATTCTGCCTTGGAGTTTGTTCTTCCAAAGTGTACCACTTCACACTTCTCCGGATTGAACTCCGTCTGCCACTTGTCAGCCCAGCTCTGCATCCTATCAATATCCCTCCGTAAGCTTCGACAGCCCTCCACACTATCTACAACACCACTGATCTTTGTGTCATCTGCAAACTTGCTAACCCACCCTTCCACCCCCTCATCTAAGTCATTAATAAATATCACAAAAAGTAGAGGTCCCAGAACCAATCCTTGTGGGTAACCACTAGTCACAGCCCTCCAATCCGAATGCACTCCCTCCACCACAACGCTCTGCTTTCTACAGGTAAGCCAATTCTGAATCCACATGGCCAAGCCTCCCTGGATCCCCTGGCCTCTGACCTTCTGAAGAAGCCTACCATGTGGAACCTTGTCAAACACTTTACTAAAACCCATGTAGACCACATCTACTGCACTACCCTCATCAATCTTCCTGGTCACCTCCTCAAAGAACCCTATCAGGCTAGTGAGGCAAGATCTTCCCTTCACAAAGCCATGCTGGCTGTCCCTAATCAGTCCATGATTCTCTAAATGCTCAGATCCTATCTCTTAGAATCCTTTCTAGCAGCTTACCCACCACAGACATAAGGCTCACTGGTCTGTAATTCCCTGGACTATCCCTACTACCTTTTTTGAATAAGGGGACAACATTCGCCACCCTCCAATCCACTGGTACCATCCCCGTGGACAATGAGGACTCAAAGATCCTAGCCAACGGATCAGCAATCTCCTCCCTAGCCTCACGAAGCAGCCTGGGGAATATTCCGTCAGCCCCTGGGGACTTACCTGTCCTAATATTTTCTAACAGCTCCAACACATCCTCTCTCTTGATATCTACATGCTCTAAAACATTACCCTTACCAACACTGTCCTCAGTGTCATCAAGACCCCTCTCCTTGGTGAATACTGAAGAAAAGTATTCATTGAGAACCTCACCCACTTCCACAGCTTCCAGGCACAGCTCCCCACCTTTGTCTTTAATCGGACCTACCTTTACCCTAGCCATCCTTCTGCTCTTCACTTACGAGTAAAAAGCCTTGGAATTCTCCTTAACCCTACTTGCCAAAGCCTTTTCATGTTCCCTTCTCGCTCTCCTCAGCCCCTTCTTAAGTTCCCTCCTTGCTACTCTATATTCCTCACAAGCCCTGTCTGATCCTTGCTGCTTACACCTTATGTATGCTGCCTTCTTCTTCCTAACTAGTTGTTCCACAGTTCTCATCACCCATGGTTCCTTCACCCTGCCATTCCTTCTCTGCCTCACCAGGACAAATTTATCCCTAACATCCTGCAAGAGATCCCTGAACATCGACCACATCTCCGTAGTACATTTCCCTTCAAAAATGTCATCCCAATTCACACTCTCAAGTTCTCGCCTTATAGCCTCATAATTCGCCTTTCCCCAATTAAATATCTTCCCGTCCTCTTTGCTCCTATCCCCGTCCATGACAATTCTAATGGTTATGGAGCAGTGGTCACTGTCCCCCAAATGCTGACCCACCGATAGATTTGTCACCTGACCTGGTTCATTACCTAAAACTAGATCTAATATGGCATTTCCTCTAGTCAGCCTGTCAACATACTGTGACAGGAATCCGTCCTGGACACACTTAACAAACTCTGCCCCATCTAAACCCTTGGGACTAAGCAGGTGCCAATCAATATTTGGGAAGTTAAAGTCTCCCACTATAATAACCCTGTTATCTTTGCATCTTTCCAAAATCTGCCTCCCAATCTGCTCCTCAGTATCCCTACTGCTACCAGGGGGCCTATAGAATACTCCCAGTAGAGTAACTGCTCCTTTCTTGTTCCTAACTTCCACTCATATTGACTCTAGAGAGGATCCTTCTACATTATCCACCCTTTCTGCAGCTGTAATAGTGTCCCTGACCAGTATCGCCACCCCTCCTCCTCTCCCCTTCCCTATCCCTTTTAAAACACTGAAAACCAGGAATATTCAATATCCATTTCTGCCCTGATGTCAGCCATGTCTCTGTGATAGCCGCAATATCATAGTCCCATGTACTTATCCAAGCTCTGTTCATCTCCCTTATTCCTGATGCTTCTTGCATTTAAGTAAATGCACTTTAGCCCATCCGCCTTACTACTTTTATAGCCTGTACTCTGCTTCTCCTTCCTCAAAGCCTCTCTACCTGTTAGGTCTGACTTTTCCCCATCCCCTTCTTCCTCTGACCTACTCCTCTGGTTCCCATCCCCCTCGCAAACTAGTTTAAGCCCTCCCGAACCATCCCAGCAAACCTGGCTGCAAGGATATTGTCCCCCCTCAGGTTTATCTCACTATTAATCACCAAGCTTCTAAACCTGGGCTTCTGTACCTCCCTCTGGAAATGGATTCTCAACTTCCTCATCGGGAGACCACAGTCAGTGCGGATCGGCAGTAACATCCCCTCCTCACTGACAATCAACACAGGCGCACCTCAAGGATGCATGCTTAGCCCACTGCTCTACTCTCTCTACATTCATGATCGTGTAGCTAGACACAGCTCAAACACCATCTATAAATTCACAGATGACACCACTGTTGTCGGTAAAATCTCAGATGGTGATGAGGAGGCGTACAGGAGTGAGATAGATCAGCTGGTTGAGTGGTATCGCAACAGCAATCTTGAACTCAACATCAGCAAGGAATTGATTGTGGACTTTAGGAAGGGGAAGTCGGGAGAACACACACCAGTCTTCATTGAGGGGTCAACGGTGGAAAGGGTGAGCAGCTTCAAGTTCCTGGGGGTCAACATCTTGGAGGATCTATCCTGGGCTCAACACATTGATGCAATGACAAAGAAGGCATGCAAGCGTCTCTATTTCGTTAGGAGTTTGAGGAGATCTGATATGTCACCAAAGACTCTTGTAACTTCTGACAAATGTACGGTGGAGAGCATTTTGACAGGTTACATCACAGCCTAGTACAGAGGCTCCAATGCACGGGATTGCAAGGGGCTGCAGGGGGTTGTAGACTCAGCCAGCTCCATCACAGTCACAACCCTCCCCACCATCGAGGACATCTTCAAGAGGCGGCGCCTCAAGGCGGTGGCATCCATCACTAAAGACACTCACCATCTCGCTACTACCATGGGGGAGGAGATTCAGGAGCTTGAAGACCCACACTCAACAATTTAGGAACCGCTTCTTCCACTCTGCCATCAGATTTCTGAACGGTCCATGAACACTACCTCATTATTCCTTTTTTTTGCACTATTTATTTATTTTGTAATTTATTGTAATTTTATGTCTTACACTACTGCTCCCGCAAAACAACAAATTTCATCTCATATAAGACAGTGATAATAAACCTGATTCTGAAAATACTGTATCCAGGAACATTGGGCTGCCGGTCCTGCCCTTCCCTCAGCCATGTTTCTGTGATTGCCACAGTATCATAATCTACACTCTCAGCTCATCCGTCTTACCTCTTGTGCTCCCTCCACCCATCTCTGCCTTCTCTGCCCTCTGAATATGCCTGCTCCAATTACTACATACCCTTCTCTCTCTCCTGCTGCTACACTGTAATTTGGATCTCACACCCCTGTGTCACTGGTTTAAACCATCCCAAGCAGCACTGGAAAACCTCCCTGCCAGGATATTAGTCTCCCTCCAGTTCAGGTGCCACCTAACCTTCTTATACAAGTCACCCCTGCCCCAGAAAAGATTCCAATTACCCAAATATCTGAAAGCTCTGCCCCTGCACCAGTCTTTAGCCATGCATTTAGATTAGTCCCTCATGGCTCCGGGACTAATCCCAAGATTAAAAGCCTAAAAGGTCCTACTTTTCAACTTTCTACTTAACTCCCTAAATTCTCTTTGCAGGATCTCATCTCTTTCCTCACCCATGTCACACTAACATGGAGCATGACCTCTGGCTCCACACCCTCCCCTTTCAGAATGTTCTGCACCAGCTCAGTGACATCCTTGACCCAGAGAGACAACACATTGTACTGTTCTCACACCCGCAGCCACAGATATGTCTGCCTGACTCCCTGACAATACAGTCCCTGTCATGACTGTTCATCCAATATTTGCCCTGCTGTAAAACAGACCCAGTCATCACTCAGCCTCACTTGTCTAAGCCTCTGCAATTAGATGTCAAGCACTTGGAACTCAAAAAAAAATAGCCACCCTCAAAATGGCCACACCAAATTGAGAACGCAGGACAAGCTGTAGATCTTGAGATCTGGTGACCCTTGAGATAGAACAACCATCACCAGGCGGCAACTCAACCAAATGATCCATCTTGGTTCAAATGTTCTTAATTTCTTTTAAACCCATTTTATCAACAAGTTAAAAAACTGACTTTCCAACTCAATGGTTATCAAATTCTCTCAATTGATATCCATATCCTAAAGTATGACTCCAAAATACTTGTTCAATAAAAAAAATATGAATTTTAAACAAATTTGGAAATGTCCCTTGATAAAGCCAACAATAAGAAAAACTGTTTCCTAACTGCGCCTTGGAACCATCAAAAAATACCAGGTCCAGATCATTCTCAGCATTCAATGTTTGGATAAGACTGACCTTCCAGGAACTATAAGCAATATGAAGATTGAACACTGTTGCAGTTAGAATCCTAATATTTATAGGTGCACAGTGAGAAAGGCCAGTAGAGCAGGGGAATCATAGCATTGCTGGGAAAAGGACATCCTGCTTAACTTATGTAACACATCAAACCATTGCAATTATTCCATGAAACTTAACATCTCTTCACCCTCTCTGTTATAAATTGAAAATTGCCAAGAGTAACTTAGCATTATTGACAAATGAACATATGCTTTTTATCATCATGGAAGTTTCTCTGATGCCAAAAATGGCAGGACCTCATGCATGGCCAACAAGAACGGGAATGGAGAACCTGACAGCTGTCAAGACTATTTGAGGGGCAGGGTCAATCATTTACAGTTGGAAAACCTTTATATTGCACAGGTATCACCAGTCAGCCTCCCTTCAAGAGATTCCACCTGGGAATATGTTAGGAGCAATAGCATACTCCCAACAGCTCAGGCAGCTTGCCAGTCATGGGAAGAATGTCGAATGTCAATTGCCAAATGTCTTATCCAACTGAACAATACTCCCTTAAATCACATATTGCAATGTAAGCCCAGATTTTGAACTCAAGTCCTTTGAGAGAGGCTTGTCAAATGTTTTAGCAACAACACTAAATTGATTTTGATGTGAAGCACAGGGAACAGGTTACATACAAGAACAGGCACGTGATACCCACGTTATGGGGTGGGGGGGACGGCATTATTACATTCCTTGAAAACAGTCCGTATTGCAATTTTCCATAATATGAAGCTGCATCATCTGTGCATACGTCAAGAAAAGCAAGTTGAAAAAAAATTGCATTTATTTGTATAAATTCCCTAAGAGCAAATTTTATTCCGTGTCTCAAATTTTTGGGTAGTGATCTGAGAAATTCTGTTATCCAAACAGCCATAGAGCAGTTTGAGATTGCCTTCTAAAATTCAAAGATTTTTCTTTCCTTTGTGATCTGATTAATTCTATGAATGGCAACAAAGTGTTATTTAATAATCCTGTACTCCAAATTTGATCCATGCATTACACACTCTCCAGCAAGCAGAATATTCTAAGTGTCTTGATTTCGTAAAGGAATAGAGAAATGCTATTCTTAAATTAGTGAAATAATTCAAATTCAGAATCCTAACCAAGAGAGTGACACACGCAGACTTTTACTGTACTTTAGTAATGAACAAAAACCACAATATCTCTAAAGTAAACCAAATCTGTGTGGGGTTGACATACCTGGTTGCAGATGTTTATGTCAACTCCAGCTTTGATATAATCAAGGGCCTTTTCCAAGTTGCCAGCTCGAGCAGCACGTAGGTAGCTTGCATTGGTGTCAGTCTATTTAAAAAAAGGGAAAAGAAGTGTTTAATTAGACAAAAGTGTTTGCAAACCAACTGGACACAATTTGCACTGGATCAACAATGAAATATCAAAAGAGAAAGGACAATTTACTCAGGTAAGATTTCCATTGACCCTGCATTTTCCCAGGGTTCTCCCTGCTACGCTCTCAATAGAACTTCCATAATATACAAGGCGGCCAAGCCAATATAGGAAAAGGCAACTGCTGCATGATGGTGCAGTAATTTCATGCACGGATTGCAGTCGACATTTGTGATCACATTACTTCTGCACTGCAGATGGAGAATATGAACATTCTGAAAGACCTCAAGTCATGTAGTACTTCCACAGGATAGAACATTTTGGATGACTTGAATATAGCCTTCCAAGCAAACTGGAAGGTATGCTAGATGAACAACTTAGAAATGTGAGATAAAAGCATACACATGAATGAATTGCTAAGTGAATGGATGGAAAACAGTAAATAGTTACATGACTGATGTGAAAATAGAGCAAGACAAAAGGAAGCATGATAGAAATGAACAAAATACAATTACATAAATTCAGAGAATGCATGAATATTGAAGTAGATTCATTAACTTGAGAAAAGCCAATGAGTGACGCTGACTCAAGTACCCAGAGAGTAGTGAAGGTTATTCCAGTATTTTCATTTAAAGTAAAAGCTGCTGTATGCGTCTCCCCTAAGCAGGCATCAAACAAGTTGATCCATGAGCTGTAAGTTAGTTATATGGTAGTCAAAAGAAAAAACTGCTGGAGGAACTCAGCTGGTCAGGCAGCATCCAGCCCTGATCTGGAAGGTGGTATCAGCAATTGAGATATAACAGAGTGCATGTGAGAGGACAGAACAAAATCAAAATAACCCCAACCCAGAAATGGAAATAATGAAGAGAAAGATCAGGTTGGATTTGAAAGTAAAAAAGAAGAAATGAGTAATAATGACAAAATTTTCCATAATGTTCACGGTACAGTCATCAATGTATCAAAAAAGTGGCAAAAGACGGGATCTGCGTATAACAAAGTACGTGCCAAATATCACATGGAAAAGGAGGCATTGGGAAGGTGCACGCAAGCTCATATAACAACGCATCTTATTTGAAGGAAACACACGTGAACTGTGACACTGTTCCATCTAAGCACAAGTTCAGCCACAAGGAGGGAGACTGGTTTAGTTTCAGTTCAAGAAAGAAGGCAAGGGTCCTCAGAAGAATGAAAGCACGGGAGGACTGGACGTCTACTGTTGAAGTGAGATGGAAACTGTTCAATTGATGGATGATTTCCAAGGAAATGCATGTGTGAGTGGGAAGACAACAGTTTCCTAGGGCAAAAACAAGCTGAGATTCTGGGTCTACCAGGCCAAATTTCTGCTGTCTGCACGTTGAAAGACACAAAGTCCCACTCCCCCAATTCCTGCTGTGCTAGTTAAATTCCCAGTCTCCCAAGAGTTCAGTTTTAAATTTGTCATGCTCTGCCGCTCCCCAAGACTGTAATCTACTTCACCTCTACATTCAGAGATACCTGCACTCCTCCAGTTGTGCACCAGCTAATAAGGCCTTATACTCTCTCTTGTATCTCCTTATACTCTGGAATTCCCCATTTAGACCTCTCTGTTTCTCTCCCCAGCCTGAGGACACTGGAAAAAATACCAGCCTGAAACCAAATTTTATTTGGGAAAGCTTCTGTGAAACACCTTAAGATATTTAATAAAGTCAAAATGTGATATGTAACTTTTGTAACCTGCTTCTTTATAGTATTGATAGTTCAGGGAAAACTATTGGCTTGGACATCTAGGAGATCTCCTCTGCTGGTCCTCAAAATTCTACTGTGGGATGCTTAAGATCATTTGAGGGGATAACACCTTTTAATTTCAACATCTCCACCAATACAATTGACCTTCACTGACATGTTGCTCTTGATCTTCCATTGAAAACACTGAAGTGGGATTTGAACACACAACCTTGACTTGGAAGCAAAGGTGTTTACACCGAGCTTCAATAGGTTTAATGAAACAATAAGAAACAGTGTCTACTGTGCAGGAGGAAATCAAGCTTCCTTTTAGCAATGGACTAAGAGAATAAAGTTTCAGATCTGAGACAGGCACACAAGTTATATCATGGCTTTTTTGTATTTGTGCTGATACTAAATCTAAAATGTAGAATAGCTGAAGCCAGTGTCAAACAATTTATTTTGAAAAGTGCAAAATGTAACAGGGCCAAAACAATTGACAATTGTATAAACTTTATGTAATATTTTGATACAGATTGTAATCTAGAACAGAGAATTTATTGACAACACTGCTTCAGATAATGAGTCCCTAAGATGGAGCAAGGTATCTTGCAGCAAGCTGCCTAACATACAAATGACAAAGTCAATTCACTTTGGAAATAAAGTCAATAGTGTAGAGGAAATAGAAACTTCAGCAACTTAAAGAATGTGAAGTCAAACTTAGTCACCGAGAAAAGTGTGCTCATCAAGCCTGATTGACGGGGTAATTAACAAATCATCTCCACTCTAAATGGCCCACTAGTTGTCAACTTATATTTTAAAAAACATCACCGAAATCAAAACACTCAATGCAAGAATTCATCAACTGCCTTTTATAGTAAATAAAGACAAGGTCACCCCTCCTAAACTTGACCAATTAATGTGATTGCAGCTCTTCATTTGGCATCAACCTAAAATAACTGACCAACAAGTAACTAAAGGTTGTTATATCCAATTGTACTTGCTACATTACATATAATACTTCTTGTCAGAATGCTTGGTAATGTTAGCAAAAGTGCAGCCTTAACAGTAAGCAGTTATATATATCTGCCACAAAACTACTTATATCACACAGAAACAGTACATCACACCTGTGTGTGTCACATTAAGGATGTTTCTTCAAAGTGCCTTATTTTGCACAGTTTGCGTTATGTAGGATCACAGAAACAGGAGCAGGCCATTCAATTCTTCAAGCCTATTACACCTTCAATTAAGATTTCTTTCTTTATTAGTCACATGTACATCAAAACACACAGTGAAATGCCTCTTTTGTGTAGAGTTTTCTGGGGGCAGCCCGCAAGTACCAACATAGCATGCCCACAACTTCCTAACTCGTATGTCTTTGGAATGTGGGAGGAAACCGGAGCACCTGGAGGAAACCCACGCAGTCACGGGGAGAACGTACTGATGTGTACATTAACTTGGTATATACACCTGGATTTCTTATCCCTTGTTGCTTTTATTGATCAATATCTTTCAGTCCTCCCTGCAAAAATTATCAAACGACCTCACCCTAAGAGCTTTTCACGGTAGTGTTCCAGAATCCCACTACCCTTCGCATAAAGAATTGCTTTCTGCCGTATCTGCTCAGTTGCCTGCAGGCTGTTCCCAGGTTACAACTGCCCTACGTACAAACGAGCTCCCATTCAATAGTCCGACGTACATACAAACATTCATTCCTACATACAAACAAATGTTCATCTCTTCTTCTGATCTACCCAGCTTCTCTCACACACACCCTTCATTCCAGCCTACACCACCCCCTATCCTTTCCTCTTCCCCACCTACCCATCACCCACACACTCCTCACACTGGGTCCCCTATCTCCTCCACTCCCCCTTGTTCCCGTCCGCCTACTTTTCCTGCCTTATTTGCTTCCACTCTTCACCTTCTTATTGGATTCCATTATCTGCAGCCCTTTTGTTGTCTCCACCTCCCAGCCTCCGTTGCTATCTCCACCCTTCCTTCCCCCACCTGACTCCATCTGCCAATCAACATTGCTTCACCTGGGTTCACCTATCGCTTGCCAGCACTTGCCTCCCTACTCCCCCTCATCTCTTTATACTGGCCATCTCCCCTCTGCTGTTGCAGTCCAGTTGAAGGGTTTCGGGTGAAACATCGACTGTCCATTTCCCTCCACAGATGCTGTCTGATCCTTTAAGTTCCTCCAGCAGCACGTTTTGAAATTTTGCTGCAGATTCCAGCATCCACAGTCTCTTGTGTCTCCAGCAAACTATTTAGTTGCTTAATTTTCTTTGTTCTTGGATCAGTTCTTATGCAGTTCCTAGCTTCTCACCATTAGCGCATACATACCCAGATTGCACAGTAATAATTCAATGAAGCGAGCACAGGTAACTCTTGTCAGCTCATATCAACTAAGGTAAATTAATGTGCTAATTATTTTTAAGTTAGCTGCATTCCACATATGGAAACCAGAGTGGAGTTCACATTTTAGTTCCTTAAAACATGGATGATGAAAAACATCATTACATTTTCCTTTTTCTTCCATGTTATTATAGTGCACTTATGGAATTAACTGAATGTATCGATGATTATTGTACTCCAGGTTACATTGGTTATGAACAAGATTGTTATTTTAAGGCTTTCATCCTTTTAAAGATAGTAACATATGATTAATTCTGGGTTGCAACAAAGTTTGAATAAATTTCCACAGATAGTCTGTAAATTGTCCGTCAATGAGCTTAAATATGTCTTGTACATAAGTTTGTACGTTCTGCAATAGACTGTTACTGGTCAAGAACCCACTGAGCACACATACTTTACAGTTGCTTATGTCAGGACCATTCTCGAGCCCTCTTCCTGCACCGCATGGAGAATTGCTCATGAGAATTAGATACCCCTGTTGTCTGAGGACATAGCAATAAATCAACAATAGTAATAAGTTATGACAACTATTTCATGTTGCGACAAATAACTATACAATATGAAACATTTTATAATAGCTGCTGCTGAACTTAAGCAGGGACCATGCTGCAGGGAAAGGCCACTGTATTACTAATGTTTAAATGGATCATACAATTGTATTTTTTAAAGTATTAAACTGAGATAAACACAACAGTCTGCCTTTCAAGGAAGCTGTTTATAAGTTGCTCCTGTCCCACATATAATCTCCATCCGTGACAGAATTGGATGCAAAATTAAAATGTGTGCCAAGAGTCACTCACAGATACTGCCAACAAAAGATAGTCTACATACCCAACAATGTTGGGCATTGGAAATGTGAGTCTACAGCAATATTGTCATAAATATTACTTTAAAATGGGCAACTTTTTGATGGAAGCCCTAAAATAAAGTTTGCAGTTTGGACTTTTTCTCATACATCTGCATTTTGAAGCATTAAAGGTGAATAGCATTCCCTTTTGAAGTGTGTTGATTCTTTGGGGTTACTTTTATAATCTAACATTCCCATCATCCTGCTCTGTTCAGCAGGAGGGTGATTTCCCCATAGTGCCTACTCTAGCAATCAGTTACAACTGTGAGTTACAGTGGTGTAAGTGATGCTTTCTGGTTTGAATCTTGAGGTAGATTGTGTTAACTTTCCTGCATGGCAGGCTGACGTGGTTGGCTTCGGGAGTACTTGACGCTGATAAACTTGTTAGCTGAAACAGGAAAGTGATCTATTTCACCAGTGCCCAGTTTATTTGCTTTGATGAATGCAAAAATTCATTATCTTTAATGGATTTAAATCAACAGCTCCCTTTTGATTTTCAATGTTTAGAACTGTAATTAAAAAGGTGAGCTCATGGATATGAATCAACATGGTTTTTGCTTGGTGTCAGCTTTTCTTACAACCAAAAGAAATGTTATTTAGTTATACTATTAATTGATTAATCTAAGAACTGAAAGCCAATTATTTTATAAACCTAACACCAGCATATCTATGCTAAGCCATGTTTTCTTTATTCACATATGTGTGCATCACCCACAAGGTCCATATTTATTGTCCATCTCCAATCACCCCCATGAAAATGGTGAACAGCCATTTCCTTGAATCATAACATTTGCATGGTGAAGATAATTCCAAAGCATTGCTGGTCGGGAATTTCAGTGCTTAGACAAAATGGTCTTGGAAGGGAGCTTGCTAGTGGCGGTGTTTCATGTACCTGCTGGCTTCGTCCTTCTAAGTGGTAGGAAATGATATTGAACAAGTCAGTGAGTTGGTACAATGGACCTTGGAGATAGTACATAATACAGGAAAACATTGAAAGGACAGGGTGATGGACAGGGTATCAAACAAGCAGGCTGCTATCTTCTGGATGATGTTGAGTTTCGAGTATTGTTTGTACTGTTGGAAGTGAAATTGATGGGACCCAGGCACTGCCCTGGGGAACACTTGCTGCCCTGTCTTGGGCTTAAGAAGATGGGTTGCCAATAACCACAACCACCTTTCTCCATGCAAAATGTGACTCAAATCAGTGGAGAGTTTTTCCCCTGATTCGTATTTACTCTAATTTCACAGTTGTTAAGACAGTACCTTTATGTCACAAGCCTTCACTCTCACCACCCCTCTGCAACTCGCCTCTTTGTCCATGATTGGACCAAGGCTGTAGTGAGAGCTGGAGAGAAGTGTTCCTGGTGAAACCCAGACTGAGTATCAAATAAATGTTTCTCGATTGCACTGTTGACGATGGCTTCCATCAGTTTGCTGACAATTGAGAGCACACTAATGCAGGAATAATTAGCTGGATTGGATTTGTCTTGTTCTTTGTGAACGGGACATCCAATTTCCTACATTGTTAGATTAATGTCAGCATTACAACTGTATTGGAACAGCTTTCCAAGAGGCACACATAGCTCTGGAGCACACCTTTGACAACAAACTAAGATTTTGTTGGCTTCTGTAACCTTTTGATATCTCCAGTACACTCTGGCGTTTCTTAATATGACATGGTGAGAGTTGAATAGGGTCGCAACCATTCTCAATGATCACGAGGACATCAACAAGAAGCTAACATAACAGGGATTTCTTGTTGAAGACTGTTGCAAATGTGTTAACTTTGCCTTCAGCACTCTCAGGCTGGACTCTTGTGATCTTTTACAATGGGGATGTGTTAGAACCTTTTGTTTAGTTTTTAACTGTCTACCACCATTTATAACTCAATGTGGCAGAATGGTAGAGCCCTTTGATCCGAACCCTTTGATTATTTTTGCATACACTGTCTCCTGTTTTGTGGAGGTGCACAAGTCAGGTCAGCCACAAGAGTGGATGAACCCAGGCGTGTGGTGGGTGAGGCGGCAGCATGAGTGAATAGTATGCATGGGAAAGGGTAGTGCTTGGTGAACACGGAGTGTTAGCAAATGAGGAGCATAAAAGATTGGTGGAAATAGATGAGCAAAAGGTAAGAGTGGTAGAGGAGTTCAGTAAGCATATGGATGAGTCAGGATTGCAGTGCAAGATACTTCTGTGTTGTTCTGGAGGGAAGATAACATTTGCACTGGAACAATTTCAAATTAATCAGAAATGACACTTAAAGACATCCCTGTGGGAAGATGTGAAAGTGCCACTGAAAAAAAAGGGGGAACTTTTTGTGAGTAACAAGTTAGAAAGCCTGTACCATTCAATTAGTGAATTGTCAGCTGGCAACATAGATTTTCTAGGCAGTTTAGCTACTTCAAAGTGGGGATTCCTTTCCTGGCAATGTCATCCGGGGGATGTTCCCAAGTTGCTCCATGACAAAAAGGAGGAGCTATTGAAAGAGCCACTCAAAATCAAGACAGTTTAGTCCAATTTGAATCACTGACAAGTCTCAGACATGGTGCGAGAAACATCATTTTGGCCACTCACCCTGATTTTAGCATGGAACACCTTACATGCACTCACACAATTTAATGACATGCACACCACATGGCTATGTTTACTGAGCAATCATATATCACCAATAAGTAACCAACAAAACAAAGCACTCACAAAGATGAAAAACAAAATCGGCACTGAACACTTCATCAACAAGTACAAGGTTACAGCTGATAGCACATACATTGGACAACAGACCAATGACCATGCCTAACACTGATATTTTAAAATTTGCTAATCAGAAATATGATCAGTCACATCTAGATTCCTACTTAGCTTTGCAGCCCGTAGCAAATACATAGGGCCACATTGTCTCAGAAGAAGTCTGCAGGTTGTAAAATAGCTTTTGTGCCAGTAAGCTGAGAGCGCAACAGCCTCAGAAGAATCTTTAGTGTTGAAAATATGTTCCCAAAAACACTTCTTCCACAATCATTGTGCAGGAATTGCTATCACTGGAAAGAGCTGACTGAACACCTGGTGATGAGGACCTTAACTGATGGTCTTGGTGCTAACAGGAAAACTAATGCCTTCAGAAACAAAAAATGATCAAGAACTTTTTATGAATTTTCTCTCCAATTAATCGGTCAAAAGCTTTAATTTTTAAGGCAAAACACTATGAAATTAAAAAAATTTGTTTTCACGATCTGTTGAACAAAATACAGAAAGCATCATGGATATTTATTTAGATATCACACAGGAGACCATTCAGCCCATCAAGTCAATGCCAGTTCTCAAAAGAGCAATCCTGTTAGTCCTATTCACCCTCTCCTCATTTCCCTGTATAACCACCACTTATTCTCTCTCACATGCCTATCAATTCCTTTTTTTATTCTTTTGCTACCTGTCAACATTAAGAGGTAATTGTCAGTGGCCAGTTAACCTACCGTCATGTCTTTGGAATGTGAGAGGAAACCAGAAGACCCAGAGAAATCCCATATGGTCACTGAGAGAAGGTGCAGCTCCCTACAATCAGGGGATCAAAACTAGATCCCTGAAGCTGTGAGGCAGCATTGCTAAATGTTGAGCTCCAGATGGCAACTTAGCTTACAGGAGACAGTTGGTTGCTGTCACCTTGGCTTTTAATAAGCCATTCAAACTCACTGAATATTCTTATATTCTCCAGTTTCCTGGTATAGTAACAGCACTGGGCACTCTTTCTTCAACGTCCTTTTCCACAGCCTCAGGTCATTATTCTCCACACTGACTGACACGTGTAGAAATGGGGACTTGAAATCTAACTTTTAGACAACACTTCCAGAGATATGAGATCAACAATGCTGTCAACAGGATGTGGAAAGCAGCCAGTGGTAAACTACAATGAATGGCATCCTGAAATAAATGTCAAATAGTCAGACATAAGAAAACAAACAACTGGTGAAAGATTTTGGCCAGTTCCAAACAAATAACCCAACTGCAGGATGTGTAAAAATTTGTTTTGAAACAAATGTGTCATGATTAACTTCAAAATAATAATGTATTTGCTCTTTGCTGCAGCATCCTCCCTTAGGGACCCCCGATAGGTCAAAAGGAGTTTCAGGAGAGACTGTAGAAGATCCAAGAATCCCCCACAGTTATTGTATGCAAGGACTACATAGGGTTCCAAAGCTGTAGTGTTTGACACACAAAGGGAAATTAACACAAATCTTTAAGTTTATACTGATTCCTGGAACAAGAGCTGAAAGATTTACACATCAGGAATTTCTAAAATAAATCTTCGGATCAGTCAAAAAAAATTCAAAATGAAAGACTGAAGATGTCCCCAAACTCTTAACAGTTAATGTGCCATGATGTGCAGTCGTTGGCACGATATAGCAAACACGGCAGCCAACGTGCACATCTGAAGGTCTTACAAACAGCATTATTAACCAGATCATCTGTTTTACTGATTCACAGGCAGCAAAGGAAAATCCTCCAAACTTCTTCAAATTGTTCATTCCACCTGACTGGGCAAACAGGATCTTAACTGAACATCATTCAAAGATAACATCTTCAACAGTGCAGCACTCCCTTGTGTCTGCTCTGAAGTGTTGCTTTAGATTATATAATTGACAGGGCAGAGTTTGTTTAGTGTGTCCAGGATGGATTCCTGTCACAGTATGTTGACAGACCAACTAGAGGGAATGCCATATTAGATCTAGTATTAGGTAATGAACCTGGTCAGGTGACAGAACTCTCGGTGGGTGAGCATTTGGGGGACAGTGACCACTGCTCCATAACCTTTAGCATTGTCATGGACAGGGATAGGAGCAAAGAGGACGGGAAGATATTTAATTGGGGAAAGGCAAATTATGAGGCTATAAGGTTAGGACTTCAGAGTGTAAACTGGGATGATATTTTTGAAGGGAAGTGTACTATGGAGATGTGGTTGTTGTTCAGGGATCTCTTGCAGGATTTTAAGGATAAATTTGTCCTGGTGAGGCAGAGAAAGAATGGCAGGGTGAAGGAACCATGGGTGACAAGAGAGGTGGAACAACAAGTTAGGAAGAAGAAGGCAGCATACATAAGGTGTAGGCAGCAAGGATCAGATAGGGCTCACAAGGAATATAGAGTAGCAAGGAAGGAACTTAAGAAGGGGCTGAGGAGAGCCAGAAGGGGACATGAAAAGGCTTTGATGAGCAGGGTTAAGGAGAATCCCAAGGCTTTTTTCTCGTATGTGAAGAGCAGAAGCATGAAGAGAGTAAAGGTAGGTCCGATTAAAGACAAAGGTGGGAAGATGTGCCTGGAAGCTGTGGAAGTGGGTGAGGTTCTCAATGAATACTTCTCTTCAGTATTCACCAAGGAGAGGGGTCTTGATGACGTTGAGGACAGTGCTGGTAAGGTTAATGTTCTAGAGCATGTAGATATCAAGAGAGAGGATAAGTTGGAGCTGTAGAAAATATTAGGACAGATAAGTCCCCTGGGCTTGACGGAATATTCCCCAGGCTGCTTCGTGAGGCAAGGGAGAAGATTGCTGAACCGTTGGCTAGGATCTTTGAGTCCTCGTTGTCCACGGGAATGGTACCAGAGGATGAAGGGAGGCAAACGTTGTCCTCTTATTCAAAAAAGGTAGTAGGGATAGTCCAGGGAATTACAGACCAGTGAGCCTTACGTCTGTGGTGGGAAAGCCGTTGGAAAGGATTCTAAGAGATGGGATCTATGATCACTTAGAGAACCATGGACTGATTAGGGACAACCAGCATGGATTTGTGAAGGGAAGATCTTGCCTCACAAGCCTGATAGGGTTCTTTGAGGAGGTGACCAGGAAGATTGATGAGGGTAGTGCAGTAGATGTGGTCTACATGGATTTTAGTAAAGCGTTTGACAAGGTTCCACATGGTAGGCTTCTTCAGAAGGTCAGAGGCCAAGGGATCCAGGAAGGCTTGGCCATGTGGATTCAGAATTGGCTTGCCTGTAGAAAGCAGAGGGTTGTGGTGGAGGGAGTGCATTCGGATTGGAGGGCTGTGACTAGTGGTGTCCCACAAGGATCGGTTCTGGGACCTCTACTTTCAGTGATATTTATTAATGACTTAGATGAGGGGGTGAAGGGCAGGTTAGCAAGTTTGCAGATGACAAAGGTCAGTGGTGTTGTGAATAGTGTGGAGGGCTTTCAAAGCTTGCAGAGGGATATTGATAGGATGCAGAGCTGGGCTAAGAAGTGGCAGATGGACTTCAATCTGGAGAAGTGTGAGGTGGTACAATTTGGAAGGACAAACTCTGAGGTGGAGTATAAGGTTAATGGCAGGATTCTGGGGAGGGTGGAGGAGCAGAGGGATCTGGGGGTTCATATCCACAGATCACTGAAAGTTGCCTCACAGGTGGATAGTGTAGTTAAGAAAGCTTATGGGATGTTGGCTTTCATAAATCGTGGGATCAAGTTAAAGAGCCACGAGGCAATGATGCAGCTCTACAAAATTCTGGTTAGACCACAGTTGGAGTACTGTGTCTAGCTCTGGTCGCCTCATTATAGGAAGGATGTGGAAGCGTTGGAAAGGGTGCAGAGGAGATTCATCAAGACTCTGCCTAGATTGGAAAGTATGGATTATGAGGAGAGACTAAGGGAGCTAGTGCTGTACTCATGGGAGAGAAGGAGGATGAGGGGAGACATGATAGAGGTGTACAAAATATTAAGAGGAATAGATAAAGTGGACAGCCAGCGCATCTTTCCCAGGGCACCAATGCTCTACACAAGAGGGCATGGCTTTAAGGTAATGAGGGGGAAGTTCAAGGGAGATATCAGAGGGAGATTTTTCACCCAGAGAGTGGTTGGTGCAATGGAATGCGCTGCCTGGGGTGGTGGTGGTGCTGATATGTTGGTCAAGTTAAAGAGATTGTTAGATAAGCATATGGAGGAATTTAAAATCAGGGGATATGTGGGAGGAAGGGGTTAATTAGTCTTAGGCGTGGTTTAAAGGTCGGCACAACATGGTGGGCCGAAGGGTCTGTATTGTGCTGTACTGTTCTATGGTTCTATGGTTTCAGGAGTGGGATTTGAACTCACAACCTTTCAATTCTCAAATGAGAATGCTGCTATTAAAGCAAAGCAAATCTCCAGCAAGTCATTAGTTGGACTTTACGAAGCAATATCCGATCAACCCTAAATATAGAATTGCCACTGAAACCTCATCTACTTACTTAATAAATATAAACAGCCTTAAGCTGGTTAAAATCCAACTGCAAGAGAGTGTTATAAATTACTGGATAATACCTCATTAAATTGGAAATCAAGGACAGGATGCAATGCTTTTTAATGTCATGAAGCATATCCATTTATTATTTCATTTATATTATAAAGAGCTCTATACAGAGAACACAATTTCAGCACGAGGTGATATTAAAACTCCAATCAGAATTCATGATATTTAGGAAAGGATGAAGCAGTTAATAATACATAATCTTATTGTTGTCTTGAAACACTTTGCATAATTTCAAAGTATGCAGTACAAGTCCTGCTAGCCACAGGTGTGCCTGCAACAACAGTTTTAGACCTGTCCTTATTAAAATGGCTTTGAAGTAAATGTACTCCAATTGTATATTTAATCAATAGACAAAAACAGTAACAAAAATTGACAAAGACAGTAAGATACTCAACAACCAAAAAATATTTGGACACTACTTCTTGTCTTATTATTTTACCAACAAACACACAAAAAGATGAAAGCACTGAGATCACAGCCTCAACATTGATGTTTATTACTGATTTTTTATTTACCAATCTGCCAAGTGCAAAGTGGCCACTGTGTTTCCAACATTAGAAAAGTACTGGCATTTCAAAATATACTTGATTGGCTTAACGCATTTTGCGACATTCTGAAGACGTGAAAGGTGCTGTATAAATACAGGCCGTCCTTTCTTATAAATTAAACATGTAGTTTTATAATTAATCCCACTTATTACAGATTCGGGTGTCTTTCAGTGTCTGGTGCTGCACTGTGCATCTTACATCTTTCGTGCTCAGAAGGCTTTACATAGCAAGCTTCTTACAGCGGAGTATGTGTGACTAGGTAGATGAGCTTTCACTCAGAGTCATTCTGCACATCTTAGCTATGCCACCATTAGTAATTTACCCATAAATTCATCATGAATAGAAAAGTAATACGGTAAACTCCAATATAATTGAACAGAAACCAAAACTGAGTAGCAACCCTTGCAGCCTTTTTAATCTTTAAGCACTTACTTGCGCTAGCAAGTCTCCTTCCTCCTGCACTGCCATCTCCTCCAGATGAAACCTGCTGATCCAATTATGAATGCTTAGATTTTAAAAACTCACTGTGGCATTACATCAGGTCTAAAAATACCAGCCAGAGTTGTGGAGTTAAAAACATTATTAGCTTTGTTGAAAAACACTTTGTGGGCAGCGGAGAACAGCTCATCGTTTCTGCAACAGAAGCCTTACCTACACGGCCCTCACAACACTCATGAATCACTTCCCAAAATTCCTATTAATCTTACCATATTTATAGGGTCCCATCACACAGGCTCCATGTAAACGTGATACAGATGTACCAGAATAGCAGCAGCAGCTGCTTCATGGCTACTTTTGTGCACTTGCTTATCAGCTCCTGTTTTCTGAACTGCATAGCACTACTGGCTGTCCTAGTTAAGGCCTTCATTTAAAATAAATCACCCATGGTTATGAAATGGTGCCCTAAGTCACCTCTCTGCATTTGCATATTCCTCCTATATTCCTTCCTGTACAATTATCAACATCACACTGTGGAATATTAAACAAGGAGCAGAAACAACAGCATGTATTTACTTAGCACCTTTAATGTAATAAAATGTCAAGGCATTTCACAGCCATGCAATGAGACAGAATTTGACACTGAGCTATGTAATGAAATATTAGAGCAGGTGGTCAGAAAAACAGATTTTACAAAGGAGAAAAGAGAGGCAAAGAGGTAGAGAGTTTTTAAAAAGGAAATTTCAGAGCACAAAGCCTCAATAGCTGAAGGTATGATCTCTAATGATGAGACAACAGAGATGCACAAGAGCCCAGAATTGAAATAACACAGGATTTTCAGAGGATTGCGGAAATTACCATATAAGCAAGTGATCCATGACCTTAAGTATCACGATCATGATCTCGCACTAATAATGTCAGGTGCCGAGCTCACCACAGGGTTTTCTGTATAAACAGCCTGACGGTGGAGATCCTGACCGGAAAATTGCTTGTAAGCTCCCACAATGCATCATGAGTAATAACATACACAGGCAATGAATTTCCATTCAGCCAACAAGTGCATAACTTTTAGAAATTAATTTCTGCTTTGCATGCCAGAGAATGGTCCTCGAATGTCTGCCAATACCCATGGCATTGCCACAGCAACATGTGCCCCCCCCCCCCCCCCCCCAGGGAGCTGGTGGCTTCATGGCAGCTATGGAGTCAATTCAGGTAGGTTTAATATTCTCAGGATGTGCACATCACAGGTAAAGCCAGTATTTACCACCTGCTGTAACTTCTCTCAAGAAAGTGATGGGCTTTCTTCTTGAACTGCTGTAGATATCGTGAAGGTACAGCCTCAACGCTGTTTCTGCAGCTGTTTCAGAAGATGGATCAGCAAAGAATAAACAGTGATACAAGTCCAAGTCAGGGTGCTGTGTGATCCGAAGAGCAAGTTGGTGATGGTGATGGTGATGTTTTAATGCACTGCTCCCCTTGCCCTTCTGGATCATGAACATCATGAATATGCAATCACCTGTAAAATGAAATGACTCAGACCTCAAAAGTAAATGTACCCGTATACATAATTGGGAAAAGTGGAGCAGGTTAGTTATGAGAAAAGATTGACAAGGTTGTTTTCTTTTGAACAGAGTTGGCGTGGGCAGATTTTGTTCAGCTTACAAAATTATGGATGAGTAAAAAGAATGGAGAGGATATTAATTAAGGGACATTAATTTAAGGTAATTGTGGAAGCATTAGAGGGGGTGTAAGGCAAAGTTTTCACCCAGAAACACCTAACTCCTTTTATGGGTGGTACGTTGGAATATTCTAAGACTCAATGAGACCATCAAAGAAATAAAGCATAATTGAATATCAGAAACAAATAATTCTACTTTCATGTCATTTTAAGTAACCTGTTCCCTTCAAGAAAAAATCAAATATTGTCATTCTTAGTTCGGGAGTAGCAGTCTCATTTCTGATTCAATCCTGAGATTTGGGCTTAAAAACATCGGCTCACAGTACTGTTCTGAGAGTGCTCTGCACAGTTGGAAGCTTCATCTTTCAGATGAGACAAACACAAGGCACCATCTGCTCTCTTGTCAACATAAACAAATCCCATAGCAGCATTCAAGAAGGGACAGAACAGTTATTGCCTGGCCAGTATTTATTCCTCAGAGTCACCAGAAAAAGATTATCTGGACATTATACTGCTCTTTGTGGAATCTTAGTGTACATGTGCACAGATCTCAAGTAGCAGGAGGACCAGTAGATTAGACTGGTTTAGGATGTATATAGGATGTTTTACAGTTGTATGCAAAGAATATAAGAGCAGGGAGATCATTATGAAAAACACCAGTTAGGCCATAGGCAGAGAACCGTGCAGAAATCATGTTACTGCAATGGAGCAGGATGTGGTAGCACCTGAGAGGGTTCAGAGAAGAATTATGAGGACATTGCCTGGAGTGGAGTAGTATAGCTACAAGAAAAGATTAGCAAGACTTTTTCTTTTAACTTGAGTTGGTGTGAGAAGATTTTGTTGAGTTGTGCAAAATCATGAATGAGCAAAGAGTGGAGAGGTTAATAACTAGGGGGCATTAATTTAAGGTACTTGGGGAAGAATTAGAGGGAGATAAGAAAAACTTTTCAGCCAGAACATGGTGAGTGTCCAGAACTCACTGCTTTCATGGGTGGTACAGAAACCCCTCAACATCTTTAAAAAGTGCTGGACGAACAACTACGGACCAAGACCTGAGGAGTGGGATTAGGCTGGATCACAGTGTCTGCCAGCATGCACACAAATGGTTTCCTTCTTTGCTATTAACTTCCTTGATTCTATTATTACACTGGGAGTTAATTGCCTACAAAATACTTTAAAATGTTCCAAGTTTGTAAAAAGGCATCATCTAAATGCGCTCTTTATTGCTTTACATCATAACAAAGATCCCACCAGCAGAAAAAGAGATGGAAAACAGTTAATCTATTCTCCAGGCGTAAGCAAAGACAGAAAAATTAGCATGAAAGATATGAACCAAGTGATGAATGGCTAGTTAATCCGATGTGCGGGTCAAGGAACAACAGTCAGCTCCAGGAGCACATAAACACTGTAAGCAGAAATCTGGGTCATGAAAGATATGGAAATCTCTCTGATATGTGATGCTGTTTATCATTCATCTGTACAATTTGTTCTATATTTACTCAATCATTCATTGCCATGTTGTAGTTTTATTTGCTGTATCAAGAGTTTTTTTTAACCTTGCCTTGTGAGGAATTTATAGTGTGGCATCCATAAACACTTGGAGTAGAAATAACACAAATCATCATCTTCCCACAAGTCAGACTAAATAGCTTCACCCAGTGCCAAGTGAAAATGTAGCAGAATATCAAAACAGGAAGTGTATTGCACAAGGAAATAATGCCATGCACAATGTTATTTGCATTCACATTGCTAGCGTTCAATCCTTATGCACAAATTACGCTACACACTATATTGCATAATGTTCAGGGAATTATTTTACATTGATCAAATTATCCTAAAATAAATCCTGCAATATCCTGAAATAAATCCTGCAATATCTCATCAAGCCACAGATGGGAAGAAACTGCACAGGTGCATACAACAAAATGTTTCCTTCACTTTCATTTGCATTCATCTCACTCTCATCTGTGTGTTCAAATCCTTTCACAGCCTTGTCCCTCCTACCTATGTAACCTTCCTCGTCTCTACAATCCTCTTTACTTACTTAGACTCCATGCTAATATCTCACATGGCTTATTGCTAAAATGTGTCTGACTTGGGATACTTTACTGCATGACAAAGGCTTTATAAGCTTTGTTATAGGCTGCCTCGAACAATGTCTTGAGGCAGTAACACAATTATTTGGGATGAGTAGCAACTGAGGACAATGGAGGAATACATTAATGGACTTCTGGGAACTCAAGTAATTAACATAGCAATCCTACCTCATCAAAAGAAATGGAAAAGTAACTAATTAGGAACAGATCAATGACTAGTATGGATATTTTGCAAGATCACATATGATTAGCAGAATGTCCAAGGATCACCTACATCCCCATGAAGATTTAACTTATCTTGCCCATCAAACCACACATGATATTTTAGAAAAGAAAGGAGTACCCAAATCCCCAACGTATTCCATGTACCCAATGCTGCTCTATGATCATGAATGGCATGGTTAGGGTGAAATAACTTAGGCTGAATTGTTCTCAATGCATCAGAAGGTGAGGGGTTCAAGCCCTACTCAAGGCTTATCTATCTCAATTCTAATGAGCGTAACACTGCAGGTTTAAGTGGAACACTCTCAGCTGAGATGTTACACCAAGGCATTATCTGTATGTTTAACTGGACAGAAAAGATCTTACAGTACTATTCAAAGCCAAATTCACTCAACATTAGCCCCTCAAAAACCAGCTCCAACATCAGCAAATTGGTCATTTAACTTATCAATATTCATGGGATCTTGGCGTGCTCCACATTAACCTTCAAGCCATTAGAGACTACACATCAAAAGCAATCATTTGGCTTCGAAAGAAATTGTAATTTTCGAAAGGTACCCAAGAAAAGCAAGCACTTTCTTGTTACTTTGTTAAATGCAGTATTGCAGGACAGTGAGCCTAATGAAGTTCATATCACTAAATAACGCCAAGTAGTTGGAAGCCCTGGTACTCAACATCATACCATTGCATGCCTGGGTGAAATGGACCTAGATCCTCTCTGGGGACACAGTAATTAATAACAAGGTAACTTAAACTATAACATATTTATCTATTCTTCCATGGGATGTGGGTGTCACTGGTATGGTCACCACTTGTTGCCCACCCCTAGTTGTCCTTGAAAAGGGTGTTGGGGAGCCACCTTTTCAAGCACAGAAGCAGCTGCAATGAAGGTACTTTCATATTAAATGTCAGTAGGGAGTTCCTCAATACAGACCTGTCAACAATGGAAAAATCAGTAATATATTTCCAAGTCAAGATTGTGTGAACTGGTTTGTGTGGGGGGGAGGGGGATGGGGTGTCAGGCTTTGCCTGGCACAGCAGTACAGCCAGTAGAGCCGCTGCCTCACAGCACCAGAGACCCGGATTCAAACCTGACCTCGGTGCTGTCTGTGTGGAGTTTGCATGCTCTCCCTTCACCATGTGGTTTTCCTCCCAGTGCTCGAGTCGCCTCCCAAATCCCAAAAATGTGCAGGTCGGTAGGTTAATTGGCTACAGTAAGTAACCTAGTGTGTAGGCGAGTGGTAGAATCTGGAGAGAGTTAAAGGGAATGGGAGAATTTAAAACATGGGATTAATGTAGGATTATCTAAATGTGTGGTTGATGGTTGGCATGGATTTAGTGGCCTGAAGGGCCTGTTTTCCATGCTGTATCTTTTTATGAACTTTATCTGTCTATGGAACTTACAGGTGACTGCATTCCTGTATTCCTAACCCCTCATTCCAGCCTATTATCCTCCCTCCATCTATTCATTTCAACGAGAGAAACAAAGGACTGCAGATGCTGGAATCTAGATAAAAAACACCATGATGCTGGAGGAACTCAGCAGGCCAGACAGCATCCATGAAGAAAAGCAGGCGGTCAACGTTTCGGGTCAGGGTCCTTCTTCAGGACGAAAAGGGGAAGCCCAATATATAGGAGGGAAAGTCAGAGCAGTGATAGATGGACAAAAGAGGGGAGGCGGGGTGGGCACAAGGTGTTGATAGGTAGATGCAGGTAAGAGATAGTATTAGGTAGGTGCGGGGGAGGAGGGGAGAGCAGATCCACCGGGGGATGGGTCAAAGGTAAGGAAAGAGAAGAAAAAAGGGGGGTAGCAAAAAAAAGAGATTGGCTAGGAAAGGGAAGAAAAGAAGCAGCATGGTTGGGGGGATATGGGGAAGGTGTGTGGGGATTACTTAAAGTGGGAGAATTCAATGTTCATGCTGTTAGGCTGCAAGATTCCAAGACGGAAAATGAGGTGCCGTTCCTCCAGTTTGCGCTTGGACTTCTCCTGGCAGTGGAGGAGGCCGAGGACTGACATATCTGTGATAGTGTGGGAGGGGAAGTTGAAGTGACTGGCAACGGGGAGATGCAGGTCACAGTTACGGACAGAGCACAGATGTTCCGCAAAATGGTCACCTAGTCTGCGTTTAGTCTCGCCAATGTAGAGGAGGCCACACTTGGAGCACCGAATGCAGTAGATGATATTAAGGGAGGTGCAGGAGAATGTCTGTCTCACCTGAAAGGACTGTTTGCCCCTCTTTTGTCTACCTATCACTGCTCTGATTTTCCCTCCAACATATTGGGCTTCCCCTTTTCCTATCGTCAATCCTGAAGAAAGGTCCTGACCAGAAACGTTGACCACCTGCTTTAATCCACGGATGCTGCCTGGCCTGCTGAGTTCCTCCAGCATCATCGTGTTTTTCATCTATTCATTTCAACTACTGACACAGTATCTCAAGTTTTTCCACTGCCCTTACTCACATTACCCTACCCCTTCTGAGTTTGCATACCTCGATTCACTAAAGACCAACTCCAACATTGTATTCAAACCTGCCGACAAAGCCACGCTGTTGTGGTTTGGCAAACTGAACACTACATCGCAGAAGTTGAACATCAGCTCTCTACATCCTGGTATCTCCCATATGATATCATCATCCCAGACAATCACTGCCTTCATTTCCTCAGGTGGCCTTTTCTCCATAGCCTCTAGGGTCATACAGCTTACTTCTACATCCTCCCCAGACCCGCAAGCAGGAATGTCCTGGAGTTTCAGCCTGCTCTCGCCCCCACAAAACTCATTTCTTCCCAACTTGATTCTATTCTTTCTCGCCTTGTCTAGTTCCCTCCCACTTATAGCCCTGACATGGTTGAAGCCTTCTGCATCTTTGCCAGTTTCCTGCCCCAACCAGTTCATCTTCAACATCAATGATCAATTCTTCTACAATTCCATCCCATAGCATAATGGCCTGGAGATCCTTCACTTGTTCTTTGAACCGAGACCCAACCAATATTTCTCTACCACCATTCTCCTTCTCTTGGCTGAACTCGTTCTTACATTTACCTTCTCCTTTGACTCCTCTCACTTTTCCCAAGTCAAAGGTGCAGTGATGGGAATCTGCGTCTCTGCTTGCACCCCTTCTCCTTCCTGACAGAGCAAGGATAAAAGATTCCCAATAACTCACCTTCCACCCCACCACATTCAACAGATCATCCTGAGCAATTTCTGCCACTTTCAAAAAGGTTCCATCACCACTCACACTTTCCCTTCCCCCGTCGGTATTTCAAAGGGACCATTTCCTTCACAACTCCCTGGTCTGTCCTTCCATCTCCACCAACTAGTCCCATTCTCATGGTATTTTTCCCTTCAACCACAGGAGATGCACTGCCCTTTAATTCTTCCCTTCCCACCATACAGGGACCCAAATAATCCTTCCAGGTGAAGCAGCAGTTCACTTGCACTCCTCTGGACTGGAAAAATCAGGGTCACTGCTTTGTGGAACACATCTGCTCAGTCTACAGAGTTGACCCTCAACTTACAGTTGCCTGTCACTTTAATTCTCCATTTCACTCCCCGTCTGACCTATCTGTCGGCGGTCTTCTGCACTGTTTAAGAGCACAAGTTTATGAAACAGCTCCCCAGCTTCCAACGAGTCGCAATGCATCCTTCGGGACTCCATACCAAATTCAAGAAATTCAAGTAGCTTGCTGTTCCTGTTTGTTTCAGGGCTGGCTAGTTCTGCTGTAAGACTATCCGTCGGTAATATTAACTCAGTTTTTCTCTCTCCACAGACAATGCCTGATCTGCTGGACATATCCAGTATTCTTCTAACAGAGACACAGGAGATTCTGCAGATGCTGGAACCTAGAGTATTCTTCTTTCGGTTTTACTAGTCTACAACTCTTCTGACCTGCATTCACAGCTTTACATGACCCTATGCGTGTTTTCTTTATAACATCCCTCACTAAACTGTCAAACAGAAGATCCTATAAACGTTGGGGTCACCTGGGCAACCCTGGCCTCACCCTATCAGAGATATTCCCTTTGCCCTCTCCCAACCTTCCAACAACTTAAAACTAATTTGTTTTCTGAATTCTGATGGAGCATCTTTGATCTGAACTGCTAATTTTTTTTTACATAGATGCTGCCTGACCTGCTGAGTGTTTCCTACATTTCCTATTTAAAATTTCCAACATTACAGTTTTTTCAGAAATAAAAATTTCTGTGTACAACTTGTATGCAACATCACAGCTAGAAGAAGGACACCTGAGGCAAACCTTTGCTAATCTGAAGGTCACAATAAAGCACCCTGCTTTATGAGAATGTGTAAAATTAACAAAAACTTGCATTTTCGTAGCATCTTTAATGCCATAAGGCATACTTTAGGTGCTTCACAGAAAGATTATGAGACAAAACCTGACATCTAGCCACTTAAATAGATTTTGTCATGTGATCAAAAAGGTAAACTGTTAAGGGATGGGGAGGGGAGCGGAGAGAGAGCGGGAGAGAGAGGCAGGCTTAGGAAGTGAATTCCAGAGCCTAGGACCTCAGTAGGTGAAGATGGGGCTGGGAAAGATGAAGCGATGAACTTAGGAAATGCACGTGATCAAGACTGGAGGACTGCTGAGATGTTGGAAGCATGGAGGAGCATAGCCATTGAGAAAATTGAACAGAAATGAGAAATTAAAATCAAAGATTTGCTTTCCTGGGAATCAAGGTAGGTCAGTGAGCACAGTGATGCTGATTGAGTAGCATGGTGCAAGTTAGGATATAGGCAGCTGAGTTGGCATGAGCTGCAATTTATCAAGAATCATTTGCTGTTCATGGATCAAAATAGCCTAACATAATCCACTCTGAACACAATCGAGGTCAATAACCACTACACCATAATCCACCAGGTACAGGTACAGGTGAAAATGAAATTACTATTTCCTTTTGTGGGAAGACTTTGAGGAAACTAGACCTTCCATATGTTTCAGTAAAGATGGAAGGACCTCAACTGATAAATTTGTGAAATAAGACCATCACTCAGTTTGAAAAGTTATACCCATGGAAATAATAGGTTCCTAAATCATAACACTGTAAAATGGTTGGAATGTTTTGAGAGATTAACCCCACAAATACTGAAGCTAAATTCCAACAAAATAGCTGATAGGCTTTTAAGAAACTGGCTTTTATTTACATAGAAGCGGAGATAATGTGATGCTTCCAAAGTTGGGAGAATCCACAGGGAGCTTCTCAGGAAATCAGAATGGAGAACATCACAGTTCATATTTCTGTGCCCCCGGTGCATTCTGTGGAAGATCAATAACAGGGAATCATTTTTATAATTACTTCAATTTGACACCAATTCCTCAATGATGACCAGCACTGTAAACTTGATCAAAGCATTAGAACCTCAAACACACTTAGGTTTCTCAGACACTTTCTGCAATCCAAGTGACACCAATTTTAAGCCTTTGAACTATGCTCTTCATATCCCCACATACTGTCCAAATGATCATTTGATAAAATTTTAAATTTGTGCCAATTTTCACTGAAGATACGTTCTAAAATTCATTTCCATTAACAAAGCACATACTGATACCATAAAGGAAACTGCATTCCAATAAAAACCTCCAACACTAGACACAGAATGCTGTATTGTGTCCAATATCTCAAATATAAACAGTGATGGCCTTAATCCAGATGATGAAATATAGCAACATAATCAGATATCAACATAGCTGCATTTTCTTCACTATATAAAAAAGCAGGTGAAATAATGTTTTGCAACATGTTAACAGCTTGTTCACACAGGAACACAATAACCTGCTGTTCCTGATATTTGATTTTCACTACAAGCTACAGCAATCAACAGGATGTAATCTAATGGGACCTAAATTGGCATTCAGTCACCTAATGGTCACTCTTGGAGCGATTGGCTGGTTACCTGTACTGATTAGGAGAGAAACAGTTTGAGTTTTGCAACATCCTTTTACAAACCTGAGACAAAAAGAGAGCAACTAATTTGTGCAGAGCAAGCTTCACCAAACATCAATGAAATAAGTCACCTGATGATCTGTTTTAAGTTTTGCTTAAGGAAGACTGGGGCAAACTTTCCTGCTCTTTTATGTCCAATTGAGAGAGAAGCTTAATGTTTCATGGAGAAGATAGCTGGTGCAGCACTCCTTCAGTACTGCACTGGATTGTCGGCTTAGATTGTGTACTAAACTCTGGAGTGGAACATCCTTCGATCTGAGTGTGCTAATACTGAGTCACAGCAGACAAGATTAAGAAGGACTTTGTCTTTGAAATAACCAGGGTAACTCTGCAAAAATCTGTTGTTGATGGGGATCTTCATCACTATTTACAGAGTACTTACTACACCAAAGCTCATCATGAAATTCATCCGTGGTCATTTGCACCAGATGGGCAATACTGTCCCTGCTGCTAGGTGTACTTCAGAAATTTGATTCCATTTTAAACAGAATTTCAGAAGCAGACTACAATGCACAACAGCTACTGCAGTGCACATTTCGCATTAGCATGTAATGTGACATTCCTACCTGTGAAGCAATGGAGAAAATCAGAGTTAATGGAAGGTCTACTGATCATTATGAAGAGATTGAATACATCAGGATGAATCTTGAAAGAAAGTTGTGATACCTACAGCTGAATGAGGATACAGATGGTGATACGTACAAATGAAATATCCTGTATCTAAAGCATCACACTGGAATAACCACTACAACCACTACTGGCATTAATGCAGTTATGAACAGGATAATTCCTCCTATGAATGTCAAAGCTTCCCAAATCTTTGTTTTAAATGTTCATTTTAATATTCACCCTGATAAAAATGGCTGAAAATTTCATTGAGACACCAAAATTAACGTTTACATAAGATAAGGCATAAAATTTGTTCACACAACTCCAAAAAGAGCAGGATTTTTATTCTCCCAGCACATTTAGTTTACCAGCACAAAAACTCACCAACTGTAAATGATGTCAACAGGAGCGCAACATGAAAACTTTGTCTGTGGTTAGATTTTCAACCACACTCCTTTGAGAAAAAGTCAGTTTTTATTTACTAACAGAACATCCAGGTTGTATGAATTCCATTTCCCCTGAACCAATGCTCTTTAAAAGGCCAACACCCAAATGACATCCTTTGCCATCACTGAGATCTCCGATCTTTTACAACCCCAGTTACAACCTTAAGTGCACCTTAACCGCTTGGCCCATGGAAGTCAGGGTCAAAGTCAGGGTCAACCTTCAATCCTCAGGATCATTCCAGGCGGTTGCTGTTGATTACTGCCATACCTCCCGCCGTGCTCCATCCCCTCGCTGCAATAGGGGAGCCGTCCAAACTTGAGAGGACACTTCTTTATTTTTCCTTCAGTCCATTGGAAATGACACAGACATTTGCTTGAATTGCAGACTTCCCCAAAACATAGGCCTACTGCAGTTGTGCCCTTAGAGATGCTCCTGGCAACTACCTGCTAGGAGTGCTGAGCTGTGGTCCTGGAGGATAACTGCAGTCCCCAGGTATAAAGAACATGCCTACGGAAATGTTTTTGCACCAAACTGTCCAGGTTCTTTACTCTTCTACCACATTCCCTGCTCCCCATCATTGCAGCAGCCATTCATTCTGAAGCCACTCTGTCATAGAATAATACAGCACAGTAACGGGCCCTTCAGCCCAACCTGTCCATGCCAACCAAGATGCCCATCTGGGCTAGTCCCATTTACCCACATTTGGCCCATATCCCTCTAAACCTTTCCTATTCCGGTACCTATCCAAATGTCTTTTAAATGTTGTTATTGTACCTGCCTCCACCACTCCTTCTGGCAACTCGCTCC
The DNA here is from genome assembly GCF_009764475.1 of Pristis pectinata. Lineage (NCBI taxonomy): Eukaryota > Metazoa > Chordata > Chondrichthyes > Rhinopristiformes > Pristidae > Pristis > Pristis pectinata. The sequence continues at coordinate 38,269,676 of NC_067416.1, forward strand.
ATATATGAGTCAGCCTCTGTGTAAAGAAGTTACCGCTCAGGTACCTTTTAAATCTTTCCCCTCTCACCTTAAAACCTGTCCTGTTCTTGGAAGACTATTGCATGGATTGTTGTTTGTCCCTTTAGATCTAGATATGAAGATTGTGTCCACTGAGCTACTTGCCAAGAACTATAAGAACTTGAACCACAAACAATAATTAATACTGGACTGAAATCAACAGTTATACAGGAAGACTAGACAACATGGTTCTGTGATTCCTGCAAATGTTACTCTCGCTCTCCATGTGACTTTTCAAATAACATTAAGGTGCCTTACAATGCAGTTTTAATACCAAAAAAGAGTGGCACAACTTCTCAACCTTGATTTTCACATCTCCATTATAGGGGTGGCTACCGACACACACACACACACACACACACACACACACACACACACACACACACACACAAAGTACTGAGTAACGATTAATATGCATGTGGAAATACCGTACTGTGAAATCTTCAAAATGCGTTCAGATGCATCAAATATATATCCAGGGCTAGTGGTTTATTTACAAGACAGTACATGGTCTATTTATCTGTTGAATCCCTAAATTCTTAGTCTAAAACTAAATGTTTGTGAAACTGATACATTGTTTCAGAAGCAGGCATGTCACATTACTCTTCTATCCAATAGGAGCACAACATCAACACACAGCATGCTCTATGCTTAAAGATGCATTACACATTGCACCATGTGCCTTCTGAGCCAATTTAGGTATCATTATTGCTTTCCAGTTTCCCAAAAGATCAATTAGTAACCTTGAACAAATGCTGGTAACACTATTACTCATTCTTTAGCATTACATTGATGTATGCTCCATATGTGGTCGTTTCCAATCATTGACAATCTGACCTCTATAATCATAAACTAATCATTCAGAGGGAGCTAACGAAAAGAGTACTAAGGAAAATAATTCTGGATTGTGGCACTCTGTTTAGCTTGGAAAATGCACAAATTTTTATTTTTACTGTTAATATCCTGTGGTGAGACAAACTGCCATTACACACTTGTCACAAACGGTACGCAAGACAAGTTTTTCACTGTACCTCAGTGCAAGTGACAATAATAAACTAGAACCTGACTGACACATTGCAGAGGAACAGAGGATGCGCATTTTGACGATGTAAGAATAGGAATGGTCCGAAGCTGAGTACTGTCGTTCTTTATTTCAGAATGCAGTAAGCCTCTGGAATTTATGAACAATACACGTACCTATTCTCTTTGGTGCTCTGTTGAAGGGCTTAACAGCAATGTCACACAAGAACACCCCAGAATCAGAATCAGGTTTATTATCACTGACATATATCGCGAAATTTGTTGTTTTGTGGCAGTGCAAGACGTAGAGACACAAAAATCACTATAAGTTACGAAAATAAATAAATAATGCAAAAGAGGAATATTGAGGTAGTGTTCATGGACTGTTCAGAAATCTGATGGCAGAGGGGGAGAAGCTGTTCCTGAAACATTGAGTGTGGGTCTTCAGGCTCCAGTACCTCCTCCCTGATGGTAGTAACGTGAAGAGGGCATGTCCCAGGTGGTGAGGGTCCTTAATGATGGATGCCGCCTTCTTGAGGCACCACCTCTTGAAGATGCCACCTGGCCTCAAGCCTTCCCTAGAATTCAATATGACCATGGCAGATCTACTTGAGGTCTCAAGTCCTCTTCTACGCCAGATCCCCATCGCCCTCAATCTCCCAATCTTTCAAAAATTTATGTACCCCCACTTCAAATATTTCTATTGAGCTCGGCTCCACAACTGTCTAAGGCAGAGAATTCAAGAGGTTCACAAACGTCTGCAGGGAAGACATTTCTACATTCCGCAGCTTTAAATAATTGGTCCCTTATCTTGAAAGTGCATCCCCTTGTTTGAGGCTCTCCCACTAGTGAAGATATCTCCATATCTACCCTGTCATGTCCCTTTAGGACCATCTACATTTCAATAAGATCAATGAGTTCACCCTTCATTTTTGTAGACTCCAGCCTGTTTAGTCTCTCTGGTAGGACAATACTCGAATCTCTTGTAAATCTCCTTTGGATTGCCTCCCATGCTGTTATGTACTTTCTTAGTTAAGGGGATCAAAACTGTGTGCAGTACACCAGATATGGCCTCATCAACACCTCATACAATTGTAAAAACTTCCCTATTTCTAAACTCAAACCCCTTTGTAATAAAAGTCAATAGGTGTCATTTGCCCTCTTAACTGCTTGCTGCATCTGCCTGCTAATTTTTTGTGATTCATGGCCAAGACACCGAGATCCCACTGTACTTCACTTGTTTACAACGTCTTTCCATTTAGATAATAATCTGCCTTTTGATTCTTCTTACCACAGTGCATGACCTCGAACTTTCCCATACCGAACTCCATTTGCCAAGTTTCACCCACTCATTCAATCTATCTATCTATATCCACTTGTAAAGTCACAATATCCTCATCAAAACTTGCCCTTCCATCTGTTTTCCTGTCATTGACAAACTTGGATATCATACATTCTAACCCCTCCTCCAGATCATTAACATAAATAGTAAATAACTGATCCTTAGGGTACTTTGAGTGGCTGTGCACACATACACTTCTGCTCTATGTGTATTGATGAAACTTTTCCAGACCAAAAGTCACAGCAAGTACCCTTTCTCAATTTGTGTGTAATACATCTCCACACTGGTCAGGATTCTGCTGTGTACGAAGTCAGCTGACGCTCTGTAAGATCAGTTCTCTGAGGCAACTGCTTACATCACAGAACACACTCTGCTGAAACGCTTTCCTTAATTCGTTCTGGCCATTTTCTTACGAGGATCCAATCAGTCCTCCACGCCCTGACTGAGTACCTCGTATATCTGTGGGCAGGAACTTGCTCAGCTTGTTGACAAAATGCCAGAAAGCATTACACTCTTTCCATCAGGGTCAGTATCTCCCTCAAAGCTTTGACTTTTGCAGAACCTCGCATCAGTCCATTTCTAGTGACCAAGTAACCCACAAGGAAGACTTCCTTCACTTTGAACTTTGGTTGCATCTTCCTGCATCCACTAACTTTTCTTCTACTATTGCCCCCTCTCCGAAAACCATTATGTCATCAGCTGTGATTTTTACCTAATGACACCTTCAAAGGCAGCATCCAATCTGTGCAGAAATTTCTCTGCTGCTGTTTGAATTCCAAATGGCAATCTTCCTACCTAATGATGTATTGAAACACATTAAATGAGCTTTTCCCATCAAGTTCCAGATCAGAAACCAATTTTTGCATCCAGCACAGTGGCAATTTTGCCCTTCTCAGGTCTGGATCTTCTCCAGAATTTCATTAAGACCTCTGGGGTCTAGGTACATTCTCACCTTGCCATTTCTCGGTACAACAAGCTCGACATCCAGGAGTTACGTCTGTCCCCGGGCAACTCTCAGTGCCTCAATCACTGCAACTCAGATTTAAGTTTCTCTTTGAGTGCCATGGGGACACACCTTGGTAGGTCAACTACCAGGTGCTGCTTCTCGTCTAGGACTGGATGGTATTAAACACCTGCAAGATGCATCCAGGAGTTGTGCAACTGATGTGATCACTTGCATTGAAACAAACTTTTGTGATTCTGAGATTATATAATTTTATCATTCTCATCTGTTGCACTGTACTACTTACAAATACAGATGTGAAATCCTTCTGGTCACTTGGGTGAAATCCACATAATAGCTCTTGTAACTTTTTGGGTTCACCACATTCATTGTGCATCTCCTACATGGTTTCAGTGTATTCCTATTTTATATCAATAGCACACGACTCAGTGGTTTTAACTGCATCACCTTGAGACTGATGACTCATTAAGGGTAAGACTAGTTGCTCCCATGTCAGGTTGAAATGAAACAGGTTCCCTTGCACTAACATTTTGCTATAGATGCAGTAACAGGCGTCCCTTCCACAGATTTGACCTCCTTTGACAACAGGTACATTGTGCCCAACTGAAACTGCATTTGGTCCTGTCTCAGTCCCCACATATCTCATCCTCTCTGTGGATTTCCCAAGTCCTCTTCATCATGTACTGTTTATAAAAATGATTTTCCAATTCACATCTCATACACTTTTTCAAATAACCAGGGCATTTCTTTTTCAGCTACTCACATTCCAGTTCACATTACTTAAAAGATCTAAGCCAACTTGGCCATGCTTTCCGTTTTGCCTTTTGCCTTTTGCCTCACACTTTACTTCCTTTTCTAAGCTATTTCTAAGCCTAGTTTTGGATAGCTCTACAGTTTTGCATGCCTGTATGCACTTTTCTAAAATTAACTCTGACTTGTATGCTAACCGTCCCCTCAAAGCTGGACTTCTGTATTCTACAAACAATCTGATCTCTGATAAGCGAGTACTCTGCAATTATTTGCTCATAGTTTTAACCCCATTAAAGTATTGAAGACTCCCCTTGCTCCTTACTGTGTAAAAAAAACACTAACTGTTTCATTTCTAGGTGGATTGTATTCTCCAGGATTTCACTGAGGATTTTATGGTGTGGTACAATTCTCTGCCTCATGGCCAGAGTTAGAATTTGAATTGATCTGTTCTGGTTTATCTTGCATGGTCAGCTCAATATAGAGGGAAAATTCTTCCCTCCATTCTTCCTTCCCAACACTAAACAATTTTTCTCATCCATCCAAGAGCACAGGCAGGGCTTCAGTTTTGAGTCACATATGCACATATTTTTATTAAATGATGTAAAAACATCTTACTTGGGCATTCCAAGTGACCGAACACTCTCAGTCCATGGCTGTCTAGTTTAGAAGACTCCATGAGATATGCAGCATAATTATTCATTCTGAGTCTAGTACCTTGATGATCCACGTCCCTAGAATCTTGCGTTGGGAAGGAGGGAGCAGGGTGGGATGGGATTTGGGAGGCAGTAGGAAAGTCTAGATGATGAGCTTCAAGTGTGGGTCTTGGCAAGTCATGGGATGGGAGTGATTAAAAAAAAATCATCGGACAGTTTTTTAAATGCGACGCTGATTCATGGATAGCTTGAGTTAAGGTGAATTACCAGAAGGAACCTCCATCTTCCTGTAAACACCCCTACCCACTACCATACCCACCACTGGAGGTAAAGCAGGTGAAATGGAGGCATGTAAATGGCCTTTCTATGGAGATGCGAGATGATTCCGATTTTTCCAACATGGAAAGCAAGGAATTTGATCATCTTGTGTTTCTGCACATTACCCTTAGGTCCCAAGGTATAATGATGTGCATTGGCTTTGAATTTCTATTGTTCCACTGTTCAATTTCTGGTGTTAGCTTTTAACCCACCATCATCTATCCATGATTGTAACACAAATATTTCCAAGCTGAAATATTTCTGCATTATTGGAGACTCCCAGCACCCAAATCTCTCAAGCCTGCTGCATTGACTGTGTGGAGCTCTGAGCCATACACGTGCACACAGCACTGCAGTGATATTACATCATGTCACGCTGCTGCTTCTGTTAACCACCTTCACTATCACCCAAATTTCAACAGAACTTCATGTATTGAAGATTGAAGTCAATCATATAATTAAAATCATAAAACCAGCACTACATTATAATTAGAGACAGACAGACAAAGATACAGAGGCAAAGACAGTGAGAACTAAGGCAGCAAGTGAAAAGCATAAGTAGAGACAGAGACAAATGAGAGACAGGCCATAAGTTTCAATTAAAAATCATTTAGTATCTTTACTCTTCACTGCAGTGTTGCGTGTTTACATTGTACTATCAGTGCCACTCATACACATTATTTCTGAACTGTGGCAGAAACTGGCTCTGTGCCAAATATATTTTCTGTCATGATATCCCTGCCATTGGTACGAGGTTTTCAGGAATGTAAAGTAAAGCAAATCACTTCAAAAATCAAGCAACACACTTCTGAGCACCAGCGCACCTCAACTTTCCACCTCTGTTCCAGGTATCAGTTAAGCTTTTGGTTCGATAACAGAATGCAGCAGCTCCAAGCTCCACCCCACCCACCATCCCGATACATCCCAATCGACCCAGAGATCCTGATTTTACTCTGATTCCACTGTAAGCCACTCCATCACCTAATCACAAAACATCTTGCGCTGCAGACTTCTCCAATTCCCAGAATGTGACCACAGTCCATCTTTGTGGAGATAAGCAATAAGATGTGGTCTGACATTCCCTTTAATGCTCATTGCTGCAGAGATGTTGAATTATTCATTCTATCTTTTTCCTCAGGTTTGTACATTGCAGCAGATAAGAGAAAAAAAAGCTACACCTTACTGAAAAACGTACTCCACAATTACTTCCCCCCCCCCCACACAGTTGATCGATGCCAAGAACATCACAAAACAAAGAAATTAAAAGGAAATGCATTGATTTCCTGTCATTCGGCAAAGGAGGAATTTGGGAAACAGGTCGTATTTCTTTTAAACCAGGTGCCTGGAAATATGATCATGATGCTCTGTTCATACTAGTGCTACACAAATGAAAATAGATTACTGTTGGGGGGAACACAATAATAGGCATTTCTGAATTCATAGGACTCATGCAGCACAGAAGTGAGACCTTTAGCTCACCAAGTCCATGCTGACCATCAAGCACCGATTTACACTATCCTATCCATTTTCATTCTCCTGACATTCCCCCACTCACCTACACACTATGAGCAAGTTACAGTGGCCAACTAACCTACTAACCTGCGCGGGGAGGTGGCAGGAAACCAGAGCAACTGAGGTAAACCCACATGGTCACAGAGAGTATGTGCAAACACCACACAGACAGCACCGGAGGTCAGGACCAAACCCGACTCACTGGAGTTCATCTGCATCACTCTGAAAATTCGATTGGGCACTTCCTAGTGAGAGTCATGCTTGCATGTCTGATGCAAGGTTCCAAAGCAAATGCACATCAAGCGACATCATTCCCTGTGCAACTCTCCTTTGGGAGCACCGCGGGGGAAAATTGGTTTACATTGTCCCAAAGAGAATTGCCATTGGTCACTGTCGGAACAACAATGGATTCACTGCGCTATGTTGAGTCGGAACCACACCGATCCCATTACCATACTTTCCATCTCTCGTTCTCAAGGAATCCCCCACCCACCAATTGCGTCATTCAATCTCTCCAGTCGCTCTTGCCCTTGGCTCCCCAACCCACCTGACCTCAGTCCAGAATGGTTATATTCCTGCAGATCACGCAAGAGAAAACATCTAATGCCAAATATGTAGCAATTGAAAGATTGACCAAGGCAACAAAATATATAAGCGTATCTGTTATTGTGAACTGCAAGTTCTAGGCTATGATTTTGACCTTTCAAATGGTCTTTCATGCACTCTGAATGGGAGTTCTTAAATATCTAGTGCCAATTATTAGTAGTAATGCTGCAGAAGTGTACCACACATGGGCACTGGCTGGAGATACTTTGCTGAATTCTAACAGTGGAGAAAAACATGATGGCCTTTCACACCCAGGCCTGCTCTATACTTGCACTTCATTTTACTGTCATTGCTCCATAATCCTTTAATGGCCTTGCCTCATATAAAGATCTATCAAGCTCATTCTTGAAAACTTCAATTACTCCCCAGCATCTACAGTTAATTAAACATGCAGGTACAGCAAGCAATTAGAAAGGCAAGTGCTATGTTGTCCTTTATCATAGCATGCTGGCGTACTGAAGTAACAAATTCTGAGTTTGTATCGCTTATAGCTAGACCCTTAAGATGAATTAAAATTCCATATGGCTATTGATGTACATTAGATGAATGGTCACAATGCAGAAAATGCAAGAACTAATTCATGGACAAGGTCAAGAGATGATGACCAAGCAATCTGTACAGTCATTGAGAAAAAAAAATTGGTTGCATTAGAAAAAATCCCCTGCTCTTATTCAAACAGCACCATGGGATATTTTACGTTTACCCAAAAGAACAGGAAGTTCATCTGAAAGATGGTGCCTCCAGCCGTTAACGTCCCCCTCAGTATTACATGACAATAGTCATGATGTGAGTTAGGATATTTTACTGGGCTGAGGTTGCTATCGAAATGCAAGTTGCTGTTGTTGCTGGAATGTCAGTCTCGTTTATGAATCAGAATAAAAGAATGTCTCCTGTCTGAGCCTAATAGATATGCATATTGTTTTTTTAAATAAAAGCACACATCTTTTTTATCCATACTAAATTGCAAGAAACAAAGCAAAATGAGAATGCAACAATTTTGAACAGTCACCAAATTCAGGACCAATCATTGCTCAAGGATCCAGGATGAAAATCCCAGTAAAATCTCAGTTAAAAACACTATAAGGATGTGTGAGCTAGCAAAATAATTGTTCATTCTAATTGATCAGGAAATCCTGGACACGTTAAACTGACCATAAACAACCCGTCCTGCTATACAATGTCTCGCCTCATCTTTCCCAGATTTATTCTGACGGATCAAGTTGATACATTCCAATTATCCAAGAATGCAGAGCAGCAAAATAAAAACTACTAAGGGTCTTTGATCTGAAACTTTAACTCTTTTTCATAAATGTTGCCTGACCTGATTAATGCTTCCAGCATTTTTCATTTTTATTTAGGATCAGAGTTAAATGTTTTACAAGTTTTTATACTCAAAGATTTTCTCCGAATTCTTCAAATGGCAGAAACAAAACCCATGGTGCTTTCAAATAGCTGAATTTTTTTCAAAAATGCAAAAAAATCAATAGTTCTCTGACCACCATTACTGCAGTTTGCAAAGAGATCTCAAGTGCTGGTTTGGGGGCGAAGAAACAGGTTTATTTACATTTCCTCTGTTTTTTTTAAGAGACCAGTTGAAGGAGTCACCAATGACCACATGGTCTGTTCGCTCATTTTTGAGACAAATCTTTCTTAGACCCACCAAGGTTCGGGGCTGGGCAACACTGTTTACTTCCTGTGTGTTATGGAGGCCAGGAGATGACGGAATACTGCACGCCCACTGCAAATGACATTCTATTTGTGTCAGCTATGAGTCAAGGGTTGTAATTTCTCCTCTGTGCCATGAAGACTGTGAGTTCTAGCCTCATGCCAGAGATGTCAGCATGTAATCAATGGTGATACTTCAGTGAGCAAGTGCCATGTTATCAGCAGTCCCATCTATTGCCAAATAGTGACTGCCTATCTTTCAGCTGGATATTAAAGACCTCCATGACACAAATGTCAAAAAAAGGGGACTTTTTCAGTATTTTGCCCAATATTCATACCTTATCAACATCTTAAAACTGACAATCTAGTTGTTTATTTCCTCACAATTCACTGGACCTTGCAGTGTGCAAACTGACGACACTGTTTTCTATATTACAATAGTAACCTGGCAAAAGTGCTCCCTTGGCCCTGAATTGCTTTGGGACATTTTGGCTTTTGCTGTATAAATACAATTCAATTCTTTCTTTAAAGTGCCTTCTGAGACACGTGCTAAATTAACCTTCGTAATCCTCCCCAGAGATGAGATTAGTGCCGCAGAAATTACTGTGGTTATATTTAACAACAGCCTTTAACCCATTTACTGCCAGATATCAATCAGATTCAGAGATACGCAAGTGTCAGCATCTTATTGGTTTGATCCAGTTCATTTACAAAAATATATTTCACTTAAAAAATATTGCAAGAAATTTCTGCAGACCAAGCCAGTTCAATAAGGTGGGAATTAAAATGTCTTATTGGACTATTCAATACTTTAACACATTTTCTTGAAATTTTGAGATCATAAAGCATTCATTCCCATACAGTCAATATTTTTGCAGATTTCCATCTCTGCCATTATGAAATTAAAGCAGATAATGATATCAACAGTCAGCATGTCTGGCAGGATCTTCTCAGTGGTTTCCAACACTTTCTGTTTTTATTACAGATTTTCAGCACCTGCAGTTTTAGATTTTCACCTACAAAATTAAAGTTGTCTAGCCACATCGACTACTGCTCGGAACTTACAGGAAAAAAAAGTAACATTTATTTAGTGCCATTCACAAACTCAGGACTGTACTTTAGAAATGCTGTCATTATTGCAATGTAGAGAATGAGCACCTAGTTCAGTACAATGTTCAGCCTCTTTAGTGAACAGATGCCCCGTGAATGGAGAGAGTGCTTCAGTAAACTATGGAGGAGGCCAGAGGGCATTATCTTCATAATTGTCAGTGATTAAAATTTTAAAACCAACTTATTTTTAGCACATGTTGGCACAAAATCCAGATATAACTCTTGAAAAATGTTTTACAACGGAGAATCTGTAAAAGTTGACACCATCTTAATTGAAGTGCCAGACTTGGAGAACGTATGAATATTAATTCTTACAGCACAAGCAATCATCTCTGTGAATGGATTTAGCAAGAATTTGCCCACCCTTCCCAGTGTTCAACTGTTTCAACATAAATAAATTCTGAAGCTGGCACATTAATAACCAAAAAAAAACTAAATGATTTTCAGAGAAAATTCCCTCCTCATTTTGTTTCTTATTTTTCTGTTCTTCCCCTCTCATTTCATTTTTTGAAATCTTTGTGATGGAAAGGGAGTGTCATTGCTGGACAGGGGAAGCTGAAGTCTATTGTGCATTCACCCTACTCCTCAATGTATCAAATAATTTCACATAAAATGGAGTGCAATCAACAATATTAATCAATGTTAAAAGACATACACTATGCCTTCTCAAAAGATGTACAATTGCTGTTTTAATGGAACAGGGTGTGGAAAATTGAACATGCACCTTCCCGTTCTATAGACTCACTACTCTTACAAAATGTGCCAGTGCAGAGGTTGTATGCAAAGAAAATAACTTACACAAGCAGGATAATGAGACACTCAAGATGAAGCACACATGTGAATTGTTAGATCTTCATCAATGGTCGCAGTTTCTCAGACAGTAGGTGCTGTTAATGGATAATGGTTGCAGCAGAATCACTTGCAATGGAGGCAGCTGGACATGAGGCCGACAAGGTGTTTCACAGGCCTGGGACGTACCCACCATTCTCCACCATACTCCTGAGCCACAGAACACAGAACCTTTCCCTTAACTAGAATTCCCGTGCTTCACTCACTGCTGTTCTGTCGAAGCCACCAACACCTCCGCTGGGCCTATTTTTTGTTTATTCACTTGTCTCCCTTTGCCTTATGCCAAACATCCCTTTGCCGCTTGATCGCTTTAACAAAGCCCAGTTTTTAAATAAACTCACCAACTCGTAATATTAGCTACTTCTCTCTCAAGTGAGGACATGAGAGACCGCAGATACTGGAAATCTGGAGCAACCCACACAAAATGCAGGACCAACTCAGCAGGTCAAGTAGCATCTATGGAGGGAAATGAACAGTCGATGTTTCAGGCCGAGACACTTCATCAGTCTTGAAACGTCGACTGTTTATTTCCCTCCATAGATGCTGCCCGACCTGCTGAGGTCCTTCAGCATTTTGTGTGTGTTGCTCCTCTCTCAAGTGATATTGCCTGACCCGTTTAGCCTATTTGGTGATTGCTGTTTTTGAATAATATAGCACCTTTCATGATTTCAGAGTGGTTAACATCAATGAACAAAAAAAAACAAACCGCTGGAGGAATTCAGCGGGTCAAGCAGCATCTGTGGAGGGAAATGCATTGTCAAAGTCCAATTCAGATGAAGGGTCACAACCTGAAACATCAACCATCTAGTTCCCTCCACAGCTGTTGCTTGACCGGCTGAGTTCCTCCAGCAGTTTGTTTTTGTTGGTCCAGATTCCAGTGTCTGCAGTCTCTTGTGCTTCCATTTAACATCAATGAAGATTTATTTAAAGATACGTCACTGTTTCAATGAGATGACATGACAAGTTCATCTTTTTTCAGTAAAGTTGGAGGGATACATAACGGACAGGTGAGAATTCTTTGTCAAAAACAGGTCCAGGGAATTTTACATTGCCACTTGCGAAATTGACAGACATGTTACATCATGAGGGGGCAAAGATGAATGGTCACAGGGTAGGGGAGTGTAAAACTAGAGGGCATAGGTTTAAGGTGAGAGGGGAAAGTTTAAAGAAGACCTGAGGGGCAAGATTTTCACACAGAAGCTGGTGGGTATGTGGAATGATCTACCAGAGGAAGTGGTAGATGCAGGTACAACTATAACATTTAAATGACATTTAGATAGGTACACAGATAGGAAAAGTTTAGACAGCCAAATGCAGGCAAATGGGATGAGCTCGGGAAGGCACCTTGGGTGGCATGGGCGAGTTGGAACAAAGGGCCTGTATTACTCTATGACATGCCTTGGCTTGATTGAAGCATTTGAAGAACAACACCTTAACTTTCACTGATTACTGAACTGAAGTGCTGGTCTGGATTACCTGCTCATATTTCTGGAGTGGGACTTGAACCCATAATTCTCTGACACAGCACAGAGGGAGCTCCCAAACAAGTCAATCCTGTAGTTGTCATTAGTGTTGCAATGCCTAAGCCCAATAGGGCTATATTAGATTACCCTGTTATATTGCTATTGTATACGAATGGTCATCTGCAGATTTCCCCACATATGATCCTTGTTTTCTACTGTCACTTTGTTCAAGTTCAAGTTACCTTATTGTCATTCACCCATATGCTGTAAAAACACATGGGAGGAACGAAATGTCGTTTCCCCCAGACTCTCACAACAGAGGACATACATAAAACAGAAGACATGCAATAAACACAGACAAAAAAATTGTGCAAGTACAAATAGTATCGTTGAGGCAACACTGTGTCCCTTCATTTTTATCAGGGAGCTATACATGCAATTACCAAAAAGGAACAAATGCCAAGAAAAAGTCCTTAGGAATTTTAAACCCAGTCTGGAAAATGTTAACTGGCCTCCAGCATCCAAATCATTTCAGGAGAGAGGATTCCAAATTGCAATCAAGCTGTATCTGAAAACTGCTTGCTGATTTCACCCTGAATGACTTAGCTTAGATTGTGCTCACTTCCTCTGGCTCCCAACCCAGAGGAAATCTCTGCCTGGCCTACTGAATCTCTCTATCATTCCAAACAATTCAATTAGCTCAATGCTAATTTAAGGAAACAAAATTACATTTTGAGGTTAAATAAAGCACATTAGGAGCAGAGATGAAAGAATGATTTAAGGCATTGATATTCTTATCATTTCCACATCATTTACAGGCAAGGGACAGACACAGGAAACAAGCAATAATTAATGCAATGAAGTGTGAAATGATGCACTGTAGAAGGAAGGAGAGAGATTAAAACTTAATGGTACAATTTTAAATGGTGAAGAACGAAGGCATGGGGTCACAGATATAAATCTGCAAAGTTGGCCAAGTTGATAAAGCTGTTTAGAAGGGCACACAAGATTCTAGGCTTTGCAAGGAAAGGAATAGAATAGAAAATAAAATTGTTGTGTTATATCTATATAAATCAGAATTAGCTATCAAATGAAATATTGTGTCCAATACTGGAAATCACACATTAGAAAGAATAAAAGCCTTGGAGACAATCCTTTGAGGAATGGTACCAGGAATAAGGACCTTCAGTTACATTGAGAAACTGTAAGGTTGAGTGCCAGGCAGAGAAAGGTATGAAGGCATAGGTTGTAGGAGCTCAGAGCAGAAGGGCACCTCATGTTCTAGGAAGTAATCTTCTAAATTTGCTGCCTCCAGCAGGAATTCTGCTCCACCTGGAATGATTAACTTCATGCCATATATACTATCACTTCAGTGTGTTGCACATAGTGCAAATGGGTTATTGCAATGCAAGAGGATCACAATTTCAGTTATCTGTTAGGTCAAACCCCGATACAACAGTTCCACAGTCACGTCTGAGATGTCAATGGAAACCTAGACCAGAAAAATAATACCAAGGTAAATAATGTGAATGTGGGAAATCAGAGATAAAAACAGAAAATTCTAGAAAAGTCAGTACGTGAGATGGAACTCAACCTTTTCATACCTCATCCAGACTGATCATCTGTTCCCTTTCGTAAGCAAATACCACATCTTTATAACCGCTATTTCATCTTGTACAACTACCCCTTTTTATCATTAATTTCTTTGTTTTCCATCTTATCACAGAACTTCCCTTTATTCTCTCCTCCCACCTCCACTTTCCCTACACCTTAAAACTTGTTACATCTCTTAACATTTTCCTAGTTCTGATGCAAGGCCATTGACCTGAAATGTCTACCACATTTCACTCTCCACAGATGCTGACTGGTTTGTTGAATATTTCCTGTATTTTCTGTTTTTATACAGGAAAAGAGAAACTATTTGCTGCAAATCCTGGTAAAGTACAGTGATGTCATTCCACATTTAACATTTGTCACTCTACAGGCAAACATTTGGTACAATCATGAAATGTTAAAAAATAAATGGGCTTCATAGCTTTAAACTATTAAGTGCAGAGCTAAATGGGCAACTGATTTCCTAAAGGTGTAGTAGCCTTCTTGCATACATTTGCAAACAATTTATTTTGAAATGAATAAATTACACCCAAAAAAGCACCATCATAATGCTATGCCATTAAAGTGACACAGAGAGGTATGGCTGTTGTACAACAAATAAAAAGCCTTCTGCCTGCCCCCCTTACCCTACTCACTCCCACCCACTATAGCTGAAACAGTCCCACGTGCCACTTACTGTAATCAAACTGCTTCTTTTGTTTTTGCCAAAGTTTTAGGCCACTCAAAACAAATGGATCGCTGGGTTCCAAGTAGTATAATGTAAAATTCCGCACTTGCATAGCACAGTTGTGTACAGGAATTTGGCATCATGGATTCAGAATAATTCAGTATATAACAAAAGAATAATTACACCACATGTACAAAGAGCCTAATTCTTTAAGTTAATTACATATTACAAACCTCCTTCAATTTTTGAGATAAAACAGTTAAACAGCAAAAAAAAGGTGAAAAACACCGAACACTTATACAATTGAAAAATACTGCAGACGTTGTGAATCTGAAATAAAGCAAATACTCAGGAGATCAGGCAACATCTGTTAGGAGAGGCATAGATTTAAAGCTTAAGGTTAAATGTCACTCCACCTCTCTCTCCACAGATGCTACCCAACCTCGAGCTTTTCCAGTGTTACACAGTTAATGTGCTTTTCATTCCATTCTTTAATATTTGACTATATCCATTTAAAAAAATAATTGCCTCTAAATTATTCCAGTAACAGATCTCGACAAATTTCAAGAGTAGTAATCAGAAAAGCAAGTTCCATTTTTCCTAATGCTTTAGTAATACAGCCAAGCAACATGGCTGCACAGTAACAGTTATGCTTCAACCATAAACAAGCTCAACTTACCTTTATGTTTGGCTGTTAGAAAAGACCATTTATTCATATTGGCTTTAAATGTCACTGAAGCATAGCACATTATTATCCACAAAATTACATAAATACATAAGCTTCAAGTGAGTCATTTACCGGCCTTCAGTTGAGCAGCAACATGAAAAAACCATGAAATGTTTTCCCTCATAAAAGTGAAATATAAAAGCAAGTAACTCTTATTCTTGGATGCAAACAATACATGATAACATTATAGACCCTTCCATAATTAAGAGGACATTATCGATCTGTATTGAAAAATATCAGACCTGTATAAGAGAAATGTATTTATATTCATTTCAATACCATCATTCCAACCAAACTCATCATCAAACTACGAGACCTGGATCTCAACACCTCCCTCTGCAACTGGATCCTTGACCTTCTGACCAACAGACTGCAATCTGAGGATAGGCAACAATACCTCCAGCACAATTATTCTCAATACTGGTGTCCCACAAGGCTGCATCTCTACTCTACTCCCTATACATTCATGACTGCGTGGCCAGATTCTGCTCTAACTCCATCTATAAGTTTGCAGATGATACCACTGTAGTAGGCCATATCTCAAATAACGATGAGTCAGAGTACAGGAAGGAGATAGAGAGCTAGTGACATGGTGTCATGACAACAACCTTTCCCTCAATGTCAGCAAATCAAAAGAGCTGGTCATTGACTTCAGGAAAGGGGGCGGTGTACATGCACCTGTCTACATCAATGGTACTGAGGTTGAGAGGGCTGAGGGCTTCAAGTTCCTGGGACTGAACATCACCAACAGCCTGTCCTGGTCCAACCACATGGACACCACAGCCAAGAAAGCTCACCAGTGCCTCTACTTCCTCAGGAGGCTAAAGAAATTTGGCATATCCCCTTTGACACTCACCAATTTCTATTGATGCGCCATAGAAAGCATCCTATCTGGATGCATCATGGCTTAGTATGGCAACTGCTCTGCCTGGGACCACAAGAAACTGCAGAGTTGTGGACACAGCCCAGCACATCACAGAAACCAGCCTCCCCTCCACGGACTCTGTCTATGCCTCTCGCTGCCTTGGTGAAGCAGCCAGCATAATCAAAGACCCCACCCACCCGGGTCATTCTTTCTTCTCCCCTCTCCCATCAGGCAGAAGATAAAGGAGCCTAAGGGCACATACCACCAGGCTCAAGGACAGCTTCTATCCCACGGTGATAAGGCTATTGAATGGTTCCCTTATATGTTGAGATGGACTCTTGACCTCACAATCTACCTTGTTGTGACCTTGCACCTTGTTGTCTACCTGCAATGCACTTCCCTGTAGCTGTGACACTTTACTCTGTACTCTGTTAGTTTTTTTTACTTGTACTACCTTAATGCACTCTGTACTAACTCTATGTATCTGCACTGTGTAATGAATTGATCTGTATGAACAGTATGCAAGACAAGTTTTTCACTGCACCTCAGTACGTGACAATAATAAACCAATACCAATACACTTTTTATTCCTACACATTTCACTTGCAGTTACCTCTATCCCTGACACATGTATCCTTGACTCCATCCCAAAGCAAGCTTTGTAGTCCAGCTGTGCCACCAGTCCAGAATAACAAGTTGTCCAAAAGGCCAAATGCCAAATAACAAAACAAATCCTTGGAAGCAGGCAGTATCTCTGCTACAGTTCTAAAACTTGTTGGAAAGGAACGAGTCACAAATTCACGGTCTTATCTCCCATATCTGGGAAGAGGAGGAGATTCACTAACGCCATGATCATGACCATCCTCAAAACTGAAAACAATTTCAGTTGCAGTAAAAGCATTTTCCATAACATGAAGCTGCATTATGTGTGCATACATCAAGAAAGGCGAGTTTTGTGTTTACTTATTTACTTTTTTTCCCGTACACAAATTCAGAGAGAAAATTTTATCCCGTATGTCAAATTTTTGAGTAGTGATTTGTGAACTCTGTAACAGCGAATTTCCCTTACCCAAATGGCCACAAGGTGGGGATCAAATGGATGAATTTTGTCCATTTAAAGGCACAGTGAACCCAAACTTCATGATTCATCTCCTCAAAGAGAAATGCAAGAAAACACATCAACTGTTATCCACGGCCTATTCTGAACACACTTTTACCTTATCATTTGGGTGGGTCTGTGCAGTATCATTCTCAAACTTGATTTGAGAGCTTTGTGATCTTATAGAGGTTTATAAAATCATATGGGGAATAGTAAGGTACATAATTAGTTTTTTTTCCAAGAGTAGGGGTGTCTAAAGCAAGAGAGCATAAGATTTAAGGCAAGAGGGGAAAGATTTAAAGGAGAATTGAGGGACAGGTTTTTCACGCAGATGGTGGTGGGTAGATAGAACAAACTACCAGAAGAGGTGGTAGAGGCAGGTACAAGTTTAAAAAAGCATTTGGGCAGGTACATGGATAGGAAAGGAAGAGGGATATGGACGAAATGCAGGAGAACAGGATTAGCATAGACAGGCATCTTGGTCAGCAAGGACGAGTTGGACCGAAGGGCCTGTTTCCATGCTGTACGACTCTAAAAACTGTATTCCCTCCACCGATTGGAAATTCCTGGCCAATCATCACTCAAAATGGAGGTCATTACTGTGGTACTGAGAATCTTGAGTCTGTTCATCAGAAGCACACAGAAGTCTAGCATAAATGGCAGAAAGAGCATACCACCTCCCAAACTATCCACCCATCTGCCCATTAAGCACCCCCTTGTTCTACCCATGGTCCAAATTTGGCCTCATTAGCTCCCTTGAAACAACAGAACTGGCATGGAAGCAAGTGATCCCCACCCTCAAGGGTTTGCCTCAAAACAGGAGACAACAACAGCAACTATAATTCAAACATACTTATTCAGCTGTAAAGTGCTTTGGACACCCTGGAGTCATACAAATGCATCATATAAATTCAAGTCAATTAATATTAGCTGAATGCACTTTCAGTCATAACTTGCATTAATACAGGAGCTTTAATGTAAAAATGTGCCCCAAGAAGCTTAAATAAGACACAATGGAAGTTAAGTCAAAGGAAATTTTAAAGCTTTGTTGTAATGGGTTTGAAACTGTCTCTCAAAGCAGAGAAGGAGGAAAGTTGAAAGAAAGTTTTTCTGGAGCACAGGACCCAAAGAGGATGAAATCACAGTCATCAGCATGGGGGTAGGAGAGAGGATGCATTAGAGCCACAAATCAGAGGAGCAGTGAGATGTTGGGCTGGAGGAGGTTACAGAAGTAAGTAGGGATGTCATCAAAAATATAAAAGTGTGGATGAGAATTTTATAACTGAAACACTGGAGGTGTTCAAGTCAGTGCGAGTCAGCAGGGTGAGTGGGACACTAAAACTTGGTGGAGGTTATGATTTAGACAGAAGAGCTTTGGATGAGCTCAAGTTTTGGAGAGTGGAGGATCAGAGACGAATCAAGGAAGACAGGAATGGTGAAGATTTCAGTAGGGGAACGGATGAGGCAGGGCAGGCATGGATATTATGCTCATGGACGAAGGCTGCCTTTGAGATGGAAAGGACTGCAAACAATTTGGATCAAGCCTGAGACTTCAGCCTGGGAGACAGAAATGAGTACAAAGCTGTGGAGTCTATGGCAGAGACCAAAGTTTTATCGCAATTTTGCAGGGCTTTGTTGAGACTATGCCTTGTATTCTGTGCAACAAAGATCAACAAAAAGGACTTCTATGAAGAGAGGGCTGGCCTTTGAAGAGATGAAGTAAAATAGACCTATAGTCTATAGAACTGAGAAAACAAAATCAAGAGATATTGTCATTAAAACTCACAGGAAAGATTTGACACAGCTGAGAGATTGTTTCCTCTAACTTGAGAGTCTGTATCTTTGGGACATCGGTTTAGAATATGAAATCAACCACTTAGTACAAAGATGAAAAATTTCACTGCTTCAATATTTGTGAACCTTTGAGAGCTGTTAACGGTTTGTGACCCGAAGCAACACTTTCTTTGTGAATTGAGACCTGCAATCTATGGTGATCCTCCATCCAGGAAAATCAAAGGCAACACATAAGTGCATTTGTGAAATGTGCTCCATGTGCATATTTCTGTGTGTGGAGTGTGGATGAGCATAATGAACCCCGTGGGGCACATTTTAAAACAAAAAATTTAACACATACACATAAATACAAAGCCCAAAAAAATCATAATTGTTGATTCTATTTCCCAGATCTCTTAATGGCTGGCACAGGTATTTACTCAGCTCACACAGCAGATGGTGCTGTATGAAGATTCTCTATCTAGGCTTTGCTGTTTGAATGCCCTGATTCAGTAAAGCCTATTGTTTCAAAAATTACAATTTTTCCATTAGGTTAAATGACATTTCATGTCCTTAGTGAGTAAATAAGTGATCAGGCACAAATCTAGCAGCATTTGCCATTGACAATGAATCAAAGACATGCAAATAATGAAGTCATCTACTTCAGCAGTCGTAAAATCACCACAAACAAACTCAGTTATGTTAGAATCCATTCCACAATCTACAGCTGCATGCCATCAAACACAATCCTAGCTCAATGAGCATGACAGCCTAGTGGAATGGTGTCATGACAACAACCTTTCCCTCAATGTCAGCAAATCAAAAGAGCTGGTCATTGACTTCAGGAGAGGGGGCGGTGCACATGCACCTGTCTACATCAATGATGCCGAGGTCGAGTTCCTTGGAGTGAACATCACCAATAGCCTGTCTTGGTTCAACCACGCAGACGCCACGGCCAAGAAAACTAACCAGCACCTCTACTTCCTCAGGAGGCTAAAGAAATTTGGCATGTCCCCTTTGACCCTCACCAACTGTTATCGATGCACCACAGAAAGCATCCTACAGTATCTGGATGCATCATGGCTTGGGATGGCAACTCCTCTGCCCAGGACCACAAGAAACTGCAGAGAGTTGTGGACACAGCTCAGGACATCACAGAAACCACCTCCTCTCCATGTAGTCTGTCTATACTTCACGATACCTCGGTAAAGCAGCCAGCATAATCAAAGACCCCACTTACCCCATTCTCTCTTCTCACCTCCCATAGGGCTGAAGATACAAAAGCCAAAAAGCACATACCACCAGGCTCAAGAACAACTTCTGTCCTACTGTTATAAGACTATTAAATGGTGCCTTAGTACAATAAGAAGGACTCTTGACCTCACAATCAACCTTGTTATGGCCTTGCACCCTATTGTCTGCCTACACTGTACTTTCCCTGTAACTGTAACACTTTATTCTGCATTCTGTTATTGTTTTCCCTTGTATTACCTCAATGCACTGTTGTATTGGTATATTATTGTCACTTGTACCAAGGTACAGTGAAAAATTTGTCTTGCAAACCGATCATACAGGTCAATTCATTACACAGTGTAGTTACATTGAGTTAGTACAGAGTGCATAGATGTAGTACAGGTAAAAAACAATTACAGTACAAAGTGTCACAGCTACAGAGAAAGTGCAAGGTCACAACAAGGTAGATCGTGAGGTCAGAGTCCATTCATTGCATAAGGGAACCATTCAATAGTCTTATCACAGTGGGGTAGAAGCTGTCCTTAAGTCTGGTGGTACGTGCCCTCAGGCCCCTGTATCTTCTACCCGATGGAAGAGGAGAGAAGAGAGAATGTCCCGGGTGGGAGGGGTCTTTGATTATGCTGGCTGCTTCACCAAGACAACGAGAGGTGAGGCTGGTTTCCGTGATGCGCTGGGCTGTGTCCACAACTCTCTGCAGTTTCTTGTGGTCCTGGGCAGAGCAGTTGCCATACCAAGCCATGATGCATCGTATTGAAATGATCTATATGGATGGCATGCAAAACAAAGTTTTTCACTGTACCCAGTACATGTGACAATAATAAACCAATTCCAACAATGTGCGGTGTTCTTTTGAATGGTGAGTTGCAGGGAGAAAATGGGATTTTACAGTCCAGGATACAGGGGAGTAAATGGGAAGCAGCAAAGAATTTGAGTGGGGAAGATAATGCAGGAAGTGTACAACCAGCACGTCAGCTAGACTCATCGAACCACACAGCTGCACCCTATTGTCAGTAGTGTCGTGAGCATGAAGGACAGAGACAGAAAGAATGTAGCAAAAGTTCACCAGATTGACTCCTGGAATGGTGGATGTGTTGTAGAAGGAGAGATTAAGAAGATTGGGAGGTGATCGCTTGGAAACATACAAATCATTGGCACAGGTTAACAGGATAGATGCAGGGAGGATATTTTCCCTGGCTGGGGGTGTCTAGAACCAGAGGTAACCATCTCAAAATAAGGGGTCAACCACTCAGGATGTAAGAAATTTCTTCACCCACAGTGCAGTGGCCCTTTGGAATCTCTCCCCAATAGGGCTGTGGAAATTCAGTCACTCAATATATTCAAGAGAGAGATGGATAGATTTGTTTTAGATGTTTCAGGAAATCAAGGGATATGGGGTTTGTGCAGGAAAGTGGAACCGATGCAAAGATCAGCTATGATCTTATTTAATAGTGGACTAGGCACAAGGAGCTGGATGGTTTCCTCCTGTTTCTGTTCCTTATACACTGTGCATTTGAAATCATTAACAAGTTTTAACCCATTTCATTTTCTGTCCTAGTTACTTTGCAATGCTGTCACCTCATGTGACAACTGCTTAGAAAATATGATCATCCTAATTTTCAACAGGACTGAAAAAGAGAAAATGAGCACTGAAGTTAGGGCCAGCTGCCTCATGAATGTGAATGTGATTCTGCTTCTTGCAGGCAATCTTCTGGTGTACTGCAACCAAGTTATTATATCCCAGTGCATCCTTCACTGGTCAATGTCAAGGGATTCACCCACATTTTAGGTGAACGATCCATGCTACTGCCATAACTGGATACATCTTCAGGCAGGATTGGAGGGACAACAAACTTTTCCTAAGGTTTTGCTTGGAGATTGGCAGGTTGGGAGAGCATAGATAGGGTGTTGGAGGAGTTGGGGGGGGGGGGCGTGGGGAAGTAGCATGCTTACAAAGGTAACCCCACATTAAAAGAAATCATGCACAGGTATCTTCCACTCTTCATTTTACAGTTCATGGACTACCTCAACAAAGACAAACGTGAATGTTACTCCGATGGTTCAGCAACTCAAATACTCTGACACACTGACATTGCTGCCCTGTGTGAGGCACAACAGGCAGGAGATGGCTAGTTCAAAGACCAAAAGCAGTGGTTACATCTTCTTCTGACAGGACAAACTGGAAGAAGAACCATGCAACTATTGAGGGGGGTTTTGCAATCAGAAATGAGTTACTCTGGTGGCTCAGTGATTTCCCCAGTCAGATAAGCAAACAACTCATAACCTCTAGCTCATGTTACTGCAGAACCAGCATACAATGGTCATCAGTGCTCACACCCCAACGACCTTGAGAAAACCCTAGCCTCTGTCCCAGACAAACTGATCCTCCTCAATAACTTCAATGCCAGGGTTGAGAAGAACAGTAATCTGTACAATGATGCAACCTGCAAGGAAAAAGTAGGGTAAGTTATTCCTCTTGACAAAATGATTTGACACCAGATTCTCTAAACAGGCACACTGCACTGACCCCATCACATCAAAACATAGAAGATTTAATCACAGCAAGAGATGACCAGGAGGGCAGAGAAATGAGACAAGGATGTTCTCAAAGTCTCCTCAAGAAAGTGTAACTTCCACACTGATTCATGGGCATCTCTGGTCAGTGACCAATCAAAGTGTAGAAGTGGTATCCAGTAAAGAATGCAAGTTTTTTTGATGGGATCTCAGCGAGAATGGCAGAAGGAGCATACTGCCGCCAAAATACCACCCAAACCCCATCCCACTAAACATTTCCTGCCCCACCTGTGACAGAGTCTGTGGTTTTCACATAGGACTCATCAGCCATCTCAGAACCCCAAGGATCCTCAACTCCTGTTTAAGAAGAGTGCATGTCTGTAAGGGTATTTATATGAGTACACCACATGTCTTGACCATAGTTTACCAGACACCACTGCTTAGCTGAGAGTAACCCCTTTTGATAAACAGATGTCCTGTTTATAGCTCTACTTCTGGCAAATCACCTCTGCTTGCAGTAGTGCAAATAAACCCATGGACACTACACTGGAGTTGGGTTGGGGATGTCATTGCTTGAGAGAAGAGACAGTGATCCAGTGAAAGATGTAAAGAGTGGGTTTCTCCAAGTAGAGCAGCAACAACGGCAGGCAGTGGATGTGTCAGATATGTCTGTGAGCTTGAGAAATATGAGCGCACCCAGCCATATTTTTTTGTTATTTATTCATTTTTAGGGTCTGGGCATCACTGACAAACCCAGTACTTATTGCTCGTCCCTACTTGGCCTTGTGAAGATGGTGGAAATATATCTTCTAGAACTACTGCAGTCCTTCTGGTGAGGTATTCCCACTGTGCTGTTGGGGAGAGAGTTCCAGGATATAAACCCAGTTACTAGAAATGAAGGACCAGAAATAGTTTTTCAAGTAAAGATGGCGTGGATCTTTCAGGGGAACCTTCATGTGGAGGTTTTCCCCATACTTGCTGACTTCTCCTGTTTGGTGATAGAGGTCACAGGTTTGAGAAGATGCTATTGGAGTAGCCCAGGTGAAGGACTGCAGTGCATTGTGTAGATGGCACACACCGCAGCCAATGTGCACCAGTGATAGATGGGGTACCAATGAAGCAAGCTGCTTTGTCCAGGATGGTATTGAGCTTCTTGAAGATTGTTGGTGCTGCACTTGTCCGGGCAAGTGGAGAGTATACCATAAAACTCCTGACTTTATTGATGGTGAAAAGGCCTTGGGATATCCTCAAGTGAGTCACTCACTGCAGGATACCCAACCTCTGACCTGCTCGTGCAGCCATGGTATTTATGTGGCTGGTTGAGTTGAGTTCATGGTCAGTGCTGACCCCCAGCAGGTTGATGGTGGGGACTTGGCGACAGAAATGCCATTGAACTTCAAGGGCTGTTGACTAGACTTTCTTTTGTTGGAGATGATAACTGCTTGGAACTTTTGTGGGGCATATACCTACAGCTGTCTCTCCACCACCACCCCCCCCCCCCAATACGTGGAATAAGTAGAAATGTTCCAGGGTAAAAACAATGTAATTGAGGTCCAGAAGGAGGATAGAGAACAGAGAAGAACGGCGATACACCAGAAGTGGAAGATTCTTATGCTGGTGGAATGGAAAGAGATGCGTTGGCAAATCTACTAGAACCACAAGCTCCAGAAAAGCTGTCTCACCAGCACAAAATGAAAATCTCAGAGGAACATTTTAGAGATTTTTGAGAGCTACATTCGAGGGAACATGTAGGATGGTACAGAACTGACACTCAAGAAACATGAGGCAGTTTATTTGGGCTGTGAACATTGAGCAAGGGCAAAAAAGGATGCTACTGATGATGTTCATTTCTTTGACCACAGTGTCAGGTCACATAGTCACAGGAAGTGGCTTCAGCAAGAAATCTGTGGGCCACAAGGGCGTAAAAGGGTTGGGGGGGGGAACGTACCATGCAGAGTAATTTCACAGACTGGGGCCTGAAAAGCACACCAGGTAGCCTCAGAAATTAATGGTATGTGCACCACCAGAGATCCAAGCTTACAGAATAATAAGTATATGGTCCTGGTTACAGTAAATGGTTGTCCAGTGAAGATGGCAATTGATACAGGTGCAGAAAGCTCACTAATGGGTTACCTCACATATGAACAGTTATTCAGTACAACTCCATTGGTAAGCTGCAGCCACCTTCGGCACATGTTCAACAGTTGTAAGTTCTCAAAGAAGCGTTATATAGAGTCTAGTACAAATGAATGGAGAGGAGGCTGCCAAAGATCATTAAACAACCAAATCAGATGGGATGGAATGGGTAGCGGCATTGCATTTCAACTGAGTAGCACCCAAGGGCTACAGAGTTCAGGTATCTCTTCACTGATTCAAACAATGGCATAGTTGAGGTCAAGGCTTGTATTTGCATTTGTCTAGGTGTATTTATTTGCAGTCAGAGTAGGTTCCTTATGCCTTTCGACAGTAGCTGGAGGAGCAGCAGCATGAATTAGAACAGAATGGGGTGTGGGTGAGGATCCAACACAGTGAATGGGCAACATGCAATTATTTGAGGACAGAAGTACTGATGACAAGCAGTTTCTGATGACTTCCTTAAGACTTATTCACAGAATTAGCAGGTTCTTGATACTCCAGCAAGCTTAACTTATCTTGTGTAAAGTCAAAAATGGACTCAGGGTGCTCAAGCCACTTGACAATTAAGGCACAAGGGGTTGCATGCCTGCATTAAGTAACCATGAGAGGTTAAGTCAACTCTGGAGATTCTTTGGTTGGTGATGGAAAAAGTACTGCAAGGGATCCTGAGTTCTCCAGGTAATCCTGATGACATCAATATAAATGTTTGGAGGTGTTGTCTTCCAGGTCACACATTTCCATAGAGCTTAGACGCTCAGAGGTCAGTTTTTTTTCAAACCCTTCTGACATTGGTTTGGTGTTCAATACAACAGAGTGTGTTACTTTTCCTCACTACAACAGAATCCAAAATGGTTTACTGTCCCCATTCCATCCAGCATCCAGTAGGGAGGCTGAATGATTGATCTGAATGATGGAGGAAACAATGAAGCAAGTGCTGTGGGACAAGGGGTCCAAGCAGTCCATGAGTCATGGCTTGCAGCTCTTCTGAAGAACATAACCATGCCTCATTGTGCCACAGGAGTTCCCTGGCTGAAATGCTGATGGTTACTGACACAGCCAAGTTTTGCACAGCACAAATTGAAAGGAAAGGTAGGAGGGAAAGAATAGTCAGAAGGATGGCACAGATCACAAGATCAGGATAGAGTTTCAGATGAATTGTGGAAGTACTTTGTGAAGATGAGCGACAGAAGTACAAAGGTTCACCTCAATCAATTAGTACATGCACATGACACCAATGAAGGTGCTGATTGAGAATATGAAGCAGAAGATGAATATTGATGCAATTACTGCTCGTCGAAAATGGATAAGGAGCTATGAGAAAAAGTGATTCAACAGAATGGCAGGCGTCTGGAGTGGACACTTCAGGGTTGAAAAATGTACTTCTGCAGTTAAGGAAATTTCAGTGTTTCATATGAACAGTATATTGATTAAATGTATAATTAATTAACGTAGCAAATATTTTTGTACAACTTCATGTGCGTAAATAATCCATCATTTGAATGAGTTTATTTTCCCTTTGCAAAGGAGTAGCCATGTTGGCCATACAAATATAAGAATACCTTAAAGAATGAAGGGAATCATGTGGTATGACCCGGACATTTCGCTGTACCAGACAATGTTCAGTTGAGACTGCCATCACTAGAGCATGTTCTGTTGAAAGCTCCACCTTTAAGCATTTCAATGCAAAGAAACCCATATATCACAATGAGGGAATGCAGAATTCAGCAATTTTTATGAGGAGGGTTGACATCACAGTAGCAGCTATTAAAACGTACCCCCTTGCTTTGGTTAACAAATATTTTACCATCTAATTCTAACCAAACACTAAACTCACAACTGGCTCCAACCTGACAGCATCAACATTTATTTCTCTAACTTCTGGTAACCATTCCCCTCTGACCTCCCCCACCCCACACCATTTATTTTCCCTTATCCCTCTGGCCCCATTACCCCTTCCCTGCCCTCCTGACCTGCCCATCACCCACACCTTCCTCCCTCTGGTTCCCCATCTCCTTCCCTTTATTCCACTGTCCACTGGCCTCTCCTATCAGATACCAACTTCTTCAGCCCTTTGCCTCTTCCACCTATCACCTCCCAGCTTCTCACATCATTCCCACTCCCCCCCCCCCCGCACCCACTTACCTTCCCCCCCTCACACCTGGATTCACCAATCACCCACCAGCTCGTGCCCTTCTCCCTTCCCCCACCCTTTTATTCTGGCTTCCGCCCTCTTTCTTTCCAGTCCTGATGAAGGGTCTCGGCCCAAAACATCGACAGTTCATTTCCCTCCAATAGATGCTGCCTGACCTGCTGAGTTCCTCCAGCATTTTCGTTTCGTGTTGCTCACAACAGAATTTGGGGCTGTACAAATGAGATCTTCCAACTGTCCATAAGGTAGCAGGCATGAGCCCTTGGCAGGGAGAGTCTCTGAACAGTGCCAACTCGGGGCAGCTGGTCCAGCAGATTCACATGAAGTGGAGGCTGCAGGGACCCATTTCACTCACTATACTTAACAGCCATTCAAGAGAAAGCTTTGCGCTCCATCTGCTCTGGATGGAGTCACAAAGCCAGTTTTCAGCAGGAAGAGGATTATATTCTGACCAGCCATGCAAACCAATCCACAGCACAACATTCTACACAGTTCAATACAGGAGAACATAGGTGCTACCGATTTACCAAGGCGATCTCCAACTTAACCAAGAATTGTCAATCTCATTATTAGGTCCACATTTTGGCACAGGTCATAATTCCTGGAACGCTCAAATAGTCGAACTAAATCAATACTTATGTTTTTACATTATATTCTGCTGTCAGAATGCACCCTACTCCTCTTAGCAATGTTCAATTAAAACAACCACACACTTCACAGCTAGCCCTTCATGAAGAAATAAACAGGCTCTTATATACCAGCTGCCTTATTAGCAGAACGATCATCATCAATAGGTTTATTAAAAGGATAGAGGATAAATATAAAAATGCTTCACAGGCTTAAGTCAAAGCTAAGGTGTCGTTCTTATATCATGTGACAAATACCTTGCCCAAGTCACTTCTAAGGATTTTTGCATTTGTATGTAATTAGCTCTGTAAAACAATGATTCAACAGCCAATTTTCTCTCTCCACTATGAGTCACTGCTAACTATAATAAACAGCAATTTTTTTTAATATCTGAACGGAGCGATTCCCTTTCAGTTCTTCCCAATGCCACATATCCCTGACACACAATCGATCCAACGCAAGTTGCCAGGAATGTCACTATTCAAACGAGCTGCTGGGATGAGTAAGGGAAGTCACATTTGTTTGGCTATCCTCTTTGCAGGACCCCAGGTCTGTGTAATGGGCCCAATATATTCCTTCAATGTCATTGTTCTCATGGATGGAATTGAGAAATCCGTGCAAAGAGAAGTGCAAGCACTACGAACACTCCACCAGTGGAATTCTCCCAGTACAGGGTGTGAGAGGCATTGTCTCTCAGCCTTCACAACTGGATTTATTTTCTGCTTTTTCTGTCACTGCCAGCTCATATCTACGGCCCTTTCCTGGAAGATTGTTCATGTCTGTATTGTTATGCCAAAGGTCTGTGATTATCTAGGACAGACTATTTGGATTAATTGACCTTTTCTTGTCCAAGGTTTTTGTATATTTGGATTAAAATGCATATAACAACAGCAAATATGCCTATTTATATCATGCCATGAACAGCAAAATATCCGTGGGCAATACACAGGAGGACCAATAAATCAGTATTACACAGAATCAAAACAGTGGATAAAAATGTGGTACAACAAATGTGGTAAAATGAAGGCACTCCATCTCACATTACCAGAAACAAGATAGAACTGCTTCAGCAGACCAGCAGTCACCTCATCTTCATCCAAGCCTTTGTTCTTGTAGTTACCCATAACTGCAACTGATTTAGGATGGGGTTCACTTAAACAGTGCTAGCCTCCTGTCCGTAGAAGCACCTGAGCTGCTCTGTTAAGCCTAATACCCAGCTTTACCATCATATTTATTCAAGGGTGAGAAGAAACTGTTAAATTGTATCCCACTCCTAAACACATACACTTGCTGCCACTCTGTGACTCATCAGCTGCTGAAAATAATGGGAGTGTGAGAGGGATGGGTCTGAGAAGCTGCAGATGGGATTTTCACAGATGGCATCGTTGTTCCATCATTAATGAAAGCATCTAAAAGGACACCATTCCAAAATTAAAGCCGTCCTCATGAATACGCTCAGCAACTTCTGACATTAGTGCAGCCCCCATTTTGGAAACACTGCTCAGTTTCCAGAACAAAACCTTCAAATGAGAAAGAAGGATTGAATAAATTGTTTGCTTTACTTCAATGCCAGAACGTGTTAATAAATCCATTGTGGCCAAGGAATGGGTACTGACTTGAGTCAGCAACATAACCTACTCTTAAAATCTCAGCTGTACTTTATATCTGTTATAATTAGTGCAGCATCATTATAACTGATGATTTGGGAATAATGATTCCCCTTCCTATTTGTTAGCAGAGAATAAATTGTTGTAAATAACCTGGTTAATCACACATAGTCCAGTCAAAATTTTTCTCATAATTCCTGACACATTACTTATTCCAGTGCAACTTGTATTGTAAAAAGCGAAGTGGTGTGTTCAGACAAACTATACTGATTCTTCTGAAGTTACAAAGAATATTAACAGTTCCAGAAATACAAGTACAATACCTGAAACTCCCAGTGCAGTAGGGGTGGAAAGCTGTAGCGTTTGTTTGGAACCATCTTTTGAAACCCTGATAACATACCTGGATGAATGTGAGTGATTTCATGGCACCACACCAGAAGAGCAGTATCTTGGCCAATATTTATCTCTCAATTAATTTCATTAATATCAAAGAATTTCATCAATTATTCTATTGCCGTTTGTGAGATGTTGCTGTGCTCAAACTGACTGCTGCATTTTAGATACAACAACAACCCTAACCTGCTTGGAGTAGATTGGCTTCAAAGGGACAAGTTGCAATGGATTTCATTGCATCTTACTGTCAAACCAATCAGTTTGCATTTTATAGTTACTAGTTTTCCCCCTCTCGGATTACATTCGGTTGCTACTTTCTACTTTCTAATTTCTACATCATTTGTACGTCATTCCTACTTTCTAATGCACTGCCAACCTATCAGTAACAGTTCATGTTACCATGCCCATTGATATTCCTTCCCTTTCTATTAGGCAAGTCTTGGGACTCTGCATCTTATTTCCCTAATGCAACCTGACTGAGGTTCAAAATAAAATCATTGCAAAGGGATTTTGTTGCCACTTTTGAAAGAAATCTTCATGGGATAGTAAGTTGTTCTCAAGGAATAAGAACCTGCTGTATATATTTTCTTGTTACAGTAATTCCAGATAATTGCTCCTCTTCTCAATGCACAGCAATTTTGTCTTCTAAAGACTTACCAATAATGTTTGCTAACTGAATTCAATCAACTTGCTGGCTCATTGCAGCAAAACCCGAAGCTCCATAACATGAGCTTTTCAGGCCATTCCATTCGGATATTGGGTCTGTTACTCTTATGTATGAATTTCTGGGTCAAAGTGCTGCATTTGACATGTATTAGCTGGAATCAAATCAACCTAAAGCACAAATTTCTTAATGGTGAATACTCCCGAGTCCTGTCCGTTTTCAAAATGACTTCTAATTTGCTTTTCTTTTTAAGAAAAGTTGACCAAAGCAAACAATCTCTTATGAAGCCTTTTGACTTGGGTTCCTCATTATAACATTTTCAAATATTGTTTAATGTTGTAAAGGAGAAATAAAAATTTAGACCGTAATAGAAACAAAAACACTGACACCAATGTAGCATTTGTTAAGACCTCACCCGTGAAAGTGAGCAGGAATGGCATATATCAGATCTTATTTAAAAATTGGCCATCCGTAAAAAGTACTATTGCTATTCACAGAGTTCTACGAGGGAAGGAAGGCAACCATCCACTATGAGAAGAAACCATCAGTAATGTTCAGCAAATGATAAAGGCATAACTCAGGCTGCAAGTTGGCCAGCCAAGGATTTTTCTCTGGAATACTTTTCAACACTGTCACATTAGCATACTAATTAAATTGAGATTGCATAAGAGTTGTTTGATGTCAGGCAATTTTAGTACATACAAGTCACCAGATCACTGCTCGGGATCAGATTTTTGCATACAATGTATTCTAACCCACCAGATGAATTATTTCTATGATGTTTGCGCCAAGTTTTGATCATGGCAATCAGTATCAAGAAAACAGGTGTCATGATAAAAAAGTGTTAACATCCTACCCTAAATCTATCAATATTGAAGCTCTGGATAGAATGGATCATTTCTGGAACCTTGGCTCAATTTTTACTGGCAAAATTAGCTTTGAGGGATGACGATGTGAAAATCAACAACAACACTGTCACCTTCACAAAGTGTCTGTAAGACCTGCGACACCAGTATTCTAATGGCTGTGACAATGGGTCTTGTACTCAAAGCAGCCACTGCAGACGGCTGCAGATAAGCAAAGACGTAGTTAATGCTCCTCCATGTGGTGTGGATCCTTAGCCATCATCTGGCTATTTGCTGTTCACACTTTGCCTCTTTGCCATACCACTCAGAAGCACCACTGATTAGATGACTTTGTTGAGTCTCCATTCATCTGTCTTTCGGGTTTCACTGCCTTCATTTCAAAGTGATAATGATGAACAGAAAGCATTTATCACCTAAAGCATTTAAATTAAAAAAATCTATTCCATAACCCAGTTGTGTACATTTGCTTGGTGAGAGACCACATCAAAGAATTACTGCTCACAAGGGTGAGGGCTGTGCACAAAATCCTCAGATGCCAGATTGGGGAACTTTGACCACAAGCTCCAGAAACAGCCTTCAGGTCCTGGGGGTTCACTTTCTGTACCATTAATTTTTCTGATATTGCATTTTTATTAATGCTGACTTTTTTTCTAGCTCCTCGTTCATTCTTGTCCTGTTGTTCTTAACTACTTCTGTTCTCTTCTCTGAATCTTCAAATATCAGAATGAGGAACCTCGACATGTCCAGACACACAGAAGTTGTTTCATTTCCCAGTCATTTCCCTATTCCTAATATAATTTCTTCACTCTCAGTCTGTGAGGGACTAATTAGCCTTTGCTATTGCTTCTCTTTTTTTACATATCTATTTAACTTTTTACATGCTGTTTTTACATTTTTTGTTACTCTCTTCCTTTTTCATAACTGCAACCTCCATACTATTCTTCTTTTTAGGAAGCCCCTTGAGATTGAGAATGACCTGCTTCCAACTCCAGTTCTATGGGTTCAGAGGCCAATGTGGGAACCGCAGCAGATGTCTGACGGGGTGAGCAGGCAGACAGTGGTGGCGAGCTCCTTCTGCTGTTAACACTGGGCTTCTGGGTGCTCCTGATGCATGTACTCAGGGTTCTCAATACCATCCAGAATGCTCCTCCTCCATTTTGAGGTGTCATGTGCCAGAAGTCAATGGAAACTTTGCATTTTTTCGAGGAAGCTTTGAGCACATCTTTGAATATTTTCCTCTGTCTGCCTGCTCAACCTTTCCAGTGACAGAGCTTGGGATTGAACATCTGTTTTAGGAGTCTGATGTCGGACATGTGAATAATGTGGCCTGTTAAATGTAGCCAATTGAGTGTAACCAGGGGATGTTGGCCTGGGAGAGGCCATGAATGTTGGTTCCTTTACCTTTCCAGTGAATCTGAAGGATTTTGCAGAAATGTGGTTGATAGTATCTTTCCAGTGCCTTGAGATGCCTGCTGTGGGTAGTCTAAATCACAAAAGCATATGGGGCTGTGGGGGAAGACATCACAACTGTCCAGGAAACTGTGAGATTTGTGCCAGGTCTGAGATTTCCATCTTCAAACTCTCCTCCTCAATTGACCAAAGGTTCCACTGACATATTTTCTCAGAGGTGGCTCCCAAGATATTAAAAATGGTTCATATTTTCTAATATAGGTCTCACTTTAAATCTTTAGTGTCAGAGGGTAGTGTTGTACAGCAGCATCAGGTTGGTAGATCTGCGTCACGCACATGTTGACTGCATGGTGTATCCTCTCATATGCTTCAGTGAATGAGTCAACAATGCACTGGAGCTCAGTGTTTGAGCACATGCAAATGCAAATATCATTTGCATAATGCAAACTCAACTACTGAGGTTGGGGTGACCTTAGTTATGGAGTGTAGTCAGCATGGGTTGAATAGTTTCTCATTAGTTCTGAAGATGAATTTAGTCCCTGGACTGGAATCATCAGGTACCAGAGTGACAAACCTCGACCAGAATCACAAGATCCCAGTGTGAGAAATCTGGCCAGGTATTAGAGTAAGAAACCTAAACCAGAATCCATAGATGCCAGAGCAAGAAACCTGGACTGGAATAACCAGAAACCAGAGTGATGAACCTTGGCTAGAACTTGCCAATCTTATCATTTCAAAAAAGTACCTCTTTCCACATTTTGTTTAGGATGTGGTAAATAACGGCAATAGGTACCATTTCAAATTTTAAATGTTCACTCCATGATCAAAAAAGAATAGTTGATGAATGTTTAATATCTTCATTGCACACTCCATTGCCTGCCATTTCATTCGGGTTGACATTTTTGCTAATATGACAGCTACAGCAATTTAGTATGAATGGCATGAAGACAGCTATCATGATGGAAAAATGAGTCTCTTCTTTAACAATAGTGAAGTTTCAGTCTCTGAAATTATACTCTCAAAATATAAAAGCAATTTCATGTAAATTCATCCTTGATTTTGGAGAAGAAAAAAATAATTTTTGCTTGTCCACTGCCTATTATATTTACACAATTTTAATGGTGGATTTATACCGCTTTACCAGCATCAGAAAAATCTCGAACATTCTCTCAGTGCCCATATTTGTAAATTCATTATGAGCAATGAACTGCAATAATCTTCCCTCTTTCTCATATTGTAGGGAAATGACCTTGCTGCAGGAAGCTAGAATTGTGCAGTGCTTGCTGCTTTGGATTTATAAACTGACATAACAATCTGTTCCACTCTTGTTGCTGAATTGGAAATCTGTGCTCTGAATTCTCCTCAGGAAGCAGTTAATCAAACCTGCTTAATGCTCACTGCATTTCCACTCATGCCAGGCATTAGCTGATTAAGTGCAGAGACGCTTGTGAGAATCAAAAGAGGCCGATTCTGATTGGAGGGAGAGGGGAGAATCAATGTAGAGCCAGGAGCTTTTTGCAAGAGAAAATAAAAGCACTTCAGAGTTAGAATTTACCACTAGCCATATTAAATAAGGAAAAAGCAGCTGATTGGTAATTGTTGTCCCTAGCTCTCCCAGAAAATTAAAAGCAGTATGGTCTGTGATAAATGAGTGACCTTTTAAAAAGGTCATTCATTTTATCATCAGGTCGGATGCTATCCAAAAGCTGGCAGCAGATTTAGTCCAATGGGGCATTTTCGCTTTATCTTTTTAACAACAGGGCATACTTATTAATTTTATTGCTCATGGAAGCCGACATAGGATTCTAACGACTTCAGTCACTGGAAGTCCTTTTTCATTGCCCCTCATCTTATGTCTCGAATCTCAGCCTCTCCCCTTCCCACCAATACCCTCTTCCATTTTATTCCAGCAATACTCATATTGGCCAGATTATTTTTTGGCACATTGCCCACAATCCTACTACAAGGCACATTCCCATTACTTCTTCATTTCACCAAACCTGTTCCAACCTGGGTTTTTCTACTTTTGGCATTCTTCAATAATACAAAAAGTAGGAGGAAGAGCAACAAGGATTAATATTGTATTTTTAATACTGAAAAGGAAGGAAAGAAAATGAAAAAAGAGTGATATTTATGTAGTCTTACATTTCCCTTTCGGGATGTCCCAAGCTGCTTTACTCTTGAAATAACATCATTTGGCACCCAATTTGCATACAGCAAGGTAATAATGACCAAATAATTTTTTTTTATTGGTTGAATTATGAATTTTGACTAGGACAGCTGGTAATTTTCCTGATCTTTACATCCATCTGAAAGAGCAGACAAGTCTTGGTTTAACATTTCATCTTGAAGAAACATCGATGAATTGATGGACTAATTTTCAGAAAGTGGGGTAAAGGGAGAGTGAAATGTAACAAAAGTCACAGCCCGAAGGCCAAATGTACAAGAGGCTTAAGGATTGCAACAATATAATGGCAATAAAACATCCTTTCCCTCAAAGTCAGCAAAACAAAGGAGCTGTTCATTGACTCCAGGAAGCAGGGTAGAGTATACGCCCATGTCTGCATCAATGGTGCTCAGATGGAGATGGTCGAGAGCTTCAAGTTCCAAGGTGTAAACATCATCAACAATTTATCGTGGTCCAGCCACATGGATGCTATGGCCGAAGGAAGCACACCAACACCTCTACTTCCTCATTCGGCATGTCCCTAATGACTCTTACCAATTTTTACAAATGCACCATAGAAAGCATCCTATCCGGATGCATCATGGCTTGGCATGGCAACTGCCCTGCCCAAGACCGCAAGAAACTGCAGAGATCTGAACACAGACCAGTCCATCACGCAAACAACCTTCCCTCCATCAACACTTTCTGCTGCCTCGAGAAAGTAGCAAACATAATCAATGACCCCTCCCATTCCAGTCATTCTCTCTTCTCCCCTCTCTCGTCGGGCAGAAGATACAATAGCTTGAGAGCACGTACCACCAGACACAAGGACAGCTTCTCTCCTGCTGTTATCAGACTCTTGAACGGACATCTCACATGCTAAAAGTTGAACTCTTGATCTCCCAATCTACGTCATTGTAGCCCTTGCACTTTTTTTTGTCCTCCTGCAGTGCAACACCATATTCTGCATTGTTTTTCTTTTTACTACCTTAATGTAATTATGTTTTGCATGATCTGTCTGGAGGCACACAAACACAAAGCTTTTCACTGTATCTTGGTATACATGACAATAATAAACCAATACCAAACAATGTAGGTGACAGGAAGTTGGATTTACAAGTAGCATGTAATAAATTAACATCAAGTACCTCACAAAATCTCAAAGAAAAATTGGAATCTTTTTATCTGGTTCATCTCCAGATGGCTTTTGCATGTACTATTTCAAAGGAAAAGCAAATCTTAAATCTCATATAAAAGAGATCTAAAAATTAAAAATTAGATTCAGCTTTTGGTCAGTGGGTTTTCTGATGGAAAGAGCAGATTTCCTGTCTTATTTTTTCTATTCTACACACTTCCCAATTATTCTAGAACAGTTTGTATTAATGTGATTATCATTCCAGGAGAGACTCTCCCAACGTAGAATCGTTAGCAGCTCACTGTAGAGGGGAATGGGGTGGGGGTAGGGGAGTTGTGTGGAGGGTGATAACTGAGCCAGGAAAAGTAAGTGAAGACAAAAACAATGTCTTACCTACTAAAATGCATAGGGAAGTTAGAACATGCCCAAGTTATTTCAGACAATCCTCATCATCCCATTTCCTTATCTGTTTGACCCTTCTGGTTTCCAATTCATAACTACTCACGTTGAAGCTTTATTTACTCACATCTCTCCCTTGTGTTTCTCTCAAACTTTTCACAGTCCCTTTTGTTACCAAAAATTCATTTATATTCTGATGCTTTATCTAAGTGGTGTACCCAAGTGTAGCGGTTCCTTTAAAAACTAACTTTCCCGCAAGACATAACTGTGGTATTCCGTTGTATGAGACTCTGCTGTTCATTTTAAGCATGGCTGGCTTCAATAAGGGTTGTCCTGTCATTTGATCTGCCTCAACTGAGTGATAGTAGTTGCAGCATCACCAAAGAAGTCTGCAGACACCACAATCACAGCAAGAAAACGCTGCTGCCGTATGTGGAAAAAAACCAAAAGATGGAGATTCAATGAAGCGCGTGAGGTGAGGATTGCAGGAAAGGGACGTGCAAGAAACATTGGAAAGCTCAAAACGTTAGCAGGCTCAGCATTTCACCCTGTGGAGCAATGTGTGGAACTGGTCCTCAAGGCAATCAATATTGTTGAGGTCCTGGGAGAAGGCACAGCACAGACCATATGCCAGGACAGGCAGGTGATATTGCTGCTCATGGGGTCAGAGGCATTTGAAATGTTGGGAAGTCTACTGGCACCACAAACTCCCAGTGAGTGGGAGGAGAGTGCAGGGGCATTTCAATCTAACACCAAACTGAAGCAAAATTGGTTAATACAATGGACCTAACGTTCAAAGGAGCATGCAGGATAGCCATCTGCAGAGAGAATGTGAGGCAGCTTCATGTAGGCATGATTCTCAGGAGCAAGCAAGGAGCAGGCCCACAAAGTCAAAAATGACAGCATGATCTTCTTCATGGCTGAATCACATGTATATTGCAAGTTGTTTCGATGGGAAACCAGAGGGTCACTTTAGCACTATAGGTGGGAAGGCAACTGGTCACAGAGGTGTAAAAGGAAGGAGGGTTTCTCGTGATTGATACAGGACACACCTGGTCTCAGAATCCTCATTCAAGACAGGTCCATGTTACAATTACCATTGGGTAGGGCCAATTGCACAAAGAAAAAAACTTTCAAGAAGCCCATTGCTGATATAGTCCCCATGACACCAGGCAGATAGGCTTATTGAAGAGATCTGGTGGAGTACGGTATACAGAATGGACTAAGAGCACAAAGAGGTGGAAATAGGTGCGCTCAATGGTATTTATTGCACATCTGAAGAGAACAATAACAGTGAGGCACACAAGGTCACAATGTCTTTGAGGAAGCCACTTTGAATTTGCACAGAGATACCATGGGAAGTCAATCCATGATGAGATAAGACAACATTTGGAATATTTTCACCATCTTTGACTTGAGAGGGACCAAGACACCCTGTAATTCATGGGCTAGAAGGGATGCCTCAGTGTCTGGTCAGGATGGCCCATTCCAATTACCTATCATGGTTGTGGGTTAGAAGCTTGTACCCGTGAACACAGGAGTGCAGTATTTGTTCACGTAATGCCCATTAAGCAATAACAGGTTATGGACTTATCCAGGAATTCACCTGATTATCCATTAGAATCAAAGGGGAACTTTACTGAGAACGGTCCAAAGTTTCTCCCCCATTTTCATCATTGTCACAGAAGCGCAGGCTCTGAGGGAAGAGGGCACTCAGCTGCTTCATCGTCTTTGGAGACTGAATGAATACTCTTTTGAAAAGCAAAGGACTGTAGATGCTTGAACCCTGAAATAAAAACGGAAAATGCCAAAAAAAATACTCAGCAGCACAGGCAGCATCTGTGGAGAGAGAAACAGATGACATTTCAGGTCAGAACTAGCAAAAGTTAGAAATTAAACATGCTGTACATTGCAGAGGAGGGGAAGGGGTGGAGAGAATAAAGGGGGATGTCTGTGATTGGGTGAGGACCAGGAGAGAGTGAATGACACAGGTGATGGGTGCTGCCAGCTGAGAGAGGTGTGAAGGTTCACCTGCAATTTAAAACATGTTTGATTTCTAACTTTTAAGCTTCGATCAAATGTCATTGAATTTGTTTCACCCCTCAGATGCTACCTGACATGCTGATTATTTTCAGCCTTTTTCTTTTGTTTGCTTTAATTCCGAAACAGAGCATTAGGTCTATCACCAACATGGACTAATCGATCTGAACTTGCTCAGCAAGGATCCGATCACAGAATCTGCCTTATCATGTTCTCCTGCTTCGGGCCAGGAATGAAACCTCACAGGATTACCCTTCCACTCAGTGACTTCATAAACAGTAATCATATCGGGTTAGTCAGGCATTGATTGGTGCTTTCCAGCATTCTCACTTCATCAACTACTAGAGCAAAGAATAATCTAATCCCCTTGGAAAGAACAGGGAATTACAGTGAATGACTAAAATTTCTGTTTCACTCTAAATCATCTATGCATCGCACATGCATTTGAACTAGGAGCATGAAGGGGGTCACTTGGCCCATCATGCATTAATTAATCTGATGAGGATATGGGAAGAATAAAAAAAAACTAATCCTGTTTTTTTTGTATTCTCCCCATATTCTCATCAGTGCTTCCCGGATATTACCACTCACCTGGATACTGGGGTAATTTGCAGTGGCCAGTTAACATACCAACGTGCACATTTGTGTGTTGTGGGAGGAAACCAGAGCACCTGAGAAAACCCCATGTGATCAAGATGAGAAAGTGCTAACTCCACACACACACACACACACACACACACACACACACACACACACACACACACACACACACACACACACACACACACACAGCACCAAAGGTCAGGATTGAACTTGGCTTATTGGAGCTGTGAAATGGCAGCTCTACTAGTTGCACCACTATGCTGCCATTGTATGCAGTTCCTCCTCCCTAAAAACACAAGATTCTCTTCACTTTCTCAATGACCTGCTGTTATACATATATGCCTCCCTTATGTTTCCTGCCATAATGGACAACTTCATATTTTCCAATATTGTACTCTATTTGATAAACTTTTTTTTTCTGATTCACTTAACCCATCTATATCCCTCTGTAGTCTCTTTATTTCATTATGATGTAGGAAGTCATTCAGCCCATCAAGTTTATGCCAGTTCCCAGAGCAATGCCAACAATCCATTCCCCCATTTATTTCCATGTAACCCATTCTCTCTCACATGCCCATTAACTCCACTAATTCTCATACATTTAAATTGGGGGTAACTTGCAGCAACTAATTCACCTACCAACTTCACAACGTATTTCCCTACCTATCTTTGCACCACCAATAAATTTAGCAACTGTACTTTTGTTTCTTCATCCAAGTCATTTACATAAATTGTATTAACTGATGCTTCAGAGCTGATATCTGCAGTATACTAGTCATTACATTTGTCAACTAGAAAAGGACCAATTTATGCCTACTCTGCTTCCTCTCAACCATCCAATCTTCTATCCACACCAACATGTTACCTCCTACACAATGAGCTTTTATTTCCTACAAATAACAGTTGATATACTATATAATCAAATCTTATCTGGAAATCTGCAATATAGCACATCCAACAGTTCCTCTTTACCCACAACACATGCTGCTATTTCCAAAACCTCCAAAAAATTAATCAATCAATTCCCTTTCTCAGAACCTGGTTGATTTTGTCTGATTATCTTGAATTTTTCTAACATGTTCAGCTATC
Source organism: Pristis pectinata (assembly GCF_009764475.1). Lineage (NCBI taxonomy): Eukaryota > Metazoa > Chordata > Chondrichthyes > Rhinopristiformes > Pristidae > Pristis > Pristis pectinata. Next base: position 38,309,780 of record NC_067416.1, read on the forward strand.
TGGATACGAAGTGGAAAGTGGGATTTGTATTAAGCAATATGGGTGGAGACTTAAGTAAGATGTCCATTATGGGTTTCAACATGACTGAATCACATTGATGGAATATGCTACTTGCCAAACTAGGTAGAATGTATATCATGAAGCTGACAGTTGAATCAACACAACTGCACCATTTAAGTACCTACCAAATCGTATTGCTAGTCAGCTTTCACCTCCTTATCTACAATGTATAGGCAAACTATTAAGACCTCCAACGTTAGGGTGAATGAGAGACTTGAATTTCATATAGCATCTTTAACACCTCAGGACATCTCAAAGTGTTTACAGCAAGTGACATCAATAGTACAGAAGGAATGTAGCAGTCAACTTGTACACAGTGAGGTCCAACAACCAGCAAATATAATGTTGACTATCCATTTCCCTCCATAGATGCTGCCTGACCCATTGAGTCCTTCTAGCATCTTGTGTGTTGCTCCAGATTCCAGCATCTGCAGTCTCTTGCGGATCCATATAATGACTAGGTTATTGTTTATTCTGGCATTACTTGAGCAATAAATCATGCCCAGCACTTCTAAAAAATGGTATGGAATCTAACACCCATTTAAGAGGCCAGATAGGATTCTTTTTTTTAAATTTTATTTACAGCGTGGTAACAGGCCCTTCTGGCTCAAAGAGTCCGCGCCGCCCATTCTGCTTTAATGGGCTGGATTGTGTGTGACCCAGCCCAAATCTCCGTGCAATCCTCGCACACTAACTCTGTGTCCCCCCCACACAGGACACACTGCACTGGACGCCTTCACCCACTGCCTTACCACAAGGCAGAGGGGATCACAGGTGACGGTCAGGCCTCAAGCAGTGAAAGCCGAGGTTAAACCTCAGGAACACCTTGAAGGCCTTTGACAGCGTGCCATTGTTGAAGATATATTTCACTACTTATTCAAAGATATTTAAAAGCTGTTTAAATGGACTTGTAAGTTCAGTAATGACCTAAAACTAACTATAAATTAAATCTAAATTAATTAAGAACAAATAAAACAGTAAGATCAAGTGAAGTTAAAAAAAAGTTGCCCTTTCACTGAAGATTGGCAACCTTATTCAATTCAATAGGGCTACTGCTTGTACTCAAAGGTCTAGAAACAAACTGCATCTCTTAGTGCAATGCAGAAGTGCCACCGAACACAGTGCTAGGTCCAGTGTCCAGATCTGCTGACGTTTGGCCTCTAGTTGCATTGCAGAAGTCACATTGAACATCAAAGGGCAGACGTCACCTACGAAGACCTGCCCACATCAGAGCTCAGTAATGGACCATTATCTCATCTAAAGGGCAATGCCTCCAAAAGTGCAACAGTCTCTCTGCAACACATTGGAGCAACATCTGAGCAGATTCTGTGCTCATCCCTGTATTGGGACTTAAATGAGGGTAAAAGAGGTTACCAGTAAGCCATGGCGAACAACTATAGATGCAAATGTAGTCAGCAAATGTGGCATTCTGGATTATCTAACTTTTTTTTTCACACTGCAATAACAGTCCTCATTAAATGCCAACAGGAGAAATTTAATACCAGCATCCTGCTGATCAGATGCTGAAACAATTAAGGAATCAAGCACACTGACGATCAAAGTCACAACGAAGCAGCTGATAGTTGCATTTTACATGTGTTCATACAAATCCAGCAACATGCAAATCACCAAGCGGATTATTTCAAGGGCAAAAGTAAAACAATGACAGAAATAAATGGAGAGTAAGTGCTCTGACACGAGAACAGAAAATACTGGAAACAACTCAGGAGGTCAGGGAGGACATTCTGTCCGCCTATATATTGCTGAACAACTTCTTACTAAACAATGTACTTTTTAAAATCAGAAACATCAAAAATCATCTTGTATCAAGAATTCAAAAAGACTGCTGCAGAATAAGGTGGCGCTTTGTTCCCCATAACCCCACCTGCCACATTCCTGTTAAAAAAAAACAGAAATTCAGGAAACAGCAAATCAAACAGCATTCAAACTAAGTGGAAAACAGTTTTAATGTTTCAGCACTCTCCAGTTGCAACTGAGAAGGCGGCTTCTGCTGATCTTTCCCTTAGAAACCACAAGGTCCAGATAAGAGTTTTTGCATGGCATGTCAGAAAGCAGCAAGAGTAAGCCAGTCGGCTCCTTCTGCCTGCTCCCCCACTCAGTGGGACCATGGCTGATCTTTTACCTCAGCTCCATCTCTCTGTTTTAACACCATATTCTTTGATTCCTTTAATATTCAAAAATCATCAACCTCTTTTTTTTGAGTTCCAGAATTCCAAACATTCACCACTCTCTTTGTAACTGTTCCCTGAGACTTGGGAGATCAGGGGGTCAAAAGAGAGAATAAAGAATCTCATTCTATCACTATGACCCCAGCTGTAATTGGACTAATCTCGAGAGTTTTTCTAATTTAATGTCAAATTGTATCACATACACATCACTATATGTACAGTGTAACCGGACCCTGCCAGAATACTACTTTAAACAGAATGTTATACAAGAACAGAGAAAACCATGTACCTTCACTTCGTATTATGCAGTGTGGTAGTTCACAATCACTGAGACAACATGTTGCTCTAGCTCGACATTGCCCCATTGATCTATTGCAACAAGGAGTGCCTGAGCACGGATTTGAAAACTGTCCTGATTTCTGCCAATTTTTGCCATGGATTCATCTGAAGTGTAGATAGCGGTGACTGAATGAGGAACTCCAACAGCACGCCAACCAATCCAACTTTCCCAAAAATTCCCTCAAAGTAATGTTAACTCAGGTTTCGAAAAGGGGACCTTGACCTCTTTTAGCCACAAAATGGAAGAGAGAAATCTGGGGGCCGAATGAGATAATTTGGTGGCACTGTGGTGCATCCAATAGAGTCACTGCCTTATAGCACTAGACCTGGGTTTAATCTTGACCATAGGCGCCCTCTGTGTGGAATTTGCACGTTCTCCCTGTGACCAGGTGCTCCAATTTCTTCCCATATCCCAAAAACTTGTAGGCTGCCAGTTTACTTGGCCACTGTAAATTGCCCCTAGTGTGTTGGTAGGTGGTAAAATCTGGGGAAAGTTGATGAGGATGTGGGGAGAATAAAAAATGGGATTAACGTAGGATTAATGTAAATGGGTAGTTGATGGTCAGTGTTGACTTGGTGGGCTGAAGGGCCTGTTTCTGTGCTGTGTCTCTCCATGACTTGATGAAAGGTAGCAATGTATTCGCACAACAATTCTTCATCCTGAAGGCGAATGCTTTATCCATAATGGAGTTCATAAAACTAATGGTGAAGCTATTTTTCTGGCTGAAAGTTGATCCAGATTAGCATCAACCACAGAGATTTCACAGATTTTATTTACCAGTACGACTGTTTTCCCACTGAATAGGCGGAATCTAATTTAAAAGTATGGCTAATGGGACACAAAAGAAAAATATTGCCAAGATGAAAAATAAAGGATTAACACAGAAAAGCTGGTAACAAAAACAAAACTGGCTTTATGCAATAACCAGAAACTGATAAGGAATGTGCACAGTGTCCTGGTAGAGATTAGTCCTAAAAGTTTATATAAATTAATTATAATCAAGCAAGCCTCGTCTTTTAAGAGGAAATTTGAATTTGTGGTTAATATTTTCTCTAAAGCACAAGTTTTTTCCAATATATTTGTTGGGTCTGGCCATTGTTCCTTTCTCAATTATGTTAATTTTCTCTCAATTGACTCCAATAAAGGAATCTCTTATTATCAGTACTGCACAAAAGGCCAGACAGAGCTGGAACCCAGCGAGCACAGCAGGGTGCTGCTGTGCTCTTATAGATCTGTATACACGAGACAGTGATGCCAATTCATTTCCACCAGCACACATCATGCTTACTCAGTGGGGGTGAGCCTCCTCAGGTGTTTAGCCATAGTCTCAGCTGGGTGGAACAGAATTCAGCTGTTAAGATTTCCTTATTAGTCACATATACATCGAAACACACAGTGAAATGCATCTTTACGTAGTGTTCTGGGGGCAGCCCTCAAGTGTCCCCACGCTTCTGGCGCCAATGTAGCACGCCTGTGACTTCCTAACCCATACGTCTTTGGAATGTGGGAGGAAACCGGAGCACCCGGAGGAAACCCATGCAGACACGGGGAGAATGTACAAACTCCTTACAGACAGCAGCCGGATTTGAACCCGGGTCGCTGGCGCTGTAACAGCGTTACGCTAACCGCTACCCTACCTTGCCTGCCGATAGTACCGATGATTCAAATGCGTGAATTACCAACATTTGACTGGGTGGCAATTCCTTGCAGACTTGATTATTCCAATTATTCCTGATCTGTCTCCCACCTTCCATCTCACATTAACTTGAGCTCATTCCAAATTCACCTTGCTGTATTCCATCAGGTACCAAGTCCTTCTTACCCATCAACTGTGTCCTAATTGATCTGCATTGCCTCCTTTATTTTTATTCCCTCATGTTCAAATCCTTAACTTTTTTAGCTTCACCATTTGTAACCATGCTTTTAGCATCCAGGCGCTAAGCTCTAGAATTCCTTCCACAAATCCCTTGCCCCTCCCTTGCTTAGAATGTATTTTTTTTTGATAAAAGCATTTGGTTATCCGCCTGAAAGATTCCCCATGGCTCAGAATCAACTTTTATCCGAATACACTTGAACGAAGAGTCTTGGTGCATTCTGCATTGCTCGATAAGTCAACCTGTTCTTGATAAATTATTCAATTTCATAAAACTATTCACAATGTTCTTGAGGGCTGAAAGACTTAAGGGAAGGATAAACTATGTGGTGAATGACAAACTCAAGCAAGTCAGTAGAGGCCACAGATCCCTGTTACTGTTTTTACAACGGGTTATGAAAATTGGACATGTTGTTTTGTACTGATTTGATGCAGCAAGGAAACAAATCTGTTGTTTCTTCAGATAGTCAAAAGATTTTCACGTCGACTCAACCTGAGCCAACTGCAATAAATAAAGGCTCTGGAGAGACAGGCTACAGAACAGCTGCGGTCTTTACAGGCTTTGTAAATTCTGACCATTCAGTGTGCTCTTCTTGGAAAGGAACCAACAATGAGCGCTTTCAACACTGCAGATGACAGTCAAAAAGTCACCTCTGAGTGTACTGTAAGAAAATCAATAGGTCCCTTGACAGATGGTGCAAACACTATGAACAGCATAATCTAAGCCCCACCAGCTCAGCAGAACCACCATGGTGCAAATCTGTAGTAAATATTCAAAAAGACATTGGACCATGAAAGAGCAGTAAATTTGTACAACCTTGATCTATCAACTGAAGATTTGTAATGAAATGATTCTTCTTGTGTGCAAGTCATTTTATTTTAGAATTGAGTTCTGAAACTAGACCAGATGCAATAACCTTCACAGCATTGAAGAACATACTGCTGTAAGAACAGGAAAATGGTAGCACTTTCTCCTACCACTTGCTTTAGACTTTTGATAGCATGGCCTTATAAACTTACATGCCCTTCTCTTCTGTTGTTTCTACAGTCCACTTTTCCCTCTACAGACAAGCCATTATTTTGTTAAAAAGTTCCTTCCTATGCACACATGAAATTCCAGTCCTATAGTGCACTACAGCAAGTCCATGTCCTGCCCATGAAATTCAATTTTTTTAGCCTAAATTTATTGCTTTTATGGAAATAGTCCACTGGGATGGAGCCTGTCGTAGAAGATTTGTGAAATGACAACACGTTGCACTGGAATGAAAGAATGGGATTGACTCTCCAAACCATGGAGTGGTACTCAGCAACATGGCTTTTCTATTGAATTTTGCCCTTTGCGATTCTTAGAACATTACCGAATAAAACATGCTTCTGAATACAGGCCGACCCCAGGTTATGAACACCCCTACATACAAACAAGCTCCCAGAGTATTATTAAATTCAAAAGTCCGATATTTGTATATACTGTACACTTGTTCCTACAAACTGCAGAATTAGTTTCCTCTCTTACTACACTGTTAAGTAATTGTTCTTGATCAGTCTTGTGTGTTTTGGATGTCATTCAGTACAATACTCTGGAGGTATGATTACCATATCGAGTGATTTTTGTGTATATTCTGACTTATGGACAAAATCTACTTATGCATGTCTGTAAAAATGAAATCTGTTTGTTAGATAGCATGTACTATATAGCCCTGTTCATAATAGTCCAACAATGCACTCAAGGCAAGGTGATATGCTAATTTTAGGACATCATTCCTGCAACGTTTGGAGCAGGTGGAAATAGAAATCTCACAAAAAATGAATTCAGAATATCCCATGAAGACCATAATTCTCTTCAATTATGTCTCTTTGAAATTACTCTTAGTCATCCAAATTAAAAATGAGTTTAGCAAAAATTAATTACTGCAAATCATTAAGCTGCTGGAAGAACTCAGCAGGTTGAGCAGCATCCATTGAGGCAAAGGGTTGGTCGACATTTTGGGGTGAGACCCTGCATCTGGAGTGTAGAGGGAAGAGAACCAGAATATAGAGGTGAGGGGGAGGGATAAGACTGATGCTGGTTGGTGATAGGTTGAACCTGATGAGGGTGTGATGATGGGCAGATGAAGCCAAGTGGGGGAGGGAGAGGAGTTTGTGCCAAGATGGAGACTGGTAGGTGATAGGTGGAACAAGGGAAAGATGATGGGCAGATAAAACCAGGCTGTGGAGGGTAACAAATGGGGGGGGGGGAACAGGTGGAAAAGGTGAACAGAGGAACAGAGGGAGAGAGAACGTGGGAGTGGAAAAGGAAGACAGAGGAGTGAGTTGCCTGACACTGGAAAATTCTGTGTACACACCACTGGGCTGCAGGCTACCCAAGTGGAATACGAGGTGTTGTTCTTCTAGTTTGCGTTTGGCCTCATTCACTGGGACAATGGAGAAGGCAGAGGACAGACAAGTCGGTGTGGGAATGGAAAAGGTTGTTGAAACGGCATGCAACTGGAAGCTCAGGATCGCTGTTGTGGACAGGGCAGGTGCTCCGCAAAACAGTTGCCCAGTCTATGCTTGATCTCGCTGATGTAGAGGAGGCCACATTGCAAGCACCGAATGCAACAGACCAGGTTGGAGAAGGTGTATGTGAATCTCTGCTTCACTTGGAAAGGCTGTTTAGGTCCCTGGATGCTGATGAGGAGGCTGTCAGGACAAGTGTTACACCGCCAGTGGTTGCAGGGGAAAGTGCCAAGGGATAGGGAGGGATGAGCGAACCAGGGGATCACGGAGAGAGCCATCTCTGATGAAAGCAGAAAGGGAGGGGGTGAGTGGTAAGGGGAAGATGTGACTGATGGTGGGATCCCGCCGAAGCTGGTGGAAATGGTGAAGGATGATGTGCTGGATGCAGAGACGAGTGGCATGAAAGGCAAAGACCAAAGGAAATCTATGTCTGTTCTGTCAGGAGAGAGGGGTGTGAGAGAAGTTGTGTGGAAAATGGAGAAAATGCATGCAAGGGCTCCATTAACTATGGGAGAGGTGAAGCCATATTTCTGGAAGGAGGAGGACATTTCAGAAGTCCGAGAGCCAAAACGCTGACCACCTCTTTGCCTGCAAACATGCTGCTTGACCCACTGAGTTCTTTAGTAGTTTATATTTTCCTTCAGATTCCAGCATCTGTAGTCTCTTGTGTCTCCTTTTATAAATTATTCTTTTATTGCCTGATGACAGGACAGGAATCAAGTTTCAGTTGAAGCAGCTATCAACCATACTTAGATACTTTACTTAACAATTTTTTTATCCCTTTGGCTCACTAAGTCATCTTTAAATATTTCACTGATGAAATTTTAAAAACATATTTATGCCAAAGCCACATATGGTAATATCACTTGATTTAGAAGGTACATTTTAAGGATTGTTTTAAAGGCAGAATGAGAGGTGGAGAAGTTTAGGCGAGGATTTCCACTGAATAAGGCCTGGCTTTGGAGCTACAGTTGCCAACGTTGGTGTGATTAAACTTGGGCAAGTGCAAGAGGCCAAAATTAGAGTGGAGATATCGCTGAGGATTATCAGACTGGAGAAGATTGCAATGTCAGGGAAGGATGAAATCATGAAGGGGTTTAAAAAAAAAATAATTTTGAAATCAGGGCTTAGATTGACAAGGAACTAATGATGGTCAGTAAGTAGAGGAGCAATGGGTGTGTTAGATCAAAAGCAGTCTTTGATGACTTCAAGTTTAGGAAGACAAAAGGAGGTTGGCTAGCACAGCACTGGAGTAGTCAAGCCTAAAGGGAAGAAACGCATGGAAGAGGATATCACCCAATGAGTTGAGGCAGGGACAAGTCAGGCAACGTTAAGAAACTGGAAACAGGTGATGTTAATGACAACTCAGATCTGTAGTCTGAAGCCCCTCTTGGGGAGACCAAGACCATTAAAAGTCTGGTTCAGTTTCAGACTGTTGCAAGGAAAAGGGATGGAGTTGGTGATTAGGGATGGAATTTGTGATGGGTACTTAAGACAATGGCTTTGGTTTTCCCAATACTTCATTTTAGAAGATATTCTACTCATTCAATATTGATGCGAGAAAATCAGTCTGATGAATCAGCAATGGGAAAGGATCAAAGGATGGTTTTGGCTGAGTGTCATCAACCTATGTGGAGAAACTGATACCATGTTGTCAAATGTTGATGTAGAGTGATAATATTTAATGAGAAATAGAAGGTAGACAAGGATAGATCCTTGAGAGGTGAGAAGTAATGCCGTGGGTGCAGGCAGGAAAGGCTTTGCTGGGGATTCTCTGTCTATCCTTCTTTTTCATGTCCATTCACCAACGTCATGATTGTTTACCACCTTCAAGCATAAAGCTATTGGTCTTCTTGGTCGACAGTGACAGCAGGACCAACAATCAGATATTCCCAGAGATCTGAGGTATACATTCACCAGATAGGTCATACAGTCAGGCTGAATACATCCCATCTTGCTGGATGATGGTGAAGAACCCTCGGAAATGACTCTCTTAAAAATTGCATTTGTCACATCACACTGCTAGACTTTGGTGACTTTATAATTTCTTTGATGCAATTAAAAATATTCCACGTCACCCCACAGCAGAATAAATGGACAGAATGTGACAACACAATATAAGCAATTAAAAGCTTGATCAAAGGTAATTATTAAGAAATTCTTAAAGTAGATCAGGTAATGAGGCAGAGAAATTCAGGAAGAAAATTGAACAGCTTAGAGGCAGAGCAAGTGACTCCACAACCACCAGTGATAGGGGAGGGAAATCAGTGATTCACAAGAAGCCAGGACTGGAGTATACCAAGTTCTCAGAGGATTGTATGGATGGAGGAGGTCACAGAGATAGGGAGGGGCAAGACATGGAGAGATTTAGACAAAACAATAGGAATGCTGAGATGAAGGCTTTGGTGGACCAGGAGCCAATAAAGGGGGCGATAGGTGAATGAGTCTTGGCACATGGATATAGGCGGTAGAATTTTGGATGAACTGAAATCTACAGAGGTTGGGAAGTGAGAGCCCACTTTGTAACCAAGCTGAAATTGGGAAACACATGAAAATGGAGGCCTGCCAATAAGGTCCCACATTAAAGTTACAACTATATTAAGCACAGGCAGCCTGTCCTGCAGCTCTGCTTTGTCCAGAGATCGATGGACAATGAGACCATAGTGAAAGTATGGGGGAGGTGGGGAACAGCAGTTCACAGGGAAAGGTTCACAAGTAGTTCTTTGATTCCCATTCTGAAAACCAAAGATGAAAAAGCTCAAGAACAGTTTGATTTGTTCAGAAGATTCACCAAGCAGCACAGTAAGAGCAATAACACTTATCTGAGCTTATTTCAAATAAGAGAAATGCCTTAAAGAAAACATGTTTTAAAAGAAAACAAAAATTCAGCAGCAAGAGCACACCGCTCTCCATGTTGATGTGCAGTAATGTGTCATGAATGATTGAGTAAATGGTCCAATACTATCAAACGACTATCTATTCCTTACAATTCAAGCTTGCTTTTGTGTCTATAAATCTGTGCTACTAAACATTAAGAGATAACTAGATATATTTACAACCAAATTTTTTGACTCAAACACAAAATGCAAATACAGACCAACCACTTCAACCACACAGCCAGCACAAACAAACTGAAAGGCTTTACACTTCACAGTATAGAAACATGACTGGATTATTTGCAGAGATCCAACACAAGGCGTATGAAATGTTATCTGCTCTACAGCAGAGCTGGTCATGATGGTGGATGCTGCTGTTTACATACTTCATGAAGAAAATTCTTTTTTCAAGCACAATTTTATTCAGTTTTGATGAGAAGAGGCAAAACAAGCACCAACAGCCTCAACAGTCTTTCGGGAAGCCCAGAACCTTTCATTCTCTCTCAGTACTGTTGAGGCCTGCAGCTCTTCTTATTCATACCATTGTATATCAAGCCTCTGTGTGTCATTCATCTCCCACTCAGAAAGGTTAATCATTCAATAAAATGAGGCACAGAGGCTTAATTACCCACTTCAGAATGCTGCTGATCAAATATTTTAAGCAGCAGGATTCAAAGAGCACAATCAGCATTAAAGACAGCAATTGGGAATTATTACTAATTCCTGAAGCTTTCTCACAAAATTATCTTTCAAACAACTATTCAATTTATAAAAGCAACCGTTATAGCATGATAGCTAAGCTTTCCACGAATCTTTTTTAAACCGTATGATCTTACACTAAACCTGCACTGTTATTGTTTAGTTGTGCATCATAGACATTACATGTTGCTAAGTTAATTATGTCATGAAAGCTGACGATTAATAGTAACATCAGTCCAACGTTTCTGGCCTCTGCTAAATCTTGTGGCATTGTTACATTTGTCCTAGCTATAAAACACATCTGGTCATTCCATTAATTTCACCACTCTCTCCAAATTCCCATCCATCTTGTCACACACTCAAATTCTTTTACACTACGAGGACATCAATACAAGGTGCAATTACTACAGCCAGATTACACCAGCTACACACTATTTATCATATCTTCTGGTAAAGTATTCGCAAATCTCAGTAGCAGGGTGGTCAAGTAAGCAATGACTAAATTTACCTTATACCCAAATCTAGATGAGATAAGATAAGATGAGATGAAATATCTTTATTAGTCACATATACATTGAAACACACAGTGAAATGCATCTTTTGTGTCTGGGGGCAGCCCGCAAGTGTCGCCACGCTTCCGGCACCAACATAGCACGCCTACAACTTCCTAACCCGTACATCTTTGGAATGTGGGAGGAAATTGGAGCACCCAGAGGAAATACACACAGACACGGGGAGAACGTACAAACTCCTTACAGACAGCAGCCGGAATGAGCCCGGGTCACTGGTGCTGTAATAACATTACACTAACCGCTACACTACCGCATGTGTCATTTGTGGCTAGACCTGTTGTAGACAGGTGCAGCTGATGTTTCAAACAACACCTTGTCATCTCCAACCAGAAGTAGCAAAAGCCCTTGCTGTTGATATTCACTGTTCTGAAAAACAAAAACCCAAATGGCTCGCAGCCTGATACTGGGTCTTCATGCTGGAAAAATTCATTCAGGAAATGCACAGTTCAAAGCTTGGTATAGCTCCTCCTTCAGACTGGGGAAACTCTTGGTATTCCAATTAAAAACAGGCAGAAAGTGCAATGCAATGAGGTGCACACGGAGAGGGTAGGGAAGTTGATCGGTATCGTTGGCTCCTTTAAAACAACAGATCGAATGCAATTGCAGTGATTTTTTAAAATAAGGCAGCTACAGCTTTCAGCCACTACAATGAAAATTGATAAGAATGAATGGAAAAATATTATCTATGCTCAACCAATCAACCTTCCATTAGATCACATGTTAAACTTCTCAGGGCAACACTTTTATTGCTCTCTCATTAATCCTCCCCCTCCCATTGTGCAGGTGCTGCCACTTGCAAACATACGGCTCCTTAGTGGCTCATCTCCCTCCTAAAACAGTGGCCATTTTCCATATGTGATCCTTGATCGAGGATATTTGTGGGTTAATTGGCCCAACAGCATACACAAGCCTGTTTCACATTTTCATTTGGTGTCAGGGTTGGTGGAGTGCAAATCAGGAAACAGAAATCTTGGCAAGTTTTCCTCTTTCTTAACCTAAAGACGGTTCAGGTGATTGCAGTGGCTTTAGTGATGGCTCGGATGCGATGAACTAACTGAGCACCAGCTGGCAATTGTATCTGGTTATGAGTGGCACAACCTCTTATTGGGTAAATTCAGAGCCTTTGTTGTTCCATCACTTTATGTCAAAGTGCCTGAGCGCTTAGAAGCTCAGTTTATTGTGAAGAGCGTATTTCACAATTCTGAAATAAATCACTTTATACAGTAATATTTTTGTTCTTCGAGAGCATTTTAAGATATTTTTATTTGTCACATGTACATCAAAACACACAATGAAATGCATCTTTGCGTAGAGTATTCTGGGGGTAGCCCGCAAGTGTCGCCACGCTTCCGGCGCCAACATAGCATGCCCACAACTTCCTAACCCATACGTCTTTGGAATGTGGGAGGAACCGGAAGTACCCGGAGGAAACCCACACAGACACGGGGAGAACCTACAAACTCCTTCCAGGCAGCAGCCAGAATTGAACCCAGGTTGTTGGTTATCTTAAAATATCATTAGATCCTGCTATGGTTATTAATAATGGGAATGTTACACGAGTCCACCACAAGCAAACTCGTCACTAATTTCCACTTTGGAGTCAGAAGAAAAGATTGAATCCCTTGCCAGACAGTCCCTAAAAGTGGAGAATTGAATTCCCTCTCTGAACTGCACATTAACAGACCGGATGGAACCTGGAATTCACTACTATTTGGAGTGGTTGAGGTGAATAGCAAGATGCATTTACAGAAAAGCTCAACATAAGGTAGAAAAGAATGTAAGGATATCTTGACAGAGTGCCTGAAGTAAGCAGGAAGTTTTTTGTATGGAGCATAAATACTGGCAAATTCGTGTTAGGCTGAATATCATGAATGTCCTGTATCAATACTGTAAAATCCAAGTAATCAACAAGGACAACTGCATCCTCTGTATGTGCCTTGTCTCACCTCAACTGTGAGAGTTGAGTGAGCCTTAAAAACCCTCTTCTCATACAAGAAAAACGACGCTATTACTTGGCACAGAGGGTTACGGCCAAGGAAGGAGAACTGATAATCAGTGCTTACCTAGTTTGCACTATTGTCAAGAAAAGGTTGAGTGAATGTGCAAAGGTAAACTAATAAAATATTTTGCAATTAAAGCTTAACCACTGCCTGCCTTAGGACGTGATATGAAGCAACATTCATATTTTTCAATTCAGAGGAACAATCCAGTCCTGATGGTACTTCCTAAATGTAAGCTACACAGCTCATCTTTTATCACCACCTCATTAACAATGCTACCAATGTCTAAATCCAAACTCACCAACAGGTATGGAACCAGTTAGGTCCAGCAAAGTGCTACCTGAGAGTGGAATCTCTCACTGAATACAGTCAACATGGAGAATACAAATGTTGAATTGAGATGAAACTATTTGAAACTGTTTAGAATGCTTAATATTTTCGCACATTGATTTCTTTTTCTTTGGAGAATGTTGTTATTTCTTTATTTTCTCTCATCTGTGGGAGTTCTCATTGATTTGGTACACCGTAACAAATTAAAATCCATTGTACACAGCCTGTTAGCCGAAAATTAGTGAAAAAATCCAAGTTTGAATTAAGAGTCAAAACAAGTCTGTGGGTGTAATCTATAACGTTTTTATATACTGGCCTGCTCTGCTGCCATGCATCCACTGTGAAATGCTTGCAATTAGACCAATCCAAATTACATCAGAAAATGATTCTGACAGAGCAAGCTCTTGCAATTGCAGTAGTGCATGGCTGATATCAAGTTGTGAGCGTCACAGCTGACAGAGACATGTTAACATTCCTTAGGGTTCACAAAGCTTACTGACCTGGTTACCCACTGCATTATTAAAACTCATTTGAGACGACAGTGCAGGATTGGACATGTGTGGAATGGGCTGCTGAAGGAGCCAGACAGTCTCAAAATATTTGACAAACAATTTAAGAGATAACTGAAGGAGCATACAATTAAGAGATAGCAGTCCTTCCCAGTTCTGTATTATCATATGTTTTTAGAAGCATATCTCATTTTGGCTGAACTGGCAACAGGTTTTGCTCAAAAAGCTCATATTTCACACAATTCAAAGAAGACAACAATTTTGTTTTAAGTGCTGAGCTGGTGATGGAAAGACCATCTCCCTTTCAGGATTCTACTTGTCTTCAATTTGGCTTGTTTGTAAGGGGAAAATGCTGGTGAGCAGGAGCAACTAGATAATTCTTTTTGGGTTAAATGTCCGAAACATTTTAAAAACTGTTAAATTCCTTCACAGCTTTAACAGTGGACAATACTTACCACCTCCCACCCCAGTTTTGCCCCCTCTCAAAACTGGTCAAGATCCTTCTGGGAGCAGAAACTCAGCATTACGTTCAACCAAGGTCTAATTCACTGCTAAAGCTTTCCCTTAAGGGCACAGAGCGTTTGCATGCTCAACTCTCCACATTTGGAATAGGTTGACGGCAGAGACCTTGGCCAGCAGGCTGGTTCCAGCAAAATCTGACCTACTGTGCCAAGGTAGTGTGAGGTTTAACAACGAACTTCGATTAGGGTTAATGGAGAACACATTGGATCCCCATTGCTTCACCTTTCAGGTTAATGGACCAGGAACATTCACACTGTTAGAATACTCTATGCAGGCTACATAAAATACTCCAGGTACACTGCCAAATAAAAGAACATAAAGATACAGAGAGAAAATACTATGCAGCTCAACTGTTAATTTGCGTGTAACGATTCTTATGATTCACAAAGCTGTCTGATTATGAATATTACTATTTTTGGCACTAAAGAAACACACATTTTATTTACATATAATTTCACTAGATGTTTTTTGATCCAAATTTAAGTTTAAAAAACACAGGAAAGGGCTCAACTCTGATATATTAATTCAAAGACAAATGTTTTAGATGCTGGAAAGGAGAGAGTAAAGAAAACAAACTTTGGATATGTGAAATATAACGCTACAATGGCTAATGATCTGAAATTACTGAATTCTGGTAATTTCAGATTTCACTCTTCTCTTTTTCACAGCTTCCCCAGATAATCATTTGTTGTTCACTTGCCTTTACCTTCATTTACGAGCTGGCCTCAGCATCGTTTTTGACACTCTGCCATCACAGGCCTTCCCCATTCGTTCACTCTGCTCCTCCTCACCTTTTCTGCAGCGAAAACATCTTTACATCTCCAACTTTCTCCTGCTCTGATGAAATTCCATTTGGTATATTACAAGCATTGAAGCATTTCAGAGCATCAGCTGACATCAAAGACTTTTTGTTGCCGGCTTCTTCTACGAGCAATACCACGTCTCTGCAGTCAGGCAAATTCCTTCAGTTGTTTCACATCTAACCTTGGACTTCTGCTGCTTGTCTTACCACCTGATCTGACTTTCCTCTCCCCAGATGTTCAATGTATTCATCCACACAATATGATCAATGACTGGACTTCAACTTACCAAGAATTAGTGACAGGACAAGTAAACAATAGATTTAAGATTTTTCTTTCTTTATTACTCACATGTATATTGAAACACACAGTGAAATGCATCTTTGCATAGAATGTTCTGGGGGCAGCCCGCAAGTGTCGACATGCTTCCGGTGCCAACATAGCATGCCCACAACTTCCTAACCTGTGTGTCTTTGGAAAGTGAGAAGAAACCAGAGCATCTGGAGGAAAACCACACAGTCAAGGGGAGAACGTACAAACTCCTGACAGACAGCGGCCGGAATTGAACCTGAGTCGCTGGCACTGTAATAGCGTTATGCTAACCGCTACACTACCGTGCCTGCTTATAACTAATAAGTTATAGTTATAACAGCAGCTCATTCTACATCTTGATAAATGTTATATGTGCGACAAGTTCCTGTTGAGGGCAGCCATTGCTGTTCCACAGGTAGATTGCAGCCGGGTGAGTGAGATAAATCTGGATAATATAAAGATGAATACTCAGCAAGTCAGCAGAGAAAATGAATTTCTTAAATCACATCTTTTCAAATAGGCCAATGAGACTTCAACAGAACAGAATACAAACATCGGAAGAGGAGGCTATTCAGCCTTCCAAGCTGCTCCACCATTTAGTTAGGCCATAGCCACTATTTCTTCACACATTGCCTGATTCCATAAACTATAATACTCCCACCTGATAAAATTCTAATGGTAGCAGTCTTCAACTTTGCTATCCCTTTTAAAGTGTTTCCCGAGTTCATCCTGAAAGTTTTAAATTTATAGTTCCTCTGGACTCTATTAGAAGAAATAGCTTACCGCCATCTATCCTACTTTAACTATTGCAAACACCTCAATCACACCACCTCTAATTTTGCATACTCAAATGGTTACAAACTAAGGCTGCACAACCTGCCATCATAATTTAAACTGTCTATTCCAGGCATTTCTCTGGAGAATTTGAGCTACAACTCAGTCCAAGGTCAATAGATCCTTCCAGAGATTAACGGACAGTGGTGAATCCAAATGGAATGTTTATAATAACTGTGACATAATGTCCTCCCTTTGTACTTCAGCTTCAAGTTAAAGGACCAACAGTCCATCATCCCTTTTAATTTCTTTTTTAATGCCTATCCAGTAGCTTTTTCCCCTTAGATCATTATGCCCCTCTGTTTACCCACAGTCCCTAGCTTCTAACTGTCAGGCAAACACTCTAATTCAATTGCTTAGTTCAAAGTAGATGACCTCTCACACAGTATATAGGCTGTGCGGACACAATGAGAGACACACACCTCATCACAATGACACCAAGGTTATATCCTACAATGGCCACCTGCCATTTGGGGTCCAAAAGCATGTTTCTGATGTACAGCTCCAGTACCAAATATTAACTGGTTCATTGGAATAGAGTTAACATTCTTCTGTTTCCAATATTTGTCACGATGAAACAAAAACTATCCATGCACATTCAACTTATTGCCAATTCCTGAAACTTTTAAAGTAACTGTTATTCGGTTCACAGGTTGCTACTTTCCTTTTATATTCAGTTGGATTGCAATAGAAGAGTCCTATCAGAATACTGACTGGACAGTGTATCATATTATATCCCAGGGATTAATATCAAATAATTTCCCATCCGAAATATCCAAAGTCTGATCGATGTGGATTTATTCAAATCAGTTAGATTAGTTGTAATTTGAGAAGTCACAGGCAACTAAGTAGCAGAATTCTAAATGGATTCACCTAAGCCTATTTATGCATCACTAACACTGCTACCCACACAACCTGTGCTGCCAATTGGACTGGGCAGTAAGAATGACTGCAGGAAAATGACATTGCCAAAATTGTAGATAGTAAGCACAAAATTGACCAGAGTGTTTCTGAAAGATGTGTCGCTAATCATACATTTACATATCCCTACTCTTCTCATTTGCAGAGATGGTCATTTGAGTATTGACCCTATCAAAAAGTGTTACTCTTAGATTTAAAACAATGACACAAGGATGAAAAGAGAATATAAAAGTTGGGGTTTCATTCCTGCAATTTAGAAAGTTAAGAGGTGACTTGGCAGGTGGAGATTTCGTGAGACTCTGTTCTATGTATGTTCATTGAAATTTTCAAGATATCAAGGGAAAATAAAAAGAGGAGAAATTATGAAATTTGGTCTGCTGTTAGTTGAAGGAGAAATGGAGATTAGTAGATTGGATGGGTAGGGGTGGGGAAGAGCACTACACAGAGAATGATGTCATGTTATGCGGCTCTTAAGTGGTAAATGCAGTGGGGTTACAAGGCTGACTTTCAACAGGAGGTTAGATTTTCTGAGTGACATGAAACAATTCAGACATGGTCATAATCATGTTTAGCTAAAGAAAAATAATTTCACTTGTATAGCGCTGAATAAAATATTTGAGATCAGGCCTTTACTTAGAGTTTGTTAATGTTTAATTACGGTTGTCACTTTCGAATTGGCTGTTATTGGATTGACATTCAGACACCAGGATTATTGATCCTAAAAGATACAAGTTCAAATCCACGATGGCCACAGGAGAACTTAATTTCAAGAAATTAAATAAAACCTGGAATTAAAGGTTAGCATCAGTGATGGTGACAATCAAACAGCCAGATTGTCTTATAAATGTATCAGGTTTACTAATCTGCTGTCCCCCAGTCTGAATACGTCTGACCCACAACCCAACAATGCCATTGCAACTTAATTGGCCATTCACATCAGGAGGGAAGGCAGGGAAACAAGTATTAAATTTTTGCGATGTCCATACCCTGTGACTAAATTTAGAAAAAACCTTCTCAAAGAAGTCAAGAAGGTTGGGCAGTTAAGATCTTCCCTTTCTGTAACGAGTTTTTCATTTGGAATACAATCTACAATTTCACTACCCAATAATGATTCAATTACTTAATGTAACAACACTAGAATATGTTGACAGCAAAGCTGTTAAAGTATATGGACTCTGAGCTTCAGAAGCAAAGTGTAGAGTATAAAAGCAGGGAGGTTGTACTGAACCTGTATAAAGCATGCTTGGGGCACAATTGGGGTCCATTTCTGGTCAGCACACTTCAAGGAGGACATGAATGTGCTACAGAGGATGCAAGGAACATTTAGTAGGAAGTGCCCTGTGACTTCAGCTGCAAGGTTAGACTGGAGAAGTTGTTGTTCTCCTTGGAGCAAAGAAAGTTAAGAGAAGACTTGATAGAGATGTGCAGGATGATGGTGTGTGTAGGTAGAAGAGGTTGTCCCCATTAGTGGATGGTTCAAGGACACAGATTTGAAGTGATTGGCAAAAGATACAGTGTGATGAAAAACTATTTTACATAGAGTGTGGTTATTGTCTGGAACTCATTGCCTGATAGAATGGCAGTAAGTCAAAATGGAAAATGGATTTGATATTGAAGAAAAATAATTTGGAGAGATGGAGGGAATGACTGGGAAACTAGGACTGATTGAATTTCTCTACAGAGAACCAGCAAAAATGATTCAATGTTCCTATTCTACAATTCCTTGAACTGAAGAAAATCAAACAGCTCGCTCTTCTTTTATCTTCCTGAACATCCTTCTGAATATGGGTTCCAATTAAATTCCAACCTACTGGCACTTCCCCGATGTTCAGCAACTCTCTCATAATGCGTGTCAACGTCTAACAAATCTCCTCACTTGGTCCCTCATAGCCCCAAGAAAAGTGTTGTTGTCTTCCAGTCCATCTCATTCTTTTCTAGGTCATTAATTTTCTTTTGATCATCTTTGCTTGAGAAGCATGTGTTAATCACAAATCTCCTTACAAACATTTGGAAGAAGCTATCGTTCAGGCATATACCGGCATCTTATAGATACAAATTCCCATGGTTTTTAGCTAACATCATTCAAAAATAATTTGGCAAAAATTGGGCCAAGACATTACAAACCTTTTACACCTATACATTTTACAAACAAAGGCTAAAATAAAGAAATTCTAAAACCACATTTGCGAACCTATTATTAACTGAGATGCCCACGGGAAGGGACTATTATTCCTTCTGCACCTTTTCCTCCTTGATGTCAATTTTGCTGTCTCTGGATTTCAAAGGTATTGAAGTACCTGTAGGGTTTCCTGTGATGTAATAACAAATTCAGATTATTCAGCTTCAATTCTACTTGGAGAATTAAATGCTGAGGGCTAAAAACTCAAACTATCTAAGTATAACTTAGCAACATAAAACGGTCTGCAAGAAATTATTTTATTCAAAATTCAAGTTTCAGATCAAACAAGTGAAAGAAATATTTTTTAGAAAACATATTGTGGCCTATGGTCTAAGGTACATTGTCATCATTCCCTGTGCAATGCTCTCCCCCTTCAACAAACTGCCAATCTCCTTCTTCAAGTCCCCACATTGTGCTGATTTCGTTTATAGATAACTGCAGCCAATGTACATTGGGATAATGATACCACATTTTCCATATGTAAAAAGGGGAGATGAATCCAATGGTGAACCGAAAGCAAAAACTACTAATACTTGTCACGTGCAGATGTTCCTGATGTCATTTCACGTTCTCTGATGAAGCTTTGTTTTAATTAGGTTTCTGTCAAATAAGAATGTAACCATGTTTATTCATAAAGCAGTCTGTGGATAAATCAGTGTTTCGTTATAGGAATGCTCATTCACAGTACTTCGTGTTGTATGATCTCCAGTGGCATTGCTCATGGTGAGTCAAGGATACAATTGGTGAAACATGATGGGAAGTAAATGTGTGACCAAAAGGAAATGTACGTTTTAATCAAGACTTTTAGCATACATGAGAAGTCTGAGATGACCTCTTACAATTAATATTGAAATGATTGGGTAATCATTAATCCAAGCCATGTGATCCCTTCCGCAGTTTTGTCTTAAGTACAAGCCAAAGTTTTTGTGAGTAAACTCAAACCATAACATCATTGTCCTGTAAAAATTTCCTTATGCGTACAAGACCCAACCATGAAATGCCATGAAATGCATAAGATCAACTCTAATATAGAAAAAGTTAATGGTGCATAGTTTCACAACTTCTCATCTGACGTAGGGAAAACACCTTTGAAAGTCTCAATGGAATATCTTCCAGCCATAAACCAATTATATGCTAAAAGTCCTGAATACGTGTATTTTCTGTTGGTTTCACATTTACATCTATTTGTATCCTTTGACTCACCATGAGCAATACCACTGGAGATCATACCGCACTAAATATTGTGAATGAGCAATTCTATAATAAAACATTGATTTATCAAAGACTGCTTTGAAAATAAGCATGCTTACATCTTTGCATTTGACAGAAGACCTATTAAAACGAAGCCTCACCAGATGTATGAAAGTAAATTAGTAACATCTGCACATGGCAACTGTGAGTTGTTCTTTCTCTCAGATTCATCATTGAATCACAGACTTCATTCCCTCATCCAGTCTTCTGGGAATTTGTGTGTGGGGATTAGCTTGCATTATCATGTAAATAATACTACATTAGATTCATATTACAAAGCAATAACAACATTTTTCTTCTACCCCTAGTCATTGCCCACCCATTGGAAGCACAGGCCGTCCCCAGCTTACAAACGCCTGACATGTGTACAGCCCGTACAGACGAGTGAGTGTCTGGGAGACCGGTGGTATGGATTTGTTGGCTGCTGTGGGGCTGTAGGCATCTTCTGTCACCTAGGATCTTGGTTTGCAGCTGCACTTCCGACTTGTGAACAGTTCACAGGAATGAAACCCTGCCATAACCCAGGGAGGACCTGTATCACTTTCTTAAACCAGCCATAAAGAAGCCTTGCCAAGAAATTGGTATTCACCTTTGTTTTGTGAGCTATGTGATCACTGCCTAACTAACAGGGTGATGCATAGAATTTTTCCTTTAAAGAAAAATCAGGAAATTGGGGAAGATCTAATGAAAAATAGAATTGTGATAAAATTTTACCTGTATGGTTCCTAACAGCAGCTGACTGCAAGATCTAAGCTGCTGTGTCATTTGCTCCGCTGACCTCCAGGAAGTGAGTCAGCTCTTCAAGAACACTCACACTCACCACAGCAGCAGAAAGGACTGCATGGAGGTGACAGAAAACAAAAGGGAGGAGGATGACACTGGTGCAGCTAGTAGAACCGCTGCTTCACAGTTCCGGCAACCAGGGCTCAGTCCTGACCTTAGGTGCTGCTGTGTGAAGTCTGTCTCCATGCCTGCATAGGTTTCCTCTGGGAGCTCCAGTTTCCTCCCACATCTGAAAGGCATGCTGGTTACTAGGTTAATTGCCCACTGTAAGTTGACCCTAATGAAGGTGGGCGGTAGAACCTGGGGGGGAGTTAATGGGAATGTGGGGATAATAAAATGGAATTAGTATAGAATTACTGTAAATGGGTGTGTGATTTTAGGCCTGGACTCAGTGGGACGAAGGGCCCATTTCCGTTCTGTACTACTTCATGACGTGGCGTCCTCCTGTGTGTCCAGTCATGATGGTGGCCCTCCATCCAACCCCTCTACACCACAAGTAGCTCCAGGCCACTGTAAGGTGTGCACTTAAAGGGCCAGTGGTTGCAGCATCGTGTGCTGAGGCATAATGTAGAGGAGCTGTGAACTTTGTCAATGTTGATTATGGTTACAGTTGAGGTACTGAAGAAGAGTTTGACAAAGGCTATGGACAAAGCATCAATGTCCCAGTGGAGATCCTTCCATTTACTTCCTTTTGCCATCTTGCCAATGAGTTTGCTTCTTATTTTACAGTTAATTTATACCAGTGAATGTGAAAATAGATGCTGAACACCAAGCAACACCATTAAGTGTGCTTCTGACGTGGGGCAAGCTTCAGATGCAGAAAGGTGAATCACACCCAAAAATTACCCAGGTCAAATTCCCAATGATTACTAATTGACCCAAACATAATCGATGGTGCAATCTATCATGTGAGAAGTGTCTTACATGCATAAAATTGAGCATTAGG
Organism: Pristis pectinata; assembly: GCF_009764475.1. NCBI lineage: Eukaryota > Metazoa > Chordata > Chondrichthyes > Rhinopristiformes > Pristidae > Pristis > Pristis pectinata. The sequence goes on from NC_067416.1 coordinate 38,332,272, forward strand.
CCCTATTTATTGCAGTCTATGTCTTCTCTATACTGCCCACAGTGCTTCAAAAAGAGAAATTACAATGCTGCCATGATGGCATTCAATCCAAAACAAATTGAGAGTACTCCTTCACACTCCTAACTTATGCCTAGTGGATGGTAGAAAGCCTTTGGATTGAGTATCAGACAGTGAGTCAGGCTGCAAGATCCCCAGCCTCCGACTTCCACTGAAGTTTTGGTCACAGCTTCGTGAGGTGTGTTTCTTTAAACTACAGATGAACAACATATTGCGTTGAAGGCTTGGAGTTTTGAAGGTGAAGGTGACTGGAAAAGATTAATAGAAATGGTAATGAGTGAAAGTTTGGATTCTGAGAAGGGCAAAGCAGCTCAGGTGAATAGAAGGTGGCTGGATGCAAGGCGGGATAGGGAGCAGAGTCACAATAGCAAGGAGATGGAGCGGAGAGGCAATGTGGTGATGCTGCTGGTTAGTCTGAAGCATGAGAAGTGGCTGAGGAGAGAACTGGCTGAGGGTCAATCATGGCCTGTGAATTATAGGGAGTGAATGCAGGAGGCATAAGTAGCTGTGACAGATGGCAAAAGAAGAGTGGGGGGGGAGCACAAAGTCATGCTGCAGGTTTCTACTTCCTCCATTGCCTGCTCCTGCACCCCAGGCCATTTTTCTCCTTTAAATGCAAGTTTAAACAATGATATTAGAAAATAAATTTAATGTTAATAACTGTGTAATAGGAAAAACTGACAGTTATTTAAACAAGTACTGGGTAAATGGTAAAGCAAGAATCATTCTTATGTATCAATCTGATGACGTACCAATTTGGTAAGCCTGCTACAGGACAAGGCTGCCTGGTCAGTATAAATACCTGCAAGTCAGGTCACATCAAACCCATGACCCACATCACAGAAGATTGGCTAAGTATATTAGAATTCTTCATGACTTGCCATTGCCTAATGATGCCAGCTGCTGTTGTTGCAATCTGAAAAAAATTATTTTGAGGGTAACTCAGTTTAGTGATCCCAGTAAAACCCTTGCCAATCACCATCAAGGACTGGAGATTAACACAGTTTTCATCCAAATGTCAGAACCAGAGTCAACATCAACACGTAAGTCCCTCACTTCAATTAGACTTCATTTCTGCCCTTCCCTGGGGCATTTCATGCCCAAGAGAAATCACGTAAAATCCTTCTGCACTTGCCTACATGGCTTTGGTTCACCCAAATGTAGCTGCCTCTTTCAGCCTCAAGTCTTTTGTAAAACTCTTCCTCCATCACTGATTGCCTGGCTTTCCTTCAAACTACTGACTTCCCTCTCTGCTTACAATAAACATTCTCAAAACACCTGTCTGTTTGCACCTGCCTCCTTAAATCACAACTGTGCTCTTTGTTCTCTCCCCTTCTTCCACACAAATTTAACACTTCACATTGGTTTCCTCTACACTTTCATCCTTACTCGAAACCATTTCAAGTATCTTCTTGCACAGGAGCAGTTCTGTAAAAAGAAAATCAGTCAGGGATGAAATGCTGACTTACAATACCACTGATATACAGTATGGAGGCACAGGTACCAATGACTACGATTACAGTGCAAATTGAGGGAGACTGCACCAGTATTTTGAGGAAGGTGACCCAGGCTGAGCCAGTTAGAAATTTCAGAAGCATGTTTGATTTGTGTCATCCTAAAATAAGCAAAGCTGGCCCTAAAATTGATCAGCAGGTTATCTGAGTGTGGCAGGGAAAGGGACCTGTGGAGGGGTTGAAGGTAGAGGGAAAGACATTGAGCTTCAGGTGTGAACCCCAACTGCAGTTAAGTTTGAACACGCAGCCTGATTGACAGGCTTATTTTGTAATCAAGTGAGAGTATTTCAGAGCAGACCACGAGAGCTTGGAGGGGACCCATGGGTGTTACAGAGAGCCGGAGCAGGGTGGGGGCTTCTGATCCATGACCCTGAACTTGCTGACATGTGGTCATTTATTAAGCTGTTAGGTATGGGAGATTGTGTGGATTGGCTGCTGTGTTTCCTATATTACCATATTGATAACACATCCAAAGTCCTTAACTGGCTGCAAAGCATTTTGCGATATCATGAGGTCATATATACATAAAAGTTTTTTTTCCCTTGATTTCTACATAATAGCACTCTTGCAGTGATTTTTTTTCATTTAATAGCTCTATGCTGTGAGCCAATTGACATTATGGCAGTGAATGAAAAGTACATCACCTGCATTTGGACCTAGGAGACATGTTTTTCAGGTGACCAGAATAATACTGTATCATAGGAAAGAGAAACACCTTTACTGAAGACTCACTCATGAGGAATTGCAGCTGTAGGAAAATATTTTGTCAAATCAGGCCGACTGAAAATATGAAAAATGCTCTACCGAGTGCACACAAGTAGCCTTGAGGATTGAAAAAAAACAATCATGAAAACTGGGATCATAGGTATAGGCTCTGATTGATAGAATTTCCAATTCCTCATCTACATGCAAACTCATAATAAAATTATTCAAAACCTAAAAGATCAGATTTTATTTCGGAGTCACTTATTAACTGTCACGGCATTTCATTGAAACTATATCAGCTGTTAGCTGTGTGATACTAAATCACTGGTTCAGTTCATTCCAGCTCAATGTTGGCATCATAGTTCACTATTCAAGTCAGCTGCAGGTGATTAGCACACAGCTTCAGTATCTCATTCTATTTTAGAGAAACAAAGGATCTGCATCTCCCCGTTGACAGTCAACTTCAACTCCCCCTCCCACACTATCACAGATATGTCAGTCCTCGGTCTCCTCCACTGCCAGGAGAATTCCTAGTGCAAACTGGAGGAACAGCACTTCATTTTCTGTCTTGGAATCTTGCAGCCTAATGGCATGAATTCTCCTACTTTAAGTAATCCCCACACCACTTCCCCCCCCCCCCCCCCACCCACCCACGCCTCTTCTTTTTTTCCCTTTGCTAGCCTCTCTTTTTTTTACTAACCCTTTTTATTTCCTTTCTCTCCTTACCTTTGACCCATCCCCCAAGGGATCTGCTCTCCCCTCCTCTCTCGCACCTGCCTATCACTATCTCTTACCTGCATCTACCTATCACCCCCTTGTGCCCACCCCGCCTCCCCTCTTTTGTCCACCTATCACTGCTCTGCTTTTCCCTCCTATATATTGGGCTTCCCCTTTTCCTATCTTCAGTCTGAAGAATGGTCCTGACCTGAAACATTGAATGCCTGCTTTTCTCTATGGATGCTACCTGGCCTGCTGAGTTCCTCCAGCATCATCGTGTTTTTCATTTCATTCTATTTTCACAAATATATCACAGTAACAGAATCATGCAGCACAGAAATAGGCACTTTGGCCCACCATGTCCATGCTGACCATCAAGTACCTAGCTACACTCATCCCATTACCAGCCAACAATGCCTTGACAATTCAACCTCTCATCCATCTGCTTTTAAATGTTGTGAGAGTACCTGCTTCCACCATATTCTCAGGCAGCTCATTCCAGCTTCCAACTACCCTCTGGGTGAAAAAAACTTTTCCTCAGATCATATCTAGACATCTTACTCCTCAACTTAAATCTATGCTCTCTGGTCATAAACACCTCTGGGGTGGGGAGATGTTTCTTACAATCTCTGCCTCTCAATTTGGTACACCTCTATCAGGACTCCCTTGGCCTTCTCTGCTCCAAGGAAAAGAAAAGCAGCCTATCCAGTCTCTTCTCATAACTGAAACTTTTCATCCAAGGCAACATCTTGATCGATCTCCTCTGCATCCTCTCCAGTGCAATCACGTCCTTCCTATACTGTGGCTACCAGAACTGCACACAATATTCCATCCATGGACTAACATCCTATCATACCATGAAGGAGGTCAGCTCAGTTATATGGTGATCGGACAACAACTCTTCTTTCAGATTAGGTACTCAAAATTTATTACAGCATCTTAGTCCTTGTACTTCCTATTGTACTTCCTGGGTAATATTGCTTTACTTCTCTGCGCTATAACTGAGAATTCTGACTTCCATTGGGGAACCTGTTTTTGGAAGCTTTTCCATGTGCTCACCCACATTAAAATTCAGCATGCTTATTTCTTATGGGATAAAAGGTACAAATGAAATCAGTGCAGTGCATTGAGTGCAATGAGGTCTCTGCCACATCCCCTGCAGCAACAAATCTGTTGCTGCACTTCAGGCTCATAATTCAATAACTGATTGCAGCCACCTCTCAGAGAAGGCAGGCATCGGTGACAAAATTCATCATATCTCCATTGCACCAGCCCAGCCTTTGGCTATCTGAAAGTGTTTTGGAAGATCAAGACCCAACACTAAGCTTCTGGTCTACTGGACAGCAGTCATCCTTGTCCTCCTGTAGGCTTCAGAGATGTGGACTAGTTACAGCAGGCACCACAAAGCACTGAATGCTGTTTCACCCGTGCTTTTTCAATAAAATCCTCCAAATTCATTGGCAGGAAATAAAAACCAATGTCAGGGTCCTCTCCCAGATCAATATCCTTAGTATCAAGGTTCTAATTGCACTCAAGTAGCTCCAATGAGTGAGCCACATCATTCAAATGCCCAACACCAAACTCCCAGAACAGGCATTTCACCCTGAGCTCCATTATGGCAAGAGGTTACCAGGGAGCACTTCAAGAATGTTCTCAAAACCTCCTTAAAAATATCATTTCTTCTCTGACTCATGAGAACCTCCCATTGAAAATAGCTGAAGGAGCACACCACCTCTCAAACTATCCAGATATCTGCCCCATCAATCATCTCCTGACCCACTATGCATAGCTTCAACTGATCAACTTTTTATGAGTGTATTGATTGGTATATTGTGGACACATTAGTATAACATCTATACATCAGTGTGTCAATGGTACTCATCGGTATAATACGTGCATTGGAATACAGTACGTATGCCAAGATACCCCATTGAGCCTATTCTTTCCACAATCATAATTCCCCAAGTCAAAATCCCCATCTGAGAGAAACAACCACTTGCCCTCATTAAGCTCCAAGGACATAAGCTGCATGAAAATCTTTCCTGACAGTGCCTCCAAGCCCTACTTTATGAAGTCAGAATGAAAGACTTGTTTCACTCCAGTTTTCATTTCCTCTTTTGTCTTCATTTCAGGACAGAGATAAGATGTAAAATAAGACTCAGGTTATTCATGATTGCATGAGGAATTTGCTTCCTGATGTCAAAAGGAGAGGAAATTTAGTATTTACTCCACAAGCACAAGAGAATGTGTCAACTGAAGTTTTCATGACTGAAATTAGTAGATTTTTGTTTGGTGTGGCTGTTGAGAAATATGGATCAAAGATGGGTAAAAGGTTTAGAGGTGCAGAACAGCTGTTAGTTAATTGAACTGAGGAACAAACTCATGGAATTAATGACCTAATCAACCCCACGAGGATATCCAATTGTTTCTTCAGTAATGACCGAAAAACACAGAAATCGCAAGTCTATTACATTTGCTGGTGTGTGTTCAGGGAGGGGCATGTGGAGCATGTCAGTATTAAGCAGGGGGTTGTGGTTGATGTGATGCAATACAAGGGTTGATAAATCCCCAGAGCCAGATGAGATATGCCCCAGGATGCTATGAGAAACAAGGGAGGAGACAGCTGGGGTCCTGATGGAGAATTCTGCATCTTCATGAGTCACAGGTGGGGTACCAGAAGACTGGAAGATAGCAGTGTTGTTCCTTTATTTAAGAAAGGTAAGAAGAATAAGCCAAGCAACTATAGGCAAGTGAACCTTATATCAGTGATAGGGAACTGATCAGAGAATATTCTAAGAGATAGAACGTAGGTACATTTGGAAAGGCAATGGCTGATCAGGGATAGTCAACATGGCTTTGTGCGAGGGAAATCCTGTCTTACTAATTTAATCAATCTTATTGAGAAGGTAACTAAGAAGGCTGATAACGACCGGCCACTAAATGTTGTCCAAATGGGCTTTAGTCAGGCATTTGACAAGGTCCTACATGGTAGACTGGTCCAGAAGGTTGAGGCACATGGCATCCAAGGAAAGCTGGCTAACCGTATCCAAAATTGGCTTGGTGACAGGAGGCAGAGGGCAGTGATGGAAGGTTGTTTCTGTGACCAGTAGTTTACCACAAGAATCAGTGCTGGAACCCTTGTTGCAGTAATATATGTAAATGTAGGAGAAATGATTAGTAAGTTTGCACATGACGTGAAAATTAGTAGTGGTGTGGATAGCAAGGTGTTGTGAGACAAGTTCGAGGCCTCAAAAGTAAAGGACGCTGAACACAGTCTGGCAAAGAAGGATTTTATTTACAAAGACAAATGCGGGAAAAGGTAATGAGGGCAACACACGCGCACACGCACTGGTGATAGCACGCGTGGGGAAATCGCAACAGGGGTAAAATACACACACACACGCACAATGAACTGGGTACAAACAATCAAGGAAAAGCACTACACTAGCCACCATCCCTTGACTCAGTACAGACATGGCTCCATGCCCCCAGGATTCCTAACTTAAGATGCTTCTAAACCTGTCGAGGTGCACAGCTTACCAGTGGTCTCTCCAGCATTGTTGCATGATTCCTCCCGGGTGACAAAGAGATAGAGCCGACACATGAAGCACTCTTTATAGTGCTGGAGGGCTGGCGGTGGCCCAGCCCAGGTAGTTCAAACAGGCCAACAGCCCAGGGCCAGGTACAAAGGTGTTTACCGAAGCCAATCATTAGATGTGCCCTGATTGGGGGGGGGGGGGGTGGAGCCAGGCCTTGATTGACAGTGTGTGGCTTTCGACCAGGTGCTGGGCCGTGCTGTCACATGACAGCCTCGGCCCTCCACAATACACAAGGAAAGTTGCATAAGGCTACAGCAGGAAACAGACCAAATAGAATTTAATGCCGACAAGTGCAGAAGTCAAATAGGGGTAGCATATATACGGTATATGTTAGGGCATTAAGCAATGTTAATCAATAGAGGGTCCTTGGGATTCAAGTGGCAACACAGGTAGATAGGGTGGTAACAAAGGCATCTGGCATCCTTACTTTCATAGGTCGAGGCACAGAACATAAAAGCTCGAACATTATGTTGCAACTTTACAAGACAGTGGTTCGACTGCATTTGGAGCGCTGCATGCAGTTCTGGTCACCACACGATAGGATGTGGTTGCACTGGAGAGAGTGCAGAGGAGATTCATCAGCACATTGCCTTGATTGGAGGACTTTAGTTATGGGGAGAGATTGGATCGGCTGGGTTTATTTTCCCTGTAGTGAAGGAGCCTGTGGGGTGACCTGATAGAGGTATATAGCGTTATAAATGTCATAGATAAGGTAGATCATCAGAATCTTTTTCCCATGGTAGGGGTAGCAAAAAACAAGAGGGCATGAGTTTAAGGTGAGCGGAAAGAGTTTTACAGAGGACTTGAGGGGAAAGTTTTCTACACAGAGAGTGATTGATATCTGGAACACTGCCAGAGGAAGCAGTGGAATCAGATACAATCACTCTACTTAAGAAACATTTAGGCAGGTACTTGAATAAGCAAGGCGTAGAAGGATACAGACCCAATGCATGCAAATGGGAATAGTGTAGACAGGCAAAAAGGTAAGCATGAATATGATGGGCCGCAGGGCTGGTTTCATGCTGTACAGCTCTATGATTCTATGAATGAACTATGGAGGAAGCCCATTCTGCTGTATATTATATGGGAACAGAAAGGCACAGGCTTGTCAGTTCCGCAAGCCTGATTGACAGTAAATTGGAGCTATTGTAATAATGCTTGCTGAAAATAGTGAAACAAATCAAAACTTTGAGATAAATTTAAAGTTCAATATTGAGTTGAAATAGGGAGATAATCATGCCACTCTGTGAACCACTGCTGTCTCTACCTTGCCCCTTTTGCAAAGAATGTTGTAGAGAGTTCTGATCATTGTGGTTAAGGAAAAGACAGAGCAATTGAGAATGCTATTGAGAGCATATGGTTGAGAGGATGGAAGGATCAGATTATAAGGAGTAATTATATAAATTAGTCACATTGGAAAAGAGAGGTTGGAAAGATGACAGCATGACCACAACGGTCATGGTAAGGTGTTTCACCTTGCCCAGAACAGCAATCCAGAGGTCAGAAGTGGTAAATTCAAAGACACTTATAACAACACAGAAGCAGAAAAATATATTTATTCAAATGTATACAAGATAGATTCCAATCGGGAAATAATATTTCAGGAAATAATATTAGAGCAGGAGTATTTCAATATATTTTGGTTGGAAGAAAATGGAGAGAATACATACTGAGCAGTAATATTTTAGTGCAGAGAAGAGAATTGGGAAAGGTTGTGCTTAAATCTTTAATGGTTGTATTATAGTTTAACAAAGTAGTTAAAAGTGCATGAGTCTTTCTGGGCTTCAAATATAAAAGTATTACATACAAAAGCTATACAAGTATGTAGAACCTGCGTCTAATTCTGGGCACCATGCCTTAAGAATTGCTTTGAGGAGCTACAGGAGAGATTTATTGGAATGGGTCTAGAACAGAGAGGTTTACATGATATGGATAAAAAAATCAGATTTCTCCTTAAAGTAAAGAAAGAAAGGAAGAGGTTTGATAATAAAATGGTATCAATGACTGAAGGGTCCATTTCTAGGGCATATAGATTTAAGGAAATGAGCAAGAGAACTTGAGACAACATGGGAAAACCTTTTTCATGAACAAATAGTTAAGATGTGAAAGGTATCACCTAACTTGGTTGGTGGATACAAATTCAGCAGTAGATTTCAAAGGAAAATCTGCAAGTTACTTAAAGGAGCAAAAATTGCAGAGATATGGAAAAAGCAAGCGGGGTTAGGGTGAAGGGTGGACATTGGGACTAATTGGGACCAACTGTTCTTTGAAAAAGCCAGACAGAATCAAGGCCCAAATGATATCATTCTGCTCTGTACTTTTCTATAACATAGCAAAGGTTCCCAAATTTCTCTGCCTTTGGGGCTTTCCTAGCTTCATGTATGGATCCATATAGCGATTGACAGAGCTAGTTTGCCACAATTAGTCAACAATTATTTTACTTATGTATTGATGTATAAAGTAAACCAGATAGACAACAGCTTTTTGTCTATAAATACCTAAATTCAATAATAAACTAGTAATATGTTGAGAGTGAGCGTTAAAAACAATGTCGGTGCTATCAGCTGCTAAATGCAGGTCCGACGGTCCCCCAGAGAAAGGTTCAAAAAAACGTCTGAAGATATATTTTTTTATCTCTTTCTGTTAGTGCAAAGGATTAATTCTCTAATAAACACTTCTTGTTTTCTACACAAATGCTTCAATATCCTCTCAGATTTAGTCTGGGCTACATTCCACAGTTGTAAGCAAGGGAAGCCCAGAAACCTGGTCAGTAACATGGGCCCCATACATATTTCTGAAATAAAGATGCTAGAACGCTCAGTGGTTTGAGATGAAAAGTAACTTAAAAATGATTGGAATGGATACTTTGGGGTTAATGTTGATCTTTTTTAGAAGTGTAAAACAGGCATTGGTGAATTAATAATCCAATTTACATCCAGTCCAGTGGAATCTAAACGCTGCTGCCAATTTGCTGTTGCCTGCTTTGCCCTGGGTAAATTTTACTAATTCTTCCTAAACAGTTAAACTAAAGGATATAATCATCAGATGTACTCGTGTCCACTGAAATGGATTTACATTTCACAATTAAATATTTGCTTCACATTCACCAATGTTAAAAAAGATATTGGAATCCAGCCCAAACTGAGTGAGGCACAATGAATCAAATTGGAAGAAATCCAAAGGACCACTTAAAAGTGCCTTGGCTGGTGAAGCAGTGTTTTCCTTTCTTACTCCTTATTGTAGCATGGAGTATTTTAAGGATGCAATGAAGTGTATACTTATGATAGTTTGATTGTTCAATTAGAAACACATCATACTCCAGGTGCAAACAAGTACTGCTGATCTGTTGCTTCACAAAATAGTAAGCCACTGATGTGACCTATGGTGGAAATGTGTTTCATCCTGGCACCATTTTAGAAATGCTGTATAAATGACAGGGTTCAGGAAGCAGCGACTGCAGAGTTTTCTTCAATAATGCAGTGGCATTGGGCTTACCAGTGCAGGTTCAACATAATCCTGGAGGTATGAACACACATTCTCCCTCTCCCCCAATTCCAAAAATACTCTTAATTACTTGCTTGGATGACTCTTAATTGTTAGTCTGCCTTTACCCCCATTTCCCATTAAATAAAAATGAAAATTTTCAATGAAAATGTAAATGAATGTTAATGCACTCCTAGGTTACTTGAAGTTATGTCCAGAAGATAACCCTGTCAGGTTGGTGGCCCTATGCAGCAGGTTCAGCACAGTGTAATGCTTCAAAATGAATCAGTACAACTCCTTCCAATCCCAGCAGAATTTTGCCTGGAAGAGAAATACTTGTTTCCTCAAGCTGGCTGAGCAGTATTCTGTTCCAGGAACATTTTACACCTAGTAATAGAAGAGAAATTCTCTTCCACACTCCCTCTCACATAAACAACACAGCAAAACAAAAGATCCTGTAAGCCTTGGGGCCATAACAAAGACCTAATAATGTTTTCTCTGTGTTTCACTGAATAAAACTAGATTTACAAACTGACTCCATTGACCTGTACAAAATGATAATGAACCTGATTTGCACTCTGAAATATGAATCAGCAGCAGAAATAAAGTTAATAGAATAAAGCTTATTTGTTCCAAATAAGATTTCATTGCTGTCAATATTTTTTAACTTGATAAAATGATTATTGTATGTGATGTTTCAATTTACAACATTGAACTTTACCCTCTATTAGAAACAGTTCATGCAGTATACATACAAGTAGATTTGCAATGAATGCATTACTCAGCTTTGCAGATTTGACTGTAAAACCTGCAACATATTACATTCCTGTTACAATTTTTCTATCAAATTTCTCTCCATCACACTTTGCTGAATGGCTTATAAGTAAAATAAAAAGTACCACATCAGAGCAGAAGGAATAAAACGTATACAAAACAAAAAGGAAGTAAACATCCGGTAATAGTCTTATATTCCCACTTTACAAATCTCAGGGATTCATATGCCTACACTTCACTACTTCATGGAAAACAAATAAAAATGTAGATGCTGAAGTCTGAAACACCAACAGAAAATTCTGGAAGAACTCAGCCAGTCAAGCAGCATCTGTAGAAAGAGAAATCAATCACCTTTTCGGGTCAGGGACCCTTCATCAGAACTGGTTTCTCTTTCCATTGATGCTGTTTGAGTGCCTGAGTTCTTCTAGCACTGTCTGTTTTTGTTTCACTACCTCATGCTGTCAACCCTTCAGTTGTTTCTCCTCACCTGCACCTGTTCACAGCATCAATTACCCTCACTTCTCTTCACCCCCCCCCCCCACCCCACCAAGATACCCAAGTCTGGAACCAAAACAAATGCTTCTTTATCTTCTTCCCAATATCAGGGATCTAATCCAGCTGACCTCCTGCATGGGTGTTGTGTAAACACAATTGTAAAAGAAATTAAGGAATACAAATTAAATGAACAGCTAATATATTATTATACATGTGGGCACTCATTTACAGTTTTCAAAGTCATGAAATTAAATCTAAGTCAATGATGCAAAACAAATGTCAAGACCATGCAACAAAAAAAATTATCGTGGTTTATTCAGTCACCGTAAACAATGTTATGCTATGAAGATCATGATATCACTGCTGTTATAAAACTACGTATGCTGATTCTGGCTGTTAGCCACTCTATGAAATAGCTGCTAAATAATATTACCACAACACTACACACACACACACACACACACACACACACACACACACACACACACACACACACACACACGAGTAATCAACGAGAACACAGAACAGTACAGCACAGGAACAGGCCCTTCAGCCCACTATGCCTGCACCAAACACAATGCCAAATAAATCTAAATCTCTTCTGCTTGTACATGATCCACACGCCTCCATATTTATGTGTCTAACAGCCTCTTAAATGCCACAATCATATCTGCTTCCAGCACTACCGCTGGCAGCCCATTGCAGGCACCTACCACTCTGTGTTAAAACAAAACCTGCCCCACACATCTCCTTTAAACTTTCCCCCTCTCAGCTTTAAAGCATGTCCTCGAATACATTACATTTCTACCACGGGAAAAAGATTCTGTCTACCCTATTTGTGCCTCTCATAATTTTATGAACTTCAATGCCTCCAATGCTCCAGAGAAACAACCCAAGTTTGTCCAACCTCTCCTTATAGCTCATACCCTCTAATCCAGGCCACACTATGGTAAATCTCTTCTGCAACTTTTGCAAAGTCTCAAGATCCTTCCTATAATAGGACGACTAGAATCGCACACAACAAATGGCTGGACAAAGAGAGTATTCTTTAATGCTAAAGAAACATTCATCTTCGATCAGTGCGGATTTTAACAGACTTCCATCATTTCTTTGTTCTATTATAAAAATATATTGCAAAACTAAAATACAGGGTTAGTGTTATGCTCAAAATCTTTACCAAGAATTTTGGTGGGCTTTTTTGACTGTAAACAAACTCTAGTAAGTACAAACAAAAATAAAGTATAATTCAGACCTAAAAAACTAAGTCTTAAGAAATTATTGAATTTCCCTCCCTACAGTGTACAAGGTTCAGTGGTTAGTACTCTCACCCAGTTCAGAAGGCCATGGCTTCACAATGCACTCTAAGAATTACGTACACAGTCAAGACTGGCATTTCTGTGCAGTATTGAGGATGGATGCACTCTCTTCTGAATCAGACATCAAAATGAAATTCATTGGCTTGTTCTCGTGGATAAAAGTTTCTATGGTACTCTCCAAAGAAGGGAAGCAAACTTCACCCAGTATCTCAGATAACATCTCTCCCTCCACCATCAATTAAATTCATGACTTTGGCTGTTTCCAAATGAAATGATTGGCATGATGGTTTAGTGAAAAACAATGACTGCACTTCAGCGAATGCAATGGTTGCGAAGTATTTTGGATAGTTTATTGGTTGAGATGGGGGTTTTGCTGCCAATTTTCTTTTTGGAAGCCTCAGTTCAAGACTGTCCTTAGTGTGACCCCAGCCTCAAATGTGTGCCAAGATTGTGGATCCTTCCGATTTCCTGCCTGCAGTAGAACACTCAGTCCCATCTCAATGTCCCAACTCTCAATAAATAAATTTCACAATACATGTTGACTAAGGACTTCTTAAAAAAAAATTCTTCACATTCATTTTTGTTTCTTTGAACCAAATGTTAGCTGAGGCCATATGCCTGTCCCCAGGCTTTTTATCATTTGCATCACTTCACATGCAAAAATCAACACATTAAGCCAACAGCTTATGAAATAAGAACAAGAGGGATGCTCTTGCAGAGCAGGACTGAGGAAATATGAAAGATGTTAACTTGTCATGCTCCTATTTAAAAATGTTATTTCCATTTGATTTTTTACAAATATTCAGTGCATTCTTTTAAGTGACTCTATTAGTTCCCATCCCATTGAAAATAAAGCATAAAAGGGCATAGCTGCTTTTTATTTGGCAAAGTAAAGAGCAGGGATTGGATGGGGGGACCTCAATGTCTCAGATCAGCCCTGTATTCCTAACTACACTCACCAAAATATCTTAGAATGGGATTCTGAGGTAAAGTTTGCTTTTTTAACAACTTAGTTTGAATGCAACTTTGTGATCTTATTTTGATGTAAGTAACAGTTTTAGAGGGCCAGAAAAAAGAACTTACTTCTGTCATAGCAGAAAAGAGAAAGGAAAGATGGAAAGAACTTGAATGCATTTACTACTTTTCACAACTTCAGGATGTCCCAAATTGCATTACAAATAGGGAAGAATTTATGAAGTGCAGTCACTGTTGTAATGAGGAAACATGGCACCAAATGTCATACACAATAAGGTGCTAACAGCTAATATGACAATGACCAGGTATTTTGACTTTAATGTTTGAGGGATAAATGGTGGCCTGGCAAGTTAAAATATTCTGGATACCAGGATAATTTCTATGTTTTGTTTTATTTACATGGGTGTTATTGCTATTAACTGCTTCTGACATATTTACGAAGATATATCCCACCACAGAAGTGTGCATTTCTCCTAATGCAGGATACACACTTTAGTGCTCTATCATTACACTGCATTGATCAATTTATTGCTAATGTACCCACATTTTGAATAGATTACAAATTCTCACAAAAGGGCATTAATTCTTTCAACTTTTCCATAAGTGTCCCAATCTCTGCATAAAACTAAAATATTTCTAATCATTGATTGCAAATTAGACTCCAATATTTAGCGCCACCCTTTACATATCACCTTCAGTGCAGTAAAATGTCCCAAAGGGCTTTGGGCATAGGTTAACCTTATGCTAGCCCATGGTTGCAGAATCCTGGATTTCAATAAGATCTGAGTATTTTGATTGGCAGCATTTTCCTTCCAGATTTGCTGTTAATTAGAAAAATATCCCACCTGGCTAGTGACAAGAAATATCTTTAATTGGCTAAAGTATTTCACTCACCAAATTAAAAGCAATCAGCATTCTTTTCTTGACGAACAAGAGTTATTTGAACGAATCATGATTTTACTTTTCCTTATGGATAAGTGGTATCGTCGAAAGGTGTCTGAAGAGTCAATATTCGAGTTTCAGGACCTTACATTAACATGAGCAGGAAGATTTTTAAGTTTTATGTACAGATTTATAAAACATAATTTCCCTTTTTTAAGAACATAAATAATGTTTGGCTCCCATCAGAGTTGATGAACTACTCAGGCTGGCAAGAAAAGTTTTTGTTGTTTTTGTTTTATTTAAATGTTACCATTGCAAAGTGCAAAGATAAGATTGGAAGAAGAAGGCACTATTTTAATATCTGCAGTTGTTTAGTAGTAAATGTTTAGTGTGGGATTTAGCACCTTAGCACCTTGAAATAATACAACTGTGATGAATGCTTAACACATTGGTGTAAAATTGCTCAATTTTAAAATGATTGATTTGGTAAATGCATTTGTTCACCAATGTGACAAAACATTTTTGACCATCACTATTACACAAAACATTTACAAGATTAGGGATTGAAATGTTAAAAATTGTAAAATGTTTTATGGCCTTAATAACTGGTCCTTTTTCAAATAACAACCCCACCCACATATCTGTCCGCAAACTCTCTCTTCCCAGAAAAGTATACAATTAAAATGATATACTGTGTTTTTCAGGGCCAATGGAATTCATCTTTTTTCAATTCTGTTCACAACCCATTTTTGGTCACCTTCTGCAGTGCTTTAAATCCAATCATATCTTCCTTCTTAAGTTCCACCAGAATGGGAGGATTGGAAGAGAAAGATAAATGCAGAGTGGGAACTTGTACAGTATTATATAGAATCATAGTGAAAAGAGAGGGTATAAGTTCGCTTTGTAGTGCATTAGTGTAAATTCACAGTGTGATAATTAAGGCAAGTAAATTGCAAGCACAAATAGCCACATGAGGACTAGGTATTGTGTCAATGGAGAACTGGTTCAAAAAAAAAGGATGGAACAGGTATTCCTGTTCCAGGAATAAATATTCCTTAATACAAGCTTTCCAGGAAAGGTAAGGAAGGAGGGATGAAGAGAAGTAAGTATAACATATTGGCAAAAAGAAAATGTTACGTTCCTGAGTGAGGACAAAATCTAAAATAAAAATAGAAAATGCTGGAAATACTTCCATTTGATGAAAGGTAACAACAGTAAACTCACAAATTACAAATATTTACCATATAGTCAATGGTGAGCATCAACAGCTCATTGCAAGTAAGTTCTGACCCCAATGCTTGTCCTCACCATTCCTATCAAAATGTATCAACTTGCCAGTCTCTCTGTTAAATTTTATTTTGAAACGGTAACTGCTTCTCTCCCCACAGATGCTTCTGGCCTGCTGATTACTTCCAACATTTTTCTGTGTCTTTCAGATTTCCAGCGTCTGTAGTTTTTGCTTTGCAATGCAATTGATGCAATTCACATGGGATTTTCAAAAAGCGTTTGAACAAATGTCACAGAATAAGCATATGTGCAAAATTGAAGCCAGTAATGAAAGGGTGGCAGTATGGACAGAAGATTAGCTTCAGAACAGGAAAATGTGTGAACAGCTGTTTTAGACTTGAGTGTTCCACAGCATCAAAATTGAGAACATTACTCAACTCATGTGTAAGGGCACAATTTGAAAATCTGCCGATGATACTAAATTTGGGACCATACACTGTGAGGAGGAGGGTGACAGACTTCACATGAATGTGGACAGGCCAATGGATTGGGTAGGTACGTGGTAGATGAAATTTAACACAGATGTGCAAATTAATAATTTTTTTAGAGGAATAGCAAAGACAGGCATTAGGGTCAGAACAAACTCCCGGCACTGAGTGCCCAATGCTCACCATTGACTACATGGTGATATACATCTGTAACTTGTGAATCCACCTTTCTTAATTTATTACCAAGTAGCAGCCTAATGCTCAAAAGTGAAACTCTGCTTGATGGGAGTCTCGCAAAATGTTTGCCTTCACATGGTAGGCCCTGACATGCAAGGATTATATTCAAAAATAATCAAAAATTGTTAAAAATCAAATAATTGAAAAAATGATTAAAACTAAAACTTAAAGACATTGAAAAATACAAATACAATGAAAACATTCAAGTAAATTTAATATTATAAGAAACATACATATCACCCAAGTGCTTAGCAAACATCATACATATCACCCAAGTGCTTAGCAGCCATTCCTCTCCATTAAAAACATGGATTTGTTATTCCCACTCCAGCTCTGACCTGGGCCAGAGGTGGGGAATATCTACACGTTCACACGGTGCTGCTGGAAACCATGACGAGTCCAACACCAGATCATAGTCAGGAAATTGACAACAAAGAGTAGCCAGCAAGTTGCAAACCTTCCACATTCATGTGGATATCCAAACTTAACATGGAGAAATGTTGGCAGTTCCAGGCAAGCTGCACCCAAATGTAATCTAAAGGGTAGAATTCTAAAGTAGGCCCAGGAACTTAATGAACTAAGAACATGTGTTACAAATCTCTGAAGGCGACAGCAAAGTAAGATGCATTAAAAGATGCATATAGGATCTTGAGCATTATAAATAGAGATATAGTGTACAAAAGCAAGGAAGTCCTGTGGAACATTTACAAAACACTAGTTCAGCCTTAACTGGAGAAACAAAGGACTGCGGATGCTGGAATCTAGATAAAAAAACACCATGATACTGGAGGAACTCAGCAGGCCAGGCAGCATCCGGGGAGAAAAGCAGGCAGTCAACGCCTGGCCTGCTGAGTTCCTCCAGAATCATGGTGTTTTCCAGCCTCAACTGGAGTACTGCATTTCAGAAATGGTTTGAAGGTCTTGGAGGACATACAGTAAAAACGTACTCAAATGGTCCCAAGGATGAGGAACTTCAGTTACATGGGACAGTTGGAGAAATTGGAGTATTCTTCAAAGCGAAAGCTATAGAGAGATTGATAGAAGTGCTCAAATGTATAAGTTAATAAACTGTTCCTATTAGCATGTCAAGAACCAAAGAACACCCATTAAGGTAACATAAACAGAAAGTGCTGGAAATACTCAGGTTTTGCAGCATCTGTGGAGAAACAGAGTCAATGTTTCAGATCAAAGCACTTTATCAGAAATGCTGTAAATAGTTTAACCTGATGACAGTTTATCCACCTGAAATGTCAACCCTGTTTCTCTCTCTCCACAGATGTTATCAGTCCTACTGAAAATTGTCAGCACTTTTTTTAAATATTCACTTCAGATTTCTGGCATCTGCAGTTTTTTTTATTTTCAAACACATTTAAGGTGATTGGCAAAAGGACTTTATTAGGTAAAACTTTTTGTGTATGAGTGGAAATGATCTGGAATGCAGCCTCAGGCAGTGCTTCCAAAAAAATAGCATGGGTTCAACTGGCCAAATGGCCTACTCCTTTCCATGATGCTGTTGGTCACCAATTTGGAATCTTAGAAAAACTCAAGATTATAAAATTAAATATATTTCCCATGTCAACATTTAAATAGAGCTTCAGTCAATTGCAACAGTCATGGCAACAATCAATACTGATCATCTTTGACAAGTGTTAACCAAACATGCAATAACTATTAAAAACTGAAATTTTATTTAAAGATTTTAAAATCAATTGAAACAATTAACATACTTAAAAACACTGGAAACACTTAAAAATTATTGCAAAAAGCCCATAAACTTGGCTTTGGTCACTGACTATCACTGTATATTCTCAACAGGAAGGGCCTGCACTAGGTTGGGCCTCACCAGTCAGGTTCCAGCTTTGGTGACCAAGTTGTCATCGCAGGCCAATTAACACTACTTCCCATTTTTGACTGCAAATTTGGTCACTTCACAGAAATTCCAATATATAGCAATGAGAGGCACCCAAGCAGAGTGAAAACTTTATTTTATTACAACTTTCAAATTAGTCCTTGGCCAGCAAAACTTTCACTGACCCTCACTACTTGTGTACAAAGAACAGATGGTATAGTATCGGACCCAAAAATGAAATGGTCTATGTGGCAGGTAACAAGGAAACACCTGTGTGTACAATGGCAACAAAATCTACAATGTGTCAAAGTCAAAGAAATGATATCTTTTTCATGTTAAGAAAATAGTGTAGAAGCCCTTCAACAGGAACACCCGCAGCAGAACAGGGTGAATGCACTGCACAAATGATGAAAATGCAACAAAGAATTAAAAGTTCCCATTCTGTGCGTGTGGCTCCTGTTGCAAGTTCTCTAAACAAATTTCGTCTCATGTTCACCTTAAATAAATGCCCCATTAATAACTGTTTAGAGCAGTTTCTTTCTCCCCATTTAGGTTGGCTTCCTACAAACCTCTCTCCCTTGCGTTGTGGCCCATGCAGAACATATACAACAGTCTGTCACGTGAAAAGACAAAAAACATAAGAGCACCAGACTGCTTCCAACTCTGCATCAAATCCTATCCAAATCAATATGCAGCCAAGTCCACACATTTCACGCCCCTAAGGCTAAAAATAAGACTGGATTTGTTCTGGCAGTCCAAAAACCCACAACAACACAAAGGAGAGATAAATCCCATGAACCAACACAGCTCACATCCATGTCAGCAACAGCATTACAAAAAAATACATAAGTTCACAGGGGAATGTTTTGGATTCAGCCATGACCTCTAACAACAGGACCCAAGAACCTACACAGAATCCTTTACTCTGCCGACCATTTTCGCATTTAAATAGAGCAGAGGCCTGGAGCACATCTGGAAGCCATAGTTATACAGAGTTTACGTTTAGAAGAAAATATGTACACAATCTCAGAGCTAAGATGCTTTCAGCCATTTAGGAATACCTTCAAAATGACCAACATTGTGGTTATATAATATAACACCTTACAAAACAAGAAAAGAGCAGCTGTTACATCTAATTGTCACTGTGACTTAGGTCAACAAGGTGAGAGGACAAGGGTTAACGTTGAAGAGTGAATGAGGCAAAGGCATGTTCTGCAGGCTCTGTTGGCATTATTTATAATATCCGCAAGCAGTTCAGTGCCGGCAGCATCATTGTTTAGATGAAATCCCTAACTACCTGTCCTCAAGGGAATTAAGAAAAGTTATGACAGAGCAATGCACAGAGGTACAGCCCAAGTTCCTACTCAGTGGATACAAAACATCAGACATAATGAATGCATCTAATTCAGTCAGTACAATTTAGTGAAAGGATATCAAGTGTTCAAAATCAGATCAGATTTTACTTTTAATAGCAACCTTACACTGAACTATGGAGGCTGCTAATGATGTGCTATTGCTGAGAAATATGGCAATATAAAAAACCATGGCAGTTCTAATATATCCTTCTGACAATAAAAAAAAAGTCAAATCACGAAACTGCAAAATCCACTGCACGGCAAGATAATCATTATGGGAGTGGATGGGTTAAGGTCACACAGAACACAATGTGTCTACTGCTAATTATCTCCTAAAAATAGAAGAACCCTGTTCAAAATGAGGGCAGCAAACTAAATGGTTATATTTCTAACTCATTATTCATTGTTCTTCTTATGTGATGTTTTTCATTTACATTTGTTTAGAGATACTATTCCTTGTGTGTGCCAAATATAATTTAATTAACTCAATAATGTCAAATATGGACCACAATTTTACTCCAAGGCATTTAAAATTTCTGGTAATCCCAGGGCATCAATTAAAGCTAGTTTCGAAAATCCAGAATAGAGATAAAAAAAAGATAATATTTGCAGCGCCAAATGGCTCCCATTTCAGTGAAATTAAAACCCACCCTGATGTCGGCTCCCTCCTTCTTGAAGCACATCCCACACCAACACTGCAGTCCACAATAAGGAATTTAACAGAGGCAAATTCCCTGCAAACAAAACATTTGAAACCCCAGCAAATGGAAATGATCTGCAGAAAAAAAAATGTACCAAGCCATGTTCTGAAGTACAGAAGGTTCCATCATGCAGACTTAACAATGAATTTTTAATTTACAGTGCTCCATGTATTGGAATTAGAACAATGGAACGTGCCGATGGGTAAATTTGCCAAGGTACCTTTTTCCTTCGATCCCGAGAACGTTTTCTGTGTTTTTGACGACTTTTTCATCCTCGGTCACAACTTCCATTTCCCGGTTTTTCTTGATATGGGAAGCAGCGTGAGCCATCCTGAATGTGTATAATATCTGACCAAATGTGACGACTTAGGAAAGGTATGATCCTTGGCAACCTGATACAACCACTGTTCTGAGCAATTGTTTCTCTCTCTGCTTTAAATCACTGCTAAAGAATTAAAATTGTGGAAGGTGATGATTACTAGAAAAAGGCAGTTGCTCGTGAGAGATTTTATACTCATTTCCCTTATCGATGTCTGCACCTCTAGAAGGAGAAAATCTTCACACAGTGCAGCCTATCTGATGCATTAACATAGTGAAGAAGCCAGCTGGGATAGTGAAGGCAGTATTATGGATATATCTCCTGCCACCAACTGGAAGTGCCTAAATGACTTCAGTGAAGGGGGGGTGGAGGTGGGAGGGGAGATCCTGACAGGGGTAATGGTTAAATACCAAGAGCTGTATAAATGGACACATATTATAATAGTGCAACAGTCAAATTTTTACAAATTTAAAATTCTTGCCATCTCGCACAATTGTTTTATTTTTGGCTTAAACCAGCAGGCATCAGGACACACATCGAACCTGTGATACAGTGGAACGGGTCTTTCCACACTGCTGGTGCAGACAGAGGCAGAAAAAAATACATTAAATTTCCATTTGCCCACATAGGCCAAACACTTCAGAGTCAAGAAATGGAGGAACCGAGTCCCAGTCAGTCACATTCTCCACATTGTCCCCTAATCGGGCACATTCCACCGATGCGTTTTAAAACAGTGCTCATGTTAGCTGTGGCAGAGCTTCCCCTTGAGGTTTGGTCTTTACTGTGTACTGCATGACAGATCTAAATATGTAATCACACCGGCTCACAGTACAATCACTACAGTTGCAAGGGCCGTCCCTAGGGCTAACCTCAATTCACTTTGTTTGACAAGAAGGGTAAAAGAAAAAAAAATCCTTATTTCTCTACAATGATTCCATCCGTGTTAACATCCCTTTCTGGAGCTACAAGGAGATTCAAATCATTTGATTGTATTTTTTTTTGCCACCTGCGCCCTTGGTGCTACTGACTGCAGCTTTTGAATATTCATGATGGGTGGGAGAGAGAGAAAAAAATACACAGCAGCCAGTATAGGGCTACAACGTAGTAACATCCGAAACTATAGATAGAAAATGGAGTTTTCCCCTTGGAATAATAAAAAGACATGTCGCACCAGATATTACAGGGGCATCTCTCTAAGCTGACTTAACACCAATGGAATTGAACAGCAATGAATAAATATTTCTGAAATCAGGAATATAATGAAAAGGCTATTGTTGGGAATGAAACAAAAACAGCTATTAATAGTTTATATAAAAGAATCATTATTTAATCTTTTTGTTTTGTTACCGAATAGATGGCTAATACAAATGTAATGCTTGTACAAGATTTTGTTAAAAAGGGATTTTTGGAAAACGCCCGATTAGGCGTTTTCCAAAAAGGATGGAGGTGTGCCCAGGGCTGGGATTCCTCATTTACTTATAATGCGGTCTTCAGTTTCTGTAGGAGAGGGGTTTTTTTTCTCCAGTTTGGCTGCATCAGCTTCTGTAGCCCTGATCCATTCCACGGGTTGAGTGTATGTGTGAGTATATTTTTAGCTACAGACAGAGAATAAAAGAAAACTTTTTAAAAAAACTACAATAACCATTATTAGCATTTGGCAACATGTGCAGGGTGTCAGTAAAGGTGTTCTCTATCTTTCCTTCTCCTGATCTGAATAACATCGGTATCAGTCAGGTCCCCCTGCCTCACCACTTGGAAGAATCGCTTCAATCGACTATGAATGGTTAAAGTGTGCGCACGTCTGAACCTAATCTATTTCAGTTTCCTTGAACCAGATGTACAGAAAATGAAAAGCCAATTAGGTGATAGGGTGACAAAAGTGGTGAATCCTGTCTTTATACCTGACATTTATGTGGCCCAATATACTCCAAACAAAACTGATGTCTGTGGATGTAAAACTGACCTATTGTGTACTAATGGATACATGACCCAGAAATGGAACCAAGCCAGATCATCTTTGCATCCAAATTTAAAACTGTCTTTTTTAAAATCAAAATTAGAATAATGAAACCCAGCCAGGCAGCAGCAATCAGTAATCAGGATCGATCACTAAGTTACAATATCACTGGTGCTCATATAAAGCTGGCAACTCCAAGTATTACACAATGTGTTCATATCAGTACTGATGTCATTTGCTCCCTCGGTCAACCACCAACATCTGAATAACTCTCCTCAATCCGTCCAAGCTAAAGACATCTCCAAGAACAAGCTTTTTGCCTATATTTCTAAAAGTTTTAAATTTGGTCACACAAATCAAATTCAAAAATGACTTTTAAAATTGAGAATCCAACTCCAGTACCATAGCTGATAAGGTACTTCAAGTGTTCAGCTACCTACAGTTTGCATTTTATCTCACACTCATCACTAAGTTGAATTACAAAATGGCACATTTTATGTGATATTCAGTTCAAAATGCAAGGTAAGTAGTACTGAGGAAGAAGTGCAGTTATGGTGATGCCAAAAGGTATGGCCTTCTACACTGGCTACACTTTCCTCCTCCACCATCCCACCAATCAGACAGCTTTTGATTCCAATATCTTTATAGCTAGAAAGCAAAACTATTCAAAATAAATTAACTTCCGTCTTTGTAAATTCCATCTGATTTTCCACTCAGGTTCTCACAAGAGTGCCCAGAACGCTGATTACAATTCCCTTATTTTGTTAGGAAGGGAAAAGGCTTGGAGGCGAGATAAAGAAGAATCAAACGATAGGCATGAGAGAATAAGTTGCGGGGCTGCAGGGAAAAAAAGGAGGGGCAATAGGACTGATGGGATTGCTCTGTTGGGAGCCTGCTTGGATCCAGTCAGCCAAATGCTGCCTTCTTTACCTTAATAAGTACGAATATGTTAGCTTGATCATGACCTACTTCGCCATGCATTCAGCCGGCTATGTTGAAAAAAAAGTTGCATTTCTGTGGTATCCTTCATGACTTTAAGATCTTCCAAAGTGCTTTACAGCTACTGAAGTATTTTAGGGCGGCACAGTAGCTAGATCCGCACAGTTTCAAAGACCTGGGTTTGATTCCTGTCCTGGGGTGCTGTCAATGTGGAGCTTGCACGTTCTTCCTGTGATTGTGTCCATTTCCTCCCGCATCCCAAAGACATGCTAGTTGGTTGATTGGTTACTGTGATTTATGCCTAATGTAGGTGGGTGATGGGAGAATTGGCAGGGGGAGAGAAAGAGGGTTAATTAGAAAGAATATGTCACAGTGAAGAAGTGGGGGACTAGGATTGTCCTGGGAGCTGGCATAGAATCGATGGGCCAAATGGCCTCCTTCTCTGTTTTAAGGAAATGATGAAAAATATGAAATATTAATGCTAACACAGCATTAAGTTACCATTAAAGTTACAGGCCTCATGGAAATCAATGATTCCCCAGAAAAGGAACACAAGATATTGGCTTGGATTCTGCACTGGTAATGATGACAAAAGTATCAGTTTTCACCACCCTTTGAATGTGAAACAGAGAAAGCTAGTAAGCTTTTTTTAATCAAAATATTTTCTGGTATTGTGAGGAATCCTCTTATCTGTTTTATTTAAAAGACATCCCCAAACAGGCAAGTATAACTACCTATACTGGCTTCAGATTTCCAAATGCATTTGTCTTTGAAACTGTTGTCAGTGATTCAATCCCTCTCCATTTGCAGTCCCGTACTTTCCCCTTCATCATCACAATCAGGAGAGATGATTTTATGGAAATATTAGGTACATTTGAAATAGTCTCTTTATAAAGTATGCTGAAAATATCACTTTGTTGAGTTTCTAAATAAAAAAAGTCATTGTCATTGACTATCAGATTCTTTGGTCCTTTCTTCTTTGTAATTCCCCTAAATAAATATTTCAATATATAATCCAAATTAAAATATACTTCAAAGAAGTTTATTTGTATTCCAGTTTCTATCTTTATCACTGTATATTCCATTCTTTATTTCACAATCTGTAAAAATGTTTTCATCTATTGGGTAACAATTATGCTTCTTCCTCTGTTTTATATCTGTGTGAATTCTTAAATGTGATGAGCTACACAACCTGCTTGATAACAGCATCCTATTAAATTGATTTCCACCTGAAATTGTCATCAAAAAAGAGAAAAAAGTTCATGCCACCCACATCACTGAATTTTTGTGGGGAGCCTTCATCAAGATGAATTCTAAATGTGATCAGTTCACTGTTGATGGTGAAGTCCAGGCCTATATTTAACTTTACGCAAAAGCTAACATAAATAGTTATACTTAACTGTTTTGGAGATAGCAATATCTATTTGATAAAAAAAATAAAGCCCATAACAGGATTCCTGTTGAAACCAGATGATACTTTGTTCAAAATAACCTCACTTGGTTTCAAGAAAGCCAGTGGCTTTATTCATGCCACTGACAGTGCAATTTTGGACAAGTTAATGAACCAAAATGCAATTACCTCTAACCAGTGGTTCTGTAGAGAATTGCTGCCTATGTCCTTCTCGAGGGTCAGCTCATCTCCGAATTCTGCAGCTGTGCATTTGACCTCTGCTCCGCTGATAGTTGTCTTGGAATGGAGCATACACATACCTGGCATTTGACCCCTCAGTTTTATGCTAGGAATAGATGGGATGGCCCACCATTTTTAAAAAGCCAAGTGCAGTTTAACGATTTTTCCCCTACATTATCTTTATGCTTTCTTGATTAATTTCTAATAGTTTAAACTATTTTAAATAAATGCATTTTAATAATTTTTGAGTTATTTAAATCTACTTGAACTTCTTTTTAATGCTTCTACCACAGGAGTGAGTTGTCAGAGTCCATCAGGACATTCCCAGGGCAAGGCCTCAGGGCTTTCTGCCCCAGGGTCAGTTGCTCCTGATTGCTCACAACCCTTCACAGGATGTCTCCAGCAGCCAAGTCTTGAAATCAGTTGGAATGCCAAAGCTGCAACTGGCAGGTGTGGCTTTGAGAATATGGATCTACACAGCAAGTGGGCAGGACCAAGCAAAATCCAGCCTATTCAATCAAAGTGTTTTGGATATTCCCCTACCAACACCAAACATTGAGAAGGTAACATGCTTCATGTGCAAGCTTAATCATGTCTGAAGTTAAATGCTTAATTTCCTGCTAAAAGCTTCCATTAGACCGTTCATGGCCTCAAGATAACACAAACTATTCCAAACTCAATGGAGTGTAGTCATTGTTGCAGTATAGGAAACACAGCAACCAATTTACAAACAGCAAGAAATAATGTATGACAGTGATTGACCAGATGGAAGATCTGCCTTACTCTTCTTCAAATAGTAGTGAGAGATTCTCAATGACAATCTGATAAGGTTTTCGGCAGCAAGAACACTGCTCACCAAACCACTCCTGATATAGGTCAAACATGAAGTTTACAAACAACTGAAAGCATTCAATTCAAATGCAAGCATACAAATAAATGAAATGCAAAATATTTTGCCGTGAAGTTCAAACTTTTTTCAAAACTATCTTGCATGTAGCTTTTTTGTAAAATTACTAAAAAGATGCCAATGTCTTTAAAAAACAACTACAGGTTGATAACAGCCAGCAGTTTCTTCAAAATTATGCAGGTCTGAAACAGACAGCTTCCATTCATTTTCATGAAGTCCCAAGAGCCAGTCAGAAATATGGATAGAGAAGGAAAATAAACGTAAAATGGAAATTATTTCTACTATGTTACAGAACAAATTTCTTCATAAGAAATTATACAAAATTTTGAAAACTCTTCCAGTTCCTAAAACCCAGTGGGGGAATTCACAAAAATAAAGCTTTCTGCAATTTGCAGCCAACAAGTTAAGAATTAAACATATAGCAGTAACCTATTTTAGCATCCTAAGTCGATACCACTTTACTATGGATCACAGAATTGTTACAAGGAAGCAGCTATTTGGGCCATTGAGTCTATGTTGGTGCCTAACAGAACAATATTATTACCCCACTGTTTTCCCATGGTCTTGCAAATTATTCTCTCTCAATTGCATATCAGTTAAGGCACAGATTGATTTTGTTTACATCACCCTCATATACCATGACTTTTAAGATATCTATTAGTCACATGTACATCAAAACACACAGTGAAATGCATCTTTTGCGTAGAGTGTTCTGGGGGCAGCCCGCAAGCGTCGCCACGCTTCCGGCGCCAACATAGCATGCCCACAACTTCCAAACCCGTACGTCTTTTGGAATGTGGGAGGAAACCGGAGCATCCGGAGGAAACCCACACAGACACAGGGAGAACAAACAAACTCCTTACACACAGTGGCCGGAATTGAACCCGGGTCAATTTTAGATACTCACTGCTCTCCGAGTAGAAGATTTTCCTCACATCACCCTCTGAATCTTTTGCCCAAAATTTTAAATCTGCACTCCCAGTCCTTTAACCATTTGCTAATGGGAACAGCTTCTATTTACTATATGTAAACCAGTAACAATCTTGTACATTTCTGCCAAATATCCTCTCAACTTCCGTTGCTGCAAGGAAAACAAAAAGACTGCAGGTGCTGAAATTTGGAGCACAAAAAAAAACTGCTGGATGAACCCAGCGGGTCAAGCAGAATCTGTGGAGGCAAATGGTGACCAAAAAGGAGGAGAGGGTTGACAGGCAAAAATGCCCAGTCCTGACTCACACAGAAAGAAGGAGAAAGTTACCTGAAAGTTTGAGAATTTGATATTGAATCCTGCAGCTGCAGTGTGCCCAGACAAAATGATGAGGTGTTTTTCCTTATGTTGTGTTGGGCTTCACTGGAACAGTGAAAGAGGCCAAAGACAGAGAAGCCAGAATGGAAGAAGGGTAGTGATTTTACATTTTCTGTTTTTATTTCAGATTTCCAGGGTCTGGATGTCCCTGTTTCCTGTTTTTAATCAAATTTCCTATCCACCCCAATATATTACCTCCTACACCATGAGCTTTTCCTTTTCCCGATGTGGCACCCTACCAATAGACAATGGTGGATGACCAAAGGGCTAACGTTTGAGGAATGCAACATTCTCAGAAGGTTGCATGGGGATAGGGAGAATGGGAGAGGTAAGGACATAGAGGGATCCAAAGAAGACCATGTGAATTTTTAAATCCAGGTACTGGTATACTGGGGGATTAGTGTAGGTCTATATGCAGTGCTTGAATGTGACAAGGTGCAGGTTAGAATAAATGCAAGAAAATCTTTCAGTTAAGTTTATGGAGGCGTGACAGGAAAATAATGGAACAGTTAAGTTTCGAGGGAAGAGCTTGGATGAAAATTTTAGCAACAGGTAAACTGAAGGAGATGCAGGAATGGGCAGTGTTGCTGAAGTAGAAATGGTAAGGTAAGTCGTGATGATAAAGGATATACTAAAGATGCTATATGAGTGATATTGCTGCCAACAAAGAATTAACAAATCAGACTTTATTTGATTATATTCGCTTAAAGAATGTGTAAAATTTGCAAGCATCAGTGGAGCATAACGGGGGATTCAATCCAACATCACGGAAAAATAGCAAGATGTGATTCATTGTCACTGTGAACTATTTGATCTCATAGCCAACTATATGAAACACTGTCAAAGGTCCACCTCGCGAACATCTCCATTGGAACTTGTGCTTGGAACAGGTCAGTTACTAACTTGGCTCACTTTTATTTACAAAACACAATCAAACAAGCCAGAGGAGGTGTATGGTGATGAGCAAGGGCCACAAATATTTTCTAAAAAAAAACTTTTAAAAAAGCATATGCACTTTCTTCCAACAACATCATGTAATCACATGTCCCATTCCAAAAAGTGAATTCTTGCATTCTTAAATTAAATTTTTAAATTTTATTTACAGTGTGGGAACAGGCCCTTCCGGCCCAACGAGTCTGTGGCCGCCCATTTTAAACCCAAATTAACCTACCCGTATGACTTTGCAATGTGGCAGGGAACCGGAGAACCCGGAGGAAACCCACGCAGACACGGGAGAACGTACAAACTCCTTACAGACAGCGACGGGAACCGAACCCTGATCACTGGCGCTGTAATAGCATTGCGCTAACCGCGACGCTAACGTGCCGCCCAAAACCCCCAAAACTATGCAAGTGCAAGTTCAGTCCACTGTATTTAAGAGGGAAGATATGGCTCATTGGGGGTTGAGAACTTGAACTACAAAATTGAGGCTCCAGCATCAATCCCATCTGTGCTCAAGGATCCCTTAATTTTGGCATGCTGCCAAAGTGGCAGCTGAAATGGAAAGCAAAATCAGTGACCACCATGCTTCCAAGGACTGAATACAGACATCTGGAAGGAGATGTTCCACTCACTCTCAAGTACTAACGGTGTAGATTGTGTGCAGATCCAAACAAGGCAAAGAGTTAAAAACAACTGCAGTCCCCAGCTCACTGGGAGAGAAATAGCTCAGTAAAAAGTTCCAAATTCTTTAAACAACTGGGACCTGCAACAAAGCCAAGACACAGAAGTCCACTTACACGGTTTAATAGATCCTACTTTCTTTTCAATAGCCCTTCAAGATACTTGGAACTATGTTTTAAAACATTAAAAAAAAGTACATTTGCTTCAGGCTAGAGGCCTTTCTTTTCCTTTATGCAATTCCAAAATTTTGAAAAGCAATATTCTGCCAGAACAAATAAAATTCAACATTTCTTCTCCTCCCTGGGTAATAGTGCCTTCTTGCGACAGAAACACCATACTGCCTGGAACTGGGAGATTCCCTCTCTACTGCTGCTCAAACAACATCACTAATAATTAGGTTCAGACAAAAGAACGCACGAACATACATCAAGCAGGATTGATACTAGGCAGCTCAACAACAGCAGCGGCACACATTGCTCGTCGGAAGTATTGCAGGGTGAGTACTACTTCAGGAATATGGATAAAGAATGAAGCATGCTGGTAATCACCGTCAAGGTGTTGAGTTACAACTGCCCATCTGTTTTATCTCCATCTTTCCCACAATTTCTTCTGTGCCACTGCAGAATGTTGTAACTATTGTTCATCATCTACTGTACGAATGTACTTGGTCACCATTATTAGTGCTTGTACATCATTGTTACTGGACTAATAGAAAACAATTTAATCATGGGTAATTTCAGATGTCACCAGCGTTGCCGTTTATAATCAGGGCTAGCTAATGTGCACTATTCTACCACAGGCAGAGGAATTAAGATCAACAGCAATAGTCTCATAATGACTTTAAATTCAGAAAAAATGCTTCGGTTTCTTTACACTGATTGCAGTAAGTTTTTTGATAAATATCTTTCATGATTTATTTGAGTCTAAAAGCTCCTGCGATACATGTTTCTTCTCTGACTCCACTTCTGTTTCATTAAAACCATCCTATTAAAGAACCTCTTTTTCTCCTCCTAATATCTCTTTTGCTCTGGTGTCAATCTTTTTCCTCTGATGATAGATACTTATTTATTTATTAGTCACATGTACATCGAAACACACAGTGTAACGCCTCCTTTATGCGTTACTGAGAATGTGCTGGGGCAGCCCACAAGTGTCGCCACTCTTCCAGCGCCAACATAGCATGCCCACAGCTCCTAACCCGTACGCCTTTGGAATGTGGGAGGAAACCAGAGCACCAGGAGAAAACCCACACAGACACGGGGAGAACGTACAAACTCCTTGCAGACAGTGGCGTGAATTGAACCTGGGTCACTGGCACGTAATAGCCTTATGCTAACTACTACACTACCGAGCCACCCACTTCTGTACTTCTGTGAACACACTTTGGAACATTTTTCAAAGTAAAGACAATTGATTGTTGTTGACAAATGAGGTTTAACTGCTCAGTCTCTGTTTAGGTTAATCATCTGAGATTTACAGGGGCAGAGAAACTGCAAACCTGTCTCCTGCATTTCTAACTGGTGCCACGGTTCCTGCATTCTTGTCCCCTCTCTGGTCCTTTCCTGAAGGCATTACACATACATACTCTTGCTGGCTTACACACAGGACACACCTTCTTACAAATTTGATGAAGGGAGAATCAAATCAGCCCCAAATCTGCCTTTACTCCAACAATATTCATGGAGAATTCCAGAACCAATTGTTTTGATCATCACCAACCCTGGCAGGCCAGCACAAGAATGATCAGCTCTGGGCAGGGAGAAATTTGGGGGGCACGTGGTGCAGGAGGGAAGAGAAGCAGAAACCCAGGGGAAAGAGATATTGTACTGGAGAGGGTGGAGAAGGCGCCAAAATAAGCCAAGGAGAGGACAAAAAAGCATCTCTTTAAAAGGGTGCAGAGTACTTTTTGTGAACTGGATCTGAAGAGTGTAGGGTACTCAGGCCATAGGTGTGAAAGGTGTTGATGTGGGAGACCAACCTCCAAGGTATCTGTTAGACTGGTTAAAATCAGAACAACTTCAAATGAAACACCACAGCATCAGATTCTCCTGAAAATTCACCATTAGATGGACCACTCTTTCAGACTCTAATGTATTTCTATCTTTTAATATAAAGATGAAACAATGCTGGCGAATGCCTAAAATTCCAGTAATACAAAGACTTATTTTCCCTTATCAGGGTCATTCCTGAATTGTCAATTCTGAAAGGTAGTTGGTGAGCTGCTTCTAGTCCCATTATTTGTGATCTTGGTCTGATTTCTGAGTAATCCATGCATCTGTTTTCCTATCTGATTTACTTTGTAATCTTATTATTTGAAACTGGCTTTAAAAATCAATAATGCTGATTTATTTTAGCTATCATGTATTATAACTCCAGTTATTCTTGCAAACCAAAATTCATTGGTACCTCAGAAAGCACCAACAATTGCTTGATACAAAAAGACTTATGAAGGATTATGATATTAAAGTATAAATCTGCTTACAAACAATACTTTCATTGATTAAAGGTTTGAAAACTCAGAGCCATTCTGAGAGGAAAGAAGTGACAGAGGTAGGAGATATTTGCCTGAGATGGAGAACAGGGCAGATTCACAAAATATCACCAGAGGCAAAAGGGTTAAAGGTCAGTTTGTACAAATTAGAAATTAAAAAGGTTGGAACAGAAAGAGGTCATTTGCCCCACACCCCCCAATCCCACTGGACTTTGTTCTGATGTTCAATAAATGATCTGTGGCCTAATATCCATTAATGCGGCTCACAAAAAAATCTGTCAACCTCAGATTAAGAACTAACAATTGACCTAGAGAAACAAAGGACTGCAGATGCTGGAACCTAGGTGAAAAACACGATGATGCTGGAGGAACTCAGCAGGCCAGGCAGCATCCGTAGAGAAAGCAGGCGGTCAACGTTTCTGGTCAGGACCCTTCCTCAAGACTGAAGATAGGAAAAGGGGAAGCCCAATATATAGGAGGGAAAAGCAGAGCAGTGATAGGTCGACAAAAGAGGGGAGGTGGGGTGGGCACAAGGTGTTGATAGGTAGATGCAGGTAAGAGATAGTGATAGGCAGGTGCGGGGGAGGAGGGGAGAGCAGATCCACTGGGGGATGGGTCAAAAGTAAGGAGGAAAAAAGGGGAGTAGAAGAAGAGATAGGCAAGGAAAGGGAAGCAAAGAGGAATGGCTGGGGGTGGGGGGTGGGGGGTGAGGATTACTTAAAGTGGGAGAATGCAATATTCATGCCATTAGGCTGCAAGGTTCCAAGATGGAAATGGGGTACTGTTCCTCCAGTTGGCACTTGGAATTCTGACAGTAGAGGAGGTTGAGGACTGACATACCAGTAGTAGTGTGGGAGGGTGGTTGAAGTGATTGGCAACGGGGAGATGCAGATTGCGGTTACAGACAGAGCGCAGGTGTTCTGTGAAACGGTCACCTAGTCTGCGTTTGGTCTCACCAATGTAGAGGAGGCCACACTTGGAGCACCGAATGCAGTCGATGATATTAAGGGAGATGCAGGTGTAAATCTGTCTCACCTGAAAGGACTGTTTGGGTCCCTGGATGGAGGTGATGTAGGGGCAGGTGTTGCACCTATGTCAGAGGCAGTGAAAAGTTCCCGGGGTGGAAGTGGTAGCGGGATGGGCGGGGGAGAGCAGTGAACTAGGGAGTCGCAGAGAGAGCAGTCCCTACGAACGGCAGAAAGGGGTGGGGAGGGGAAGATCTGCTTGGTAGTGGGGTCCCGTTGGAGATGGTAGAAATGGTGGAGAATGATGTGTTGGGTATGTAGTCTGGTGGGATGAAATGTGAGGACAAGGGGGACCCTTTCCCTGTTGGGTCTGGGAGGGGTGGGGGGTGAGAGCAGAGATGCAGGAAATGGCAGGGATGTGGGTGAGAGCTCTCTCAACCACAGTAGGGGGGGAGGTCATGGTTAGTAAAGAAGTTGGACATCTTGGATGTCCTGGAGTGGAAAGCTTCATCATGGGAGTCATGGTAGGCTTGGAACAGAGACCGCTCAACGTAGCCAACAAAGATACGAAACTGCCAAGTTCCGCATGGGTGCAAGAGGTGGCACCAATGCAGTCGTCGATATAGCAGAGAAAGAGTTGAGGAATGGGGCTAGTGTAGGCTTGGAACAGAGACTGCTCAACATAGCCAACGAAGGTATGAAACTTTCGCTATGGGCACTTGCATGGGCCCCAGCTATACCTGCCTCTTTGTTGGCTATCACTGATATGTCAGTCCTCGGCCTCCTCCACTGCCAGGAGAATTCCAAGTGCAAACTGGAGGAACAGCACCTCATTTTCCGTCTTGGAACCTTGCAGCCTAATGGCATGAATATTAAATTCTCCCACTTTAAGTAATCCCCACCCCCCCCACACTTACCCCCAACCATGCCTCTTTTCTTCCCTTTCCTAGCCTCTCCCTCTTTCTTCTACTACCACCCCTTTTGCTCCTTACCTTTGACCCATCCCCCGGTGGATCTGCTCTCCCTCCTCCCCCACACCTGCCTATCACTATCTCTTACCTGCATCTACCTATCACCACCTTGTGCCCACCCTGCCGCCCATCTTTTGTCCACCTATCACTGCTCTGCTTTTCCCACTATATATTGGGCTTCCAAGATAAGATAAGAATTCTTTATTAGTCACATGTACATCGAAATACAGAGTGAAATACATCTTTTTGCGTAGTGTTCTGGGGGCAGCCCGCAAATGTCACCACGCTTCCGGCACCAACATAGCATGGTCACAACTTCCTAACCTGTACATCTTTGGAATGTGGGAGGAAACCAGAGCACCAGGAGGAAACCCACGCAGACACGGGAGAACGTACAAACTCCTTACAGACAGTGGCCAGATTTGAACCCAGGTCACTGGCGCTGTAAAGCGTTACGATAATCGCTGCACTACCGTGGCCTCCCTTTTCCTATCTTCAGTCTTGAAGAAGGGTTCTGACCCTAAATGTTGACCTGCTTTTCTCCACGGCAGCTGCCTGGCCTGCTGAGTTCGTCCAGCATCATCGTGTTTTAACCTAACAATTGACCTAGCATCAACCCCATTTGCGAAGAGAATTTCAAACTTCTACCATCCTTTGTAAGTGGAAATGTTTACTAGTTTCATTCCTGAAAAGCCAGGCTCTAATTTTTGGTTTAAGGCCCTGAACTCTCCAACCAGTGGAAATATTATCTACCATACTAGTCTTTCTTAATATCCTGAATCACCACCTAAATCTTCTAAATTCCAGGACATGCAACACTGATTACTGCAACTTATCCTCCAAATTTAATCCTTGGAGTTCAGGAATCCTTCTGGTGAATTTACAATCCACTCCCTCCAATATCAGTACATCTTGACTAAAGTGCAATGTTCAGCACTGAAAACAGGACTCCAAAGTGATCTAACTGGCTGCAGCATTATTTCCAACCTCTGATAATTTTTGCATCTTTGTATTGCATTTTAATGATTAATGTACAAGGTCTCTCAAGTCCCTCTAGATCACCATTGCTAATCTTTCACTATTTAGATAGTTCTCAGATTTATCATGTTAAGGTCCAAACTGGATGGACACTTGTCTCAGTAGCCCATTCACTTAATGCATTAAAATCTCTCTATAATTCTTATACTTTCCTCTATACTGCTCACAAAGCTGCCAGCTTTTTTGCCACAAACAAACTTGGGATTTTCTAACCAGTTCAGTCAACTCATTAATAAATATGATGAATAGGTGAAGTTTAACACAAACAGGCACAACCAGGCAATTACAGAACTACCTTCCTCTGTCTCATAACATGCAACTAATGTGTGTGCTAGCAATCCCTTGTGAACAAGTTTATCAAATGTGTTCTGGAAATCCATACAAGTAATAAATCATAAACATAATCCCAAATGCACTACTTTAATCACCATCTCAAAAAAAAATTCAAAGCAGGTTCATCAGACAATACCCACCCTTTACAAATCCCTGATTATCTGCTTTTTTTTGAGGTGTTCAGTAACAATCAAATCAACTGTCCTTGAAAACACACCTGCAATTTTCTCACTACTTTCTTTGAAATCCCTGGGATGGGAAACATGTGGTTCTGGGGATTTGTCACTCTCTAAGTACCAATTTTTTAAAATTTTGCTTACATGATTATATATCAATCACATAACCCCAACACTGACTGAACATTAGTTTCCTTGGGATGTCAAACATGCTTTCAATTCTTTTGATGTATATACTAATGTAAAGTAATTCTTCAACATGTCTGCTTTCCTGATTTCTCTTACAATATCACATGATCATCTTTATCTTCATGTAATTGTAAATAAAAATGTTAGTTTTGATAATCTTGCTTGTTTCTTTTCATAATCTCTTTCACGTTTTTCTACCTTTTGTGTCATCTTGTGTTCTTTGCATCTCTCTCATGAGTTGTGCCAATTTTTGCAATGTCATCTGAATTTTCTTTTAGTTTTATGATGTCCTTTAACTCTTTACAGGGCTTGACTGTGATCTGGAACGAACAGTCCAGGTACTCGTCCCCCTCCCTTATGTCAATGTTTTCAACATTTCACTCCAGTTTGAATATCCGATGAGTTTTGAAGTGGAAACATCCCATTGCATGCGTATCTGCTGATGACAGTATTGCTGTTCATAAACTTTCACATATTCACAAAACAATCTTCCCAAGTGAAACAATGATTCGCGTATTTCCTTTAACCTGGTATACGATATTTGCTGCTTGCAAAGTGGTCTCCTCTACATTGGGAGACAGAACAAAGATCAAATAATATAATTTCTGTCTGCAAGCGAGTGCTTTCATTCCCATCACATTAAATCTCCACCTGATTCTGACGTCTGTCCCTGGCATTCCAAACTGTCCCAATAAAGATCAACACGAGTTCAGGCAAAACATTACTTCATTATTCAGTCAGGCACATTGAAGTCTCCTACGTTCAACAGAATCTCTCTTCCCTTCCATCCTGTCATATACTTTCCTTGTTTTTTTTTAATTCTTCCTCCTTTTCCCTGGATGCTAAAACTTGTTGGTCTAGAACTTTTTTTTAATGTAATTCTGGCAATATCTCATCTATTTGAAATGTTAATGTTAACTATATTACTTATCATAAATGTCGCCCGACCTAGGAGATGTTTTTCCAGGATCACCCCTAAAGTTATTGACACCATGTTAACAGAATATTTCAAAACAGGGTTAACAGATTTTTGTTAAGCGTGGGCACTGAGGTTACACATCCAGGGTGGATAGACTTGAGATTACATCAGCCATTTAGTTAAGTGTTGAAGCATCTGAATATCCTGCTCCTGTTCCAATGTTTCAATAAGGAAACAGTTGTTAAAGCAAGGTTTACTGCACAGAGATTTCCACAAGCAAACACATTCTCTTCAATTTATTCTTGATAGCTTCATAAATGGGAATTTTGCAACTTCTCTCAAATTGGATTTTATGGATTTTATGTCCATTTTGGGAAAGAAGGAGTTACTATTTATCTCTTTATAACTTCTCCCTCTCTTCCCCATCCATTCAAACAAGGTCAGAATAGTCCATTCATATTGTCAAAATTGGGCTGATCTTGTTCCCTTGTCCAATTTCTCCCTCCCAACCGCACTGTGGGAGCACCTTCACCGCAAGGATTGTTCTGATTCAAGGTGATGGCTCATCAACACCTTCTCAAGGGATGTTAGGAAAGGGCAAAAATGTTAGCCTTCTGAGCAATGCTAGATTCTGAAAAATGAATTTAAAAAACTCCCAGCTACAAGTTCAATGAGTACAGGAAGTCCACTGGGGTATATACTATTTATGTTGCTCAATGCACACATTTCTGCACACCAAGATCCCACACAGCATTGACTGTTAAAACTATAAGACCAAAGAGGTTTATGGTACACCTACTGTGTGTGTGTTTGCTTGGTTGCAACAATCAAAAACTACACTCCTGCCATTGCTCAATATTGTTGCATCTTTATCCACTGAATATTTATCTATTCTTGAAGAGTACTTTGGTCTCTGCCTCAAATCCTCCCTGGAACACAGCATTTCTTGCCTCAGGAATATATGTAAAGATGTTTTCATGTGCTAGAGAATAAAGGACTGCAGATGCTGGAATCTAGATGAAAAACACGATGATGCTGGAGGAACTCAGCAGGCCAGGCAGCATCCGTGGAGAAAAGCAGGCAGTCAACGTTTCGGGTCAGGACCCTTCTTCAGGACTGAAGATAGGAAAAGGGGAAGCCCAATATATAGGAGGGAAAAGCAGAGCAGTGATAGGTAAACAAAAGAGGAGAGGCGGGGTGGGCACAGGGAGGTGATAGGTAGATGCAGGGGAGAGATAGTGATGGGCAGGTGCAGGGGAGGGGAAAGCAGATACACCGGGGGATGGGTCAAAGGCAAGGAGAGGAAAAAAAGGGGCTAGGAAAGGGAAGAAGAGAAGAAGCATGGTCGGGTGGGGGGGGGGGGTTAAGTCTGTGGGGATTACTTGAAGTGGGAGAATTCAATATTCATGCCATTAGGCTGCAAGGTTCCAAGACGGAAAATGAGGTGCTGTTCTTCTAGTTTGCACTTGGAATTCTCCTGGCAGTGGAGGAGGCCGAGAACTGTCATATCAGTGAGAGCGTGGGAGGGGGAGTTGAAGTGACTGGCAACGGGGAGATGCAGGTCGCAGTTACTGACAGAGCGCAGGTGTTTTGCGAAACAGTCACCTAGTCTGCGTTTGTTCTCACCAATGTAGAGGAGGTCACACTTGGAGCACCAAATGCAGAAGATGATATTAGGGGAGGTGCAGGGACAGAATCTCTGTCTCACCTGAAAGGACTGTCTGGATCCCTGGATGGAGGTAGTGGAGGTGGTGTAGGGGCAGGTGTTTTCATGTGCTTCTGCCTGTTCAAAATTGCACACGTGCAAATGTAACACTAACAAGGTGAAAAACACGATGATGCTGGAGGAACTCAGCAGGCCAGGCAGCATCCATGGAGAAAAGCAGGCGGTCAACTTTTCAGGTCAGGACCCTTCTTCAGGACTGAAGATAGGAAAAGGGGAAGCCCAATAAGAAAGCTTCTTCAAAGTGGGCATCCTTGAAGAGACTTTGCAGTGGAGCATTAATACAAGAGAATCTGTGAAGGAAAATCAGGTGGTCAACGTTTCAGGGGAAGAAAACTTCTTCCAAGTGGGTATCCTATATATTAGGCTTCCCCTTTTCCTATCTTCGGTCCTGAAGAAGG
Organism: Pristis pectinata; assembly: GCF_009764475.1. NCBI lineage: Eukaryota > Metazoa > Chordata > Chondrichthyes > Rhinopristiformes > Pristidae > Pristis > Pristis pectinata. The sequence goes on from NC_067416.1 coordinate 38,370,533, forward strand.
GTCCTGACCCGAAACGTTAACTACGTGCTTTTCTCCATGGATGCTGCCTGGCCTGCTGAGTTCCTCCAGCATCACAGTGTTTTTCATCTAGATTCCAACATCTGCAGTCCTTTGCTTCTCTAACACTAACAAGGGTTCACAAAGAGAGGAATTATTAATGCTCCAAGAATTTCCACAGGAATGCAATATTAACAAAAATATTCACAAGGGAATTTCCCATCATTGAAACAAGTTTTCCCTAGGGCATGCACTATTGACACAATGCATAGTAATTACGGCTGATGGGTTCTGCAAATAGTGATGACACCCATTCAAGTCCCCTGCAAAAAATGGGTGGAAGATGCACTCTGGTGTTGATCAAGAACGGCTTGGAAAGCTTGCAGCTGTCACATCATTGTCACGCTGATCACTGGGAAAGGCATCAAACCTTAAAAGAACTCTCCCCACGGCAGCAACAGAACAACTGCATAAAAGGTTGCCATGGAGGTGCCGGAAAATGTGGAGCAAGGCGATAAATGGTATATGAGGGACAAGGTGGCTAAATGTGCACATCTTTTAATTCCGTGTAACGTTGATGGAAAGCACGAAGAGTTACTCTTCGGAGTTTCACAATGATCTGAGATTTCTTCTAAACATTGGGATTGGAATAAGATATTCAGACCTTTAATCTTGTTCCACAGTCTAATTAGATCCAAGGTAATCAGCATCTTACTCCATCTAAATATCTATGATTCATAGCTTTGAAGACCCTTATCCAGCAAAAAAAAATTCAAGTTCAACATTTTCAAATGACCACCCTCACCACCTCTGCCTACCCGTCTCCAGGGTTATTTGAAGATTACAAACAGATTATTTCATACAAGAACAATGGCAGAGAAAAAACATTTTTTTAATATATCTGAAGTCATTGTTGATGACGCCTCACTGACAATTCAAGTCACAAAATGACTGGGCTGAACAAAAAGAGAATGTTACCCAGTAATTTTTTTGTCAGAGAGAATAGGTGCAACAATGCTGGACCAGGAGGAGAGCAGGCTTTCAGAGGACGGGTGAGGTCTCTTGTGTGACCTGAACACGATGGGAGGCCATTGTATGAAGCCACCTAGGATCACCAGGGAATCTGTTTCAGAGGTGCTACCTAATCCAGAGAAGCCAACAAGAGAAAGTCAGCTTTCTGCAATGCAGTGAAAGTGAAGGTCATTGCTGCTGTCAGATTTACTGCCAAACTCACACAAGCATCCACATGGGACTCCTCTGGAAGAAATCACTTGCCTGCTTGCCTTTTGAACACAAATTTTATTTTCAGCACAACGAGAGGATCACAGATGGCAAGGTACGTAAAAATGAATTCATGTTATTCATTTGTGCAGTGGAAAGGATTTAACCTTTTATTAACAGCTCTTTAATTCATCTCGATTTTAACATTTTGGTCAAAGTTTCAACTGTGTGTTTTAGTAATGTTACAATGTGGAGACAGTAATAATGATATTGTGTGTTCCCACTAATATTAGTCTGCCTTCCGCAATGAAAAGCTACGTACATACACCACAGCAGATTTCCTCCCTGGGATAAGCATATTGCGTGTTTTACATGTCTTCATGGCAAATACATTAATTTCAGCATGTCAATAATCCAATGACATCACAGTTTACATCGGCACTGAAACCCTAAGGAAGTTATAAGGAAGTTTAGGCTCGGCTGGATTCAATTTCTGAAAATCAGTTGATGTTGATAAGTGTCTCTTTCATCTTATTCCAAGAGTTTATAAAAATATTATCAATAATCTCTGATTAATAACAGTGGTACGTGCAAAGTGAAATGAGGAAAGCAGGTAGTTACTTCTTTGGTTGGTAGTGCTTGTTCCAGGGAAGAGCTGTGAATAGTTAATTCTGTGCATCATTTATGTGCATTGTGGTGCAGCACATCAGGGTCAGAGTTGAGAAAGACCACTCTGCACAGTTTTCAACATCTCTTGGTGGGCCATTAAACTCTAGTAATACAAGTTTTCTTGTTGCTACAACCCCTAATTTTGTGTAACCCAGAAAACTTGAAATTAATGAAAATAGAAGTACCTACAAATGTAGTGGTTCATGCAATGCTATTACAGCACCAGCAACCTGGGTTCAATTCCGGCCACTGTGTGTAAAGAGTTTGTATGTTCTCTCCGTGTCTGCGTGGGTTTCCTCCGGGTGCTCCAGTTTCCTCCCACATTCCAAAGACGTACGGCTTAGGAAGTTGTGGGCATGCTATGTTGGCGCTGGAAGCATGGCGACACTTGCGGGCTGCCCCCCAGAACACTCTACGCAAAAGATGCATTTCACTGTGTGTTTCGATGTACATGTGACTAATAAAGATATCTAAAAATGAATCTTTCAGTGAATTTGGAGGATTTTGCCAAAACAACGTTGGTGATATCTTTCCTATCTCAGAAACATATGGAAGGGGAGGGCTGCCAAGTAAACATGAACTTTTCCCAGTCTAAGTGGTGGTTCCCAAGCTATGAGAAGTAGTCCATGTTTTCCATGGTCTTGCTGCAAATCTTTGTTGTTGAAGGGCAGAGTGGTGCAGTTGGGACAGGTTGGTACATGACCATTATCATGTTCAGTGCAAGGCCCATCCTCTTGTATGCTCCAGTGAACAAGTTGATGATGGCTTGGAGCTCAGTTTCTGAGCATGTACAAACACAAATGTTGTCTGCGTAATGCGACTTGATGACCGATGTCCAGGCAATGGTTCTGGAGTTTAAGCACTGTAGGTTGAATAGTTTCCATTGATTCTGAAGATTACATCCACTCCCGCAGGAAGTTTGTTGGGAGGTGAGGTGCAACACATTGCAGCAAGAAAGATAGAGAAGAACACAGGGTCAATAGTGCAGCCTTGTTTGATAACAATTTTCAATGAAAGTGGACCTTCAAACAGAATTATCAGTTAATATCATGGCTAGCAAGTGTAAGATGGAGAAGATTTCTGCACAGCTGCCATATTTGAAGAGGGTGTTCCACAGTCCCTCCTGAATGATTGAGTTAAAGGCTTTATTGAGGTTGAGAAAGGCCACATATACTGGCTGGTGCCCCTGCTACATTTTCCTTCAAGTTATTGTGCAGCGAAGAGCATGTCCCCTATGTCTCTAGATATGGAGTACAGCCCTTTGACCATTGGGAGGAGACGATTGAAAAAGACCTTGGCGATGACTGAAATGGTTGCCACAAGAAGACACAGGTTTAAGGTGCAGGGGAGTAGGTATAGAGGTGACGTCAGGGGTAAGTTTTTTACTCAGAGGGTGGTGTGTGTGTGGAATGGGCTGCCGGCAACGGTGGTGGAGGCAGATACGATAGGGTCTTTTAAGAGACGTTTGTATAGGTACATGGAGCTCAGAAAAATAGAGGGCTATGGGTAAGCCTAGTATTTTCTAAGGTAGGGACATGTTCGGCACAGCTTTGTGGGCCGAAGGGCCTGAATTGTGCTGCAGATTTTTCTATGTTTCTATGACTTTCCCTGTGGCAGACAACAGCAAGACCCCTCTGTAGTTACCACAGTTGGACTTGCCTCCCCTCATGAAGATGGTCATGATTACAACATCTGAGGTCCTCTGAGAAATCTGTCTCTTCTCTAATGTGGGTGACAAAATGGGGAATAAGAGACTGAGGCTCTTCACTGTTGAGTTTTAGGACTTCAATGGGGATATCATCTGCTTCAGACATTTTGTTTATTTTAGTTGGAATATGGCCTTTCCAGCTTCTTGGTCAGGAGTAGAGGCAAGGCTGTCCTGAGGCAGAATCGAGGATGTTCATGTCAAGAACAGAGTTGCATTGGAGGAGGTCTTTGAAGTGTTCCTTCCAGCGAGTGTTAACTACCTCCCTGGCCCTGTTTTTACCTGACAGTGGGCTAAGACCTTGAACGTTTGAGATCTGTTAGGCGTCTGCCTTCAAGTCCCTGTAGAGCTGTTGAACAGCAGAGTTTCCAATCCAAGAACAGCTAACTTTTACAGTCAACTAGCTCCTTGAACCATGGCTCTTCAAACCATGGCTACATTTAAATTATCAGCCGAAAATGCCAAGATTCACATTGCATCATTAGATACCTGAAATCAAATATACTTAACAAGATATAGCAACATTTTCCTATGTTTTGACAACTTTTTGCATCCCCATTCATTTGAGGCATCAACATTGCTATCCACGTTAGCTTTTCACCTATATTGCCATGGGCTGTCAGACCAATCATTTGCCACGCCTGACCATTCCAGTGCGGAACTGCCTTGAATCTGCCCAAAGTGCACACCAACTCTGTATCCTTATTCTAGATTGGTAACGAAACCCATGAGGGACTCACAAATGTCACTTTCCCTTGTTTCAGTAAGAAGACTTCTAACCAAATAACCAAACGCAGCAACCTATAAAAGAAACAAATGCTGAGAGCCCAACAAAAAAGCCTCTGTCAAGAAATGCCAGGAGTGCCACCAGTGGGGGAGAAAGTGCAAAGGGACACAGACTTACCACAGGCTGCAGCACATGTTCACTTTTCAATCACTTGTTTTTCCGGGGAAAACAACAAGCACCTATCAACATGTATTGCAGCAGTGATGAATTGAGAAATTGTTGGAAGACAAACAACAGAATGTGAGATATTTCTTTTTTTACCCCTGAGGGGATTACAGTTATTTCCCCCACTCTCATTTTTAATACATTGAATGAGTACTTAGAGCCTTTTTGTTAAAGTCTTAAATTATAAGGCTAGTTGCATGAAAAACAGATAAATGTTTCTTTGTTATTTTTTTCTCTGAGGGATTAGTTGATTCCAGTGATAGGTTACTACTGTATGGGTGTATTAACATTTCACCACTCACACCACCCAATATCAATCCTCGTCAAATGGATTTATTCGCTAAGAGGTGAGTAAAAGTCTTACCCATTGCAATGATTGCAGGAAACTTAGAATCCAAAAATTGTGTGTCATAAGGGACAGGTGCACAGAATGGTATTTATTCTGTTTGTTTTGACTGAGTGCTTCCAGTGAAAGTTTTACATGCTTTTAATCAACTTACTGATTGTTCACATTTTCTACCTGATTTCCCGCAAGATCATGATTGTTCTAAAACAAACAGAGCATACTTGTCTTGCTATACAAGTAAAGCCCACAGTACAGAGAGGTTTGTGTTCCAAGAAAACAGATCGTATCAGATTTTCCATATTGCAAAGCCACATCATCTGCACATGCATCAAGAGACGCGAGTTGAAAAAAATTAATTGTTTCCGTATCCCAGATGTTAGGGCAGTAATTTGTGAATTCTGTCAGGGCAAATTTCCATAATCCAAACACCCATAACACAGGGGTCATCTGTACACAAAAAAGGGGATTGCCAACCTCAAGTGTCTGAGCAGTATTTCAACATTACAATCTCTTAACATACTCACAAGCTTGCCGACAAATTGTCCAGTGATACATGCTACACCATGGTAGGACCTAACCACTAAATAGCAAATCTTCATGTAACATTTTTTAAATTACTTAAAGGTCAGCATGGCCCAGTAAAGGGCGAGGACTGTTTCAAGGTGGGTGAAGGTTCTAAGGTAAGGAGACTAACAGAGGGGCCTAACACCAGTGTTAGCAATAGAGGACCAGGAAATGTAAGCTCCAAACCCACCATGGAAGAAAGTAAAGTCTATAAAGTTTTCATGGGCTCCATTCCTGCCTTTATTATCTGGTTATTTCTAACAGAACTACCAATGGCTGGAATGTCTGCATTAGGTTCTAGCTCTGTCTTTCTTTTCGGAAAAAGATTTTTCTTGTGAGAGACCACAAAGTTGGAATGCTTATGATTAAGTGAGGTATGATGAACACATAAATGTCACAGGCACCTGGCCGATATTGCAGACCTCTGATCTCTGGTGTGCATTGAGGATTAATTTATTAATCAATGAAGTGGTAAAGCCAGCATCCAATGCAGTGGAGTACAGTAATCAAGCACCGTAATGTCCAAGATAATTACGATTGCTTATTAAAGTCAAAGAAACAGCATCTTGTATTTATATAGTAACTGTACATCTATATAGTATTCTTAACATAGCAAAATGTTCTAAGATGCTTCACAGAATTGTAATCGGATAAAATTTATTAACCCAAATAAGGATATACTTGAAATGATGATCAAAGAGGTAGGCTTTGAGGAGGGAAAAAAAGGAAAATTAATGTACTGGTCTAGGAAGGGAATTCCAAAGCTTCAGGTCTTGGCAGCTGTAAACATAACCGCCGATGGTGTAGCAATCAAATTCAAAAGTACTCACGAAATACTTGAGCAATTCTATATTAAGATATTTAAAGGCAAGCCAAAAGGAATAAATATGCAGGTTCAATTCCAAGTTTCTGAGCTGCAAACCCTTCTCTTGACACACCCTTTCCCAATTGACTGCTGCACTACACTATAGAAAGCACATGTTTTGACAACCAATTCCCAAGCAAGAATGCCGTGTGAAAGAAAAATCACAGAGAGAAAGAAATTGCACAGCAGCAAATCATGCTGGTTGTGGCTGTTTTAATGTTCAATGTTCCCACAAGTCCCAGACTCATGTGGACCTGCTGGAAGCCCACGATTTACCGAGTGACAGATGCCACTGTGACAGATGGAGTCAAGCAATAGAGCCCAGTCTTGCAGTGAATCCCTAGCCTTATTAACTGTTGACAGGGGAAGGTATAATTTATTTTTGAAGATTATTTTAAACTCGTCTAACATTTGTTATTGACTGGTTTTAATATGTTTTCAATTAACTTTGTTTTTTATTAAGTGAGCTTAAAAATATTTGGTTACAATACCTCTAAAGTATCAATGACTTCTAAATTGCAAAAAAATCATGGGCTTTGGCAGGGGACAAAGCTTAACCCCAGCTTTGCCTTCTGTCAAAGACTGTCACAGTGCTCTGTGGGCTTGGCCTCAGTTCTACATCACATGAGGCCTCCTCTCTCCCCACCCCACCCCACCCCAGAGTCTTGGTTGTGGAGGGTCAGCTCAATCAGCCTTCCACGTCTGGCCCAGGTAAGTGCAGGTGTGGACTGTGGATGGATGGGTGACAGGCCCAGCTCAGTAAGGTTCATATCCACAGTGCCCATTGTGACTTCAAGCAATTGATTCACAACCAATAACATTCTCTTGTGGTGTCATCACTCTCATTATTTAGGAAATGAAGAAGCCAATCATGCACAACAAGATTTCATAAACAGCAGAGAAATGAAATATTAAATTATCCACCTTCAGTTACTGGTCGAGAGATAAATGATTGTAGGCGATAAATCTTCCCTGCCTTTCTCTGAACAGTGAAATGGTTTGTTTGTATGGCTGCCTGAGGGAGCAAATTAAAGGAAATTTCTCAACTCAATCACGGCACCTCCAACAGTGCAGATGCCCCTCTCAAATACATTAACCAACTCACTTGAGCATATGCTATTTCTTAGTTATGGCTGCAAAACAAGCACCGACTTCCAGAGTATAAGTGCGTTCTATAAATTTATTTTTATTGACCATCTTGATTCACATGTGTTAAGAAATTCCAGTCCCTGCTAATGGATGCTCTGTGTTCAGGTGGATTGGTGACCACAGAGCTGACTGGATCTCTGCTGGGTGGGGACATCAGAGCCTGGCAACATTTGGATGTGCAAGGAGAGGAAATGGGGGATACCAGCAATGTTTTGACGATAGGGATGGGAGGGTGGGGTTGGTTCCAATGAAAAGGCAGCAGATCAGGAGCATGTACCTCATGCAAAAAGTGCTTGCAAGGTGGTGGGGTTGGAGTGGGTTACAGATGGCTGAAAGATGACATTAAGTACTGGATTTAGCTGCAGGCTAAGTAGTTGTCCCAATCTGGCTTTGGTGGAAGGACCAGGTTGTCCCAGGAATTCCTGGGACAACATGCCCCAAGTTCCCCTCCAATGCTCTAAACGGATAGCTGTGTCAGGTATGAAATAATTCCAAGTGCCCCTAGTATGGCAATCACAATAAAGATGCAACAATTACTGATGCCCAGAAATATCCAGTTGAATTTTTAGACTTATACCTCACAGCCTGTAAAAGTCTATAATCGCATGACTCAGCAGGGAAAAAAAAATCTATTTTCAATTGTATAACATTGTGAAAAAAAGCCCACAATTGAATTTCTAGGCAAAGTTATTCTTCTCCACTTCACAACCAGTTCCTGCTGGTAGCCAGTGTGTGGCACTATAGGGCTATTTTTGTATTGCACACACAATGGAATTTATATATCATAACATTTAGGCATATTTATCACATTCATGTTTATCACAATTTTAATAATCTTTCCTTCAAAAATAATTTAGAATTAGATGCAAACAAAAAAGCAATTACATTTGTGTTCTTTATAAATCCCTCTGCATTACCTTGGCCAACCCCTCACAGCTGCCAAGATGAGCGGGCAGTCTGCCAACGTCCTCTGCACCCAGCTGCCACGAGGTGCTCCACATCACCAACAGTGGCTTTCCCTACCTGCCCTCCTTCTGCCCAGAGGGTAATGTCTCTCAAATCAGTGCAACTCAATCCGAGATTAGCCAAGGCAGGGAACGAACCTTATTTCACCTTGGGGCTGTACGCTAGACATAGATTGTTCAGGGGAGGGAACTGATGAAACTCATCAATGCATTTGATATGGTTAAAGATGAACTCCAGGAGGCACTAATAAGTTTCACAGGGACTATGCAACATACAGCCCCTGCTCTATCCTCTGCACATTACTGTACCAACCATAAATGCCAGCTTGCTGTTTGTTAAAGGACAGAAATAATGCTAATGGATGAGCAAACAGACCAATCACATCCTCTGCATAATGAAGCAGCATCAAACAATTTTAAGAAACTAAAAAAAACATAGGGGCCAGCAAGCCTTTCATTTATAAATAAACCAATCTCAGCTACTTATCATCTCCCTGGAACTCTCACACACTCTCTCTTCAAAAATACATTGATTTTCTCTTCCTGCCTTTCTTCCTCTTCTAGCTCCAACTCTAACCGTTGCAGAGTCTTTACCAGCCCCCCCGACCTCCCCCTCTCTGAGGCTGAGTGGTCTGTTCTCAGCAAGACCTCACCTTCGTACCTCTACGCCCCCACCTCAACGAATTCAGAGCCCAACAGGATGACGAGCTCTTTTTCCGCCGCCTCTGTGCCTTCTTCTTCAGGAAGGAATCCTTTCCCCCGTTTAATGACCCGTTCTCCTGCCTCCAGGCCTCTTCTTTCACCTGGACTCCCCCACCAGGCCCCCCCCACCAGGCCCGTTACCTTCCCTGGACCTATTCATAGCCAATTGTCGGCACGACATCAGCCATCTTGACTTTTCCCCTCCCTTCACCCACTATAACTTCACCCCTTCTGAACACTCTGCTCTCCACTCCCTCCGCACCAACCCTTACGTAGTCAGCAAACCAGCTGACAAAGGTGGTGCCGTGCCAGTCCGGCGTACCGAACTCTACCTTGCAAAGGCCAGACACCAACTCTCGGATACTTCCACCTACCTACCCCCGGACCATGACCCCACCGGGGACCACCAGGACATTATCTCCCACACCATCACTGACCTCATCACCTGGGGAGATCTCCTTCCCCATCCCCCCCCCCCCCCCCCACAGCTACCTCCTCCCTAAGATCCACAAGGAGGACTGTCCCGGCAGACCTATTGTCTCCGCTCTTGCCCCACGGAGCTCGTATCCTTGTACCTGGACACTATCCTGTCCCCCTGATCCAATCCCTTCCACCTACGTCCGTGACACATCACACGCTCTACAACTCTTCCATAGCTTTAAGTTCTCCGGCACGCACAACCTCATCTTCACCATGGACGTCCAGTCCCTATATACCTCCATTCCCCATCATGACAGCCTCACCACCCTCCGCTTCTTTCTTGACCAGAGACAGAACCAGTCCCCTTCCACTAACTATCTCCTCTGCATGGCTGAACTTGTTCTCACCCTAAACAACTTCACTTTCGATTCCTCTCACTTTCTACAGACCAAGGGTGTAGCTATGGGCACTCACATGGGCCCCAGCTATGCCCTGCCTCTTCGTTGGCTACGTTGTACAGTCTCTGTTCCAAGCCTACTCCAGCCCCATTCCCCGACTCTTTCTCCGCTACATCGATGACTGCATTAGTGCCACCTCGTGTACCCGTGTGGAACTTGACAGTTTCATAAGTTCTGCCACTAATTTTCACTCTGCTCTCCAATTCACTTTGACTACCTCTCACACCTCTCTCTCCTTCCTTGATCTTTCCGTCTCTATCTTAGGTGATTCCTCATCCACTGATATCTTCTACAACCCACTGACACCCACAGCTACCTCGACTACAGCTCCTGTCTCTTGCAGGGATGTTATCCCTTTTCCTCAATTTCTCCGCCTCCGCCGCACCTGCTCCAATGATGAGGCTTTTCACTCCAGGACATCCAAGATGTCCAACTTCTTTTCTAACCGGGGCTTCTAAGAGTAGGACTTATTGTACATAATGGAAAAGCAGGTGGGAGTATACAGGGAAACATACAGTCAAACAACAGAGGCCATTCTGCCCATTTTCCTGTCCTAGGCTTTGAAAGACTTATCTAATTGGTCCCACACCCCTGCTTATTTCCCATGGCCCTGCAGATCAAGTTCTCTCATTAACGTTCCTTGTTGAATCTGCTTTCACTGAACGGTAGCAAACAAGGTTCTCTTCTGTTTTTGATGTGGCACAAACACATACATGATGGTTTCCTTTTAACACTGGTAAGAAGGGGCAACTGTGGGACAAACAATCACCAGAACTAATCTGATTCTGATAGGATATTTGCAGAATCTACAGCACACCTCCCAAATGAGACAAAGTAAAATTACTAGGTTTTCTAAAATCATCTCAAATCCTCACAATGCTAGCTGAAACACATTTAGCACATTCAGGATTAATCACAACCTGATCCTTCAGTTATGCAATCCTTTGTGTACCCAAAACTTCTTCATGCTGATTAAAAGATAACAAAAGTAACCCATTATGTTCAGTGCTCAGTGTACCTGAAAACTTGCAACAATTGCAAATTATAGATCCCCACATTAGAAAAGAGGCATTAAATTGCAGGCACTGAAATAAAAACAGAAAATATTGGATACAAAAAACATCAAACAGTATCTGTGAATAGAGGAGCAGTTGCCTTTTTAGAACAATCAACTTTCATCTTTGTCGACAGATGCTGCTTAATCTGCTCAACATTTCCAGCACTTTCTGTTATTAAATTAAAGAGAAAGGGCATTTTTGAAGTTGAAGACAGGAATCAGTTGGAAAAAAGTCAACTCAAATTGAGCTCTCCCTCCAAGCTGGGCATGAGGCTGTAGAGCAGAGATCTATCGTGGAGTTTGCATGAAAAATGGGTGGGAGAAAAATTGATGAAGTGGAAAAGGGAGTCATTAACACACAAAAATCAAAACGGCAAATCATTTGGCAGATGTAGAGGTTTCAATGTTAAAGCTCTGCCAACAGAAACTCCAAATCAAACAAGCCATTTAAAAAAAGTTGCAGAACAACAATATACATTTAGGACAGTGAAGATAAAATATAAAAGTGTTCAAGAATACATGAAATTGCACATAAAGGGTATATCCTAAAAAAAAGATCACTTTCTACATTAAAATAAAATGTAATAAACTAAAAGGGAAACATGTTCCAAATTCACTGAAAAGGGATTAACATTCAATTATATTAAAGCAAGATATATCCACTCTAATCTCTAAAGTTTAAAGAAATGTTTATATTTCTGTGCCAGCACAGAAGACAAAGATCCCTGCTCTGACTCACAGTGCCTTCCAGTGGCCAACTGTGTTAGTTGTGTCACATCTGGGAAGCTTGGCTCACTAAATTACAAATTTAAACAGCGACGTATTCCAATGATTTCACTGATGGTGCTCGCTTCCATTGGACAGGTGACCCCCACATTACAGGGGAGGAAGGGGTTACGTTCTTAGAAAACAGTCCGTGTCATGATTTTCCCCAATGTGAAGCCACATTATTGTGCATGCATCAAGAAACATGAGTAGAAAAATAATGTGTTTATTTACTACCCCACCCACCCACACACACACACACACACACTCTCTCTCTCTCTCACAAATTCCATGAGAGTGAAATTTTTTCTGCATCTCAAATTTTTGGGTCGTGATTTGTGAATTCTGTAGGGGTGAATTTCTAATAACCCAAACAGCCATAACGTGGGGTTGCCTGTCATTGACTAACATGAGGTGCTTCATGATCTGCAGTGAGACACGGTGAAATTCAATGTTTAACATAAAATTTAGTTATGATCAGAGAGAAAAAAAAATCTATTCTCAGAAGGTGGTTGTTGCTAGCAAAGCTGTTATTTATCATCTATCTAAAGTTACCCCAATGTACTTGGCTTCCTACATCACTGCAGTTAAGAACCAATCACAGTTTGGGACTGGAGTCACAAATTAATGGATAACGTTGGTAGTTTTCCTTCCCTAAAGGACATCACTGAACTAGTTGGGCTTTCTCAATAATCAAATAGTTTCATGGTTACTTTGATGAATTGTAATTTCCAGATGCTAAAAACAGAGTTTAAGCTCTCAAACCTTCATGGTCAGGAACAAATACATGGTTGCTGGATTGCGACTGTCAGTCTCTAGATTACTGAACCACCATTCCATTACAGTAATTTGAGCAAAGTGCAATATCAGGATCTTGTTTGAACAACTCCATTCTTGAGAACAATACTTTCATCGTAGCTGTATGTTTGAATGTTCAATTTTGCTTAACAAGATTTCCGTTGATCGCTGTAGATCTATTTCTATTTCTAAGCAATTTGCAGCAAAACTACTCCCAAAAAATTCACTTAAGAAATGGACAGCCAATCAGAAAATACTGCACTCTGACAGCTTCCCTACACTTAAATTAACAATAAATGTACTTGATATTTTCTGACAGTTTTCTCTCCATCAAATTTCTCCTTTCTATTTTTTGAAGAAGGGTGTTATCAGACACCACTCCACAAAAGATGAGACAATAACACTTTGCTGTGCTTTTGCTTTCCTTTACATTTAAAAATTTCTGGATGTAGCTTTAATAGACAATTTGGGAATTCAGGATTTGATGATTGAACCTGTAGTTTTGACAAAATTTGAGGAAAGCGAACCATTCAAGTTTCAGTTTCCCACAAGGTAAATCTACTCCTTTCTCACTACAGCTTTGAAAGAAACAATTTACACTTATAAAGATACAGAGGATGTACCGAATCATTTTGCTGCCAATGTGGTCACTCCTGTAATGCAAGAAAATCGGCATCCATTTTCCACACAGCAAGTTTCCCACAAGCAACAACATGATGATAATTGCCTCAGTCATGTCAGCTGAGCAAAACTGGGGAGAACTTTGCTCTTCTTGAAATAGCTTCAGATGACGGAGAGAACTGATAGGATTTCTTTTTAACAACTCATCTGACAGTACAGTACCGATGTGTCAGCCCACATTACACGATCAGTGTGTCGAATGAGGCTTGAACCCACACACTTTCTGACTCAGGAATGAGAGACAAAGCAGACATCTGAGCACACCACTAGTAAGTGTGCATGTACATGTATTACGTAGCACTTAACCGACAGTGTCTTTTGACAGATCAAATCAATCGTGTTCTAGTTGAATGGAATCAGACTCACGGTGCTAAATTGCTTTCTTTTTTTCCTATATTCCTGTATTTCAAAGAACTTAGAGCAAAAAACAAACTGCTGGAAGAACTCAGCAAGTCAGGCAGCATCTGTGGAGGGAAATGGGCAGTCAGTGTATCGGACCAAGGCCCTTCATCCAGATCTGAAATGTAAACTGTCCGTTTCCCTCCACAGATGCTGCCTGACCCGTTGAGTTCCTCCAGCAGTTTGCTTCCTGCTCCAAATCCCAGCAACTGCAGTCTCTTGTGCCTCCATTTCTAAAATATAGTTAACCATAAAGAAAGTTACAAAATTTGAAGTGCTCCTTCCAACATGAGCTTGCAGTTGGTGCTCTTGCAGTGATGTGTTTGATGAGATTACATAACTGAGAACTCTAGCACTGAGGTTACTGCAGGATTTTGTCTCCTGTCATTTTAAACTTGCTCCTGCCCCTAATTTTTCCAATAATACTCTCCTGTTGTGGGATGCACAGGAGGTTGTGCTGATAGCTGCATAAAATCATTAAGAAAAATTAACTGAGAAGGCAAAACTGTGGCAAATTCAGTTAAATGTGGAGAAGCTTGGGATCATCCATTCTACATCTAAGGGAAGTGACATTCTTTTCTAAGTGGTGAGTGAGCAGGATGCTGCGGATCAGACAAAGTTTTCAGGAACAAGTTTCGTGGATGTTTGTTGGCTCAGTGTCTCAAGGGAGATGGAACCAAGGTGAATAAATGTATTTGAGGTCCAGATCAGCCATGATCTCAATGGGCCACACATGTCTCAAGGGGCAGGAGCAGTCTCCTCGTGTTCACATGTTCCTAAGAACGCTGCCGAGTCCCAACTCCCGACATAGACTGCACTGTTCTAACTGTGTAGATATGTAATTGCTGGGTCTTTACATCTCCATGCCTTTATCTTTTGGGTTGTACAGTGGTGCCACTAGTTGAGCTGCTGTCTCACAGCTGCAGTGACCTGGGTTCAATCCTGACCTCCGGTGTTGCCTGTGTGGAGTTTTCACGTTCTGTGATTGACCGGGCTTCCTCCACGTGTTCAGATTTCATCCCACGTACCAACGACATGTGGGTTGCAAGACTAATTGACCACCACAAATTGCCCCGAGTGTGCAGGTGAGTGACAGAATCTGGGAGGGGGGCAGTTGATAAGAATGTGGGGAGAACAAAATGAGATTAATGTAGATTAGTGCAAGTGATTGCTTGATGGTCAGCATAGACCTGGTGAACCAAGAATCAGTTCCTGGACTGCACAAGTATAACACGTGTCCCATAGGAATGGTTCAAGGTCATTTATCTCTCTCTCCATTACCTAATCTGATTTTGTTAGTTATTCAATGAGAGTTCCCCAGGTTGTAGCCTGTGGTCCACAGAAGTAACATGGAACACCAGAAAGTGCTGAAGCCAATGGGGCTTTAGTTCCACTCCTTCATGGCTCAATATGATGCATTCATGCATCTGCGGCCAGATCATAAGACTGCCAGAACACTAGACTAGACTTTGGCTCCAGGCCACTTCTTGCTGTCAGGGATATTGAATCGTTGCTGCATTAAGTGTATTTGGATAGGGAACAGATTCCATGCGATAGTGGAGATGGGGCAGAATTTCCTTGTACTGTCACTTGCTTTTAGATATTAACCAGGAAACTCCTTGGCCCTTAAACAACTAGTGCTGAGATTGCAGCAGAGTGCACCAATGGTTGCATATCCATCCACAGCTCCTCATAAACAGCCCAAGTTTGTTTGAAAGGAAAAGTTGGCTCCAGTTCCAAACTCCAAAAACAAAATCTACACGTGATCAGATTCTTGATCTTTAATCATCAACATCCAATCCACAAGGACAGGATTTGACAGAACTACTGATATAATTTCCAACCCATCAAGAGCTGGCTCTGCTGACAGATGGCTAGCAATCAGTTTATCCTGGAGTCTCCAAGAACTGAAGATTAATCACCTGGACATTGCTGTGAACGAACCAGGAGAAACATCAAGGGACAAGATTTTCTTTCTGTACTTTTCACTGGCTTTAAAATGAGATGAAGTGGGGTGGTTGGGGATAAGAGTTCATGTGATGAAATGTCTAGGAATGCATCCAACCAGACTGGCAGCCCTGAACTCAGTGGGAATTGCTGTAAATCAATGCACCCACTTCAGACACAGCTGTGGGCAGCAGAGGCTTGAAGTATGGCACAGACACCAGGTCCTAGACATACATTTGGATTCCTTTTAACAGCAGTAACTCTTGTTGTCCTTTGCAAGTGAGAAATTAGGATGTCATCCTGCAGATAGGAAGGAGACAAAGACAGTTGGAGTTTTCAAGTACAATAGATTTTTGCCAGGTTCGAGTATTGGGGAAGAGGCTTCTGGTCAAACAAATGGGTAAAAGACTACCATTAGAAACTTAATATCTAACATTTTGGTGTTGACCTGTTAGCTAGTAAAATCTGTTCTGCCATTCTGTCAGATCATGGCTAGTCCGTATCTCAAGTTAATTTCTCTACCTAAGCCTCTTCCCCAATACTTGAACCTGGCAAAGATCTATTGTACTTGAAAGCTCCAATTGTCCCCTGCATTGAGAGTGTCTTAAAGGTGGAATGAGTGAATGAGGCAAAGCAGTTTCTAAAAGGATGAAAAACACGATGATGCTGGAGGAACTCAGCAGGCCAGGCAGCATCCGTGGAGAAAAGCAGGTGGTCAACGTTTCAGGTCAGGACCCTTCTTCAGGACCCTCCTTCCTGAAGAAGGGTCCTGACCTGAAACGTTGACCACCTGCTTTATTCCACGGATGCTGCCTGGCCTGCTGAGTTCCACCAGCATCATTGTGCTTTTCATCTAAATTCCAGCATCTGCAGTCCTTTGTTTCTCCAGTTTTTAAAAAGGAGTTTCAAAAGAATTGGGACCAGAAATGGCTGATACTATATAAAAAAAGCACCAAAAACATTATCTTTCTTTTTCTGCATTTTAAATAAACTTTGTCTATGGTGTCAGACAAACATGTTTATGGGCATGGGTTTAGAGCCACATATAATGACCAAGAGATTCTGCTGATGACCAATCACCCAAGTTGGTAAATCAGCTCCTGATTCACCCAGTTTCTTCAATGAGTGGGTTCCCAGTGCAACTTGCCCTGGGGATAAAATGGCTGGGAATTTTGCAGTGAGACCCAGCACAGCAAAGGACCTTTCCAAGCATCATGTAGTGGAGGCTGAATAGCATAACCACAGAATTGCTTTGCCAAGCCCTGTCCAGAGATTTAACTGGATTATTAAAACTGGCGAAAAAGACTGAATGCTTTGGCGTGTCTATGACAAATACAAAAAAAAATCAAAACTAAAAATTATAAACGATTAAATCAACATTATTAAATAAATTACCTTATACTTATCCTTCTACCCCATGCCATTTCAACTCATTCATATGAATGGAGTTGCTTTCTTGCACAAGGTCTGACCTGGCACAGGTTCAGAGTGCCGTTTTCCCAGCATAAATGCTAGAAAGCTGACGGAGGTTTGGCTCCCCTCCAACACGGGAGTACTAAAAACAAATCTCCATGAATCCTTAGAATGGAAGTTCTTATTTTATACAATTAACTCCACAGAAGGGAGACATTCAGCACATCAGGTCCATCCCAGTGTCCTGGGGAGCAATCCCATTAGTCCATTTTCCCTACTTATTTCCCTGTACGTTTTTCTCTCTCACACGTATCAACTCCCTTTTGATCCCTTTTGCCATTAACCTTCACGAGGGCTAATTTACAGTTACCAATTAACCTACCAGCACTTCTTCGGGATGAGAGGGGAAAACAGAGCATCTGGAGGAAACCCAAGGAATAAATGTGCGATCACTGTGCACTGGAGGTCAGGATTAAACCTGGGTCCCTGGAGCTACGAAGTAGCAGCATTAACTGCTGTGCCACTGGGCTACTCGCATGCAAACCTTTACCCTGATTATGTAGATAAATGCTGGCAGTTCTGTACGGAATTGCCAATATTTCTTCTGAAAATTCAGACCAATGCTCCAGACGAGGATTCAAGGTCTTCAATAATATCATATTGAAATATTACAATGACATAATTTGAAAATGAAAAAGTTGAGCAGAGGAGAGAAAATATGCAGTGGAGCCACAGGCAAAGGTAGAAGACGGAGCTTCAACTTCAGCTTCTGAGTAGACTTTGGTACCTGATAAATGAGGCTCCTTAGTTAACCCACCATGTTCTCCTAGTTTCCTGTTGGATAATGTATTTTTTTTACACTCATTTATAATGCTATCAGTTTAATTTTAAGGGTATATATTGCCATGGATAGCTGCAGAACTTTTAAACCAAATAATTAAGAATAATCTGAATTGTTTTGATTACCCTTTTCCAACTGGTACTTACAGAGATGTGGACACATCAGATTGCTCATTTGCCGAGACATTAATTACTTAAACTGGTTATTGGAGTGTGGCAGTTATTTTAAGGTGTGACGTACATCCAGAGTTTTAATTACATAGTTAGCTAGAGAGATAACAGATATACTGCATCTTTTTGTGCTGGTTTCCAGCAGAAAGGAGCAATAAACTAAAATCTTCATTCATTTAAAAATAATTCAGTCAATTAGCCTGGGAAGATAAAAAAAACACAAGATGAAATGAAGCAGGTCAAGGAAGGCAATAATGGAATCCATCAGCCTTAATTGGTTTGGACTGAGAGTGGCTACATCAGCAAGAAGCTAAAGGGTTTAAAACTCTTTCAAGAATATAAATGCATTTTTTGGTGATCAATCAGAATGCAAGGAAATGTCATAGCAGTAATCGGGTTATAGCATGAGCACTGCATCAACAAGCTGCACATCTTGCAATTCATTAGTTCAATTCGTTAATAATCCTCAAGCTATAGAAAAAAAAACGCAGGCTTCACAGAAAAAAGTGTTTCACAAAACTTTATCTTTTGGTCCAGAGAGGGGTGTAGTGCTTATGTCATTGTTGTCATGGAAACATTACATACACTTCAATAAATGTCCTGTCACAAAACAATTTGCAATGACTGCAGCTGGGATGGCAATAGAGTACGATGCACTTGGTTTCAGTAATCTTAGACACAGAGAGAATCATCACCAAATTTTTCTCTTGCCAGGAACCCAAACCAACTCCTAACCCAGCCTAACACAGATATTGTTTGTCCTATCTGTACCTCTCACTCAAACTTCTCTGCAACTTAAAACTAATTTGCTTTTCTCTCTTTTCCAGAACTGATGGAGGATCTTTGATCTGAAACTTTAACCCCATTTCTCTCTCCATATTGTTGCTGACCCATTGAGTGTTTCAGATTTCTAGCATCTGCAAGTTTTTTTAATCTTCATTTACATGTGAACAGTTTTAACCTAAGGCTTTGCTAACATCGTGACCAGTCTCCTTTCCGAAATTGCAATATTCAATGTCAGGAACAAAGAACTGATCAGCTCAGTAACACCCAGCAGTTGTTTACTTTGCAAAGTAACTCAGAAAATATCCTCTTCAGCAGATCTGTTGCAGCAACACAAACTTGACAGATCCTGTACTATTTTTGGGTGACAAACTCACTTAACATTAGGAATAATTAAGGTAACCTTTGGCATTATTAATTCAACAGAAATCAAATCGTGGCAAGTAATGATGACAATGTCAGTGATCACTTATGGTCTGATCTTGTTTTGGAAGATTACAAAATGATGGTGGTGATACACAAGCACAAAATCAACCTGATGACTAACCACTTTGCCTCAGAGACCTTTCATGTGCTAAAAGATCAATCAAATCACATTCAACTACTGAATTATTGAGCACCTAGACATTTGGCCTTTTTGAACTGCAGGCCATTTACATTAAAACAACCCACAAAACAGACTGAAGAACAAGGTGACATTGAAGCAAAAGACACAGTAATTTGATAAAGTGGTTCAAATTGCAGACAAAATCCATCTGGAATGTTATTGCTCTTCTCCCTAGTAGTTTGTACAATGATCAAGTGCACAATCCTAACCGAAAACTAAATTCACCAATACAGCACTCCCACTTTACTTTGAAGCTAATTTCTCATGCCAACTTTCCAACCCAATTCCTTTAACTCAATGATCAGAAATGTGATCTGCCCAGGTTAGTACTCATGAGGAATGAAGGACTTTTAATGAACAAGACTTAATGCTAGTGAGTGAACCCCTTCACAACAATATTCAGCAACAGGTACATTTTCTTTGTTAATGAGAATAACGTTGTAACTTTGTTATTTTGACTGAGATGGGCACTCAAATTTCTCTTTTAGGTCATGGCACTAGCATACATCAACACTGCCTCCAGTGTTTTCACCAGAGATACACTTACCATCTTCATCAAGCTATATATTTCCAATAATTTGTATTGTAATTGCATCACCAGTTACTTTTTTTCCTGTAACTTTTTGATCCCACACCTTGGTCAATCAAGTGCAGACTACGTTTCACACAGCAGCAGAGAATGTTGTTGATTAGAGTTCCAATGCACTTACCTACAGAGAAGAAAAAAGGACAGGGTTTCAATGATCTAATCAGGAACCAAAATAATCACTTCATGCAATCAACAAATTAGAATTGGCTGAAAGAGATTTGCACAGAACAAACAACACATTTCAGGTCTTTGGATTTATAATTGGGCTGTTTCAGTGGATGTGGTTAAATAAAATGTCTAAGGGCTTTGAGAATGAACTGATGGTTCAAAATAATCTTTTAAAATAAATATTATTAGACCATATTGCTATTTGACGAGTTAATAGGTAAAACACTTGAAGATAGTTGAGAAGTAAACCTCAAACAAGACTCCAGTCCAAATGGCTTCTGAGTGAAAGCCCCAGTAGATTATTGGCTAATGAGATATAAACAGCAGTGGGATAATGTCATGATCACCTAGGTAACAGATGTCACCTCTCAGAAGCTCCCTCCAAATCTCCTCATAAATAGAAGGCAGCAAAAAGTTATTTAATTATTTGGCTATTTCACATTCCATTTGGTTTGTATCACGGTGACTACAGAACAGCAATAAACAGGGTTTAACAATTATTTGCTGCCACAAAATATTAAGTATTTTGATGAGACCACAAACAATTAATGAATTATAACCTTCTGTATTAACATTTTGCAGAGATAATTTTAGTACAAATGATATAACTGAAGGTCAGGGTTATATCATACAAAGGGACAATGGTGAATAATGTCATTATGCTACAGTTAACTTACATTTCTGTCCTCATAAAATGCAGTCTCTGTATCTTCATTCATAGTCAACAGAGTCAAACCCTGTATGCAGGGCAAGTTAGACTGACATGGCTTTTTGTGATCTACCAAATCCCTCCTGTGAGGTCAGCACTCTTTAACTAAAGCTGTTGAAAAGTACTTCTTTTCATGACTGAAATAATGTTGAATGCATGCAATTAATTTGCTTAGCTGCAAATTTTAAAAACTAAAACTCACCATAAAAAATATTATGCAAGGGATAATATTTGAGAGTTGGAGTTGCAGAATCAGCATTAGAGTCATAGAGCATAGGGACAGTCTCCTCAACCCATGGTGCCTATGCCGATCATCGTGTCTCCCCACTTGCCTGCATTAATTCCATACCTCTCTAGCCCTTGCTCGTTTAAGTGCCTGTCCAGATCAGATGCCTCTTAAATGTTGTTCCTGCCTCCACCACCTTCTCTGGCAGCTCACTGCAGACACCAACTACTCTTAGTGTGAAAAATTTACACCTCAGATCCCCTTTAAACATCCTTCCTCTCACCTTAAACCTATGCCATCTAATTTTAGACACCCCTACACTGGGAAACAGACCCTATTGCTTTCCATAATCTTATATACCTCTATCATGTCAACTCTCAGTCTCCAGGCTTCAGGGGAAATAGATGCTGCCTATCCAATCTCTCCTTGTATCTCAAGCCTGCCAAATCAGACAACTAGATCAGTTCGGTTTTTGGTCGGTGGACTGAAAGTACAACAAATCAGGATGACACTTGAAACCTCATCTCTGAATCAGAAGTCTCTGGCCTCAACCACAGTGCAACACAAATCAAAACTGGCATCAGTGAAGAACCAAAGGACTGCTTCTTTGGATCAGATGTGAAACAGAGCCCCTACGTGTGCTCTCTGGACTAAAAAAAATCCACTGGCACTATTTGAAAAAAAAGTTATTCCCAATATCCTGGCTAAGCCCTCAAACAACATTGTTAAAACAGAAGACCACCAGTCCTGATAAAGGTTCTTCAACCTAAAACATTAACTCTTTCCACAGATATTTCTTGACCTGCTGAATGCTTCCAGCATTTTCTGTTTTTACTTTTATTTCAGATTTCCAGCATCTGCTTTTTTTTTGATATTCACAAGAGCATTGATTACAGCAATTAAAATAAACAAAAACTACACATCCCTCCACAAATGCTACCTGACCTGCTGAGAACTTCCAGTACTTTCTGGTTTTGCTATTAGTAACATATTATCTAATTATTATCGCATTGCTGTTTGAGGGGCACAAATGGCTGCCACATTGCCTACATTACAATGGTGATTCCACGGCAGTGATACTTAACTGGCTTTAAAATACTTTGGAAGATCCTGAGGCCTAGGAAGATCCATATACTATATGCAAGTCATTTCTTTCTCCGGCCATCATAATTATTGGTGAAGGTTGGAGATGGAAAGGAGTCAAAGCAGGAGGTTTTTTTCCTCTTTCATAAAATTCATTCACCAGGATCTGCATTTTGTAGGTGAGGATGGGCATTTAATGGTTTTCCCTAATTGCTTTCAAGATAACAGTGAGTTGCCTTTGTGAAACTGCAGTTCTTCTGGTGAAGGTATTCCCTAATATGGTGTTGGGTGGGAATTCCAGGATTCTGATATGTGCCTGCTGTTCCTGTTTTCCCCTCAAGCGTGTGATGCTGCAAGTTTGAGAGATGCTGCTGAAGGTTGGAGAATTCGATGTCAAGTTCTGCAGGCTGCAAATGTGCTCAGATTAAAAAAACATGTTGTTTCTCAAGCTTACTTTGGATCTCATTTTAACACTGGAGGACACAAGACAGAGAGGTCAGGGTGGGAGAGTGCCTTTGGTTTCTCCAATTATAGAGTGGGGCTGTATTGTGAACACTGACTGCAGTACCCTAGATTGGAAGAAGTGCAAAGTTTCCCAGACACCGGAGTAGTCCTAGTGGACTGCCTGGTAGCAAAAATGCAATATCATCATTCAAGAAATGAGGGGAAAAAAAGGAAAATATGACTAGTTAGCCTGATATCAGGTGTCAGAAGAATGTTGGAGTACTTTATTTAGGATAGGGTGACAATGCATTAACGGTTAGGCAGAGTTAATGAAAAGAAAGGTGTTTGACAAATCTAGTTTTTTTTAGGAAAGAACTTGGAAAAATGAGTCATGGGGTTGGAGGTGATATGCTGGTGTGGGTTTACTGGTAAATCTTTGTAGCATTAGCTCCTAGGCTAGATGTGAAGATCAAATCTATCTCTAGAATTTCAGACGTTGACTCACCAAACCCTGTACCATGGTGGCAAGATTTCCTTACTCTTGTGACAATCCCTTACAATAATGGCTATCCGTCATTTGCCTTTCCAGTTGCTTACTGTACCCACTTACTAAGTTTATGATGTACAAGGACACTGAGATCTCCATGCACCAATGTTTAATATTTGTCCCCATTTTAAAAAGATTCTCTTTACCTATCCAAATAACCTTACAGCTGTTCACCTTACTCTCCATTTGCCATTTTCTCACACACTCACCTAACATATCATTACATAACCTACGCAAAGCCTAGAGGTTTAATCCTCACAAGTTTTTCATGTCTTTAGCAATATCTTTAAGAGCTACATTGAACAAACATCATAATAATTACCTTGTCTCAATCCACAGCATTTCTGGAGAACGTTCAGTTAACTACACCAATGAATATTGCAGCATGTCCAGAAAATGTTACTGCACTTAAATAAGGCAACAACTCAATTAACATGTCATGTTTTATAATGAAACGTGGAGAGCAATGTAATTAAAATGCAGTCCCTTTGGGATACTTGGATCAAGGTCAACAAAACTTATTTAAGTACATGTTGGAGCTTGGCATATCAGATTGTCCTTTTGCATAAATAGTCCACAGCTTCCTTCAAGCTCCAAAACCATAAGAGGAAACAGGAAAAGTGGTGGTGTGAAAATTAATAGAAAAGAAGGTTGATTATCACGAGAAGAAACATGTTGACTCTCCTAGTTAGGATGTTTACAGAGCTGAGTTATCCATTAAAAATCACTGGCTAACCACAGTTACCTGGTTTTAGTCACATCCACAATGTTCAATTGCACATACCATGCTTATGAGTATTGAAGCCCCGTACCCAACAACAATGCCTTTTTTCCTGATACTTTTGTATTAATCAGAAATGTAGTTAGCACAAATGTACTGAATAATGTTTTGGACCACAAGTAAATGATGTGTGATGGTTGGCAGGAGGATGGATGGCATTACACAAAGAATCGCCGCTCCTGTTGTAACTCCCACTCTGACCTGGACTCCTAAAATATGAGACCTCATCAATAGCAGGGAATTATTTCCCTCTACAGAACAAAAAGGCGGCTGCAAACATTAGTCACCCTCCACACCTGCATGTCAGACTGCATCTATGGAAAAAGAAACTGAGTTCCTGACTCAGGTCGAAAACCCTTCATCAGAACTGAAATTATCTCTGAAACATTAATGTTAATATTAATGGAAACATTAATTCTGTTTCTATTTCCACAGATGCTGTCTGACATGGTGAGTGTTTCCAGCATTTTGTTTTTATTTCAGATTTCCATCATCTGTGATTTTTTTAACCATTTCCAAATAGTCCATTGTTTATACTCAACAGTGGGAAACTTAGTGCACAAACTGCCTCAAAAATCAGCCGCCTATGATTCTGCAATTTGGATAGTCAGTTTGCTCGTCATCCACTACAATACCTTTACTACCTTTGTTCCCTGTAGATTTTCCACATGAGATTGGAACCCTGTTCACCAAAAACACCATGAGTGAAGAAATGCCAGTGACAATGAGAGTCAGGGAGTAAGCTGTCAGCACAAGCTAGTGGAGAGTAAGGAGGTCAGCATCACCTGGGAAAATGAGCTGAGTATTGACATGAACGAAAGGGAAGAAGAAAAATCAGTATTGAGACATATATCCAACGAGGAAGAGGTTTTGTTTTACAAGAGAGTGTAGCGACTCACCTTCCGAGCAAGCGAACTGGCTCGGCGGTCGGGTCGCGCATCGTCGGAGCAGCGAGGCCCAAGATGGCGCTGGGCCTTCGTCTTCCCCGAGCGACAGGGAGAACCCGTGTGCGGGAAAAGTTTGATGATGTAGTGCATACGTCATTTCCGTTTTCGGTGGGCGGGAACCGTTCCTCTTAAAAGGCCCGCGCAAGGCGGGAAGATAAATCAGTTTTGTTCTGCAGCTCATCGACTAGTGTCTTACTTTCGCATCACGGTAGCAGCCGCTACAAGAGCACCTTTCACCTGCTTAATGTAACTCCTACTGCAGACTAAATGCCCAAGAAGATGTAACATTGTTGAGAACCAGGCACACCAAATCACTCTGCTGTCCAAAATAATCACAAGTTTCAAGTAATGGAAGTGCCTCAAGAAAGCAGGGGGTGAAAAAGGTACACCAGCAAAACTGGGAGAATGAGATGATTGTCAACACCATACAAGGAAAGTGAAAAAAATGTTAAGTACTGCCCAGGAAAAGATCGGGCAATGTCATTGGGGAGAATGAAGTCAACACAAACTAAAAAGTGAGAGGTTTATCAGTATCAATCCAGGTTAAGGAGAGAGTCAAATTAACCAAGAAAAGAAACGAGGGTGTGCACTCAGACCAGGAGAAGTGAGAAGAGACAATGAGTGAGGGGCGTTCTGACATGAATCAGAGAGAGGAGGGGGGAGAGTCGAGTGGGGGGAGACATAGAAAGAAAATATTGGCGTTAAACAGCCTGTATGGCGATCTTCCTTAATGCAGAGCTGTATCATCTCCTCATGGGTCAAGTTGAAAATACAAGTCGAAAAAAAATTTGCACTTATTTCCTCACCAACCCCCAACCAAAAGAAATTCCAAGAGAGTGAATTTTATTCCATATCTCAAATTTTTGGTAGTGATCTGTGACTTCTGAAAGGGCGAATTTCTGTTACTCAAATGGTTGTAACTCGGGGTGGGGGGGGGGGGGTTCACTGTAATGCCAAAACTAACCATGGCAAATGAACAAGTGCCACGATGCATCAGCATGGATGTATATTGACCCTCCAGGGAGAGTACAAGGAGAGGGAACATGTACCAGAGAGTACAAGGTGTGCCCAAAATCAGTGAGTGAGAATGGTGGCAGCATGAATCAATGGGAGAGAAAAGAATATCATGCTGAAGTAGAGTGAAGAATAAACCAGCATGAACTTGGCATATAAGTGGCTTGGATTCGGGAGAGTGAGCACTGGATCAATTAGTTGTCTCCTCTTCAATAAATGTCAGTGTTGGATCAATTTAAGTATAATGGAGAGATACTCCTTTACCAGCTGTTAACTGACAATATATCAAATAAACAATTCATTTGAGACAGACTGCTTCAGGAATAATACTAGTTGGAAATTTGGTTTCAGAATGTGAATGACTTGTGTAAATAATGTTGGTTTAAACCATGCCAGATTTTCATGTCTATTCAGTCTTGGATTATACAGTACCACTGAAATGAGCATTTTACAATTAGGTGTCATTAAATAAATTAGCTTCATCTGGGGAAGTATGCACTTAATTTTTTTCCAACTCTCCTCAGCTCCCTGAAAGACTAAGATTGATCCCAATCCAATATGTTGCTGTGTTATGTTCCAAATGCAAGCTTTAAAAGCATGGTATCTGATTTTCAGACTTAAAAACATCACCAAGATCCCACACTTGCTGCAGTGTGAGACCAAAAAAATTCTTCCTCACTTGAGCTGAATGATTATCATCTGCCACTGTCACCAAAAATCCTGTCAGAATTCAACACCCGACTGAACAGAGAAAGAAATCTGTCTACCAGAAGAATTGTGCACACTTGATAAGCACTGATAGAGCTCTTACTGGCTCATGGATTCTGCTACTACAATTACATCACATTATCTGAACAGGCTGTTGATACCTTCCCTTTCCTGCAAATATTCACAAACCATTCCATGGAGCATTTTTTGTACATTGTATATGGACAAACCTCATCATTCAACATCATAGAACAGAAGAGAACATTCTCCAAACATGCAAGTAATTATCTCATTGCTGTTTTGTGGGACCTATCTATATGCAAGTATTACAATGTGACTAATGTATGGGCTATAAAATGATCTAGGACATTCCAAAGTGGTCCATGCATCATACAGAACACTCAATAGAAAGTAAATTCAAGTTTAACAACGAGTACTGATTGGAAGAGCATGGACTCGGCAAAATGAACTAAGTCGTCAGAATAGCTGCAGAAGTGGGTCAGGCAAGAGGTGAAGTACCATCTACTCCAGTAGAACCACTACCTCTTAGCACCAGAGACCTGGGTTCAATCCTAACCTCAGGTGCTGTCTGTGTGGAGTCTGCACATTTTCCCTGTGACTGCATGGGTTTCCTCCCACATCCCAAAGACATTGGTAATTGGTTTATTATTGTCACATGTACTGAGACATGGTGAAAAGCTTGTTTGCTTGCCATCCAGACAGATCATTCTATACACAAGTATATCAACGTAATACAAAAGGAAAAAAACAGAATGCAGAATGTAGTGCTACAGTTACAGAGAAAGTGCAGTGCAAGGACCATGACAAGGTAGATTGAGAGATCAAAAGTTCACGTTAAGCATGTCGGAGGTCCATACAAGTGTCTGATAACAGTGGGATAGAAGCTGTCCTTGAGCCTGGTGGTACGTGTTCTCAGCTTTTGTATCTTCTGCCCAGTGGGAGGGGGAAGAGATAATGACAGGGGTTAATTATTCCTAGTGTGGCGGTGAGTGTTCAAATCTGGGGATCAGGGCAGGAGGGAGTTGTTAAAAATGTGGGATTAATGTAAGATTAGTGTAAATTGGTGGTTGATCATCAGTGCAGACTTGTATAATTCTACATAATGGCTCCACATAAAAAATACCTCAAATCCTTCTGTTAGCTGAATGAGAAGGCACAGAAGGAGGAACAGTCAGGAACCTCACTAGTTTAAAAAAAAAGGCTAGAAGTCTGTGCATTTTGCAACAATGGGATCATAAGAGAGTTTTAAAAAAATATGGGACTGTAAAGAAAACACATGAAACCAGGAGAGCAGAAGAGGAAAGATATGGATGAACTGAGAGGAAACAGGAAGCCTTATCCTGAGAGAAAATACGAATTCTAAAGACTGGTTCAAGTCAGTTAGAACCAGTGCAATACATACAAATGTCAAACATGAACTGTCAAGCCTCTAATTATTTAGAAGAGGGAAACGCATCTTGCCTCAACTGAACACAAGATGGCAACAAAGCACCAATGAGTGCCCCATTATGTTGTGACTATAAGGGAAATAATTATTCCAACATTCATGTAACACTATTTTCTTCCATTATCAACATTCCACTGAGATGTCCAGAGTGGGCTGATGAAGAAGGATCTGTAGACTACAGACCAGACCAGTAATATAGGATTGCCAACACTGATTGACACATTTCTGGAGGTTTAATTACATCTCCTTCAGAATTGCTATCAGGATAAGCAGCTTTTTCCTTTTTTTTAATTCAGCAACAAAATCATTGAAATATTTTTTCTTAAAAAGACAGCATTTGTGTTGATGATTTTTCTCCTTGGTTGCTCGTAGTAGTGCCCAGGAGTTCAATCTTTACTTCCTGAACACCTCCGACCTTCATGGCTGATCCAAAGCTCTCAATAAATATTCTGTTTGTTCAATTTCAAAAGACTGATAAATTCTCAAATCAGTCTCAATGAGCTAGCATTTATTCGTATCATTTTGTCTCCAGTCTGAGAGATTTTTACAAATGATCTTGCAACCTTCCCCAGAAAAAGTAGCATTTGGCCCATAATTTTTCCAAGCAGTATCAACTATAATTAGCTATTTCAAAGATGAAATAAGTAAGTTGGGCCATGAGTGACAACAAAGGATAAATGATAATGAATGAACAACCCATTTTACACCCCACCAGATTTGCTTGACTTTACTGGGGGACAAAGCGAACACATTGTAACTCATCAGCATTTATTTTTGCCAAATTCCACCACTAATAATTGGTAAAAATCACACAGTGAATACATGTCATAGAAGGGTGGGAAGGAGGGGAAAATTGTCTCAATTATTTTCATTATTGACTGGCTTTATTTTTTTTTAATTCCAGTGCAAAGATTTAGAATGTTTTCAATATGCATGGACTGTTCCCAATGAGTAATGGTCATCACCCACTCAACAAATGGCTCCCTTGCAAAAGTCAGTACAATATTTGTTTGTAATTTCTCCAATCCCATTCAACTATAAAAGTCTCTCTATTTCCAAGGTTCTCAGACCATTTGCATGTGTGTGAAATTTTCATACAACTGCATGATAGATGTTTTCTCTGTAACAGTATAGAGAAGGATGGTACACGTGCCACAGACTTCAAGAGCTCTCCATTCACAATAGGGGTACAATGTTAAGAATCAGATTTATTATCACTGACATATGTCATGAAATTTGTTGTTTGTGGCAGCAGTACAGTGCAAAGACATAAAAGCACTACAAATCACTAAACAGATAGATAGATAGATAGATAGATAGATAGATAGATAGATAGATAGATAGATAGATAGATAGATAGATAGATAGATAGATAGATAGATAGATAGATAGATAGATAGATAGATAGATAGATAGATAGAGCGGCAAAAATGGAATAACAAAGTAGTGTTCATGGACTTTTCAGAAATCTGACAGCAGAGGGGAAGAAGCTGTTCCTAAATCATTGATCGTGGGTCTTCAGGCTCCTGTACCTCCTCCCAGATGGTAGTAACGAGAAGAGGGCATATCCCGGATGGTGAGGGTCCTTAGCGATGGATGCTACCTTCATGAGGCAGTGCCTCTTGAAGATATCCTTGATGGTGGGGAGGGTTGTGCCCGTGATGGAGCTGGCTGAGTCTTCAACCCTCTGCAGCCTCTTGCAATCCTCTGCTTTGGAGCCTCCATACCAGGCGGTGATGCAACCAGTCAGAATGCTCTCTACCACACATCTATAGAAATTTGCAAGAGTCTTTGGTGACATATCAAATCTCCTCAAGCTCCTAACGAAGTAGAGCCACTGGCGTGTCTTCTCCGTGATTGCATCAATGTGTTGGACCCACGATAGATCTTCCGAGATGTTGATACCCAGGAACTTGAAGCTGCTCACCCTTTCCACCGCTGATCCCTCAATGAGAACTGGTGTGTGTTCTCCCAACTTCCCCTTCCTGAAGTCCACAAATCAATTCCTCAGTCTTGCTGACGTTGCGTGAGGTTGCCATTGCAACACCCACTCAACCAGCCTATCTACCTCACTCTTGTATGCCTCCTCGTCACCACCTGAGATTCTGCCAACAACAGTGGTGTCATCAGTGAATTTATAGATGGCGTTTGTGCTGTGCTTAGCCACACAGTCACGAGTGGAGAGAGAGTGGAGCAGTGGGCTAAGCACGCATCCTTGAAACGTGCCTGTGTTGATACAAAATGTCAGAATACTAAGAAATGGTGATACAGTTTCAAGAATTCTTTAGAAGCAATTAAAGTTAATTAGGAACAACTCCCAGGCAGGAAGAGTTAAAAACAACAAATTAGTTTGGGTGGAGAGTCTATTCTGGAATATTCTTCTGTTCATCCATGCTCAAAAATGAAACTGGTGTGGATGATCAAGGCCCACATTGTTTTGAAGCAAGGGCTGATGTGTGTTTCTAATAGACCCCCAAAATCCAAGTTTTCTTTACCTTGTTTCATCTCCCACACAAACTTGACTAAACTAGACTGGGTTGAAGTTTGAAAGTCTTGTATTAACATCCTTAATTCTTGTTTGTCTCAAAAACGCATTTTAGACCCATATTAATGCTGTTCATTCCGGGGCAATGAATTGCTATCACATAAAACTATTGCACAGCAAAACCGGCAGAACAGCCAGTTGGAATCAATACAAGCTTAAAAATATCAACATTCGATGCTGATGTTACCTGATACATTTTGCAAATAATTAAAAAATCTATCATCAATGAAGTAATTACAGAGTCAGAGTTGTGCAGTGCAGAAACAGGCTCTTCAGCCCAATTTATCCATGCCAACCATGTTGCCTACCTGAGTTAGTCCTATTTGCCTATGTTTCGTCCATATCCCTCTGAATCTTTCCTATCCCTGTACCTGTCCAAATATCTTTTAAATGTTGTAATTGTACCCGCATCTACCACCTCGTTCCAAATACCCACCACCCAATGCAAATATAACTTGCATTGATATAGTGGCCTTCATGAGCTCAGAATGTCCCTAAGTGCATTGTAACCAATACTTTGAAGTTGAGTCACTTGTAATACTGGGAAATGCTGAAGCCAATCTGTGGACAGCAGAATTCCCATAAGCAGCAATGAGATAATCTAAAATCAATGAATAGAGTTATCTAGTCATTATGGATAAAATATTGCCCATAATACTCAGGACAATTCTCCTGCTTTTGAAAACATTGCCATAGGATATTTAGGTTAACTGAAGAATCAAAAAGCCTCAACCAAAATATCAATAGTAAAGAATTCTTCAATACTGCAATGAAACACCAGCCTAGATTATGCCAAGATAACTTTGGAGTAGGAACTGTGCTTATAAGCAAGTTACGTTCTGATTCAATGGCACCATGGGTTTGAGGAATGATTGCCCTGCTCTGTTGTGATTCTTCCTCCAACTCTGAGGCGAGAGGGCAACCTAAGGCCATGATTTAAAACATTCTTTAACTTCTAATATGCAGAAGCATTAAGCAATCTATTCATTTTATTTTTTAACATTTCATGGTCTTTGTAAAACAAATTGAGAGCAGAACAGCCAGTACATTCTGCCCTGTGCTTTGTGCAGAACAAAACATTTCAGAATGAGTCATGCGTATCATGTTTAATGTAATACTGCTTAATCAAACATTATTCAGCACATTTGAAAATGCTTTTACTACTTGTCCATCGTCAGTGTGAAATGTTTTTGCTAAATTGCATTTAGGATATAACTTATATCTTTGTTGCGCAGTACTAGATTGAAAACATACAATATTTTGAAGAGAAATTAAAACTGACATGCCATTATCCATGAGGGAATGTATACAATAATTATTATTTCATTGAATACAATGTCTCTTATACTGATGACTTAAACCAAACAAATAATTCAGAAACTGAACAGCAAGACTCAAATTCCAATATTAAACAAATGCCCATTAATTACAAAATATAACTTCTGTTAATCAATGGATTCTTCTTTGAAATCAGAATTCATCTCCAACAAGGGAGTCTAACCAATCTCCTTGACATATAAGGGCATTAAACCAACATCCACAACCTGGGGGCACTTCTGACCGGAAATTTAACTGGACCAGTACATAAAAACCATGGCTATAAAAGGTCCATGGCTGGATATTCTGTGGCAAGTGACTCACCTCCTGACTCCCTAAAGCCTTTTTACCATCCACAACGTACAAGTCAGGAGTGTGATATAATTCTCTCCACTGCCTGGATTAGTGTAGCTCCAATAATGTTCAAGAATCTCAAAAGATGATGTTGCCATCACACCCATCACTTTAAACATTTAATCCCTTCACCACTGTGTGTACCAGCTGCAAGTTTCACTGCAACAGTGGTCAAGGTTTCATTACCAACACTTCCCAAACCCACAGGCTCTACAGCTAAGATACAGTAGTACACACATAACAGCATTATATCATTTCCTAATCCCTCTTGGTCACACACTATGTCGACTTGGAAATATAATAACGTTCATTGGTTTAAAATTTTGGATTTCTATTTCAAACACCTCTACATGAGTGTCTTCGCCACGCAGATTACAGCAGTTCAATAAACTGATTCTATCAACTTCGCGTAGGCAATTTAGATTTGCCGATAAATGATATCAGCAACTGCAGCCAAATCCTGTAAATGAGTGAAAAACAAATCTCAAATCTGTGACGAGGTGTCTGGGAGGAATCCAAGGATGAAACCAGAAACAAGCTGCAACAGGAATACTGCCCCACCTTGCTGCTTCTGCTCTTGCAGGCATAGCAAAATCTATTGGATCCCTACAGACAACTTTGAAGGATCACCATGAAACACAGTCGTATGATTGCCTTTCCCTGGGCTCAGAATCCTTCAAAAAAAAAACACACGCAAATGCTGTCAATTTGTAATAAGAACAGATAATGTTAGAAATACTCATCAGGCAGTAGCTGTGAAGAGAAAAAGTTAATATTCCAGAACAATGACCTTCCAGGTCTCTCCACAAATGCTGGAGACACAAGAGACTGGAGTCTGGAGCAACATGCAAAACGCTGGAGGAACTCAGCAGGTCAGGTAGCATCTACAGAGCAAAATGACAGTCGACGTTTCATGTCAGAACCCTCCATCTGGAAGGGAAGAAAGCAGGGAGAGAACCAGTGTAAAAAGGTGGAGCCTCACCTTCAGCCCTTTGTCATTTCCACCCATCACCTCCCAGCTCCTGACATTACTCCCACTTCATCGATAATTCCTTTCCTGCCACCGATGCTGCTCAACCTGCTGAGTTCTTAAAGCAGTTTGTTGCTCCAGATTCCAGCTTTTGCTGTCTCGTTTCTTTATTCCCACTTTCTCCACTTCCTCAGCGGCCTATCACCCCCTCACCTGGATCCACCTATCACTTGCCAGCTCTTGCTCCACCCCTTCCCCCCGCCTCTTATACTGGCCATCTCCCTTCTTTCTTTCGTCCAAATGAAGGGTCCCGACCTGAAACGGTGACTGTCCATTTCCCTCCATAGATGCTGCATGACCTGCTGAGTTCCTCCAACACTTTGTGTGTTGCTCCACAGACCTGATGAATGCTTACAGCATTCTTTATCATCTCAGGAAGCATCACCTTTGACCAAATTTTATATGTGTTCTTCCCAATCTAGTTACCATTGTGCTTGTTTCCACACTCCTCTGTTCCATTTGTATGCTAGTCACTTCTCAGCCCACTTACATCGCTATCTTTTGTTCTTCCCTCCCCCATCTCCTTTGCCTGACTGTATTTGTGTCGAAGTTGATCATATCCAAAATCTAACAGTTCTGACAAAAAAAATTATCAACCGAGAAAGACCAAGATGTTTCCTACTCCACCATTGCTGCCTATTCATTCACAATGTGAGGTTATCACTTGCAAAATCAGCAATGAATCCTGTTGCTTAATTACTTGAGTGGATGGTGGTGAGCTGTCTTCTTGAATTTCTACAATATTTATGGTTTAGTACTCCCAGCGGGCTATTGGGTCAGGAATTTCAGAACTTGCAGCTTCGGGTGATATGCAACTTGAATGGGGACATACAAGTGATGATACTCCCACGTAGCGAAGGCAGTAAATGTTTAGAGTGGGGTGGATAGGGTGCGATGCAGCAGGCTGCTTTCTCTTGAATGGTCTGGGGATTCACGTGTTTTCGGAGCTTCACTTTTTGAGGGAGCTGGAGAATATTCTACCACACTTTTGTACGTAGTGGAAAGGCTTTTGGGGGAGTCATTCCCCTCAAAATACCCGAACTCGAACCAGTTCTTGCACTGCATTTGTGTGATTGGTCCAGTCCATTTTTTGATCAAAAGTGACACCTGGAATGTCGATGCTGATGTATTCAGAGATGACAAAGCCAATGAATGCCAAGGAAGCGTGGCTTGATGCCTCATTGAAGATGGGCATTGCCAGGCACTCACTAGGTCATGATGATTTTGTAGACATTTTGCAGAATGAATCAACTGGCTGAAAAATAGCTTTGAAGGTGGGAACCCTGGGAGGAGTCAAGGTAGATAACTGACTTGGCACTTCAGGCTAAAGATTGCTGGCACTTACAAATGGGGTTCTCCCACTGTTCAGATTAAAACAAATTAACCTGAGAACTGTTCATAAGCTGAATTGTTCACAAGTCGGAACTGAATAAAAATAGTGCGTGGGGAGGGGATCACAGAAATGGCTACGACAGGAGAACAAGCAGGCACCAGCCGTTCTCACTGACTTGGTGAGTGAGCGAGTGAGTCTGCTCAGTGCTCCCGGCTCCTCTCAGCTGGACCCAGCTCCCAAATGCTGTGGAAATGCCCTGTCCCACCCAGCAGAAGATGCCCACAGCTCTGCAGCAACCAGCAAATCCATCCTCATCCATCCTACTGGTCTTTCAAACACTAACCAGGGGAGGACCTGTATTAGTGTTCTCCAGCAGGACATGCAACTGGATGTAGCAGGACTGCAGAGCTCCAATCTGACCTATTGTTATTAGTATTGATTTGTTCTGACTGTAGCTTGCTGATTCTCCGAATCAGGTTTATTATCACTGACGTAGGTCGTGAAATTTGTTGTTTTGTGGCAGCAGTACAGTACAAGACATAAAAATAATTATAAGTTACCAAAAAATAAATGAATAAAGTAGTGCAGAAGAGGACTAACGAGATAGAGTTCATGGACCATTCAGAAATCTGATGGCGGAGGGGAAGAAACTATTCCTGAAACGTTGAGTGTGGGTCTTCAGCATTTTGAAGCAGTTAAGCACATATGTAACCTCACCAAGTTTAAGTACGCCAAGCACTGATCTTACCAAGTGTCCACACTCCTCAATGAAACAGGTTTGGTTCCGAGGCTTGATGCTAATAGCATAATGAGGATTATGCTATCAGATTGTGGTGGAATACAATTCTGCACCAGTAGATGGCCTGCATGGAGGTGCATTTTTGAGCAGATCAGTTCTGAATCTATACATTTAGCCAAATAGGTATCCGCAATGTGAAGAAATAAGAGGTTTATTTGAACTGTGCAGTGCGATTCCCCAAATAGTCTCATTGACAGATGCAACAGGTGCATTTATCCCTCATATTTGTCCTATCATCACCTGTCTCTGACCCAGTCAAGTCAGACCTTGTCCAGCAGTGTCACTATCAAGCTGTTCTTGGTGAGGGAGAACAGAATTTCTTCACCCTGATTATATTCTGGTTCTTGTTATCCCATGTGCTTCACCTATGTGGTATACAAAATCATGGAGTATTAGGTTTTATTTTGGCAGAGGTAAGAAAACATAGTAATCAACAGGCTGCTTCCTTGCCCGTGTTTACCTAATGCCTTGTGAATTCATTGGAAACATATTCAATACTCACCGAATCACCCTCACTCAACAGTATTGATGGGTCTATTCTGCTAGTGGGGTAGTGAAAGAATCTGAGATTGCTCGAGTTATAATAGTGTAATTGGGGTAGCTCTCCCAATATCTTCTCATCCCAAGATCTGACTGGCGGGGTATATGTTTGATACATTAAGAATTATGTCAGGTCTATGCTGTGTGATCCATTTGGTTTTACTCTCATTTCTTGATGTATTTTCTCATACATTTTATCACAAAGGAGGAGGACAGTCAACCCATTGGGTCCATGCCAGCTTTTAGTTCATTGCCAGAAGTCTCTTCCCCTGGGACCTTTTCTCTCTGACATGCCCATCAACTCCTCCCAATTGTCCTACCACCCACCTGCACTAGAGGCAATTCACAGTGGTTAATTAACCTACCAGTATGTCTTGGGATGTTGGACAAAACTAAAACACCCAAGGGAAATTCCTACACAAGGAAAACATGCAAACTTCATACAGAGAGCACACCAAGGTCAACATTGAATCCAATTTGCTGGAGCTATGTGCCAGAGCAGCATGATCTGCTGCACCAATCTGCCACAGCACTGCAGTTTGCTATAGCTGAGTGGCTTGCTAGGCAACATCGAAGGGCAGTTAAGAGTCAACTATGCTGTTAATGGGTCTGGAATCATACACAAGCTACACCTGAAAAGGACAGGTGATTTCTAAGGGATGATAGCAAACCCAGTGTGTTTTAATGATAATCCAGTAGTTTCATGATAACCATTATAAATAATTTAAATTTAAGTGAACTTAAATTACCCATTAGTCTTGGAAGAATTTAAACTCATATCTCTAGAAGAGGCCTCTGGAATACTCAAAAGAGTATTTTTGAAATAATCATTATAGCAAATGATCAAAAACCATTCAGTTCCAGTCACAGCAGCTTTCTTCCTCTTTATTTTCACAGTAGATTATAATTAATTACCATTACTGGCAATCACCCATGTGTGAACAGCAAGTATACCAGTAATTTAATATGAGCACACCCCAAAAGATATTACACCAAACATAAAACCTAGCCCTATATTTTAAGATAATTACTAGAACCATAAGAAGAGGGTGTTTTTATTAGAAACATGGCAAATTGTTAAGACTAGAAAGCATTAGCAGAGTGGTTGAAGCAGATGTAATAACTTTCAAAAGCAAGGGTGTGTGGATAGACCTGGAGAGTAGGCAAATCGTCAGAGAACTGACACAACCATGATAGCCCAGTGGCTGAAGAGCCGACACAGACACGATGGTCTCAGTGGTCTCCCTCTGTGCTCTTTTGTTCTATGATTTAACTCCTAGGAGTGAAAAAAACTCACTGCTAAAATATATAGCAGCTGCATCCATGTGATTTTGTACACAAGCCCATGACCCAAAATAATATTTATCACATGGTCACTGAAAGGCTCTGGGATTATTTTCCCTAAGTAGATCATAATTTCTGTGCATTATATATAAAACTCATTTGCAATATGCATCATTAAGAGGTCAGATCAAAATGAAGAGGCACATGATGTAAATAAGTGCCAAATATAATTTAGTTCGAAGGTATACACAATAATTTAATGTTGAAAAAAGCAGGGTGGAAATGGAAGAATTACTAAGCTTTTCTCACTCTTTTCAGACAAATACTTAACACACACATTCTGAGTTTGAGTGGCTCACATTTACTCTAATGTTCTGTAGCAGCAGCTCACATCTCCAGCTGCTTCCCCAATTCACAGAAGTCAGGCACAAGTCCAGAGACTATTAACGGAAACCCAGGACCAAATCTCATCTTATGGTAGCAGTGCATCAGCTGCTGGCATAGAGTATTGCTCTCCATGATACTCAACACTGGGTTAAAGGTCAAACCTGGAGAGAGATTCATGTGAAATTCTAGGCTACAAATTATTCATCGCCACCCCTAAATGTGTTGCCTGCACATAAGGTAGCGAGCAGCTCCCTAATTCCACATCTCTCACCTGCATTCACCAACTTCTGCTTCCCAGCATTCCACAGGCACAAAAGCATAACTAAAAGATGCATTTTACTGTGCGTTTCGATGTACATGTGACTAATAAAGAAATTTTAAAAGCAAGTGTGGGATATAAAGCATCCAACACATGAAGCCTCGAGTTCCTACATGTATAAGAATCTAGCGATCTGAGTCATGCTGCTCAACTAATGGGTTTGCTCTGCCCTTTTGATGTTGAAAATTCACAGGACCATCGGTCTTCTCACAAAATGTTTCCTCATTTGTCAAGCTGGCTGACACCCAAACTTGGGACAGTGACCCTTTCCTAGACTACAACCTGAGAAAAATAAACTCTCAGCACTAACCTTTAAGAATCCCATACGATTAATGAGAACACCTCTTGTTTCTTCTAAATTCAAGTAAGTAAGGGCCAAACTTGTACACATAGGACAAACCAGCAGCCA
Source organism: Pristis pectinata (assembly GCF_009764475.1). Taxonomy (NCBI): domain Eukaryota; kingdom Metazoa; phylum Chordata; class Chondrichthyes; order Rhinopristiformes; family Pristidae; genus Pristis; species Pristis pectinata. Next base: position 38,409,008 of record NC_067416.1, read on the forward strand.
GGAAGGCTCAACGAAACATCTTTAACTTAAAACATTAGCTCTGTTCCTCTTCTCACAGATGCAGCCTGACCTGCTGAGTATATCCTGCATTTTCTGTTCTTATTTCATATTTCCAGCATCTGCAATTATTATTTTTGATCTTCATGGTCACATCAAAGCCTTTTTCAATTACAGCAAGACCTCCTTACTTCTGCAGCCCCGCTCACTTCAAGAAAGTCGAACATGGTATTTGCATACTTAACTACAATATTCTGTTTACTTTCTACTTTCCTAAACCAGCAACCTCTGGCCCCTCTGTATACCATCAATTTCTATTTCTCACTGTTAAGAAAAAACAGGATTTATTATAATTTTTCCTGTCAATGTGAGTAACCTTACTCCACCTGCCACCTCGCTGCCTGCTCACATAACCTTCCAGCACTTTCCATCCTCCTTACTGTTTGCTTCTGCCCACTTTCCCATTTAGTTTTATATCATCAGGCAACTTGGATGGTGTTACACTCTGCCCTTTCATCTAAGTTATTAAATACTGACATGCTGATTGTGCAGGCTGAGCACTTGTCCTTTCGATACCCTCCTAAAAATTGCCAACATTAACATTATTTATTCCTTTTGTTTTAGAAACCTTTAAACAATCTTTTACCCATGCTAATATATCACCCCGACTCTATTTTACATACCAACCTTTTGCATTGGCACATACCAAATGCCTTTTGAGAATCTGAATGCACTGATTCCCTCCATGTCATCCTGACAGAACATTCTCGGAAAAATATTTATGAAACTATTTCACTGAGCAAAACGATATTGATTCTGCCCAAACGTATGATTTTCTAAGTATCCTGCTACTACATCCTTAATAATCAATTGATGTAAGGCTAACTGTTCTATAGATTCCTATCTTCTCTCTGCTCTCTTGAATGGTGGTATTACATTTACTATCTTCCAATGTGCTCAGAAATCTGGGGAATATTGGAAGTTCTTCCTTGAGTGAGAGGGATAGAACTCTCAAACTGAATACAAAATTCTAGCATAGTGACATCACCTTTCCCAAAACAATAATTTTCATAGAATATTAATGTATTTATGCTTATCATCTCAATTGGCTGTAATAAACACCACACTCAAACCATTCTGAATAGAAATTTCTCCCAAATTGCCAACTAGATCTATTTGTGACCTTCTTAAATTTATGGTCCTGCCTGTGGTCTCTCCCAATGGAAGCATCTTCTCTACCTCTAACCCAAACTTCAATTATCTTAAAAGATCTCCATCAAGTCATTTCTCAGAATTTTATTTCTGAAAGAAAGAGAGCCAGAGACTGCATACCTGTTACCAAATTGGCAAACTTCTTAATCGTAGTGACAACCTTTTGAATCTATTTTGTACCTTCAAGTCCTTTTGCATCTGGGAACAGAATGGCTCGTGGTATTTCAAGTAGGCACTAAGTTTAACAAAGTCTTTGGTTTTCAATTTCCACCCTCAGTAAATAAACTGCATTAAACTGTACTGTTTTGTTAATCTGTAACAACTTTTAGTGATTTGTGAATCTGTACATTCAGCGTACTTTGTACTAAATGTTTAATTAGACCTTAATGTTCCAAAAAATATGTGGTCTCATTCTATCTACCAAAATGTACATCAAATTTATATTTACTGAAGTTAATTTTCCCATTCTGCAAGTTTATTCATTTAGCACTGCAGTTTGTCATAGTCCTCAAATGCATTAAACTATTTCTCCCCTAACCCTCTCAATTTGAAACTGTACCTCTGACATCAGAGTCAGGATGGTCAACTGCATCCTACCCATGGAATACCACTTCCCACCTTTCCCCAATCTAGCCTTGAGCCCAGCTGTTTTCAGTTTTGTAGCCAAGCTTTAAATCCATTCTGCTCATTATTCCCTGGCTCAATTTCTTTTGTTCTTATAACAAGAGTACGAACATAAGAAACATAAGCAGTGGGAGGTCATACAGCCCCTCGTACCTCTCTGCATTCAATTAGATGATGGCTGATCCTTCCCCTCAGTACTGACCCTATATCCCTCAATTCCCTTAATATGTAAAAATACTATCACGTCTGGCAGGTGCAAAAGGATGCAACAGTAAGGAGGAATTGTTTACACTAGATTACAACATCCAATGTGACAATCTGTCAGTCTTTCTCTCTGGTTGTCTCACAATCTTTACATTTTCAGGCAAAATAATAATCAGCTACTTATAATAATACCAGCCTTGCTATGGATTCTGAGTTTTTGATGTTCGTCAAGCCTTAAGGATAGTTGGATAGGTTAGTAGGCAGTAGGGTTGTAGGATATTGTGACAACACACCCTAGAATGGTGCACAAGTAACTAATCATGTTGTTGTTCCCACTATGTACACCAAAATATGATGGAATTCATTGGACATTGAATTGGGCAACACAGTGGTACAGCGAGCAGAGCTGCTGCCTCATAGCTCCAGCGACCCAGGTTCAATCCTGATCTCCAGAGAGCTGCCTGTTTTGAGTTTATACTTTCTCCAGGCTGCTCCTGTTCCGCCCCCACCGTCCCCCCACCGCCCCCCGCCCCCCCTCAACATGCCAAAGGTGTGCAGACTGGTAGGTTAATTGGCTACTGTAAATTGCTCAGTGTAAGTTGGTCTTAGAACTGATCAGAATGTGGGGTGAATGGGTTATAAGGAAATTTAGGTCTTGGGGAAATGGGATCGCTCTGTGAGCCAACATGGACTCCATGGGCTGAATCACTCCTATATTGTATGAAATATGAAACTATAAACAAGAGATGACGCTAGATGGACATGAAAGATTTGTGGCACTACTTTGAAAATTAGGGGAGTCATCCCTGATATTCTAGCCACTATTTATATCAGCCATTTCTTAGTTGATGAACTCTTGCTTCTGGTTGGCTGCCACTTCTACATCAAACTGTGACTACATTTTCAAAGTAATTCATTAGCTTGTGATGTTCTGGGAAATGTAGTCTTTCTTTAAGGGTGCTTGGCTAGCAAACAGGTACAATCATAATAGTTGGAAAGGCTTGAGCTCCAGCAGACATAAAGGAAAATCTCTATTGGTAACATTTGCTTTTAAACACAAATAAAAAGGCAACTTTCATACTGAACCCATCTTTAATTTTTTGCTGGGCTTCTCAAATATCTGAAGAGATAAAGAAACAAATTCATACTCAAACTATTTTCAAAAACAATTGGAACCATTCTTATTCAAAGGTTTTGTTTCAAAAAAATTCCTTATAGACTATTTTGTTTTAATAATCCTAATATTTCTTGATTGGAAATTTTCAGTTCCTGCATTAGGAAGCTCCATATTTTTGAAAAAAAAGCACGATACTGATGTGAATTTGACAAAAAGGAACAGAAAAACTGAACACCTTAGAATGTCAGGCAGCATCTCCGCAGAGAGAAACAGTGTTAATGTATCAAGTTGGTACGTTTTTGACTAAAGGTCACCAGCCTGAAACATTTATTCCTGTCTCTCTGCATCGAAGTTGTCTAATTTGTTCAACAATTACAGAATTTTCTTCCTTAGTTTATTGTTTCAAATTTGGTTTAATAGGAAATTACATGTAACAAATAAAATCATCTTCTTTGGCAGTCTCAGGATTGAGGATGACTTACCTCCACTTCAGTTTTGTAGGTTCTGAGGGGGCTGAGGCCAATGTTGGACCTGCAAACTCTGCCAGAGAGGGTCAGGGGATGACTGGTGGGGTGAGCAGGTGGACAGGGTGTGAGGTGTTCCATTCCTTCAGCCGCTAACACTGGGCCTCCATGTGCTCCTGATGCATGGGCTTGAGGTTCCAAATACCATCCTCAATGTTCCTTTTCCAACATGGACCAGAGAATCCAAGAGTCGGTGCAGATCTTTTGAAGATCTGCATTTCTTCATGGAGGCTTTCACACATTCTTGAATCTATTTCTCAGGATTTAGAATAGAGTGTTGGTTTCGCAAAACCAGTGTTGGGCAAATGAATAAGGTAGCCTGCTCAATGTAGCTGACTGAGCATAATAAAGAGCCTCCGTACTGGGGATGTTGGCCTGGGAGAGGACACTGACCTTGTGTGGCGACCAGAACTGCACACAATACTCCCAGTGAAGTCTCACCAACATATTCTTGTACCTTTAGTTCATGTACTTCATTACCCTGTCTTAGCAAAAAACCTTAGTCTTGGGGAGGTCCAAATTTCCACCAAATTCCTTCCTGAAATGTTCCCGAGCATCCTGCAGCTTTTATTTTAAAATTGTATCCCACAGTCTAACCAACCCATGTGAGCAATTTCTAACAATGCAAATATTTTCATGAGGTGGGAACTAGGGGTACAAGTACATAGTTTCCTGAAAATGGCAACACAGGTAGACAAGGTAGTGAAAGTGGTGTTTGGCACACTTGCCTTCATCGGTCAGTACAAGAGTTGGGATGTCATGTTACAAGATGTTGGTGAAACCACACTTGGAGTATTATGTGTGGTTCTGGTCACCTAGCTATAGGAAGGATGTCATTAAGCTGGAAAGGGGGCAGAAAAGATTCACAAGCATATTACCAGGACTGAAGGGCTTGAGTTATAAAGGAGAGACTGGATAGGATACAGCTATTTTCCCTGGAGCAGAGGAGGCTGAGGGGTGACCTTATAGAGGTTTATGAAGTTATGAGGGGATAGGTAACATGAATGGTCACAGTCTTTCTCCCCCACAGTAGGGGAGTCTAAAACTGGAAGACAAAAGTTTAAGCTGAGAGGGGAAAGATATAAAGGGGACCTGTGGGACAACTTTTTCCACACAGAGGGTGGTGGGCACGGGGAATGAGTTGCCAGAGGAAGTGGTAGAGGTGGGTACAAGTTCAAATGTTTAAAGAACATTTGGACAGGTGCATGGATGGGAAAGGTTTAGAGGGATATGGGTTAAATGCAGGCAAACGGACTAGCTCATGTAAGTAACTTGGTAGGCATGGATGAGGCCTGTTTCCATATTGTCTAATTCTATGACTATGAGATGACTCTATATTCTTCCAAACAAAGACAACGCAAAATTTAAAAAAAACACAGACCCTTGCAGTCAAATCTGCTCCTAGAACTGTACTGATGCAGATACAGCACTTTTGTGAGTTATGTGCCTTGAAGCAGCAGAACGTAGGATTTCACATGATTTCCCCTATTTGAAATGATCCAGCCATAACTGCAAGGAGCTCAGCAGAGGCCAGATGGATCCCAACATGAAGGAAAGACTGTAAAGGAGGAACATTCCAGCCAGGTTGGCAGATTAGTGATGCTCAGCTTCAAGAGTATTGGCAAGGAACTAAAAGCAAGTTAGCATTTATGTCTTTCAGCTGGAGAACGGTTTATTAAGGGGAAAATATACACAAATATAACTGTTTGCTCTGCATTGGCCAGTTTCAAAGCCACATCTCAGGAAGGAGAAACTGAACTTGGAGGAGGTGCAGAATGGTATCTGGGCCTAACAAATTAAAATTCTGAAGTTGGGCTGCATGAACTAGCTTTAATGGAAGGTCACTGACCTGAAACATTAACAATTTCTCTCTGTACAGATGCTGATCATCTGCTGAGTATTTCCAGGGCTTTCTGTTTTTTATTTCAATTGTCTAGCATCTACAGTTTTTAGATTTGGTCAACCAGACTTGTATACCTTTGAGCACAAAAGATTAAAGGGCAATTAAATTCACGGAATCATACAACATGGAAACAGGCCATTCAGCCTAACTCACCCACGCTGACCAGTGGTACCCTTCCACATTAATCCCATCTCCCAGCCCTTGGTCCATAGCCAACCATGCTTAAGCAATTCAAGTGCTCATCTGGACACTTCTTAACTGCTATAAGCAACTCAGCTTCAACCACTCTCTCAGGCAGTGCATTCCAGATGCTTATGATTCTCTTGGTGAAGGTGGTCCCCCTCATATCCCCTCTAAATCTCTTCCCCCTTACCACAACTTATATCCTTTAGTTTTATCCATCTTTGATAAGGGGAAAAATTTCCTGCAGTCTACCCCATCTGTACTCCTCAATCATGTCGCCTCTTAACTTCCTACACTCCAGGGAGAACGGACCTAGCGTCTCCAGTTTCTCCTCTTAACTGAACTGCTCCATCCCAGGCAACATCCTGGTGAATCTCCTCTGCACCCTCTTAAGCACCATCACATTTTTTCTATAACTTGGTGACCAGAACTACATACTACTCCAGCTGAGGTCTGACCAATATTTCATAAATTTGGACTATAACCCTCCTCCTTCAACAGGCAATGCCTAGACCAATGTAAGCCAGTATCCCATATACCTTCTCAACCATGTTATCTACCTGTGCTGTCATGTTAAAAAATCTATGAACTTGTACTCCAACTTCCCTCTGTTCCTCAATACTCCCCAGGACCCTACTATTCATGATGCATGATTTTGCCTCATTAGCGTTCTCAAAATGCATCACCTCAAGGGTCTGGACCTGAAATATTGACTGGCCATTTCCCTACAGAGATGCTGCCTGACCCGCTGAGTCCCTCCAGCATTTTGTGCATTGCTCCAGATTTCCAGCATCTGCATCTCTTGTGTCACCTCACATTTGTCTGGATTAAACTCCATCTCCCACTTTTCAGCCCATTTCACTAACACATCAATACCTTCCACACTATCTTCAGACTACCTTCCACACCATCAACAACTCCGTCAACCTTTGTGTCATCCACAAACTTACTGATCTCGCCTCCCACATCCACATCTAAGTCATTCGCATATATTACAAACAGCAAGGGTCCCGGCACTGATCCCTGGGATCAGCACTAGTCACAGGCATCGAATTGCAAAACCCTCTAGCATCACCCTCTGTCTCCTACTGCCAAGCCAGTTTTGGACCCAGTTTGCCAATTTGCCCTGGATCCCATGGAGGACCTCGTCAAAAGCTTTCCTGAAGTCATGCAAATCACATCTACTGCCCTGCCCTCATCGATACATGTTGTTACCTCTTCCAAGAATTAGTTAAATGGTCAAACATGATCTGCCTTTGAAAAACCTGTGTTGGTTGTCTCTGATTTTTCCCTGCCTTTCCAAGTGATCCCCTCCTTCAGAATTTTTTCTAGTTTCTTCCCAGCCATTGATGTTAGGCTCAGAGGTCGAAAGATACCAGGCTTTTCCCTGTTGCCTTTCTTGATCGGAGAACCATGTTGGCTGCCCTCCAGTCAGCTGGTACCTCCTGTGGCCAGGGAAGATTTACAAATCTCAGCCAGAACTCCAGTAATCTCTTCCCCTGCTTCCTGCAGCAGCCTGGGATAAATCCTATCCTGTCCTGGACATTTATTCACCTTTCAGCCCACCCAAGGCATCGAGTACCTCTTCTTTATTTCTGGAGACCTGCACAAGACTTTCACCTACTCTTTCAGCAAATTCTCCAGCTACAAAGTCTGTCTCCTTTGTGAACACTGATGAAAAGTATTTATTTAGGACTTCATCTATACCTTCTGGCTCCACGCATCGATTGCTCTGGTTGTTCCTAAAGCGGCCTACTTTTACCCTGGTTATTCTTTTGGCCTTAACGTTCTTATAGAACATCTTCGAATTTACCTTAATCCCGCCTGCCAGTGATTTCTCATGACCACTCCTAGTCTTCCCAATTTCCTTTTAAAGCTCTTCCATACACTTTTTACACTCTTGATGGGCTTGCACGCTTATCAGTTCCCTGTGCTGTCATACACTTCCTCTTTTTTCAACCCTGAATATCCCTCAACATCCAGGGTTCCCTGTACTTGTTGTCCTTGGCTATTGCCCTTAAAGGATTGGCTTGGCCTTCAGCTCTTGTTATTTTTCCTTTGAATACTTCCCACTGTGCAGGTGTAGATTTACCTGCAAGTAGATGCTCCCAATCTACCTTTGCCAGGTCCTCCCTTCTGTTAATGAAATTGGCCTTTCCCCAATTTAAGACTTTTATTCCTGGTCCATCCCTGCTCTTTTCCAATACCATTTAAAAACATATGAAGTTACGGTTACCATCTCCAGAATGACTCCCCCACTGACACTCCCTCCACTTGACCAACTACATTCCCCAAGATAAGATCCAGTAATGATCCTTCCATCCTTGGTCTATCTATATACTGTGTCAAAAAGTTCACCTGGACATACCTCAAAAATTCTGTCCAGTCCAAGCCTTTAATGCAAGGGTAATCCCAATTAATATTTGGGAAACAGAAATCCCCAGTATAATCCCCAGTATATTGTTATTGCATCTTACTGATATCTGCCTATATATCTATCTCTCTATGTCCTGTTGACTGTTGGGAGGTCTGTAATACACCACCCAGTAAAGTGACAACACCCCTTTTGTTCCTCATTTCTACCCTTGTTTGAGAAGCCTTCCAGGATATCCTCTCAATACTGAAATAATGCAGTTTTTGAATAATAGTGCAATACCTCCAACCCCACCCCACTTTTCCTCCCTCTGTGTTGCCTGAAAATCCTATAGCTCAGCATCCGTGGATCAGATAGAGACCCTGGATCAGGGCCCAAAATGTCGACCATCCCTTTGCTCCACAGATGCTGCCTGACCCATTGAGTTCCTCCAGCAGTTTTTTTTTGCTCCAGATTACAGCATCTGTAGTCTCTTGTGTCTCCAGGATTTGAGTTCATCTACTTTACCAGTTATACCCCTTGCATTAAAATAGATGCAACTTAGCTCTGAATTCCCTTGATGTTCAACAGGATTCCTCCTTCATTCCTCCTCCTACTGGACTTACTATTTCTCTACTAGGTGATTGTACCTCACCGTCTGAACAATTACTCTGAGCTCCATTCCTCTGCCAGTTCAGTTTAAACCTTCCCCAATAGCACTAGCAAACCTCCCAGCAAGGATGTTGGTCCCACGCTGCTGAAGGTGCAACCTATCCCACTAGTACAAACTCCATCTTTCTAGAAATGGTCTCAACAATCCAGGAACTTAAAGGCTTTCCCTCTACACCATCCCTTCAGCCACGCATTCATCTGACCTATCCTTCAATTCCTGTACACACTAGCTCATGACACCAGATGCAATCCAGAGATTACAACCTTTGAGGTTGTTCTTTAGACAGCAACCTATCCCACTTGTACAAGCTCCACCTTTCTAGAAATGGTCTCAAGGATCCAGGAACTTAAAGGCCTTCCCTCTGCCTGAAGGAACTCATCCCTTCTCCTATGTCATTGGTAACTACATGTGCCACGACCTCTGGCTGCTGATCCACCCCTCTCAGAATGTCCTGCAGCCACTCCGGGACATCCTTGACCCCTGCACCAGGGAGGCGACATACCACCCTCGAGTCTCTTTTGCAGCCACAGAAACACCTATCCGAACTCCTTATGATAGAATCTCCTATCCCAGTCTTATTCTCTTCCTCTACCCCCACTTCTGTAAAACAGCACCCACTGTGGAGCCACAAACTGAGCTGTTGTTCTCCCCTAGAGGCCACCACCAAACTATCACTCCATCCCCTCTTCAACATGATATGCTTGCTTGGTGCTTAAGACAATAAGATGGGTTGACATAGATACAGACACAGAAACAACCAGCTTTAACCTTAAAATGAACGCACGGTTGTTTGGGGACGAAGTCACAAAGCAACTTTTCGTGTAACAGACAGTGAACATCTGGAAGCGAGTCCCCTCCTTTCCAACGTGTGCCTCACCCCTCCACGCCCTCGCCCCACCACAGAGAGTTCGAGACTGGGGTCAATTGAAATTTTCACAACCCAGGTTTGTACTAGGCAAAAGCTTTGGAACCAAGGCCAATAGACAGGACTAAGATAGAAATCAGGCATGATCTAAATGGATGGTTTGAATGATGGAACAGGTTCAAGGAGCTGAAGTGCCTATTCCCATTCCAATGTTATACTAATTTTCCTGGGTTAGAATAAGAGGGAAGCCTAGACAATAAAATAAAACTTTTCAAATGATCTAGGTGCAAATGCAAGGAAGTGAAATAAGAAATCAGTTCCTGCTGCACAACTTTTTCTGCCAAATGACAGGGAGGATGGGCTGGGCTGGGATCCACGACAACCAACGTCTCTCTGTCACTGGGCAGCAGAATGAGCTCTGCTTGGATTTCCCAAGCCAGAGATAGGAGTTCCATCTGTTGACTCAGCTAGGCACTTTTACAATTTAATCCCAAAAGAGGCAGATGAATGAATTCAGGCAACCAACCTTCACAGAACTCAAACCAACTACCATCTGGTTAACCTGGAGGCACTCTGCCAATTAAGTACTGGTGCGTACAACATTTGAAAGGTATATAATCCTTATATTTTGGGTAGGTTAATGATTTAAAATAATTAGCATACCATATCCACAGTCATTGAAAAGGAGGTATAACCAACACTGATTCTTTACAATTATAACATTCTAGAGCCAAATAATTCATTGCCAAAACAATTCACAATCATTTTACAAAATATCATTCAGTTCTGACATAGGACTGAATTGTCTTAGCAAAAGCTACTCAAATTTCAAAGTAGCACCAGCAATTTGCACCTTTAACCTAGAATATCCCAAGGCAATTTATAAGGTCAAAAATTGGCACCAAGCCAAAGGAAGAGACAAAGGAAGGGACGTAGCAAAGTTGTTAAGAGAGAAAGTTGGAATGGTTTAGAGAAAAAACTTTGGAAGATTGTTTAGTTATCTGAAAATAGCAAAGAAAGTAGGAATGCTCTGGACAATAGATTTGGAGAGACGTGGGTATTCTTGGCAAGCTGCACGCCTCAATAAGACTTAAAAAATGGTAAGGCCATAGAAGGATTATAAACAGGAAATAAGAAATTAAATTTGATGCATTGGTGGACTGGGATTCATTGACTGGCAGATAGAATTTTAATAAAAGGCATTCCCAGTCAGCTGAAAGTGGGACATAAGCTTTCTTGATTTAAAACACTCAAGCACATGGCATGAAACCACTCTCTCAACAATTTTGCCTGATATTTAATTAGTTGCATAACAGACTAAATTTAATTTAATGGGAAGCATTCAGTAATGGAGCTGCTCACATGCAAAGTATAGATGCTTGTGAAAATATCCTGGAATGAAGCGGGCACTAGCAGGAGCTTTGCTCTTTAGGCATCCATTTCACATATTGATCTCCTATGTGAAGAATTTCTGAAAGTTGGTTCACAGTTTATCTTTCTGTTGTTCCTTGGCCTATCACTCCAGATAAACAGAGAAAACATTACATTTTATTTTTTTACTGTTTACTAGATACCATACATCCATCTCCAAGGACAAATTTCATGCAATTATTTTCTGCTAAAAATACAATATTCCAGGGCTCAGGAATACCTCATGACTTTCCTTTGTATAGCCCCGAAAAGTTGAAATCTGTTCCTTGTACATCAATGAACTAAGCTAACCACAATCCTACAGATGAGGCCTGGGTAGTGCTTAGGACAATTGACTTCTCTGACTGGCATTTGACAGATTTGATGATTAATTCAGCATTCTCCGATTTGAACTCTGCATTAACTACAGGTGTCAAGTCTACTGAAAATCCTTGACTCATAACTGCAGTAAGTATTTCTCCAGTGTGCAGGAACCCTTGCCCAATCATCACTGCTTGATGATGATTGATAAGATAGGGGTTCTGCACCAAGAATGAGGTTGCAGGGAAGGCAGTTCTGATTGCTACCTCACAGACCAATCCCTGTAGTTCAGAGATTCAGTGGTTGGCTTGACCCAGATGCATAGGAGCAACATCTTAGTTTAGTAGTAGATGCCCTATGGCCACCAGTGCATCCTATCTGTCAATTTGCAAGTAGCTGCAATAATACCTGATCAATGGCATTTTAGTGAGCTTGGCCAAATTGGCTTTTGCTGACTGATGTACATTCTGGCATAGTAATATAGCATCGCCAAAAGTGTGACAAACTGTTGTTACAAAGAATCATCCAGCAAAGTAGCTAGATTCAAGATTTGCTTTATTGTCATTTCTCTTAGTATTTACATATACAAAAAAACGAAATACTGTTTCTCACCAGCTCATATCAGTGCAACAAAAAGAACAGTGATAAGTATCTAGTCTATAAAAAATCTCTAAAACAAAACTAAAAACGTATCAACACCACATATTCGTATCTGTTAAAGTGCGTTTATGTATTAATAAGTGTTTATTCAGCTTGAGATGAAGTTCAACGTATCAGGTAACTAACTATCAAACTGTTTCTGTATTGATGTGAGTATGTCCGTGTGTGTGGAGGGAGAGCTTGTCAGTGGAAGTGGAAGGGGACACGGTCCATTTATGATCCTGACTGCTTGTGGGAAAAAGCTGTTCAGCATCCTACTAGATCTAGAGCAGATGCTCCTATATCTCTTCCCCAACAGCAGGAGGGATAACAGGTCGTGAGAAGGGTGATGAAAGTCCTTAATGATGGCTAATCATTCTTCCCGAGGAATTTAGGATATTCCCACGACACTTGCTGAGAATAATAAAGCAAGCTGTAAATGTACACCTCCCTTCATTTGCCCCATTCTTCATCTTAAAACGAAAAGCTGAGAGGACAGCAAAAATTGCAATAGAGGGTGAAGAAGATCTCGACGATTGTAGATGACTGAAATAAGATCAGTACGCATGAAACTTTAAAGCTGTTTAATGAATCTTCTTTATGAGATCTTCAAACTTCCTTTCATATACACTTCAGCAGTCAGGAACTGTGCTTGTACAAATTTGGTCATTATCACAACCAGGAGCTATACCATTAAACAGCCATAAAAATGACACAGGAGCTATTATGAAACACCCCCACTTCAGAAGGAAGACTTCACAAGTAGTCTCCAGCCCTATCAAAAATCACAAATGTGTGACAATCCACTGGAGAATGATGTCAACATTTTTATTTATCAATTCAATCAGTTTCCAGGATGCAGAGGAAATTAAATACAATGGTTAATTTATGTCTTTCACGGTGAAACTGTCTGGTCCACATAGGACTCTAAATCGCTATCAGAATTGACCCGATGTCGTCAATATTATTCTCATCCCCAGAGCAACAAGAGACAAGGGCTTTAATATCAATCAAAATACACTATAAGCTGAACCTTAGATTCTCTGTACCATTAGTCTGAATGAGAACAGCATTTCTATTCTCAGTTTTCAAACCAAATCTACAAGACAATATATTTCACTTTTCAGGGAACTTATGAGTTGATGAACATCAAGGATCTCATTCCATTCAATCCAGCTCCCACCAAATTGAACGAGCATACATCAATAACAATCTGGACATGAAAAACTCAGAAACAAGTCTCAAAATGCTTACGTTGATGAATTATGTTAAAAACATCCAAGGGTTCAAGAGGGGGTCATGCCGTTTTTAGCTTTATCATGCAAAATGCTGCAATTACCCAAAATGGTCACAGTCATCTTTTAATAACTCCTTTAAATTAACATGGTTATATGACTCATTCGGTCACCCCTTACCTCTGAAACCTAGCTGAATGTTTAATCTGGGTTTACATTTCAGTGAGTACTGAGGGAGCATACATTTGAATGAGGAGTTAAACCCTAATCCAATTGGTGGCAATGCCAAGGAATTACTTGGTGAGACAGAAAGCTTTCTCAATGCTCTAGGCAAGGTCTTTCCTTCAGCCAATAATGCCAAAAAGAAAACAAAAGTTAGCTGGGTCTTTATCGCAATTGTTGTTCATAAGACCTTGCTACGGGCTAATTAGCTGCCAAGTTGCCTAATACAGTGACTACAAAGCCAATCCTTGACTAAGTTTACTTGGGCTAGCCTTCGGCACAAGATGAGATGCTATATGTAAACAAGTAGGTTTTCAGATTTACCTTCATTCTTCCCTGATTATGGTAAACACCTGAAGCCAACAGTTCTAACCCTGCTGTATAATAGGTAGGAAATGCAAGTTGCCTACAACAAATCATTAAATACACAGCACAAGTGATCTTCCTACTGTCTGCACATTGTACGGATTATAGGCAGACAACTCACTGCCACTACATTTCTATTCAGCTTAAATGAATTGGTTGAAATAATTACATTTCATGTTAGATTATTGCCATCTGTGACTATCTTGGAAAAATATTATGGGAGTAAATGCACTAATTGAGACCAGGGATGTCAATGCTCTGAAAACATCTCCCTGGGTACCTTTACAGCAGGCTCCAACATGATAACTCAAGTCAGAAACGACATAGATGAGATGGTTGTGGAATCTCAGCCGTTATCATCTCAATTATAGTAGAGACATTCTGCATATATTTCAATTACTAAATCAGCCAATCATGCCAAGTCTATAACTTAGCAGAAGATTTACCAACGTAGCAGCTCTGTCCAGAGTTTATGTGCTTGCAAAAAGATCAATTGTGATGAACGCAAATTTGTTTCACATAAAGCTGTAGGAGAAAGAACATATTCCCAGCCTGGTTGCTGGAGTGGGGTTCCAAATCAGAAGCAAGGGCAATGTAACAAATCACTGGGCCATTCATCTAAACTCATAGCACCACTCATTCTCTCTGCGTCATAAGGTTGTGGGTTCAGGTTGAACACCAGAAATTTAAATTTAAAAATCTACTCTGGCATATAAAAGGGAATGCTGCATGGTCAAAGTTGGCATTTATAAACAGGATGTTAAACTGAGGCCCTGACTGCTGCCTCAAGTGGATTTAAAAAATCCCACAGTACTATTTTAAAGAAGAACAGGAGGATTATCCTCAATATCTTAGCTGATAGTTATCCCTCAACTTGCATCCTCAAAAAAAAGTCACTGTACTATTGAGGAAACTTGCTGTTTAACTCTCCTGTCAATCTTACTTCATTACAACAGTGAATATACAATAGCTAACATTCCTTAACTACAATGTGCTTTGGGAGGTTCCAAAGCTGTGAAACAGACTGAAAAGGAAAAAACTTCATTTATATAATTAGATTTGTTTCAACAAAGTAGCTAACAGAAATGTTCACATGATTAATGGTCACCCTACACTATAACTAATCTTGATTTTCTTCTTTGATCATATAGTGTTGACACTAGCAGCACGGTATTACAGTTTGTGTGTCTTTATCAAGTTCATGTCATCTGTCTCAATGGAGCCATTACTATGTTTATTTTAAGTCACGTATCTCTGTTCTATCTGATAGAATAAACTTATTCAGAGGGCAAAGAACTTGAAGACTTTTGACGCATGTCATAAACAACATTAAAGTCTGGAATATAATCAATACAAAATATGAAAGATTACTATATTAGGTTCTGGCAAAGGCCAACTATTACATTTGGCAACTACTAAAATGTTCAAAAGTAGTTGTTTGTCGCTTTTAGCCTGAAAGAGCACTTGACAACTAATCCTCAATAGGAGACATAATCTGAGATTAAAGACTAAGCAGCTATGAGGAGAAGTTTGGTCTGCTTTCCCTGGAGTGAAGGAGGTTAAGAGGGGACATGATTGGGATATACAAAATTATGACGGAGGGTATAAATGGGGTTGATTGTAGGAATCATTTCCCCTTATTCAAGGCAAATAAAAGTAGAGGACAGAGATTTATGACAAGGAGCAAGAGATTTAGAGGGAATTTGAGGAGGATGGTGCCAGATGCTTTTCACCCAGAGGATGGTGCACACTGGAATGCACTGCCAGAGAAAGCGGTGGAAGCAGAATCACAAACAGCACTTAAGAGTTGTTTGGATGAGCACTTCAGTTGCCAAGGCATAGAAGGTTACAGGCCAAGTACTGGAAGGTGGGATTAATACAGATGGATGCCTGATGATCAGTGTGGACATGGTGGGCTGAATGGCCTGTTTCAATGCTGTATGACTATATCTAAGCAGTGAAAGTTAGGGTTGTTGGCAAATTGAAGATAAGGAAGAGCTCTCCCATCCATGTAATTAATCTCTTGATCACAACATTTAAGAAAAGAAAAAGTAAAGAAAATGAGACAACAAAGACTTGAACTTTTTTTTAAACTCCTTTAGAGCTGATGGCTGTGTTACCACTATAGGAAACACACAAATCAGTTTCAGCAAAGTAACTTGCACAAACAACAATGCCCAGATTGTCTGTTTTAATGAAGTTGATTAGTCATTGGTCAAACTCCCTTGCACATGGACAAGCTCACCCTTGAAATATCAAATGGTAAAACAGATATTATTCACACACAGATGCAACATGATATTGCAGCAAATCTAACTACCCTTAATTTCTTCCTCAGTAATGCCAACAAGCCCATGTACAATGTACAATCTTTGTTGGTCAAAAGTAAACTGGCAACTTCTCACCAAAAGGGGGAGAGCAGAGTTTTTTTTAAATGAGTTGTAGCCTCAGCTGAAAGAAGCAAGGATAATGCCAGGAAAAGTGAAGTAAAGGAATGGATGAAGTTGTGATCAGTTGAAGAGTAGAAGTAGGGATGGAGGCTGATCATTCAAGGTAACAGATCGGAAGAAATAGATTTGAGCTAAGCAACAAATTCTTGGTCTTGCATCCAAGGTAAAGGACGCAGAGGCTTGAAACTTAAATATGGTTGATACACATCTGAATGACAACCCGAGCCTCCTGGACAATGTCTCCGAAGGACAGCATAAAGTAGAGGATCGAACAGAGTAATACCAAAGGAAAATAAAGCTGTGTCACCTCAAAGCCTGATAAATTAAAAATTTTGAAATTAAAAATTTCTTGACTTAAACTTAATAAAGTGCACATGAAACTTCAGTCCTTGACACTGAAGAGCAGATGAGGTGGCAGATAAAAAGTTTTAAATCCTTCATCTATCCCGTGGCTTTGCTTTGCTATTACTGCAGAGTATACAATACAATCTTAAAAGATCCTCCTATTGTATTTGATTGTATTTAAAATGAATGACCTGAGCTTTGTGGGCTCGCATTTAATCCTGACATGGGCTGCCGTTAGAGCAGAGTTTACATATTACGCCTGTAATTGTGTGGATGTCCTTCAGGTGAACCCAAGATTGGTTGTCTAACTGCAGTGTTGTCTGAATACATTTTCATCAATTAACAGCAGGAGGCAGGAAAGATGTTCAAAATGAATCTCCTCCCTTAGCTCTACTTTAATCACAAATCCCAATTCTGGGACATAACAGGGAATATGTTTCCAGTGTACACCATTACAGAGTTAATATGATAAAATACAGCCAGATAGGACTTCCTGGAGACCATCAATAAGGTTTATCCTTACACCAACACATAAAACTGCTTCGCCCAGTGTGTCCATGCTAGCTCCCAGGAGAGCTATCCCATTAGACCCCTTTCCCTTTTCCTTATTTTCCTTGTATCTCTGCAACTACTTTGTCATACACATATCCATTCGATTCTTTTTTTTAAAACCAGCAACCTACACAAGGGAGTCATTTATAGCCAATTAATCTAACAGAACATCTTCAGCAGTCGGGAAGAAACCAGAATTACATATTTGGAGGAAACCCACAAGGTCAGAAAGAAAACACAAACGTCACACTGACAGCACCCAAGATCAGGATCGAAAAAATTCCTGGAACAGTGAGCCAGCAGCACTAATTGCTGTGTCACCATGTCACTCAACAAGTGTGATTTAGGTTTTTAAATAAAGGGCTTGTCCTGGATTTGAACTCAAGATCTCTCTAGCAGTATAACAAAACTGGCTCCTGCTGATTTGTTTTTGACTAATCCTTGGCCAGTTTATGGTCACCTCTCCAAAAGCCTCCTGATGTGACTTCTGAGAAGGGACCTTGTAATAGATTGCAAATTGTTGTCATCTAGTAGAAGACCCAGACGCCATTTTTGGTGCATGTATTGTCCTTTTACCCCAGGATAAGCTCAGATACTAAAAGCAATAGAGAGGAATTCAACATCTGACAGCTGCTTGGCTGTGGTTCTGGTAGATGAATGGATGAAAGATAATTATACTGAAAGGCTTTTTTCTCCATATTTTGGCTCTTTACAAAGGATTAGCCAAGTCAGTGTGGAAAATTGATTAAACCATTTATAAATTAAAGCAAAAATAAAAGTAAAAGCTGACTGACTTTATAATCTCTTTCTAATTTCTTTCAAGTTCATTACATTAGAGATCAATTCTGATTCAGTTGATTACATTGTGGGGTCAGAAGGTCATGAGTTCAAACTCAACTCCAGAACCATGAACATTTCTGCTGACACTCCAACATAGTATTGGATGACAGCACTATAGTCAGGGTTGATGAGGTATTAAACCACGACACCATCTGTCCCTTCAAGTTAGGATCCCAAAGTGTTATATATTGCAATTGCCTCCTAGTATCCTGGCTTGCATTTCTACTGCAAGAGTTTAGGCTCCTTGAAGTAAAACAAAACCAGGCAGACAATACCCTTGAGACAGCTATTCCAAAGTTTCATCGCCATTCACCACCCCACCAAAAATAAGCCTATGGACCATTATTTCCTCAACTGTACAATTATATATCCACTTATAACTTGCAGGTGGTAATTAAGTAATAATAGAGGCAAGTTGCTTTTTATTTCTCACCCATGAGCTTCAAATAATACATTTCACAAGTGCAATTCACTCCCCTAAATAACACGCAAATTCAGAGCTCTTGATATTATAATTCATGAAACTACTAGACAGAATTTATGGCACAAAATTGATGATTCAGCTCAGATTGCCTTTGCTGGTTTTGTAAAGCTTTCACCCAATGTCATCTAATACTCCTAGCATTTGCCTCCATTCTTTTCTCCCTCAGGTACAAATCCAGCTGAAATGCATCTTAAATGCTCACCCCCCACAACAAGTTCCACATTCTAATAACTCTCAAGTAAAGAAGCTTTTCCTGAATTATTTATTGGATTTGTTAGAGATTATCTTATATTTATGGCCTCCGGTTTCGATCTCCACCACAAGCCCTCTGCTGAACTCAGAGTACACGCTGAATTAATAAACACTTACAAAATTTTCATAATAAGCAGCGAGTCAAAATAATTGCACCTTAAGTCAAAAGCCTGTACAACTAAAGCAATATTTCAGGAAAACAAGTTGTCATTAAATCAATGAGTTTTGCATTGTTTACCAAAGCCCATGAACACAAATTAATTTCTGCTAATTGATATTTCAGAAGACACAACCTTCACCACGCATGACCTTCAACAACAATTATCAAAACTACTGTACAAATTGTTTGAGGAGTTCCACAGCAGTTAGTGCTGCACTGTCACACCTCCTGGGACCCTGATTTAGGATCCTGTATGAGCAGAGTTTGCAAGTTCTCTCCCCAACTAAATGGGTTTCCTCGAGATGCTCCAGTTTCCTCCCAAGTCCCAAAGACATTCTGGTAGGTTAACTGAGTATCTTAAGGTATCCTCAGTTTAAGTTAATGGTATTAAGGAATATGGGGATAAGGTCAGAAATTGGGGCTAGATAGGAATAGTTTTAGTTTAGCTCATGGAGCAGACTCGATGGGCCGAATGGCCTATTTCTGCTCCTTTGTCTTGTGATCTTGTGAAGAGAAAATCAAAGGGGAGTTGATGAGCATATGCCCGAGAGAGAAAATGGCAAGGGTACAAGGAAATAAAGAGAGAGCGAATGGGACTAACAGAAGCAGACATGACCCTCAAAGGCCAAATGACCTCCTTCTGTCATAAGTATTTAGTAAATTAAGAATTGATTATGGACTCGGATTTCACTTTAAAGCTGGAAACATAAGAGGCAGTATCAAGAGGCTAGGCCAATAAAATGGAGGGTCTAGAGAGTGACTGGGCTTTGGACCCTAATTTTCTGGCACATAACTGCCACTAGCAAGACTCTGTCATCAACAGTCCTTGCAAAACTATTCCCAGAAAACAAAAGGGGACAAGTTTTTTCACCTTGACAACTTGTGACTGATGACTTAGAAAAATCACTTTAATCAGTTTTGTCAGCGGTCACTTTTAGATCATGCTTTTGCACCAGCTCCATGCCCTCTTTCGCATGTACTTCTGATTACTCAAGAACAAGTTAATGCTATCAGATAATCCAAATCCTCCTGAGAGTAGCACCATATTCCTCTTATTTGATATGATTTCTTTCATAAGGCAATCCACAACAACAACGAAAAGAAACAGATGAGATGCACAAAAAGTGTTGGAAGAAGGGCCGAGACCCTTCATCACGACTGGAAAGGAAGAGGGCAGAAGCCAGAATAAATTGGGGGGAGGGGGAGGAGTATAAGCAGGCCCGGCCCAAAACGTCGACTGTTGATTTCCCTCCATGGATGCTGCCTGACTGCTGAGTTCCAGCAGCACTTTTTGTGTATTGCTCCAGATTCCAGTATCTGCAGAACTTCTTGTGTCTCAGAGATGAGAGGCAGCCTCGCTCAATTCTAATGGTGGTGCAGAAACCGTCTATGATGTGGGCTGTTGCCAAACTTGGGAAGAAAGATAACAACAGAGAAAGATGCAGAAAAGTCAATCAAAAACTACCAAAGCCAACAGGTTCTTTAACAGTGAGGAATGTCTGGACATTAAAACATAGCAACAAATTCCTATGTTGGGTTGTCATATGGATCAGAGTCTTGGAAGCACACAACAAGTGTAGCTCACGAGTCAGAGATCTGTGAAAACAAGCACCCACAGAAGATCTTTGGAAGTCGGGCAGCTGGATCAAAGGGCAATTGCAAAACTTTAGTCCAATCAGCACCAGTGGCAAGGAATGTGTGTCCACTGCCACCAGACTAGCTACTTCTGGCCCCAATGAGCTGCACTGCTGAGTTGATGACAGCAAGAGGATATAAAATGCATTCAAAGAAGAGATTGGGTGTCCTTTCGATCTGTTTGGAATAGTAGGTTAAAATTATAATCAGAATATAAATAACTTTGCAATAGCCAACTTGACCTACAAAGGTGGTTTAAATATCAACGTTAGTGCATGTGTTCCCCAACCCACCCCCAAATTCAGCTTACTTTACCTAAATGCACATTAAGAACAGAAAAATGATATATGAAATAAATGCATTCCAATAGCTAAATTACATTACAGGCAAAAGGAAACAAGCACAGCCCATGAAACTGGGTAATTGGATTAGTCAGTAATCCTTCAAAACAGATTCATAGTCTTCTACTCAGTATACCTTGGCAGAAACTGATGCTACTTTTGAAGTTGAGAAAGGGCTGTTAATATTCCAACAGCTACATATTTACATTTGTTTTGCATAACTTGGCACCCTTGCAGCTGCTGTTGGCTTCTACACAGTTCCCATCCTCTCTGCCAGTGAGCTTCTATTCCAGAAACAGAACACCAGCTAAAGGGAAAAGAAATTGTATGAAGAACTGAAAGATAAACTGAGGTGGTGGTGGTGGGGGGTGCGGGTTGCAAGTATTCTGTGCCCCTGCCAGCTCCCTGCGTGGGCTACCTTTTGAAAATGTGCTCTAGTTTTATTTCTCTGCTTAAGTTCTCTGGTTAAGCATTCCCTAACGACCCTCTTCTTTATAAAGGAAAGTCATCAAATATCTTCCCCCATTCTTTTGAGTGACTCCTGCCAACTTCCAACTCCCTGTCCAGTGGATTTACTTCTCCCTTATTTATCTTACTAATAGCTCTCGTCATTTTTAATAAGAGCAAGATTCATTACAACCTCTATCTTACAATGACTTAAATTTTCCATTTTAATTGCTGACTAATAATCCCCTGTGCTGCTAGGATGATTAATTAACACATCAGAGTTATTTCTGCATAAATCTATTTTACGCTATCAGTATATGATTGCCCCAAGCTCTGTACCTGGCAAGTGCTCTAACTAGCTCAAGATTCAAGTTACAGCTAAATTACACGAATGAACTGTTTCTAATACACGCAGTGAAACTAAACCGTTTCCATCAAGGCTAGTGTACATTTGATAGCCAATCCTTGCACTCACTTCATCCATTCAGCAGTAGTTAAAGTCACTATTGTTTCCACCTAGCTGCCCCATGGTGTGTCTACAGTTCGCTGTGAGAGCTTGTTCACATTGTTTGCTTCTTAAGCACTAGGCCATATCACACCAGCTACATCAGATGTAGTAATATTATGAGGAAATATCTCTTTCAAACACTTCCAAGCAAGCCAACCAGGGAGCATTTCTGTTCCCTAAAATATCTACCAGAGGAACTTTCTGCTGTGCAAAAAAAAATCAACTACTGACAGAAGTGTCTGACTCTTAATACAGCTTCCTCTAAACAGACGGCAGCAAGTGCAAAGATTCCAGATGGCATTCAATAGAAAGATCGACTAGTTTTTATTGACACATTCTCAGCCTACTACCACAATGGGAGAGTCTTTAAAGCTTTTGTGTCTTACAAATACAAAGGAAAGTCACAGTACCCTCATAAATTCCTTCGGAAATAATTGAATGCAGCTATGTTATCTCAAGCCTTATAACCGCCACATGGCAACAGGTTCCTCCAATCAGGAGTAAGCCACCAGGCCCCTCAGCCATTGAATGTGATCACAGCTGATCTATGCAGGCCTCAAGTCCTTTTCGTGCCAGTTCCCCATAGCCCCCAAATCCTCGAGCTTTCAAATGGTTATCTATCTCCACCTTAAGTATTTCTAATGGTCTAGTCTCCACCATCCGCTGGGGTAGAGAATTCCTGAGATTCACTACCCTCAGAGAAAAAAATTCTACGCACCTGAGTTTTAAATGACTGGCCCCTTTTCTTGTAATTATGCCCTGTTGTTTGTGACTTTCCCACTAGTGAAAACATCTCAACATCTACCCTGCCAAGCCCACTTCGAATCTTATACATCTGCGTAAGGTCAATCCTTATTCTTCTAAATTCCAAGGAATACAGATCCGAACGGTCAGTCCCCTTTTGATAGGACAACACTTTCATCTACCATATGCTCCTATGTCTTTTTTTAAAGGTAGAGGGGACCATTTCTCCCACTTCCGTAAGCAGCACTTTGGAAGATCCGCTGGATCTACTAAAGAGGAATGGCATTCTAATAGAGCTAAGCAATGGTGAAGAGAGATCTTTAAATCAGTCAATAACTTTGATGAGCTAAATCACAGTGAAATGCTTCCACTTACCAAGTGAGATGTTAACAAAAGGACGTCTCTTTAAGAGAATCACAAAACGTAACAAGGAGATAGGAACAAAAAAAACACATAAAAGTTTAAGATAATTTCTTTGCCATCCTTTCTAATCTAAACTTTATAACATCTAATCTGAACATTCTAATTTAAACTCTAACTAATCTGAACTTTATGACACTTCTGATAGTGTCATTGTCAAATATACAGCTAGAATATACATTTGCTGTATTTAATTGAACATATATGCTGGGATTACACTCCCAGGACATTAATGGATATACACTGAGAGTGGGCCATCAAACACTGCAATCAGCACCAGCAATGCATTTCACCACAAATCTATATTCCACAGCCCAGTACAACACTTACTCGACAAATGCCATTAAACCAGGAGGCCAACCTCGGTTCAATGAATGGAGAAGGGCACGCCAAGAGCAGCGTTGATTGTATCTAAAAATTAGGCACCTACCTAATGAAGTTACACCACAGAACTATAAGCTTGCTCCAAACACAACAGATCGAGTCAAAATCAGGCAATACAGGATAGGCAAGAAAGTAAGGGAGGTGGGGTAGCACTCTTAGTTAAGAATGAGATCATGGCGATAGTGAGAGACGATATAAGATCTAAGGAGCAGAATGTTGAGTCCATCTGGGTATAGATTAGGAACAGTAAAAGTCACTGATGGGAGTTGTCTATTGGCCGCCGAATATAACATTACAGTGGCACAGGCAATAAACCAAGAAATATTTGAAGCATCTAAGAATGGAACAGTAGTTGTCATGGGGGACTTTAATTTCCACATAGATTGGGCGAATCAAGTTGGTGGAGGCAGTCTTGAGGAGGACTTCATAGAATGCATCCGTGAAAGCTTTTTTGAGCATCATGTTAGTGAACCTACAAGGGAAAATGCTATCTTAGATCTGGTCCTGTGCAATGAGACTGGTAAAATCTGGTAGATCTTGTAGTTAGGGATCCTCTTGGAAAGAGTGATCATAGTATGACTGAATTTCTCATACAAATGGAGGGTGCAATAGTTCAATCTAAAACCAGTGTATTATGCCTAAAAAGGGAGACTACAACGGGATGAGGGAGGAGTTGGCTAGCGTAGACTGGAAACACAGGCTATATGGTGGGACAGTTGAGGAACAGTGGAAGACTTTCAAAGAGATTTTTCATAGTGTTCAACAAAAGTGTATTCCAGTTAAAAGCAAGGACAGTAAGGGTGGGGAGAGCCAGCCTTGGATAACTAAGGAAATAAAAGAAGGCATCAAGCTAAAAGCTCATGCACATAAAGTCACCAAGAGTAATGGGAAACTGGAAGATTGGGAAAACTTTAAAAAGCAACAAAGAGCCACTAAGCAAGAAATAAGGAAAGGGAAGACAGATTATGAAAGTAAACTAGCACAAAATATAAAAACAGATAGTATAAGTTTTTATAATTACATAAAGCGGAAAAGGATGGCTGAAGTGAACTTAGGTCCCTTGGAAGATGAGAAGGGGGAATTAATATTGGGTAATGTGGAAATGGCAGAGGTCTTGAATGACTATTTTGTGTTGGTCTTCACGGTGGAGAACACGTCTGACTTGCCAAAGAGGGATGTCATGGATGCGATGGGAGGTGAAGATCTTGTTACAATTGCCGTCACCAAAGAGGTAGTGATGAGCAAACTAGTGGGTCTAAAGGTAGACAAGTTCCCGGTCTTGATGGGTTGCATCCCAGGGTACTGAAAGAAATGGCAGAAGTTATAGTAGAGGCATTTGTGATAATTTACCAAAATTCTCTGGACTCTGGGCAGGTCCCAATGGATTGGAAGACAGCAAACATCACGCCACTGTTTAAAAAAGGATATAGGCAAGAGGCATGTAACTATAGGTCAGCTAGTTTAAAGTCTGTACTCAGGAAAATGCTTGAAGCTATCATTAAGGAAGAAATAGCTGGACATCTGGATAGAAGTGGTTCCATCAGGCAGACAGCATGGATTCAGGAAGGACAGGTCCTTTTTGACAAACATACTGGAGTTCTTTGAGGATATAATGAGCGCAGTGGATAGAGGGGAACAGGTGGATGTTGTATACTTGGATTTCCAGAAGGCGTTCGATAAGGTGCCGCATAAAAGACTTATCCATAAGATAAGGATGCCTGGAGTTGGGGGCAATGTATTAGCATGGATAGAGGATTGGTTAACCAATAGAAGGCAGAGAGTTGGGATAAATGGGCATTTCTCTGGTTGGCGATCAGTGGTGAGCGGGGTGCCGCAGGGGCCAGTGCTGGGCCCGCAACTGTTCACGATGTACATTAACGATTTGGAAGGGGGACTGAGTGTAGTGTATTAAGTTTGCTGATGACAGTAAATTGAGTGGAAAAGCAAATTGTGCAGAGGATGCAGAAAATCTGCAGAGAGATATAGATAGGTTAAGTGCATGGGCAAGGATCTGGCAGATGGAATACAATGTTGGTAAATGAGAGGTCATCCACTTAGGAAGGAAAAATAGATCAGATTATTATTTAAATTGTGAAAGATTGCAGCATGCTGTTGTGCAGAGGGACTTGGGAGTACTTGTGCAAATAGGTTATCAAGAAAGCAAATGGAATGTTGGCCTTCATTGCTAGAGGGATTGAACTTAAGAGCAGGGAGGTTATGCTGCAACTGTACAGGGTGCTGGTGAAGCCGCATCTGCAGTACTGTGTGCAGTTCTGGTCTCCTTACTTGGAGGATATACCGGCTTTGGAGACGGTGCAGAGGAGGTTCACCAGGTTGATTCCAGAGATGAGCGGGTTAGCCTATGAGGAGAGATTGAGTCGCCTGGGACTATACTCGCTGGAATTCAGAAGAATGAGAGGGGATCTTATCGAAACACACAAAATTGTGAAAGGGATAGATAAGATAGAGGCAGGAAAGTTGTTTCCTCTGGTAGGTGAGACAAGAACTAGGGGACATGGCCTCAAGATTTGGGGGAGTAGATTTAGGATGGAGATGAGGAGGAACTGCTTCTCCCAGAGAGTAGTGAATCTATGGAATTCTCCGCCCAGGGAAGCAGTAGAGGCTACCTCACTAAATATATTTAAGACACAGTTAGATTTTTTGGATTAGTAGGGGAATTAAGGGTTATGGGGAAAAGGCAAGTAGGTGGATCCGAGTCCACGGCCAGATCAGCTGTGATCTTATTGAATGGCGGAGCAGGCTCAACGGACCATATGGCCTACTCCTGCGCTTATTTCTTATGTTATGTTCAAAAGAACCTGCCAACAACAGCTGACATCAAAGCTCTGGTCACACCATATTTGCTTGCAAATGCTGGCAAACAATTAAAAGCTAATGGTTGGAGGAGGAGGACCCAAGAACATCCCTGGCCTCAACAATGGCAAACACCAGGATCTGAGTTCCAAAGCCAAGGCTGTGAACCATTTGCAATCATCTTCATGTTTGCAGTTGATAGGTCCAATTGTGGAAGTGATGCTGATAGATGAGGAGATATGCCCTCTAGTTCTATAAATTTGTTTTTTGTTCATCTAGTCAGATGGATCTTACTTTACTGAACAAGAAAAATTGGTGGACTTCAACAAAATCCATAATCTATTTATTTTTTAAATCAATGAGTATGTTAGCATAGGTAAAAACTGTGAAATTCAGATTCATCAATTGAAATATTTATGAAATTTTATGAACATGTGATTACATTACAGCAAATCAAGGCAGTAAATTTCACTGGAAAGTAGACAATTATATACACTTTCACATGAAAAATATATTCTTCAGAAGTCTGTGAATGAATTTTAATTTCATATCAACAGTGACAATATGTAGTTCTGTGCAAGTGACAACACCCAAGTTCTAAACAGGAGGAAAAAAAAAGAACTATTTGGAGGTAGGACACAAGATGAAGGGTTTTTGAAATAGACTTTAAAGTACAGAGGGTGGCAGAACTTGTGAAGTTAGACTGAGAGCCCACAGAACAGTAACAAAATGGGTTAAAGATTCATCAGCAATGATCAAGGAGCAATGAGGAAGTATAAGTAACTTTAATCTCAGAGGAGCAAAGTACACTGCTAGTGGAAAGACAACTAAGGTAGGGCAAAAGTGGATCTGAAAATGAAAATGCAAATCAGTTCACCAGTGAACCAGGAGCCAATAGACTTTATCAAAAACAAAACAATGGAGCCGAGGAAATTCCTGTAGATAAAAACTTATATTAGGGTCACAGCAGCATTGTGGTTGAATTACTACATGAGCAGCCGGAGCTCTCGACCACTGATCCAGAGAGTTGAGTTTGAATCCCACCACATTAACAAAAGAATTTAAATTCAAGTAATAGTTTAGATAACGGTAATGATGAAACTTCCAGAATTAAGTGAAAATTACCAGGTTCTGGGAAGGAAGTCTACTCTCCTTACCCAGTCTGGTCTATATGCATGCAAACGTGGTTGAATCTCAGCAACCCTACTGGTTCAGGGGCAATTATGGATGGAGAATAAATGCTGGCTTGGCCAGTAACTTCAACATTCTGTGAATAAATATTTTCTGTTTAAAAAAAATGTTGTTCTGCGAGAAATGCTTTTTGTGGAATTCAGGAGAATAACAGAAAAGCACAAGAGTCATAGTCACAGAGTTATACAGCATGGAAACAGGCCCTTCAGCCCAACTCATCCATACCGACCAAGTTGTCTACCTGAGTTAATTCCACATGCCTGCGTTTGGCCCTTATCCCTCTAAATCTTTCCGATCTATGGACCTGTCTAAATGCTTTTTAAATGTTGTAACTGTACTTGACTCTACAGCTTCCTCTGGAAGCTCCTTCCATGTACCCTCCACCCTCTGTGTGCAAAAATTGCCCCTCAGGTCCATTTTATATCTTCCCCTCTCAGCTTAAACCTATGTCCTCCAGTTTTGGACTCCCCTACCCTGGGAAAAAGACCATGACCATTCACCTTATCTATGCCACTCATGGAGAGTTGGAGCCCTTCAGCCTCCAACACTCCAAGGAAAAATGTCCCAGCCTATCCAGCCTCTATTATAACTCAAGGCCTCCAGCCTCATTAACATCCTCGTGAATCTTTTCTGCATCCTTTCCAGCTTGTGTAGTTGTAACATGACGTCCCAGCTCCTGTACTCAATGCCCCAACCGATGAAGGCAAGCATGCCAAATGCTGCCTTCACCCCCTGTCTTACCTATGTCTCCACTTTCAGGGAACTATGTACCTGTTTGTCTCCCTGTTTGATACACACTCTCCAAGGCCCTACAATGTACTGTGAAAGTCCTGCCCTAGTTTAACTTACCAAAGAGCAACACCTCGCACCTGCCCGAGTTAAATTCCTTTCTTTTTCAATCTTTTTATTAGTTTTCAAATTAATACAGATTAATATATCAATGTTTATACATGTAATACAAAGAGATCAGGAGAACAATCATGACATGGATAAAGAACGAGTATAAAAAAAATCTGTAGATCCAATGATCTATTAGTGAATGAATATAATATAAAAGAAAAAGATTTATTATAAAATATAAAAAAAGAGAAAAAAACAAAACAATAAGAAAAATTATAAACAATATATCAAACCAAACTAAGCTAAAGAAAAAATTTTTAAAAAAAAACAAAAAAAAAACTGGACTAAAATTTCTCAATAGAAACAGAGCAATATTATGTCATCACCTCTGTTCCTCTAAATTGAGAGGTTCTGCCCGAGTTAGATTCCATCTGCCATTCTTGGCCCACTTCCCCAGTTGATCTAGATCCCACTGTAACTTTAATAACCTTCTTTACTGTCCACTATACCACCAATTTTGGTGCTATCCGTAAACTTACTAAGCATGCCAACTACATTCTCGTCCAAATCATTAATGCAGACGATAAACAAAGCATGGAGTTAAGAGCAGAGCTGGACAACACTTCAAGCGGCATAGACCCAATGGGCCGCAATGGCTCCTTCTATGTTGTAAGGAAAAATGAAATATGATGCCATAAATAAAATCTGAGAAAGGAAGACAAGTTCAAGACCTACTGTACCCAGTGATGATTAAAAGGCACATCAAGATCAATAGACAAGGAGGTTATTGAGTCAAGGCCAAAATAACACAGATGCTATCAGGAGCTAAAGACAATAGCTTTGGTTATGCCAGCATCCAGCTGGAGAGCATTTCAGATCTCAACTTTAATGTTAGTGAGGCAATTAGAGAGAACAGCAATCTTCAAGTAAACACTCTGTGAGCCTGAATGCTGTAAACATCGGTGACCACAGCAAGAGCAAGGAAACAAGAAATAATTATATTTTCAGGTCATTTCACAGATTCCATAGCTCACAATCACATCTAACAGAGAGGTAAGAAGTCTAATTATACCAGTCTGTCACCTGTGCCACACAATTTGCAAAACAAGGAACTTCAAAGCACTTGGTTGTTTACAGCTGAATAAAAAATGTTGTCCACCTCCCAAAAGGAGACAGTTTGAATCCACTTAGTTTCAGGAACTCCACAGACAACTGTGTGCTCCTCTGGATTGCCTGCCAGTGAGAAACACTCAACTACTATTAATGCAAAGACATTGACACCATAATCACTAAAATGCACATGGAAAATGCACACCTTTCATTCTATCAAAACTATTGGCTAATAAAGGCTTTTCCTGGCTTCCTAAAGATGTGAATATATTGGAAAATGAATTTTATGGCTGTGTATCAAATCCAAATCAAGCAGCAAATCATGAAAATGATGGTATTTTACCAAAAATGTAATTGGAGGCTTGAATGGCTAAAGAGGCTTCTTGTTAGATTTGAGTAATCAACAGATAATAGAGCAAAGGCTGTCAAATGGAAGCTTGATACAGGTCGCCAATGATCTGCTTGAATGTCAAAACAGGCTCTAGAGGCTGAACAGCCTACGACTCTTCCTTGTAAAAAATAGTTGGGAGTACAGTACATTCCATGACTGTTCTCTGACCTTTAAGTAGAAGGTATGATGACAGTGGATCAGAAATAACAAACACTATAATGGCAAGGTAAAGGAAAAATTGGACTGTGGTTACAGTGAGAACATTTGATCACATGGTGCAATATAGCTCCAGACTCAGTTTCATTCAGTGGAGTCAATCGGCTCTTCATCAGATTAATGGGCTGATTTACTACTTGGCAAGTTCACAAACCATCTTGGAGTATTGGTACTCCAACAAACAGATCTACCTGCAGCAACACGTTCTCTTCCCCTCCTCCGTAATTAGTCACAAGCTACAACTCATTGCAAAATCCTATTCCAAAGCATTATGGCTTCATGTTGCAATGTCATTCCTGTCAAATGGAGATTTCGACAATCTACGTAATAGGAGCCAAATGGCACGAATTAAGAGCAAATTCAGGGCCTACTACATCAGTTCCGCCTCTAGTGCTAATTGCTCATCATTAGAGCACCACCAAATTTAGATCTCTCAAGTTCCTCAATCCTCAGTTATGTCTAAAGTTGGTACTGGGATCCCCAAGATGAAATAGATTAAATCAAACCCAGGATTTCTATGTTCAAAACTGTTGCTCCAAGATGCTGTTTTTGGAAGATGTCTTCCATCCCCATTGCCTACTTTACCCCCAATCCTCCGGGTGAATTTGAGATGCCTTTTATTACTGCTTCACAGATCATGAGGTAGATTTTCCCCACCCCTCATATGCAGCTGTCACTTCTGTCACTTTCTGGATGTACTCCTCCCTCACTATCCGACTTTCCTGTGGTCACTGTGCCTGCATGATCCAGGTGAAAGACAAGGATGAACAATAATATTAACTCTGAAAGGAGAGATATAAGGATTGTGATCAGTGTGAAAACCAAGAATGCTCTTCTCAACTGCTTCTTTTTCACCTTCAAAACCAGAGTTTTTGCTTCATTTGTCTACCAGAGATGTTTTTCCCTCCTTTGAGGTCCAGGAGAGATATCCATTTCCCCCAGTGCCATTCCAACTTTTTTTTCTGTTCTTTCCCCGTAATGAATTTGCTTTTAAACATTCATCCTAATCCTACTACTTGCCATACTTCATAAGTCATATATGTCTGGAATGACACCAATGTGGTTTGCTGTTGGTGGCGTAGGCTTGGAATGTTTGACAGCTCATTGTGTTAAGCTAAAAGCTAGAGGACCTTTGTTTGCCCTTGCAGCAGAAACCAAGATCACGGCTGATACAATTATTATTTCCGTTTGGTGCTATATGAGGCAGACAGCTGAAAGATCAACTCTCAAATCTCCAAGGGAGGAATACAGGAAGTATCAGGATTCTTCTAGGCTCTAAATTTAATTATTGAACAAGAACCTCTTCACCTCCTTCCTCTCCCTAATCTCCATTATTTGAACCTGTTTCAGTGATCTTTCAACAAGACCCAGGGCTGACCTCTGATGTACTAAATGGACTTTCAAGTAAAGCAGACCATTTAAAAATCTCCCAGGCATTTCAGAGAGGGGTTGGTCAGGTGGTGAGAGGAGCTAAATGAACACTGTATGAATATCACCAAATTACTTACCTTTTACATCCATATCCTATGCACAAGAAGTAAGAGAAAATAAATTTACTTTGGACCCTAGGTTAGCATAATGTTGTTTTTCCTTTAATTGCCTCAGATAATTTCAACACTCTGAATGTCAATTTATATAGAGTCTAGCCACAGATTCTCAAATGCAACATAGAAGAGATAAACATTACTGTTGATGAGATCATTGATTGCCTTTGCTATTGATATTTGCATCCTGGTACATGCAGTCCATTGATTCACAACGTTACATTAGGACAGCTCATACATCTTTACCCTTTCAAGCATCACTCAATGTCTTCATCCAACCCAGTTTCATCTAGACATATCTCACTACCACACAGAAACCAAAGGCAAACTTCAAGGCAATGAAGAGAGAAGATTTCTTTATTAGTCATGTGTACATCGAAACACACAGTGAAATGCATCTTTTGCATAGAGTGTTCTGGGGGCAGCCCACAAGTGTCGCCACACTTCCGGCATTAACATAGCATGCCCACAACTTCCTAACCCGGATGTCTTTGGAATGTGGGAGGAAACTGGAGCACCCAGAGGAAACCCACACAGACACATGGGGAGAACGTACATACTTCTTACAGACAGCGGCCAGAATTGAGCCCGGGTCGCTGGCGCTGTAATGGTGTTATGCTAACTGCTACATTACCATGCCTGCCACAAATCCCACAAATGTTCAACTACTTTACTTGTGTGAGAAGAGAATTACATCCTCAATCACTGATTGCCTGCTGTGTTTTCAACATTATGATAGGGATTTTATGTCAAAGGTACTTAATTGACTGTGAAATTTGTTGTGGCATCCCAAGGTTATAAAATGCACTACATTAAAATTTTTTTAAAATTTTTAGTCAAAAATTATTTACAGCGTGGTAACAGGCCCCTTCGGCCCAACGAGTCCGCGCCACCCATTTTAAACCCCAAATTAACCTACCCGTACGTCTTTAGAATGTGGGAGGAAACCAGAGCACCCGGAGGAAACCCACGCAGACACGGGAGAACGTACAAACTCCTTACAGACAGCGACGGGAATCGAACCCTGATCGCTGGCGCTGTAATAGTGTCCCGCTAATCGCTACGCTACCGTGCCGCCGTAAATGCAAATTACTTTTTTCCAACCAAAGAATTCCCTTCCATCCTACCACACACTTCAAGATACCCTTGCCCCTCAAGACATCCTCACCACCAACATAAAACCTTTAAGGCATCCACAAATGCTACTGGAAAAGTGGGATGGAAAAGACTGCTTAATCTGGCTTCATATTAACACAATGGATATGATTTAAGAGCCATGGATCTTGATGAAAAGTATTTGAGGAAAAGGTTTGTCGAACACAATCACAAAATATTATGGAGGGTGGGAACCCAAAAGAGAAAAAAAAACACAAAACACAGTTAATACTCAGCAAGCCAGACAGCATCTATGGAGAAAGAGAAATAAAGTTAGTTAAAAGAAACCCCAAGAATAAAGTTGCACTGACCTGACATGGCTTCAGGCACCAGATTCAGATACTACAGAGGAGCATCCAGCTCAATCAACCCTGCAAGTCCTTTTCAGAAGTACCCGAGGTTTGCACCAAACTTCGGACAGTACCAGCAGATTAGTGACAACAGTCTGAAATTATCATACTCACAGAACAGTGCAATTCTGTCAATGTCACAATCTCTTTCATCATTGATCCGACTTATGATCTGTCACATAGGCAGGACCATCTTGCTGGAATTATCCTGTTGCTGTATACAACTGGAAGAGAGGAACCCCCAAACTGTCAACATTAACATTGAAGCTCCTAAGGCTGCACAGCGTCAGGTCAAACACAGGCCAGGAAATCATCTGCTGACAACCAATTACTGTCCTCCCCCAGCTGATGAATCTGCACACCTTCACAGAGAGCACTACTTGAAGCAGAAAGAGCAGAGAATAAATTCTGAGAGCGGGAGCCTAAGGCCATCACAGAGGGTTGACACAGAAGCACCACCACTGACCAACCTATACAGATCCTGAAGGACTGCGTCTGCAGCTGATGACGAGTGCAATTATAGAACATATAAATACATTCGATCTTGTCCTCACCAACCAACCTGTTGAAGATATACATCCATGACAACATTGGCAGCAAAGACCACCACACATTTCACGTAAAACTGAAGTCCTGTCATCTTACTAAGAACAGCCCCCATTCTGTTTTGTAACATGTCAACGTCCTAACAAGACAGATTCAAAATGGTGCTGAGTTGAGCTGCTGGATAAGACACAATGGATTGTCATTAGTACAGGAATTGCATTGCACCCCAACCTGCAACTTTATGAACTGGCACATCATTCATTCTATTATTAAAATCAAGCCAAAGGGCAATTGTGAGTGTAGAAGGGCATCCAGTGGCAGGACTAATGAAAGTACAACAGAGGACTACATTCGTGAATAATCCCATCCTCAAAGCCACAGTGAGTGTTGAAGATTATCCATCTGAATTACTTCCCAAGATCTCCATCATCACAGAAGTTCACCTTCAAGCGGATTTGATTCACTCAAAATATCAACAAGTGGCGGGGGATACAGAAAAGGCCGCGCGACCAGCAGTACCCTGACTGTAGTTCCAAATATGCATTTCAGAACGAGCAATATCTGCAGTGCTGCCACAATATTAACATCTACTTGAAAATTGTCCAAGTATTTCCATCCAGAAAAGCAAAATCTAATTTGGCTAATTACTGTCGAATCAGTCCACTCACAATCATCGAACTAATGGAAGGTGTCCACAACTGTGTGACCAAATGTCAATTACTTAACAATAGCCTTTCTATCAATATTCACTTTTGGTTCTACTAGAACTGCTCAGGCCAGACAGACCTCATTACAGCCTTGATCCAAACATGGTCAACAAAGCTCAAGCCAAGGAGTGAGTTCGGCGGATTCCTTTGACTTCAAGGTAGCATTTAAACAAGTATCAAGGAGCCACAGAGTCAAATGAAACTCCCTTTGTGCCTTGAAGGGTTTTTTCCCCAAACATTCAAAAAATCTGGCCAGTGACCATGGTACAAACATGCTGGAAGCCAATCATCTCACCCTCAGAATAGCATTGAGGAACATACTGCTGGAGGAACTCAGGGGGTCAGGCAGCATCTGTGGAGGCAGAGGGATAGTCAACGTTTCAGGTCAAGACCCTTCATTAGTCCTGATGTCGCCTGACCCGCTGAGGTCCTCCAGCTGCTTGTTTTTTCTTCGTTCCAGATTCCAACATCTGCAGTCTCTCGAGACTCCATCACTGGGGTTGCTTGTTGATGGTTCCACAACTTTCAATGTCATTCACAACTCTTTGGTAATGAAATAGTTTGTGCCTGCACGCAACAAAACCTAGGCAAAAGTCAGACAGGGGGTGAACAAATACAAAGTGACAATTGTACCATACAAATACCAAGCAGTGGTCATGTCCAACGAAAGAGAGTCTAACCACATCTCTGGTATTCAATGCAAATACCCTCATTTAATTTCCCATCCACATCTTGGGGTTCAGCAAACAGAAACTTAAACAGATCAGATATAAATGTTAAGAATAAATTGGATAAATACATGGATGGGAGAGGTCTGGAGGGTTATGGACTGGGTGCAGGTCAATGGGACTAGCGGAATAAAGTTTCGGCACAGACTAGAAGGGCTGAATGGCCCGTTTTCTGTGCTGTAGTGTTCTACGGTTCTATATGTTAGTTGCAAGACAAGGTCAGAGGCTGGGCATCCCGCAGCAAATGACACACCTCATTGTCCTTCAAAGCCTTTGCACCATCTACAAAATAAGTGTGACGGAATACTCTGCACTTACTTGAACAAGTGCCGATCAAAAACTCAAGCAGTTCAATAACCATTTAGGACAACGCAGCCCTGTTGATTGACATTTTCTTATCACTGGCACAGAGTGGCTGCAGTGTATACCACCCATAAAATGCACTGCAGTTACATGTCTGGACAGCATATTCCAAATCAGCTAGTAGAAGTGCAACAGGTGGATGGGAACACTATTACCGCAAATTCCCCTCCAGCATTTGTGCTTGGATGTACATCACTGTTCATTATTACTGAACCCGAGACCTAGAACAACCGAACCCAAGGTACTGTTGAAGTACATTCACAAAGACAGCAGCAGCTCGATCTTCTCAAAGGCAATCAACGATGGACATGAAAATCCAGAGCCTTATTTTTCAGATAAAAGAAGTTTTAAGATGCACAGAAAGAGAGGGGGAGAGTAGTGAAGAGGCAAAGCGAGGAACTAAAGAGAGGTCTATGATAGGAAAGTATAAATGACAAAAGAGGTGATGGTGTAAGCCAGAAGGATGCAAGTATAGAAACAAAATATGGATCTGGAAGAGGTGAAATTGGGAATGGGAGAAGCATTAGCTGAAATTATTAAACTCAAAACTAATGCAAAATTCTGCACGTCAGAAATTTGAGATAAAAAGGTAATGCGTGAATCATTCAGCAGGTCAGGCAATGCGCACAGAGAGCAAACTAAAGATTAGATTTCACCTTGTTAAACTTTTGCAGAGCATTTCACAAGTGCTTGATATGCAGAGTGTTTCCAGGATTTAAAAAAAATTATTATTCACCTCAATGTTTTGTCTGAACAACTGCGATGTGCCAAGTCAGGTGATGAAGTGCTATTCCTTGTGCTTGGAACAGTGCGGAAGGCCCAGTACAGAGAGATCAGAGGAGGAATGAGACGGAGAATTAAAATGACAGGCAACTAGAAATTCATGTTTATACTTGCAGACTGAACCATGGTATTTCACAAGCAGTTAATCAGTCTCTCTTCTTCCACCCCTCCCCACCCCCAACTCCCTCCTACCTCCACCTTCACTAACTCCACGTTAGTGCATTGGTTGCTCATAATACGTTGTCCCAAACTGAAAGTAAAAGGGAAATTGTCATTTCACACAATGACATGAGGTTTGTTAGAATAAATCATTGAGCTTCTTTCCTGTAACGCACAATAACAAACCTTATTCTTCAGTCCACAAAAGAAAAGTTTGACAAACTAAGCAAAGCTTAGATAGACCCATGAATGATAGAGAAATGGAGGACCATGTGGGCGGGAAGGGTTAGATAGATCTTAGAGCAAGATAAAATGTTGGCACAACATTGTGGGCCAAAGGGCCTGTACCGTGCTGTAATGTTCTATGTTTGTAAAGCTCTCTGAGAAGAGAGCTGTAAGGAGTCCCTGTTTGGTATCCAAATTCGCAAGCTTTTGCCCAAAAGGTGAGATGAGAATCCATCAGACCCAGTGTGGAAGCCCAGATCCTGTAAAACTGTTGGAGAGGACAGAACCTTACAGTCAGCACAACAACTTTTGTCAATGGACTTCAGCAAGAAATAATTGTTTCTTTAATACGGTGCAATATAGAGAAGTACAACCTCAACCAATACTTGATCAATGAGTATTTTCATTTGGATGAAATTCCTAGTTTCCCACATCCATGAGGTTACTTATAATTGCAATCAATTTAGATTTATTTATCTTGCAGTTGTTAAACCCTCAGCTGTAGGAAGATGAATGAATACAACAGTACCAAGCAGCAGCACATTTCAATTGGTTGCAAAAAAACTCCAATCTATCATTTACTTCCTCAATTAACTGCCTAATTCTTCCTTCGACCTTTGTACTCTGGTGTCCTCCCGAGCCAGACCATCCAACCTGCCAGAAAACCCATCTCCCTCCCCACAGTAACTGTGCATTCTGTAGTGAGTGCAAATTAAGTTTAATCATTTGGTCAGTAAAAGAAAGGGGAAGGTGGAGGGAAGAACAGACAGAACAAAGCATCAAACCTTCATTTACTGATGAAGTGAAAGCCAACTACGTACAGCAGAAGGACATTCAGCTGGTGTACAAGGCCACTGAGTCTCCTGTGTAATGTTTTAATGGAGAACTCGTAAAGACCAGAAGCAAGCCAAGTAATTTTCAATGCATTATCCCATCA
Organism: Pristis pectinata; assembly: GCF_009764475.1. Lineage (NCBI taxonomy): Eukaryota > Metazoa > Chordata > Chondrichthyes > Rhinopristiformes > Pristidae > Pristis > Pristis pectinata. The sequence goes on from NC_067416.1 coordinate 38,446,477, forward strand.
AAATTCTTATTCTCGAAACGCAATTAAATATCTTACCAAAGTAAAACCAAATTGATTCCTGGCCCATTCCAGGTACATAACTGTTACATTTATATCTGAAATACTAGTTGTACTAACATCTTCTGTATTTTGTGTCACATTCTCCTCCTCATGCTGAACAAGCCTGGGCTTATAGTCTACTATTAAATTGGCGCTTCAAAGTAATTTTCCACCCATCAGAGAACAGAACCAAAACAGACTCCATTGCTCATGACTTAAAATGCGATTTGTCACTGCACAGAATCCATGACAAATCCAGTTATTTTTGTGGATTACAGCTAATGGACATGATTTTGTCTCTAAAGCATCCTTTGTTATTTTAAAATACTGATTACAAAAATAATTTTTAAACAAAAACATATTGTAAATTAGTGCAGTAGTTGTTAAATTCTCTGCATTATAATAGTGGATACAAATTTGAGTGTTGGGGATTGGCTGAAGTGCTGTTTCAAAACTGTTGTGTAAAAATCAAACGTAATTTTTTTTTACACAATTCTAACAAGGAAACAAATCACTTTTTTTAAAAATGTTATCAACTCCCTCAACCCCAACCCAAAATCTCACCTCCCCATAACACTTCATAAGAGTAAACATTGACAGACACCTCTGAATCTCAAATAGTCCCAATGTAAAAAGTCTCTGTAGATGAGGTCTTGTAATGTTCTTGGGATCTGCTGAGCTCCCAGTACGATGCTGGCCAATAAGTTGCAGAAATTGCCTCTCTCTCATTGGTTATGTAGAATGTCCAACATTTCTGGAGTTCCAACCTGATTTCTGCCTGGCATCTGTAAAGAAAATGACAGCCTGCAGCCTGAGCTGCAAATTCCCAAGCACTGCATTAAGATGAGCTTTACCAGTTCTCATGAAGATGTCTAGTGGACAGCAGCAATGAGAGATTGAGCCTGGCATCTAATGGAGTTTTATCCATCCTCACAGTTGATGTGGACCATCCTGACTTATTTCCATCCATAATTTTAATTATTGAATATCAACTCTGTCTCCCTACAGGAGTGAAATGCTTTGGTAATTCAGTAACCCCAATGACACTAGAGGAACAACGTGATTAAGGCAGAAAGGGTGCAGAAAGTATTCACAAGGATGTTACCTGCATTGGAGGGCCTTTGTTAGAGACTGGACAGAGTAGGTCTGTTTTCCCCGGAGTGAAAGAGGCTGAGAGGTGAGATAACAGGTATATAAAATTATGAGAGGCGATGATAGGGTAGGTAGCCAGTGTATATTTGACACAACAGGGGTGTCTTAAACTAGAGGGCATAAGCTTAAGGTGAGAGGCAGGAGGTTTAAAGGGAATCTGATGTGTAACTTTTTCACACAAAAGAGAAGATATCTTTATTAGTCACATGTACATCGAATCACACAGTGAAATACATCTTTTGCGTAGAGTGTTCTGGGGGCAGCCCGCAAGTGTCGCCACGCTTCCAGCGCCAACATAGCATGCCCACAACTTCCTAACCCATACGTCTTTGGGATGTGGGAGGAAACTGCAGCACCCAGAGGAAACTCACGCAGACACGGGGAGAATGCACAAACTACTTACAGACAGCGGCTGGAATTGAACCTGGGTCGCTGGCGCTGTAATAGCGTTACGCTAACTGCTACACTACCGTGCATGTGGAATGAGCTGCCAGAGGAGTGGTGGAGGCAAAAACAGTAACAAAATTTAAGAGGCATCTTGACAGGTACTTGAATGAACAGGACACAAAGGGACAGGGAATTAGTGCAGGCAAGTGGGATTAGTCTAGATAGTCATGATGGTTGGCACAGATGTGATGGAACGAAGGGCCTGTTTCTATGCTGTTCAACTCTATGACTCTATTTCAGGACCATCTGTCCATAGACAAGGCATGGAACTTTATAACTCACCAGTCCACCTGCATCTTGAATACTCCATCCCATTCTATTCACCAAGATACAGAGATAACCAAGCAGCAGAGGCAGATCAAAGGGGAGCCAGGAATCTCAATCTATGGTGGGTCTGAGTTGTGAGACTGAAGGAACAAGAGTTATCAGTTTGAATGATCTAACTGACAAGCTTCAACTTAACTTGGCAGCAACAATGCCAGATGGTGCAGCAAGGAAATTCTGGCAGAGCCTTGGGGATGGTGTTGGAAACCTTATCTGGAGCACGTGCCTGGTGGGCCACGAGTGTACTCTGTTGTTCATACAATACCAAATGTACTATATGTAATGACTCTTGATACCTAGTGGTACCAAGTTAGTGCAGTTTAGTTGACAGCTACCACCTTCAAAAAGGACTTCATGTTTATAACTCTACCTCTGTGTACATGCAGATACAACACAAAGGAACCTGCAGGAACCACACTTCCGAAGGTTAGGGTTCTGAACTTGTCTGCAGTATCAAGCTCCCAGTCTTTCTTCATTGTCCAACTAACAGTTAGCCTCAGCACCCAGCTCCATTGAATGACTAGCTATTGATCAGGCAAAAATGACAGCTCAGAAGAGCAAGTTATGGCTTACTAATCCACAAGAATTTTTTTTGAGGTGGACACAGGCCTGGTGGACAGAAGCATTAATGAATGCTTGAGAAATTAGCAAAAGGTTGAATTTGGAATTGGAGGTACCCCTTTGAACTGGTTGGTAGAGGGGAGATGGAGAACAGGGATAAACGATTTGTCCTGTAACTAGGAGAATGTAACAAGTGACGCTACCTGCAGGTCAGTACAGTGACCTTAGATTTAAATTAAATATATTAATGATCTGGAAGTTGAGAGAGATATAATCTCAAAATTCAAGCAAAGTGAGGTGGAAGTGAAATCAAGAAGATCTTTTTCCACACAAATTTTAAGGTGAACATAGTTCTCAATCCATTTTTACAGACGACACTGTGTTACAAGTTGTGTAGATAACTGTTATGAAGTCACTTTAAGACAGATGATGTGAATGGGCAAACCTAGGGAAAAGGCGTTCAATTAGAGGAAGTGGGATGGCGTCAAAATTTCTTTTGAGTAAACATCATTAAAGCCACAGAGGAAAGCCTTGTACACCACACTTCACTGGAAGCATTTCACTCTCAAGGGTACTGATCTCGGGATTGCTGCCAGTGCCACGCAATAGTGAAGGTTGGAATTAGAGGAGATGGCAGATAAATGTGTGGCTGAGAAGTTGGTGCAGGAGGCAGGGTTTTAGATTTTTGGATCATTGGGATCTCCTCTGGGGAAGGTGGGACCTGTACAGAGAGGACGGGTTACACCCAAACCCGAGGGGAGCCAATATCCTTGCGGCCAGGTTTGCTTGGGTGGTTCAGGAGGGTTTAGGCTAGATTGCGAGGGGGAAAGGAACCGAAGAAGTAGGTCAGAGGAAGAAGGGGATGGGGAAAAGTCAGATCTAACAGGTAGAGAGGCTTTGAGGAAGGAGAAGCAGAGTACAGGCTATAAAAGTAGTAAGGTGGACGGGCTAAAGTGCATTTACTTGAATGCGAGAAGCATCAGGAATAAGGGAAATGAACTGAGATCTTGGATAAGTACATGGGACTATGATATTGTGGCTATTACAGAGACATGGCTGACATCAGGGCAGGAATGGATATTGAATATTCCTGGTTTTCAGTGTTTTAAAAGGGATAGGGAGGGGGGATAGAAGAGGAGGAGGGGTGGCGATACTGGTCAGGGACACTGTTACAGCTGCAGAAAGGGTAGATAATGAAGAAGGATCCTCTCTAGAGTCGATATGGGTGGAAGTTAGGAACAAGAAAGGAGCAGTTACCCTCCTGGGAGTATTCTATAGGCCAACCGGTAGCAGCAGGGATACTGAGGAGCAGATTGGGAGGCAGTTTTTGGAGAGATGCGAAAATAACAGGGTTATTATAATGGGAGACTTCAACTATCCAAATATTGATTGGCACCTACTTAGTGCCAAAGGTTTAGATGGGGCGCAGTTTGTTAAGTGTGTGCAGGACGGATTCCTGACACAGTATGTTGACAGGCCGACTAGAGGGAATGCCATATTAGATCTAGTCTCAGGTAATGAACCGGGTCAGGTGACAGAGCATTTGGGGGACAGTGACCATTGCTCCATAACCTTTAGAATTGTCAATGGACAGGGATAGGAGCAAAGAGGACGGGAAGATATTTAATTGGGGAAAGGCGAATTATGAGGCTATAAGGCAAGAACTTGGAAGTGTAAATTGGGATGACATTTTTGAAGGGAAATGTACTATGGAGATGTGGTCGCTGTTCAGGGATCTTTTGCAGGATGTTAGGGATAAGTTTGTCCAGGTGAGGCAGAGAAGGAATGGTAGGGTGAAGGAACCGTGGGTGACCAGAGAGGTGGATCAACTATATAGAGTAGCAAGGAAGGAACTTAAGAAAGGGCTGAGGAGAGCAAGAAAGGGACATGAAAAGGCTTTGGAGAGTAGGGCTAAGGAGAATCCCAAGGCTTTTTTCTCGTACGTAAAGAGCAGAAGGATGGCTAGGGTAAAGGTAGGTCCAATTAAAGACAAAGGTGGGAGGATGTGCCTGGAAACTGTTGAAGTGGGTGAGGTTCTCAATGAATACTTCTCTTCAGTATTCACCAAGGAGAGGGGTCTTGATGATGCTGAGGACAGTGTTGGTGAGGGTAATGTTCTAGAGTATGTAGTTATTAAGAGAGAGAATGTGTTGGAGCTGTTAGAAAATATTAGGACAAATAAGTCCCCGGGGCCTGATGGAATATTCCCTGAGCTGCTTCGTGAGGCGAGGGAGGAGATTGCTGAACCATTGGCGAGGATCTTTGAGTCCTCATTGTCAACGGGGATGGTACCGGAGGATTGGAGGGTGGCGAATGTTGTCCCCTTATTCAAAAAAGGTAGTAGGGATAGTCCAGGGAATTACAGACCAGTGAGCCTTATGTCTGTGGTGGGTAAGCTGTTGGAAAGGATTCTAAGAGATAGGATCTATGAGCATTTGGAGAAACATGGACTGATTAGGGACAGCCAGCATGGCTTTGTGAAGGGAAGATCTTGCCTCACAAGCCTGATAGGGTTCTTTGAGGAAGTGACCAGGAAGATTGATGAGGGTAGTGCAGTAGATGTGGTCTACGTGGATTTTAGTAAGGCGTTTGACAAGGTTCCACATGGTAGGCTTCTTCAGAAGGTCAGAGGCCAAAGGATCCAGGGAAGCTTGGCCGTGTGGATTCAAAATCGGCTTGCCTGTAGAAAGCAGAGGGTTGTGGTGGAGGGAGTGCATTCGGACTGGAGGGCTGTGACTAGTGGTGTCCCACAAGGATCGGTTCTGGGACCCTTACTTTTTGTGATATTTATTAACGACTTAGATGAGGGGGTGGAAGGCTGGGTTAGCAAGTTTACAGATGACACAAAGATTGGTGGTGTTGTGGATAGTGTGGAAGGTTGTCGAAGCTTACAGAGGGACATTGATAGGATGCAGAGCTGGGCTGACAAGTGGCAGATGGAGTTCAATCCGGAGAAGTGTGAGGTGGTACATTTTGGAAGGACAAACTCCAAGGCAGAGTACAAGGTAAATGGCAGGATTCTGGGCAGTGTAGAGGAGCAGATGGATCTGGGGGTTCATATCCACAGATCACTGAAAGTTGCCTCGCAGGTGGTTAGGATAGTTAAGAAAGCTTATGGGATGTTAGCTTTCATTAGTCGGGGGATCAAGTTTAAGAGCTGCGAAGTGATGATACAGCTTTACAAAACTCTGGTTAGGCCACACTTAGAGTACTGTGTCCAGTTCCGGTCGCCTCATTATAGGAAGGATGTGGAGGTGTTGGAAAGGGTGCAGAGGAGATTTACCAGGATGCTGCCTGGATTAGAGAGTATGGATTATGAGGAGAGACTAAAGGTGCTAGGGCTGTTCTCATTGGAGAGAAGGAGGATGAGGGGAGACATGATAGAGGTATACAAGATATTGAGAGGAATAAATAGAGTGGACAGCCAACGCCTCTTTCCCAGGGCACCAATGCTCAAAACAAGAGAACATGGCTTTCAGATTTTGGGTGGGAAGCTCAAGGGAGATTTTTCACCCAGAGAGTGGTTGGTGCATGGAATGCACTGCCTGGGGTGGCGGTGGAGGCTGATACATTGGACAAGTTCAAGACATTGTTAGGTAAGCATATGGAGGAATTTAAGTTAGATGGATATGTGGGAGGAAGGGGTTAGATAGTCTTAGGTGTGGTTTGAAGGGTGGCATAACATGGTGGGCCGAAGGGCCTGTATTGAGTTGTACGGTTCTATGGTTCAAATGCATATGCTGGAAATACTCGGCAGATTAGACAGCATTTCTGGAGAGGGTTATAGTTCCGCGGAACAAGTTTGTCATGCATTGTAAATTTTTATTTCTCTCCCCCACAGATGCTTCCCAGCCTGCAGAGCATTTCCAACACTTGGTTTTTATTTCAAATTTCCAGCATCCACAGTGTTTTGCTTTTGAATTTAATTTATAAAACAATTTTTCTAATTGCATTACATTTTTTATTAGGAAAACGAGACAACACATACATTTGATTTTATTACCTAAAGCTTGAAACTAATGCATTTGGAAATGTAAGAAAAGGAAATAATTTGACCCTCTGATACAAATTCTAGATGAAATGAAATTTCTGGTTGGCTATATTCGTATTCTTGCGTTCAACTGTAATTGCTACTCACTGGAAATTCTTAAAGCATCACTATTGAGCTGTTGTCATTAGCCAATAATTACCATTGCAAATACAATAAATTCCAATGTCATCGATACCAATCAGTGTTCTTTCAAATAATCCACACCTCCAGTCGTCAGGTAAGGGAAAACCTGAAGTCTGCCATTATTGTAACTTTTTTCCAATGTTGCATTTTAAGCACTTATAATACTGTGTTCAGCAGTGGTCAATAACTATGGGGCACATATTTAAGAAGCATAGAACAATACAGCACAATACAGGCCCTTCAGCCCACAATGTTGTGCCGACCTTTAAACCTCACCGAAGACTATCTAACCCCTTCCTCCCACATATCCCCCATTTTAAATTCCTCCATATGCTTATCTAACAATCTCTTGAACTTGTTGGATTCAACTGTTTTAATTAGTTTTTTTAACATGTATTGTGTTTAATACACCTCCAGTGGCTGCACAAGGAATGGCCGCTTACTAGCTTATTGGTTCGTCCATCAGGTGAATATGTGGTTTTCTCACTGGTTGGTTTGGCCACAAGTATCTAATAGGTTTCCTGATTGGACTATTGTTAGCTAAGGACCATCTCTTATCTCAGGTATAAAAGGTGTCGCTTTTTGTTAATCACTCTCTTGCTCGTCTCCCCCCCTGGCCTGAGCTCATCTTTTGTTCCCTTTGTCTCGGCTCATCAAAGCTAGTGCCATGTGCTCTGTGACTGTTTCTTTGTTTTAAACTTTTCCAAATAAAACTTTGAAGCACCAAGTTGTTTTCAACTCATTCCTGGACTCCTGAAAGAACCTGTGGATTCGACAATAACCGGATCCGACAAACTCGACCAACGTACCTGCCTCCACCACTACCCCAGGTAGAGCATTCCATGCACCAATCACTCTCTGGGTGAAAAACCTCCCTCTGATATCTCCCTTAAACTTCCCACCCATTACTTTAAAGCCATGCCCTCTTGTATTGACCATTGGTGCCCTGGGAAAGAGGCGCTAGCTGTCCACTCTATCTATTCCTCTTAATATTTTGTATACCTCTATCATGTCTCCCCTCATTCTCCTCCTCTCCAAAGAGTAAAGTCCTAGCTCCCTTAGTCTCTCCGCATAATCCATACTCTCCAAACCAGGCAGCATCCTGGTAAATCTCCTCTGCACCCTTTCCAACACTTCCACATCCTTCCTATAATGAGGCGACCAGAACTGGACACAGTACTCTAAGTGTGGTCTAACCAGAGTTTTGTAGAGCTGCATGCTCTTAAACTCGATCCCACGACTTATGAAAGCTAACATCCTATTAGCTTTCTTAACTACCCTATCCACCTGTGAGGCAACTTTCAGTGATCTGTGAATATGAACCCCCAGATCCCTCTGCTCCTCCACACTACCCAGAATCCTGCCATTAACCTTGTACTCCGCCTTGGAGTTTGTCCTTCCAAAGTGTACCACCTCACACTTCTCTGGATCGAACTCCATCTGCCACTTGTCAGCCAAGCTCTGCATCCTATCAATATCCCTCTGCAATCTTTGACAGCCCTCCACACTATCCACAACACCACCGACCTTTGTCTCGTCTGCAAACTTGCTAACCCACCCTTCTACCCCCTCATCTAAGTCATTAATAAATATCACAAAAAGTAGAGGTCCCAGAATTGATCCTTGTGGGACGCTGCTAGTCACAGCCCTCCAATCTGAATGCACTCCCTCCACCACAACCCTCTGCTTTCTACAGGCAAGCCAATTCTGAATCCACACGGCCAAGCTTCCCTGGATCCCATGCCCTCTGACCTTCTGAAGAAGCCTACCATGTGGAACCTTGTCAAACGCCTTACTAAAATCCATGTAGACCACATCTACTGCACTATCCTCATCAATCTTCCTGGTCACTTCCTCAAAGAACCCTATCAGGTTTGTGAGGCAAGATCTTCCCTTCACAAAGCCATGCTGGCTGTCCCTAATCAGTCCATGATTCTCTAAATGCTCATAGATCCTATCTTTTAGAATCCTTTCTAACAGCTTACCCACTACAGACGTAAGGCTCACTGGTCTGTAATTCCCTGGACTATCCCTACTACCTTCTTTGAATAAGGGGACATTTGCCCCCCTCCAATCCTCCAGTACCACTCCTGTGGACAACAAGGACTCAAAGATCCTCCCTCACCTCGCAGAGCAGCCTGGGGAATATTCTGTCAGGCCCAGGGGACTTATCTGTCCTAATATTTTCTAACAGCTCCAAAACATCCTCCCTTTTGATATCTACATGCTCTGGAACATTATCCTTACCAACACTGTCCTCAGCATCATCAAGGCCCCTCTCTTTGGTGAATACTATAGAGAAGTATTCATTGAGAACCTCACCCACTTCCACAGCTTCCATACACATCTTCCCACCTTTTTAAAAGTAATTATGAGATTTGATGTGTGTTAAGCGTTTCTCTTATTCAAAGATCGATGCAATTCTAGAATGCACTTTCTAAACAGAGTGGAAGCAGAACCACTTACTCGTTTTAGAACATGAGCATAACCTACGTTGAACTGTGATGTGGGAATAATCTAAATAGCTTTCTGGACACAACAGGCTAAATGGCCTTTTTTTGTGCTCTAAACGTCTATCACTTTAAAACCAGAGAATTGTCATCGTCGTGGCTATCCCTTGAGGTTGAGGATGATGGTCTTCATTCCGTTGATCTATTTATGGGCTCTCAAGTGGCTTATGAGTCCAATCTTGGCTCTGAAAGTTCTTCCGCATTCGGGACAGGTAGTTCCAGATGGCAGATCAGGCTTTGGCTGTTTCTGCCTCTTTCCATTTTCTTCTCTTTTCCTCTAATTCTGCGCATCTGTTGGCTTCGAAAGTTGCTGTTCCTTCTCGGATGATGGTTTGCCAGAGTTTCCTGTCCTTGGCATTGGTTTCCTAATTGTTGATGTCGATGTTACATTTCTTCATGTTGGCTTTTAAGACATCTTTGAATCTCTTCTGTTGTCCGCCTCTTTTAAGTTTGCCTACTTTAAGCTGGTCTTTCATGATCGTGACATCCGAACAGACGCTAAGATGTTAGTGTACAATGCAGTGGTGATCCCAACGCTCCTGTATGCATCAGAAACTTGGACAACATGCCAACGACCAGAGAATCACACACAACAGCATGTGCAGGATCACTGTATTCATTGCACAAAACAGGGGGATTTATAAATCTTTAGGGTAAAGCTACAGATTTATTTGAAATTGAGCACTAAAAATCAACTCCTGATCATAAGCAACAGTAGATCCATGAATCAGAAGTGAACAGTGGCGCCAGGACAAATATCTCATGCAGAGATTAAATTTATTTAGTACAGGGAGAGGGATGAAATGAAGAAAGCCCATGCACAGAAATAAAGGAGGAAGACAAAGAGGAACATGTGATCAAAAATAAGGAAATCACTGGAATACTCATTTCTGTTGTAAAGCCAACTGTTCCTAAACATTTTATAAAATGCAATACATGTGTGGATACCTCACACTGCAATACATAGAAGCCTTTCAGTACACGCAGTCCCCAGGTTACAGCAGGGTACCGTTCCTGAGAACTGTTCGTAACACAAACTGTAAGTCAGAAATGAATAAAAACAGTGTGTGCGACAGGATCACAGAAACAGCTGTGACGGGAGAGCGAGCAGGCACGGGAAGAGCGGCCACCAGCCAGCCTCGCTGACTGCGTGAATGAGTGAGTCTGCTCAGTGCTTCCAGCTCTACTCAGCTTGACCCAGCCCCCCATGTTGCAGCTCAGGGGTGGGGAGAGAAGGCACATGGAAATGCCTCATTCCCACCCAGCAGAAGATGCCTGCAATCCCACAGCAGCTGGCAAATCCGTCCCCCTCCATCTCCCAAATGCTCACTCGTATGCATAAAAAGTCCATAAGTCGGGTGTTCGTAACCCAGGGAGGGTTGTAAATGTCACCTGAACACAAAATTGAAGAAGTTATTACATCATCCAATGCGATCTCCACAGAGCCTGGATGCATGCCTTATGAAATATTTACGTGATGGGACACTATTCTGATGCAGGCTGGGACAGGATACAGTGCATTGCCATTGATGTAGTATTTTGATGGGCAGAAAAATAAATTCTATTCATGAAGAAACAAGGTATTCAAACAACATCCCAACGTGAATATAAACCAGCCTGCTGATAAACACTAACATAGTAATCAGGAGTTCAACTCAAGCACAGAGTTACATCATAGGGAGCACAGGAAATGTGTAATAAGTATATTCTGCAATTCTTTTTTAGCATCTTCGATGGCAATTCAAAAAACCTCTTGGAATGACTCAATAATCCTACTGCTAATCTATTGAACTCGATTTCATTATCATGGCATTTAAGGTCATTGTTCAGTGCAAATAGAGCAGACCCTTAAAAACAAATCGCAACTTGGGTGAGGAGAGAAAGGCATTGCACCTTATTTTGAAAACATGCTTAAGTGAACATTACAAAAATGTATGGCTGTACGACTTTGAAGAGAGTAGAGATGGTGATCACAGTAGATTTGCTATTTTTTCACAACAGCCTTTATTTTAACACGTGCACTTTGATGTGCAAAAGCTTTCAAAGCTGTAATGCCAGCACAGTTACGAGAACAAGAAAAATGTTTCCTCCAGATATAAACGGATCTTTCACAATAGCAGTTATGTGACTTTGTATTAAATCTCAACTGGACAAATCTTTTACAACATCACGAAAATAAAGGGAGGGAATTATTTTGGAAAAAAAAACTTAAATGTAAGTAGATCAGTAAATATCTTTGACACAAAGTTGGCTCAAACATGAAGGTCATAATTAAGGAAAGAGATTTCATCCTCAAGCTATCTCCTAAATAGACACTACTTTCATCCAATTAAAATAATTATTATTTACAACAATTATCTACTTTTCACAAAATATCCTGAGGCAATTACAATGTAAACAGAGTAATTTCCCCCAACACTTTCAGACCATCCCAGCCCAGGTTAAGAGGTATGTACAAGAATAGATGACATATGTATTTTGTGGTCACTTTTCAGGAAAATCATCAGCCACAGAAGTATTGCACACAAGAAGAGGCCACTGAGTCCGTGCTGGTTCCTGTGAAGCAATCACGTCAGCATCATTCCTCTATGAAATGCGTATTTCTTTTTAAGATCATCATGATGGTTATTTTCAAAATATCCTGACTTCACTTCAGGGAGATTTCATCAGTTCTCCAAAAACGTTCTCACTGGTCAGTCTTTCCAAACCTGTAAAAGCACATTATTCCCTTCTTTCACAGAGACCCTCTTACTTCCCATTCCATTCTCTAGCGTATTATTTGTTTCTGGCCCTGGACTGTTTTCATTCTTATCTACCTCTTCCAGGAGATGTCATTAGATTGGGGACTGTAGGTAGAAAGAATAAGATAGTCATGATGTCAATTGTATTGGCTTGTTGAAGCATTTGATCTTCATATGCTGTTAATTTCATATGTTCACTGCAGGCAGGAATGTGTAATCTGATTAACATTATAACAGGATAATGGATTTTTAAAAAAAATATACAGTGTGTAGCCAAGATCCGTTCTTGAAGCAAAGCAAGCGGTAAAAATACTTGAAATACTCAGCAAGCCATGTAGGACATGCAGAGAGAGAAGAAAAGTTAATACTTCACGTCATTGCTTGAACCCTATTCACCTTTGCACAGATGCTGCCCAACCTGCTGTATAGCACTTTTTATTTTTATTTCACAAGTAGAGCACCTGCACTATTTTGCCCTGGCATTAAGTAGTGACCAGCAGGATCTCTTGGTAAAACAGAAAGCCAGGTGTTTCAGCAACAATCGGTATTTTGTTCCAAAGGAAGGCAAAAGAACAAGAAGTGTTCGAACACTGGCACAGAAGATTCCAACGGCGTGATGATTCTATACCTGACTCAAAGGTTGAAGGTGCAATCACCAACAACAATTTTCAAATATGATACATTTAACATACAGGTTTCTTGACGCAAATAAAGGCAACATCTGGTACTCTTCCTCCCTCCAAAAAAAAAATTGAGGCTGTGTGATTTGAAATTTTCAGAATAAATTGAAACATCTTTCTTAGGCAAGGGGGAGCCAAGGTACGTAGATGAAGTTAAAATACAAATCCATCATAACCTCACTTAATGGTGGAAAAGGCTTAAGGGTCAAAACGGCTTACTCCTGTTCCTATTTATTTATTGTATGCCAATATATTTCCCATGGATCCTTTTTAACAGCTGAAAGTACTTAATTATAGACACAGTTGGATTAGGTTTCTCTGATGACCATCTCATTTGTTATTACCTTCTTGAACATGGCGATTTTAATTTGTTCCGGTTATTAGTCACACAATTGGGGGTGGGGGGGGGGGGAGGGAAGGAGATCATATTTCTCTTGTATGTACATGATATAAAGAAAGGTTGCGTTTTCAATCAAGTTTACTGCACCTAAACATATCTGTTGTCATGGAGCTGAGAAAAACTTTGAAATTTAACAATTCTAATGTAGCATAAACAAAGAAGTCAGGCCTGCTAAACCAAACTAGTTTAAAACTCTTAATAACTCACACGGCCCTATTTGTCTAAGAATCCTCCTTTTAGACACGTGTGAAGAGTGGTAATGGTCCTGCCAAGTCCCACGTGCACAACAAATGTGGGAAGTAATGGAAAGTGGAAAGCTGGTGATCAGAGGGAAACTTGATTTGAGGTGTTTGATACTGTTCAAATTTTACCCCTACCCCATCATCCCATCCCAGATATATACAATGCCCTAAGTGCCAAATATCAAATTGCCAAGACACAGTCCAGATCTGTCACAATCTTAACCTACATTTTCACTTTGTCGTAAAGTGTGCAAACTTTAATGAACTGCCAACTAGAACACACAGAAACATCAATTATACATTGTAAATTCAGTTGTACATCATATATCTACATCACCTTGTACATGCAAAATCTACAGCCCAGGTTTAATTACAACTAAAAGCTGTTCACGAAAGCAAAATCAACAAAATATTCAACAGCCCAATGTCTGACTGAGGGCCCAAAGCACAAAATTCCATGGATAATCAAAATCCAACACAAACTGGAAAAGGGTGAAGGAACTTGGCAGTTCAAGGCTATGTCCAATTGCTCAGAAGGGTTAAATTACAAGGACCACGATTGCGCAGTATTCCCTTGAGTTTAGAATATTAAGTGTTATTTAAAATAATTCAAAATTAGACTGGGGAAAGGGAATCCATTTTCTTTGGTAGGCAAATCTATAATAAAGACCTTTAGTCTTAAAATAGAGCTAGGCCATTTAGGAGTGATATCAGGAAGTTCTTTGATCAACACAAGAGGCTACCAGAATATTGGAATTCATTCCTCCCTCCAATCCACAACTTGAACCTGCAAATTCAATTTGGGAAAAAAAAATCAAAACTATGATTGTTACAACGTTCAGGAAGAGTTTAGAGTCAAGGAAGCAAGATGGGTGAATGGGGTTAAGATATAGATCAGCAATTATCTAAATGAATGATCAAACAGGTCTGAAGGAATGACTGCCCTATGTTCTCAAGTGCACTTAGACGACAAGGAGTTAACATAGCATTATAATATTTCAGAAAGCCAACCCACAGTTTTCTTTCAGCATCTTGAGATATCACATCTTTCTCAGGTAAATCAGATGAGCTTTGCCTGGTTTATTTTAAGGTCTCCAGTCTCCAAATGCATCTTTCAGGATGATGTGTCTCACAAATGTTAGCCTCAAGTACCAGACTGTCTTGTGTGCCTTTGACAGAGGGGCCAGCACTGAACAATTCATGTCTTTTATTTCTCCCATCATGCTGTCATTCAATGATCAAAAGGCATATTCACTGAGACATCGGACTACAATAAAAATCATGAAAACAATTACATGGTACAGAAAAACATGCAAGTTCTCTAGATCCAAATTCCCAAGCAAAAAACAAGCTGCTGGAGGAATTCAGCACATTGAGCAGCATCTGTGGAGGTGAAGGGATAGTCAACACTTGACCCTCCGTCAGGGCTGAGTACGTGGAGTGAAAATAGCCAGTGTAAAAAAGGTGAGGAGTGCTGAAATAGGGGCTGGTAGGTGACGGGTGGAACCAGGTGAGGTAGGGGATGATGGGCAGATGGAACTAGGTGAGGGAGGGGATAGGGAGGGTCGGCTAGGGGAGAAAAAAACCAGGTGGATAGGTGTGTGGGTGATGAGCAGATGGAAATGGGAAATGTGAACAAAGGGAGAAAGAACCTAGATCAATCAGTAGGAGTGGGAAGGGAACACAGGGGGTGTGCGTTACACGAAATCGGAAAATGTGTATCTCCAAACTTAAATTCATTCTGAAAAAACATAATTCATTTCATACATCGCTCAAAACAGCTTAACTTTACCAAATTTGTCAAAATGAATGTGCCTTATCTTACATCTTGCCATCCCATTGCTATCCTCCATTTTGTACTTAGTGATGTGAGCGGTCTGGGCAGTGGAAGCAGGACGGATTCAGATCAGACATCTGCTTTTCATCCTGCGGCATTCAGTTTCAGCTCATCTTGTTCTTGCTCGGCAGGTTAATTACCCCATGGATTGGGCCGTGCAGATTAGATTAATGCATTTAAGGGAGGTTTGTTACATCCTTGAAGGTGATGGGAAAATAAATATACGGGCTAAAGAAAGAGGCAACCAGAGTTGGAGGTGGTTTATGCAAAGTATAAACACTAGCGCAGACCAATTTGGCTCAATGGTTATTTCCATACCATAGCAATCTTGTATTTTTACACATAGCCAGACTTCGGGTACATAGTGTTACGAAATCACAGAACAAAGAGGCCCAAGTGACTCATCAAGCATGTTCCTTCCATCAACCACATGCTCGGCTATGAAATTTTTTTTGTCTAAATGTCTCCTGCATCCAAATCATGGTAAATATGTCATTTACCTGATGTTGTATTCCTGACACAGTATGACCTAGGTCAAAGTGCCTCGACGGTCAGGAGGCACAGAAAGAGGAAGCTGGAGTGTGAAAGTACATCATGATATTAACAATCAGTCTTGCAACAGGTTTGTGTGACAACCTGATTCGATTAAATCATTAATTATGGCACTTCAAGTCTTGAGTTTTCCTTGAGAGTCCAAAAAAATAAGGTTTTGCTGTCATAAAATACTGAGAAAACTAACAACAGGATGTTAACGTCCATAATTTTGAACATAATTGTGCAACATTAACCTACAATTCTTCTAATGTGAACAACTTTTGTTCCTGTTAAAATCCATCCTCGAGAAGATTGAAATACCTACATGAAAACCACGCCCAACATTTCGCCTGGCATGAAGAGAGTCACACATTCACAATGCACAATATTATCTATGCTTTATCACTTCCAAATATATTACACCAAAGACATAACTTGTCAGATAACATGGATATTATTCAATTATCTCTTCTTAAAGGAAAATGGATATGATGCAAGTTTATACCTGTGTGTTGAATACATTATTAAGAACATACTGAAGGTCTTAGATATATCTCAAAAGACAAACCGAGTACAAAGGAAAACTGCATATAAGGCCATGGGATAAATGCCATTTTTATTGAGATAAGAAATAAGCAGAATCCAAGATGATCACAAATTAACCCTTTAACAGAAACCAACCCACCTTTGAAAACTTTGCTCTATTTCCTATGTTCATTCATCCATAATATTTTCATAATTTAATTTTATAACAATATTACAAAGAAAATTATGACCAGTGGATATACAAAGGAAACACCCGTCAGAGACTGAGTCTGAAAAATTATGTCCACTGAATTTCTGGTTTTCCCGGTAGCTTTAAGGTTAATAATTCTATCTGGTAAAAATATTTCGCCCTTTGCAAGAGCACTGAAAATATCCAACAGAAAATACATATACATCCACCTGGAAAACTTAAATGATGGTTCTTGACTCTTGGAAGACTTAAATATTTGCAAACTGCAAACAATGAGATTGCAAATGGTTCGAGTTCAATTGTTCTTCACGATATCGGTCACTAAAAATCAATGGGTAAGGTTGGATAAGAGATGGATTGGAGGGTTTTTAAAACGGAGACGTCCTTTTGGGACTCCAAGTGTTAAGATACATTAGGAAATGTTATTCAAATCCACCTCATTTAAACAAAAACCTCGCTAAGATATCCAGATTCCGAATTCAGTAAGACAGATACAATAAACTCGAAGGACGAATCTTCCCGTACCTTTGTCTACTCTGATTATTAACCCCTGTTGTACCGACTTTGCACATTGCCTTCAGTTCCTCAAACTCAACCACCATTCCTACTGGGAAACTACAGATTCCCATCAAACAGCCTCATTTTGTTTCTCACGCTTAAAAGAATGGATGACTGAGGCAAAAAAATCTTATTCCCTTCACTTTCACTTTGCTCTGACAAAAATCGAAGCTCTCTGATGAGATACTGTCGTTTTCTGATATCGATATGAAAAGCAACAAGACAAAAGGCTTTCAGGGCAAGAAATAGCAAATGCCAATAAAAAGCAAAACGATGAACAGGTGAACACCGTTGCACTAGCTTAAATGCTGATGAAATGAGAATTTCAGACGGATCTTTAACGCTGCCTCATGCAAGTACCATTCCTACTGAAGTCTTATTTAAAAGCCCTTCCCCGAACACACCCATCAGCACCAAGCGTAAACAAAACCAGCTTCCATTCTAGCAAGTTCTTTCTCCGAATTTAAATTGCATTGTCTATTGGATGCACGAAACTTTGCTTTATGGATTCAATAGGCAAGAAGAAGTGGACAATAAACAGAATATGTATATATATATAAAAAAATACCGCGTTTACCTTTTTACCCCTCTTCTTCCTGTGGGCAGGTTTTGTACCATTTTTCTTTGCTTCCTCACTCATCTTATGTTTAGTCTATTAAAAGAAACGAGCGCACTCCCAGTTATTCCGAAATCCAGGGCTGTTGGCATATAATCGAGATACCATCAAAGGCTCAATCCATGTGACGACGTCTCAGAGACAGATAAATGCATGACTGCTGGTTAAACAACAACTCCAGGTCGGTTAGCACCGCTGGTCCAGATCTGTGCTCTCTCTCTCTCCTTCCACACCAGAAACTGACTGCTCCAAACTCCAAAATAAATTAGACACCACTTTTCCAAAAAAAAATCAATATCCAGTCTTCATTTTACAACGAGATGCTACTTATTTTTCCTCTCACCTTCTCTCTCTCCACTGCTCTGTAATCCCCAGGCTCCAAACCCCATACAGGAATTAAACTGGAGACTGCTGATACAATCCCTGAAGCTTTTCTCAGTCAATGAATTTCTCCTCTTACAGCCAAGAACAGAGGGAGGAGGAAAAAAAATCATAATCCCCTGCAATTCCCTCGTAGCGCCACTAGGTTGGGACCGACTAGAACATACAGTTGCGTTCCGTGGGAAAAGAAAACTCGAATTAAATGGTGTGAGATTGAGTTCCAGTCATCTCAAACTGAGACCGCTCCTATCAGTGCGCATGACTCGACAAGGAATAATGGGCATTGCTGTTATCCAAGATATGGAAAAGAACATTGAGAATGTTTGTTAATAATGTACCTTGTTTAAATAAAATCAAACGTGGCTCAAGAATCTAGCACCAAAGCTGAACAGGAGACCATTCCCAGCATTAAATAAAACCAGTTGACTATTTTTAATTTTAACCTAATCACATTAGACTAATCCTATCAGCTAATGTACTCTAGGTAATCAATACAGGCAATTGACCACTTAATACATTAGGCCAGAAACTCCTGTGCTGATGTACATTGAAGCAACAATGTCTAATACTTATCCATCACCTGTCAGTATTCATACACAAATCATCAAGTACTTTTGAGACCTTTTAAATTTCTGATTGAACACATTGGCAGAGCCGTTTGAAAAGACAGTTCTTCCCTATCCAGCTGCTGCCAGTAGCTGTGAACTCTGCCCTCCACCGTCCCTCCCCCAAGCCTTTCTGGAAAGTGATCTGACTGGAACATGGCGACTACTGCATTTGTTCCCTGACTGTATGGAATGACCTCATAAAAAAAAGAATAATCAGTCGCTCGATTGGAAAACAAGCAAATGTACAAATTCCTTTAAGTATTCATCTTTTATGCATTCTACAAACAACACTGGGAATATACCAAATGGTCAATGTGCAACTCCAAGCTGAATTTGATTCTGATGAAAATCAGCAGGTCAATACAGAAATGACATTACGGTGAGGTTTTATGGTGGGTTGTTTCATGTGGCGTGCATAGAA
This sequence comes from Pristis pectinata, assembly GCF_009764475.1. NCBI lineage: Eukaryota > Metazoa > Chordata > Chondrichthyes > Rhinopristiformes > Pristidae > Pristis > Pristis pectinata. The sequence continues at coordinate 38,465,438 of NC_067416.1, forward strand.
CAGTGGCTTTGCAACAAGTATCATTTAGCAGCACAGCTCTCTCACTACAGGTGCAGTGCAAGCTGGAGACAAATCAGCATGCCCTTTTCATGGTTTTAAAATTCACAGTGGAAATAATGTAATAATGACCTAATCTACAACACATATTTGAATTTCAATCTCAGGGTGCTGGGGTTTATTATGACCACAGTATTTTAATTTACATTTACTTTTCTGGTAACCAAATATATTTCAGATCCAATGATCAGAGTTTACCTTTTAAATGTGCTGCCATTTACACTTGTACAAGCTTTCTTTAAAAAAAAAGATGCCACCAGTGATTTAAGTACCAGGGGTTTCATTAGATTCAATTTCATTATAAAAGAGGAGGAAGGCAAACTTGGAAAATATGTTAATTTCTAAATTTTCTCATCAAATGCTAAAAGCAAACTTTTACAAATTCTTTTTGTCCTCTGACAGGGCTCTTAAACTTCACAACAATAAAGTTTGACATGTTGCGGCTCCCCATTTGTTAACTAGTCACTTTAATCCATGCAGCAATACATATTACAAGAATAAATCTTACAGCTATCAGTAGTTAAAGCAATTCGCCAACATTGAAACAAACGGAGAAGTAGTGTAAGAAAACAACTAGAGGTACCTTTTACAACCCAACAGGGACACTTGAAATAATTAACCAAATGAGGCAGGAAAACATCTTGATTACACCCATAGCTCATTCATGTTGGGAGAATGGATGACTGACACCAAAATCAGAGAAGGTCAAAAGTTCAACCCGATAATTCAGTGAAGAAATAAACCATATTTTATATGACTGTTTCATTGATATTGGTTGTTAATGTACTAAGGAAGTTCAGTCGTATGACTGAATGTCTCCTGACCAAGCCAAACATTTCCTTGCATCAAAAAAACTTGAAGTCTAGAAATTCTGTAACACAGCACTATCTTTTGGTGCAGTTTGTCAAGTAATTTAATCATAATATGTAAATGCAAACCCTGATTGGCTCTTAACGTGTGGTTCTTGTAGAACGCTCAATTTGATTGCAGTTCTTTGGATGCATCTGATCACAAATGGCACACAATACACTCTTTGCCTTCATTTGCATTTATAACCAACAAATCCCGCCAATCATACAGAACTGGCCTTTTCAAGCTTGCTTTGGTGCAACTTAAAACAGACTAGCCAATCTGCTCCAAAGCCAGAGGATCTAGTGCTTGGTTCCTGCTATGGGTTGATTCCCTTTAAGATTGTTACCAACCCCTCATTCCCACCCCCTTCCCTCATTACAATTCCAAAAGGTCCCCATTGACCAAATCACACCTTGAACACCATGTCAGACCACAGCAACAGAAAATCCTTATATTTTTTGACCCCCGTCCCATTCAACTAATGATCCAATCTCCCCAATAGGCCCCACCCCAGGCAGCTTTCAATGTCAAGACCCAGTGGAGGAAAGGCATTTGTGGACATTTATTATGCAAGGCTGATTCAATTGCTCATGATGCCTTGGATCTTGTGCAAAAGGAATATTGTAGTTGGAGCCCATGGATAAAGCAGGCATTGGTTCACTCCCTGTGCATCACCTGTTCCTGGCACTTTTTGAGGCACAGAACAGATTCTTGGCCTATATGAGAGCCACATCGATTGACTTGATTTGGATAAGGATATATCCAAATTTTCTTATACCTCATGTGACCTTGCTTTACCTATGTGGAAAATTCCAATCACACTGAGTGCTGATACATTTACTCCTGCAAGTTTTCTCATCCAATAACATGGCAACCATTGAGTTGCAAGATGGCAAGTCCTCTGAATACAAAGGTGATTAAAGGCCATTAGTGCTGTGTAGTCAGAAATAGCATCCACTGACGAGATTTCAACATAAATTCGCCGATGACACCACTGTTGTTCACGGAATCTCATATGGCAATGAGGAGGCGTACAGGAGTGAGGTAGATCGGCTAGGTGAGTGGTGTCACAACAACAACCTCGCACTCAACATCAGTAAGACCAAGGAATTGATTGTGGACTTTAGGTTGGGAAAAATAGGGAGAACACTCACTAGTCTTCATTGAGGGGTCAATGGTGGAAAGGATGAGCAGCTTCAAGTTCCTGGGCGTCAACATCTCAGAGAATCTATCTTAGGTCCAACACATTAATGCAATCATGAAGAAGGCACACCAGTGGCTCTACTTCATTACGAGTTTTAGAAGATTTGGTGTGTCACCAAAGACTCTTGCAAATTTCTACAGATGTACAGTGCAGAGCATTCTGACTGGTTGCATCACCACCTGGTATGGAGGCTCCAATGTGCGGGAGAAAAAGAGGGTGCAGAGGGTTGTAGACTCAGCCAGCTCCATCACGGGCACAATCCTTCCCGCCATCAAGGACATCTTCAAGAGGCGGTGCCTCAAGAAGGGGTATCCATCATTAAAGACCATCACCACCTGGGACACGCCCTCTTCACGTTACTACCATCGGGGAGGAAGTACAGGAACCTGAACACCCACACTCAACATTTCAGGAACAGCTTCTTCCCCAGCGCCATCGGATTTCTGAACAGTCCATGAACACTACCTTGTTATTCCTCTTTTGCACTATTTAATTTTGTAACTTACATTTTTATATCTTGCACTGCTGCTATGGCAAAATAACAAATTTTACGACATAAGTCAGTGATAATAAACCTGATTCTGATTTTGATTCGGAGGCCTGATTTGTCCATTTAAGAACATGCAAATGACCCTGTGACGTGATCCAATGACTGAGTAGTTAAGACATTGAATTCAAAATCTAATGGGGTTTCTCCTCATGGGTTCAAGCCCTGCTCACAGCAGGGTTACTTTGCCAGCAGAAAAGTTATATGGGGCATTGGTGAAACCACATGTTGAGCAGTGTCTACCGTATTGGTCTCCTTAGTAAAGGAAGGATGTAAATGCACTGGAATCAGGGCAGTTGGGACAGGGGTAGGCTAGTGTCTGCTAGAGTTTAGAAGAGTGAGTTGGGATTTGACTGAAACATGAAATACTGGGGGGGGGTGGGGACAGGGGGTGGGGGGGCTTGACACGGTGGATATGGAGAGGATAGTTCTTCTTGTGGGAGAATGTAGAACGAGGGAGTCACTATTTAAAAATTAGCATTGCTCATTTTTTCACTCAGAGGGTTGAGTCTACGAATGCTCTCCCTTGAAATTGGTTAAATGTTTGAATATTTATAAGGCAAGGGTAGATAGATTCCTGATAATCATGGGGTGAAAGATTACCATGGGTAGCAGGAGATCAGAGTCAAGGTAACGATCAAATCAGTCATGATTTTATTGAGTGACACAGCAGGTTTAAGGGAGCCAAGTGACCTACTCCAGTTCCAAATACACAGCATTATCCAAAGTTACGTGGTGAGATTCCACTTATACTGACCAGTCACTAACCCCATTCATTGCCCCGCCCCCAACCCCTCGCTCGACTCTTTTGGAGCCTGTTGTTGTCAGAAGGTTATCCAATAGCCATTCTTGGATGAGCTGCAACTTTGTGCCATTCAACAACAGGACAACCAAAGCCGCCATCTTCTGCCTTACCACCCACTCAACACGTTAGCCCACTGACTCCATCCAGTTCACGACCACCGTCTCAGGTTGAAGAAGACTGTTTGCAATCTTCATGTTTTATTTGCATAATATCATTTTCATTGTACTTCTTTGTACCACTGTGCAGCTATCTGCTTGATTTTCATTATCCATCCCCCTTATTCCCCCACAGGAGGCTGTCATTTGGCCTATCATACCAGCAGCAGTGCCTCAGTGAAGCTGGCTGATTAATCCTACTCACTACTTTTTCTTTTAAATCATTGCCTGAAACGTTCTTATTCCGTCAACGATTTAACCCAGCATCAAAGATTTCTTTTCCAGCATCTTGACATGTATTTTTTTTTAAATCATCTGTCTTTACAGGAAGTGGGCTCCGCTGACAAGGGCTGCATTTATTATCTATTCCTATTTGCCCTCAAGGTGGCAGGAAACTGCACTCTTGAATTGCTGCCATCCTTCTGGTGGTGCTTCCACTAACCAACGACCCACTTGCTGGGTTGGAGCTGCAAGATTTGGAGCCTACATTGGTGAAGGAGTGGTGATGAATTTTCATGCCACGATGGTGTGCAGTTGTCTCAATTGTTTGCTGCCTTGCCTAATGGCGATAGAGATTGCTAATCTGAGAAGTCCTCCAAAGGCACCATTGGCTCATAACTGCTATGTGCCTACAGTATATAGTACCTACAGCCAGTGTGCCAGTGGTGGAAGTGAATGCTTAGAGAGATAGATCAGGTGCCAATCAAGGCAGCAGTTTTGTCCAAAATGATGTCCAGCTTCTTCAATGTTGCTAGAATTGGAGTTCTTTAGGAAAGTGGAGGATGTTACATCACATCTCTGACAAGTGCCTTGTGAACTGCTTTGAGGAATTGAGAAATGTCACTGGATACTTTGTTTCTGACCTTCCACTGCAGTCCTGTGTTCATGTGGCTGTTCTAATTAAGTTCCTGATCAATGGCGCTGCCCTGCATGTTGATGATGTAAAACTCAGTGATGGTAATTCTGAGTAGGTGGTTAGATTCTCCTTCTTGGTGAAGATGGTCATTGCCCAGCACTTATGTGGCACAACTCTTACTTACCACTTATTCCTGAATATTGATTAGGTGTTGCTACATGGGCTGCTTCATTTTCTGAAGGGTAGCAATGAAATTGAACATTACGAAATCTTTTGCAAACTTCTCCACTATTCAAGTTATGATGAAAGGTAGGACTTTGATGAAGTATTTTAAGATATATGAGCCTGAAAACTGCCCTTAAAAAATCCAACAGCAATGTGCTGAGGCCGGGAAGATTGACATCCAGTGACTACACGATATTGCCCTTTAAAATAATACTACATAATTCAAGCTGGCATGTATCTGTCTGCTTTATCTGTCCAGCTACATCCATCGGAGGTCTGTTACTACAGCCCAACAGCTACATTTCTGAGGTTTAAGTCAGCTACAAATTTTGAAATTTTTTCCTGTTTAAGTAGGTCTAGGTCACTAATTCAAATTAAAAAGGACAGAGGTGCTAATACAGACTCCGAGTAAAGACCACTCTATATGTTGCTCAACAGAATAATCCTTTACCACTTTCTACTTCTTTATATAAGCCAATTTTATATGCATGGTTCCATGTTATTTTAATTACAAACATAGGGATAGTCCAGAAATTAAGCATCTGAACTGGGGAAAGACCAACATCAATATTAGACAGGACCTGGCAAATGTAAACTGAGAGTTGCTACTTGCAGGTAAATCTACATTCGGGTAATGGGAGCCTTTTAAAAGTGAAACAGTGGGATATCAGGGCCAGTGTATTCCTGAAAGGGTTAAGGGTCAGGACAGTAAATCCTGAGAACCCTTGGTGCCAAGGGATAGAACAAAGAGCAGTACAGCACAGGAAAAGGCCCTTCAGCCCATGATGTTGTGCCAAACTAATTAAACTAGTAATTAAACGCCTAATTAAACTAATCCCTTCTGCCTACACGATGTCCATATCCCTCCATCCTCTGCACGCTCATGTGACGATCTAAGAGCCTCTTAAACACCTCTATCATATTTGCCTCTACTACCACCCCTGGCAGCGTATTCCAGGCACCCACCGCTCTCTATGTAAAACAAAACTGGTCCCACACATCTCCTTTGAACTGGCCCCATTTTAAATTGAGGATTCAATTTAATTGTATGATTAATAAGTTTGCATATAAACACTAAGTCACCAAGGCAGAGAAGGCTAAGCACCAAATGCTGGTAAATGGGATTAACATAGATAGATGCTTGATAGGCGGCATAGCTATTGTGGGCCTAAAGGCCCATTTCTGTGCTGCAGGACTCAAAAAAGTAAATTAAAAATGTGTGTAGAGGTATTAATCAGAATAACATTTAATAATCTGGATTAGTTGCCAGTCCATTTTGCAATGGTATCGACTGAAAAAGTACTGATATTTGGTGAAATTACTCCTAGAAACTGACAACTTTGGGACTTCCAGGCATGCATAAGTTAACACTCAAATTTCAAAGTAGCTGTCACTGCGCCTGTCCTTCACTCTAGATTGTACTGTTTCCAGTGCGCAAGGCTGCAATCAAGAGAAATCGCGTTAAATGATGCAACTTTATGCTATTTATATTCTTCTGTTGCAAATCCTAGTTTGTTACATTCGATCTCAGTCAATTTAATGACGTGCCAAGCCATAATTACTGCTTAATAAATTATCTGGCCTTAAGAAAATACTCTATGTATTTTATAATTTCCTCAATTATTACTTACCATAATGTATTTAATTTTATTTAAATTATTTGACATTTCAGCTTCTAATTAAAGGTATGCGTAAGTTGCAATCTTTATATAGCACTCTGTATAACAAAGTTAAATAAAATTTGTCCTTTGTTTCTTACTACAGGTCCTTCGCAGGTTACGAAGGAGCCCAACTTATGTATAGCACGTACATACAAATAAGTGTTTGGGAGACCCGAGGGGATGGACTTGCCGGCTGCTGCAGGGCTGCAGGTGACTGTTCTTGACACCAGCTGGAACTTTGCCACATCAAACCCAAGAAGAATATTGATGTCCATTTTGTGAATCCAATGTAGAGACATGGCATTCAGGCCAACAATAGTGTCTTTTTAGATAGATAGATATATATATCTATATATCTATATATAGATATATCTATATATAGATATATCTATATAGATATATCTATATAGATATATCTATATATATCTATATCTATATAGATATATCTATATATATCTATATATATCTATATATATATATCTATATATCTATATCTATCTATCTATATATATATATATATATATATATATATATATATATATATATATATAGATATATATATATATATATATATATATCTATATATATATCTATATATATATAACTATAATATATATATATATATAATATATATATATATAGATATATATATAGATATATATATATAGTTATATATATATATATATATATAAAAACATCAATAGCATTTAAAATCTTGTCTGCAGTAAAATCTTTTAAAATATAATTATTAGCTTGGGCTAAATTTATTAATCGGCTTTATTATTAATATCAGCTTCATCTGCACAACAGGAATTTCATAGAACAAAAAGCTCTCAGGTGAATTTCAACCACTTCAATCAAGGCCATCTCAGTATTCTTGGTAGACTCCCAATCTCCAACAGCATCACTTTTTACAGTTAATTTGCCAACAAGGAAACACAAATTCTTGGTGCTAAATGTCCATCTAACATTAAGGATTCTTGCCAACTTAACAACATTAAATTCCTTACCTCCTGACTACTAATAGAATGGAAGAAACAGTCTTATGTGGATGCTCCACTGAGATGATGGCTGATTTGCACCTTAACTGCTTTCAATTTGCCTTGCACCACATCTGTTGATGACCTTATTGAAATTAATCCATTTACCCACCATTGTTCGTTGCCTCATTAATCCTTACTAATAATAATCCAGTGATCTCAATCTTAAAAGCTCTGACCAAGGCAGGTGAAGACCAACAATTATCATATGTTGCTGAGTTTAAGACCAAGGAACATAGTACAAAAGTATAGCCAGCCATTTCGTGAAATTAGGAAACACTTCTACATACAAAAAGTGGTGCATGTTTGGAATTGATGGTAGATCAATTAGTAACTTAAAATCTGAGGTTTTTGATAACCAATAGGTATTTTGTTTTTTGCTTTAACTATGCTGCGTTGTCACTGGCAAGGCTAGCATTTATTGTCCATCACTATTTGCTGTGGACAAGGTTGTGGTGAGCCATTGCCTTGAATCAGTGCTGTTCTTGCATTGAAGATGCTTCTACACTGATGTTGGGTAGGGAATGCCAAGATTGAGACTCAGTGACAATGAAGAAACAGTGATATATTTCTAAGTCAGCATGATATGCAACTTAGTGTGGTTACTGTATTCTAATATAACCAGCAAAGACCAGGTTACCCATAGAGTGGTAAAAGACACAGTAATTTAAAAAATGCTAATCTTTGTGAAAAGCTTTTCAGATGTACCAATCAAACTGCACCTAGTTATCACCATTAAATATTTGAGGGAAATTTTAAAGAAATTTATTTTATTATTAAGATATTGCCTTGTTTTCCTGGTTCTTTGCAGATTTTGTAGTCAAGTGAGTTTGAACAGAAACTTAAAAATCAATGAAACCTCAAAACTCCCTTATTCTCATTATTAAACACCATCATATACATCAGTGTGTATTCCAGAATTTCAGCTCCTAAAATATTTGCCCTTATTAATCAAACCGATGGAGAAATCATATTTAGTTTTTAAATGGATAATTATGAATCATTTGTGTATCATAAGTTTACTTAAGCCATCCTACAGCTTAGACCTGGCATATGATTAATGATAAGTGCCTTTCTAATGTGACATTATCTGAAGAATTATAATGCTGTAAAAAAAAAATTCCATCCTGACACAGGCACTTGCTTGGGTTTCGTGATGCATTCATTCCTGCAAGTGGAAGCCACTACCTTTACCTGCCAGTGTAAATGCCTGCAATCCAATACCTAACAATATAAAACACAGGGCAAACAATGAAATAAACCAGATATTCATTTCTGTTACATGCACTTCTCCAAAGGTTTTGAAGTCAGACTCTGAAAAAGATGCAATGCAAATTTTTAGCTGTTAATAAGAAGTATTAGTTATGATTGCATTCAGTTATTTCAATCTGTATCATTTGGCTTTATATTATAATACTAAGTTAACAAATATGCCACATTAGCAGATCATGTTCGTTAATAAACAAAATAACTCAAACTCTTACATTGTTTTCTTGAATCTGGCCAAATGTCATCCTTAGAGCTATGTGTTTTTGAAACATAAGTGACCAAATTTGGCTGTCTGCCTTTATTTCTGTGTGTTCAAAACCCAAATGGAGTGCACATGCAAAGAAATAATCTGCCCACCCATCTCAAATGTACTACCACCCAAATTGTGGGTCCCCTCAATGGAAAGCCAGCAAACGGTCACCAAGCTCATGGACCAAGGTATAGCTCAGCATCAGTTACAGGAATAGAGAATTAGAATTACTTTTATTCCATTATTAAATCTTCTGTGGTGACTGTCATGATATGACAGTATGTGCTGCCTTATAATAATGTACAAACCAACAAAAAAGTTTGGTGTGAAAAGTTGTGAGGTTTACAGTATGTGTACTACACATGCAAGTGACTACAGAAATTAAAATACTTCATTACCTGAAAAGTGCTTTGAGCTAATTTTAGGTCATGAAATGCATCACATACAAATCTTTCTTTACATCAGGAATCTATTTTGGAACAAGATCTAAAAAATATTGTTGGTAATATAAGGGAATGGTTGCAAGTGCTTCTCCAAACTTTTTGACGGCAGATTGCATTAATCTAGTTGAAGCAAATAGGTTAATGTCTACATACCTTTAATGTAGCAATACATCCCAAGGTATTTAACAAGAGCATTATCAATAAATTTTGATGCAAAGCCTCAGATAAGACATCAGTAAAAGTGACCAAAAGAGGCAGGAATTTTTTTTTCCTCCAAAAATAAAAATGGGGAAAACAGAGAGATGGCGAAGTTCTGAGGTCTTTTGATGAGTTCCTGCACAAGAAATTGGATAACGAGATTAGAGTGTATGCACTTGGATGGACTGAGAATTGTTTAATAGACAGAAAACATAGCATGGGAATAAACCAATCCTCCTCAGGTTGGCAGGTTGTGTCCAATGGGGCACTATAGGAGTCAGTATTTGAGCTCAGGCTTTACGCAATCTATAGGAATGATGTGCCTGAGGAGATGAAATGTCAAGTTTCCAAGCTTGCTGATGAAACCAAACAAGATACTTCAAGAGGATATGGACAAGAACATGGTAGATGGAATATAATATGGATAAAGTTGATGTCATCCACTTTGATGCACATCACAGAAAAGCAGAGTATTCGTTAAATGGTGAGAGATTGACTTGTCCTAATGTGCAAAGGGATCTGGGTATAACTGTACACAAGTAACTGAAGACCAACGTGCAGTTGCAGCAAGCAATTCAGAGGGCAAATGCTATGTTAGCTTATATTATAATAAGGTTTGATTACAGGAGTAAGAAAGTTTTACTGAACTTGTTTAGGACCTTATCCAGAGTATTTTGTGCAGTTGTGGTCTCTTTACCCAAGAAAAGATGTACTTACCATAGAGGGAGTACACTGGGAATTCACCAGATTGGTTTCAGGGATGGCAGGTTTGCCAACTGGGATTGAATTCTTTAGAGTTTAGAAAAGTTTCATCAAAACTCATAGAAACATTAATGGCTTGATGCAGGGAGGATGTTTCCCTAACTGCTGAACCCAAGACCGATGGGCACAAATTGAGAATATGGGATAGGCCATTTAGGATTGTGCTGAGGAGAAATGTCTTCATCCAGAGGGTGGTGGACATTTGGAATTCCCTATCCTGGACAGTCACTAGGTTTATTTGAAATGGAAATTGATAGATTACACAACATTAAGGCTATTGAGGGATATGGGATGGTGCTGAACAATGGCATTGAGATAAATCAGCCATGATCTTGATGAAGAGTGGAGGAAGTGCCATATGGCCTATTCTTGTTCCTCCTTCTCATATTCTTATGACAATAAGAACATAAGAAACCAAACGTTCATCATGACTTTCTTTGCTCTTGCATCTATCCGTTTATGAAGCCTTTATAAACTGCCCTGCCACTTCCAAAGACTTATGCATGTGTTTCTGGATCTCTGTTTCAGTATATTTTCTAGCATTGTTCCTAAAACTTTATATTCTTTCTCCTTACCAAATTATAATACTTTGCTTTTTAAAAGCACCAAATTTCATCTGCCAATAGTCTGTCATTTCTGCCAGCCTGTCTATATTCTCTCGTATTCACATTTCATTCTGCTTCTAAATCTTGTATTGCATGCATATTTGCAAATTGTGCCCCATCCAACCCAAGCCCCAGTCATTAATACACAGTAAGAAAAGTAGCCCCAGGGAAATAGCACTATGGATTCCTCCAGTCAACAAACAAATTGCTCACTACTTCTCAGTTTCATGTTACTTGGCCTATTTTTCCAATCCATGCTGCTACTGCCCAATTTATTCTATGGGTTTCAATCTTGACAATAAACCTACAATAGAGCACTTACTCAAATGCTTGTGACAGTCCATATTTTCAACATCAACTGCATTTACTTTAATGACCTTCTCCATCACGTGATCAAAAATTTCTGTCATACTAGTTCAACTTTATTCGCCTTCAACAAATCCATGCTGGTTTTCCTTATCAAGTGACCAATGACTATCAATTCAGTGTCTGATTATCCTTTCTTGATGTCTTCCCACCACTTTTAATTAAATTAAGTAACCTATACTTGAGGAGTTAAACCTCACTTTTTTACTTAAAGTGTGACATCTGCAATTTTTTAGTCCTCAGACATCAGTCCAGTCATCTGGAGGATTATGGCCAACACTTGCCCCTACTTCGCTCAACAACCTAGGATGTATCCCATCTGAACCAGGTGATTTAACTACTTTAAGTACAGTAGCCTTTCGAGTACCACCTCTTTATCAAGTGTTTAAACTCATCCAGTAAACTCAATTGCATTTTCCTTGCTGGAGCACTAGTAGCATCTTCTTCCTGGGTAAAGTATTAACTTAATACCTTGGTGATGGCCTCTGCCTCCATGAGTTTTCCTTTTTGGTTACTGATCAGTCTCACCTTTCTTCCGCCTACCTTCTTGCTGTTAACATAACGATATGACATGCACAACTTTTCAGGCTACCAGGACAGCCTACAGAACCTGCTCCACTAGATAAGACCCCTTCCTCAAGGAAGGCACCATTGCTTGTCAGCATTGGAAGGAGTATTTCAAACTCCTCCTCAACAGTGAGCTACTGCATTGGAGGAGACCCTCTGGAGGATTTCCTTGGCAATCCACTAACCATTGGTGAACCAAAATGGGCTATCCAAAAGGTGAAAGCCAATGGATTTAATGGTATACCTGCAGATATCTAATGCCAGTAGCTCTCGATTCAGAATGGTAACGGGAAGATATTCCCAGTGGTCTCAAGAATATGACTGTTGTGACAATCTACAAGACCGGAGTCAGATTTGACTGTGGGAACAAGAGGGGGATTTCCCTTGTCCATCAGGTGCAAGATCATGGTCCAACTCCTTTCGAACCCTTTTTCCATCATTGAGAAGCTCCTACTGGAAACCCAGTGCAGCTCCCGTGCATCCTGTGGCACTGCAGATTTGGGCTTTCACTTCCAAACAGACCCAAGGAAAAAAAATTGAGGGAACAAAATCAGAAATTGTTCCTTGCTTTTATTGTCCTGGCCACATATTAAAATACTCTGAATAGTCCTCCAACATCTTGGTTGTCTGTGGAAACTTGCCACTGTCCTAAGACTTCCACAGAACACGGCCATCACTATCCCGAGTGAAAGAATTGAAAATGTTGCCATCCGCATCTAGCCTGGGGTTATATAAGGTTACATGGTCACCCACACTTTTCGCTGTCTACCTGCCTGTGATCATCCACTTTGTTTGGGACGATCCATCACCCAGCATTACTATCCAGCATCTGCTGAACAGGAAACCTTTTAACCTTTGTTATTTCCAGCTGAAACAAAACTCTTCACCAAGGACATCCACAACCTTCAGCATGTATATGACTGCAACTGTTGCGTGATGGTTCATTCTGCAAGATCTTCAAGATGCTATACAAAAGACTTGGCTGTCCTTGAAAGTGTCCGAGACAAAGGTCCTCTACCAACCTCTGCCAACCTGCATGCCATCCATGCAGATGGGATGGCATCAGGGTTTGTGGAGCACTTTTGGTAACTCAGCAGTCACCTCAGCCAACAGGGTACCATTAGTGAAGAAGTCTAGCAATGGGTTGAGTGCACCAGTGCTGCTTTCTTCAAACTCCAACATGTCCAAAAAGAGACTTTCTGAAAATGACTAAGGTAATTTTGGGCCATTAATCTGATTACTACCCTCTACTTCAGCAAAATGTAGAACATCAACTGATACTGCATTAAGAGCCTTGAGGGCTTCTACCAGCTGCCAAAGCCTGATGAGAACCACCAAACCAACACAGCATCATCCACAAAGCTCCATCCATCAGCAATGAAGCCTTGATCCTGAGGAAAAAGCTTCAATGGATAGGCTACTGCATCCAGATGCCTAGAAATGTCTCTCTCACTGGGTTCTGTTCTCCCAGCTCTCAATTGGCCGATGTTTAAAAGGTGGTGAAACATATGGAATAGACACTCTCTCGAGATCACCCTCAAACACGAAAACATTAACATCCATAACTGGGAGGTGCAAGCTGCTATTTACTCAGCGTGTCACCACCTAGACCATCAAGGGCAGGCACGGTAGTGTCGCAGTTAGCGTAATGCTTTACAGTGCCAGCGACACAAGTTCAATTCCAGCCACTGTCTGTAAGGAGTTTATATGTTCTCCCCGTGTCTGCATGGGTTTCCTCCGGGTGCTCCGGTTTCCTCCCACATTCCAAAGACGTACGGGTTAGGAAGTTGTGGGCATGTTATGTTGGTGCTGGAAGCGTGGCGGCACTTGCAGGCTACCCCCAGAACACTCTACGCATAAGATGCATTTCACTGTGTGTTTCGATGTACATGTGACTAATAAAGATATCTTATCTTAAGATATCTTATCTAAGGTGAGGCCTGATGGCATGATGCTAAGGAAAAATGGTGGTAGCAGAGAAAGAAGGGAATGAACCTGGGGTTACAAATTCCTCTCCCCCTAGCAAGAACAAGCTCTCATTGCTGAAAGTTAGGCTCCTTAGTTATCTGAAGACCAACGAAGCTTAATGGACATTATCCTAAAATTCCAAGGGATAGCCATTGAACCAAGCAGTCACCTGCAGAAGATTTCTAGGTTCCCCTTTTATGCCCGCTTTAATACTCATACTCTGTGCCCCTGAATAATGAAAGGCCTGGATAGAGTGGACGTGGGGAGAATGTTTCCATTAATAGGAGACTCAAGGATCCAAGGGCACTGCCTTAGAATAAAGGGGCGTCCCTTTAGAACTGAGATGAGGATGAGTGTTGAATCCGTGGAATTCATTGTCACAGAGGGCTATGGAGGCCAAGTCATTGGGTGTAATTAAGGCAGAGATTGGTGGGTTCTTGATTGATAAGGGAGTTAAGGATTACAGGGAGAAAGTGGGAAAATGGGGTTGAGAGAAAAATAAAAATCAGCCATGATTGAGTGGCGGAGCAGACTCGATGGGCCGAATGGCCTAATTCTGCTCCTGTATCTTACTTCCAGTTTTACTTCCCCTTTAATCAGCCTTTTTGTCACTTGCGTTAACAATCTGACATTTTTCAAATTCCTTTTTTTAAAAATTTATTCTCTCTCTCTCCTGGCTTAAACCGCCCCACTTTTCCCCCTTATTGATAAGTACCCAGACTGCACCTGAACCACCTCCTCCTTAAAGGCCTCCCATCGTTCAGTTACAGCTTTGTCTGCCATGTCTTTGATCCCAATATACCACAGCCATCACTCCTTCTCCAATTTTACTTCAGAGTCGTCCATATCCTTTCCAAAGCTAATCCAAACCTTACGGCATTATGTTCACTATTCCCACTAGACCTTGCTCCACTGTGCCTCCCTCATTCACCAGAACCAAGTGCAACAATTCAGTCCTTTTCACTGAGCCAGACATGCACTGTTCAAGAAAAGACTCCCGAACACAGTTCAAAACTTCCTTCCCCTCTTTGAATCTCATATTATTACTATTACCAGTCCATATTAGAATAGTTGTAGTCCCCCATTATGATTACCCTATGGCTTTTTACACATCTCTAATCTCCCTGTAGATTTGCTCCTCTATATCCTTTCCATCATTTGGCAACCTTCAGAATATTCTCATTAGTGTAATGGTTCCCCTATTGTTTAACTCTAACCAAATTGAAAATCAAAAAAGCACTGATGCCAGAAATCGCAAGTAAAAACCTGAAATGCTAGAAGCATTGAGAAAGCATCTGAGGAAAGAGAAAAGGAGTTAATGTTTTAATTGGTTTCTGATTCCCTTGTCTTCAATAAAATGTCAACCAAAACTCAATTCTATAGCCACATCTCTTTCCTTGTCTAATGTCTCCAGCTCTAATTCATCCCATATGAATTTCAACAAATTCCACCATTCACAATTTGGACATACCCAAGATCACAGGTATGTTCAAACTATCCAGCGTTTCTTGAGTACTGCTCTCATTGCACCCACAGATCCATGATCAATGCCATGCGTTGGCACATATGCCTCCTCTTGACCTCCTGCAGAAAATGCCACTGACTCCCTCTAAGCTGTCATTGCTCACAGTTCCAATTCATTCTTCGCCACATTCAGTGGGGCAGCAGATGGCTTTCTGCCTTTCTTTCAGACATCAAAGATCACAAGTTCCAACAGCTCCTCAATTCCAATACCCCTCATGCCCTTCTCCCCTTCACTCTGACACCATCTCTCTGCTAACAAGGTTGGAGCTGTTGTGTTCTAGTGAACTGACGTCTGTCTCACAGATACCGAACGTCAGCTCTTGTACTCATCCTCATACCTCCCTCTGGACCATGATCCTATTGCCAAACATTTAGCCATTGTTTCTCACCCACTCATGGGCCTTATGTCCTCAGGAGATGATCTCTCCACAACTCCCAGCCTTGTAGTCTCACTGGCCTGCACAGCCCGTTTCCACCTTCTGTCCAAGATCCACAAGCAAGACTGACCAGGCAGATGATATCAGAATTGGATCTTAGTGAAGGGAGTGCGACAAGCTCAGAAGGAGGTAGGTTAGAGTGAGTGAGGGGAATGGAAAAATCAAGGTGGTCAAATTCACGTCAGCAGTTAGCAATGAAGAGACCAGAGAGAGGGATACAGCTGGATTGGGTTTCAGCCTGTTCTTGCCCCATCAAACTTACTTTTTTACCTACCTTGACTTTATTCTTTCTTCCCTGGTCCAATCCCTTCCCCACTTACATTCTTGATACCTTAGATGCCCTTCTCCACTTCCCCTCCCCCCACCCCAGCCCCCAGTTCCCTGGTCATCTTCATCATATACATACAATGTCTCTGCATCTCCATCCCACAAGAGGATGACATGAGGACCCTCTGATCTTCCTCCATCAGTATGCTCATTCACTAGACTAAACTCGTTCTCACACTGAACAACAGCTCCTTCAACTTGGCTCACACTGTAGTGTAGCAGTTAGCGTATCACTATTACAGTGCCAGCGACCCAGGTTCAATTCCCACTGCTGTCTGTAAGGAGTCTGTACGTTCTCCCCGTGTCTGCGTGGGTTTCCTCCGGGTGCTCCGGTTTCCTCCCACATTCCAAAGACGTACGGGTTAGGAGCTGTGCGCATGTTATGTTGGCGCTGGAGGAATGGCGACACTTGCGGGCTGCCCCCCAGCACATTCTCAGTAACACAAAAAGGTGCATTTCAGTGTATTTCGATGTACATATGACTAATAAATATCTAATATCTATATATCACTATCTCCAGAACAATGGTGCAGCCATGGGCACTAGCTACACCCGTCTTTTTGTAACACATGCTAGTCTTTATTTCAGTCCTGTTCGGCACCCCCTCCCTCCCCAAAACTCTTTTTGTGAACATCAAGGGCTGCATTACTGCTGCTACCTGCAATCATATACAACTGGAAAATGCCATTACTTTTTCTGCCATTTCCTACTCTGCTCTCACCTTCATGTGGCTCATCTCTGATTTGTCCCTTCCTGGAGCTCTCTCTCTATCTCAGGGGATCAGCTAGTGACAAACATCCATTACAAGCCTATGGACTCCCACAGCTGCCTCAACTGTACTTCTTCCCCACTCTGCTTCCTATAACAACTCCATTGTTAATTGAGATGTTATAGGAAGCAGGGTGGGGGAAGGAAGTGGTGGGAGAAATGGACTTTTGACAGAGTTGCCTCCAAGATTTCTTCCTTCTTACTGAATTGTGGCACTCCCTTTACCAAAGTTCATAGAGACCCTTGATCATAACATCTATTTCCTGCACCTCTGCTCTCAGCATTCCCTCCTCCCATCCCAAAGTTCCCTTGGTCCTCACTTTCCAGCCTACCAGCCTCCTCATTCAATGGATCATTCTTCATTATTTCCACCAACAACAAAATTCGAACATTTGACACATCTTTCCCCTCTCCTCCTGTTTCAGCATTTCTTTGAGACCAGTCCATTCGCAATTCCCTGGTCTACTGTGTCCACCAACTGCTCTCCTTCTTACGGCAGTTTCCCATGCAATCTTAAGAGATGCCGTACCTCTTGCCTTCCCACCATCCAAGGACCCAAACTAGATGAAGTAGCAATTCACTTGTATTTCTTCCAATCCAGTGTACTACATTTAGTACTGTACTACATACACAACTTAATATCCAATTCTTCATTTTTGGGGGAAAAAAATGGTCTGTTATTCCCACAATATCACAATGTGGCCTCCTCTACATCAGAGAAACCAAATAGAGATTGGATGACTGGTTTGTGGAATACCCAAGTTCACTCTGTAGAGGAAACTCAGAGCTCTCTGTTGCCTGCCACTTTAATTCTCCATCACCCTCCCATTCTGACCTATCCATTTGTGGCCTCCTGCACCGTTGCAACAATTGACCTGTACAATCGGTTTGTAAGACAAGCTTTTCACTGTACCTCGGTACAAGTGACAATAATAAACCAATACCAATACCCAAAGTTTGAGAAACAGAACCTCATCTTCAGCCTAATTAAGTGGCAGCCTTCTGAACTTAATATCAAATTCTACAACTTCAGGTGACTTGCTTTCTCTGTCTGTATTAGAACAGGTAATTTCTGTTTTAAATCATCCACCTGTGATATTGACTCAGCTGTTCTCTCTCCATTAGCATTGCTTTACATGTCCCACAGACCTGCATTTTACAGTTTTGGTGCTCCACTGTTTGTGTTCTAACTCTACCTGCTCTCACCTCAGTTTCCCTTCTATTCCTCCTTTCCCCAAGTGCTTCCGGCAACTAGATAACTTCTATCCCTTATCTCCATAACAACCCTGATCACACCCCATCCTTCCCTCCACCACCAATTTGCATCTGAAAACTAGGTTGTTTTCTCTCTTGGACTGGCCATTTTAGCCTGCCATCCCTCTTCGTTTCTCCTTCTCCTTCCCCCCCCCCCCCCCCGACTATTTGTATATTCTGACCTTTTGGGCATGTCCCAAAAAGTCACACTATATAAAATTACCCAGACAAGGGAGCTTTACTGACCCTTAACACCCTCTCAAAGAAACTCCTTTTGTTCCCCCCATTGCCCTTTCCACTTTCTCTCCTATCTAGACTAACTTCTCCCTCTTAGTGACGGTGAATGGTCTCAGATCTGAAACGATAACTGATTATCTTTCCACAGATGCTGCCTGACCTGCTGGGTGCTCTCAGCACTTCTTTGTGTTTTTTTTTCCCCATTTGTAAAACAGATAGATTCTCTTCTTGAACATCTACGGTATTCCCTCTCTCCAACTCCTCTATTCTCCCAAGTCCCATTTCCCCCCCACATCCCTTTTCTTATATATCTTGAGTATCTTATATCAAAAAGTACTTATTATCCAATTCTGCATTTTTGGGGGAAAAAAAGGTCTGTTATTCCCACAATATCATAATTCTGTGGCTAATTGCACTTGCAGCCCTAAAACTTTCTTTAATATGCCCTGTCCATTCATACAGATGCATAGAAAACCTATTTTGGACCTTCTTAATTTCCCTCCTATTCCAATCACATCTAAAACTACTGTTTTTTTGTACTCTCCCAATCCTCTGTGCAGCCTTTTACTCATCAGTGCTACATCCCAGTGTTGGCACCACAGCATTGGTGAACATCCCAGCTTGGGTATTGATCATGAGTCTGTTGAGGTGCCACCTCCCCCAGAAATGAACACAATGCTCCTCAAATATAAAGCCCTCCCTCCTGCACCATCTCTCCAACTATACCTTCATCTGCACTTCTGTATGATTGAAAGTTTATTATTCTTCCTAGCTCCACGTTTCACTATTTCCTTACAACATAAAAGGCCATTCAGCCCATGGAGTCTGCAGAGAAATCCCACTCATTCACTAATTTTCCGTGTTACCTGTTCGCTCTATAGTCCCATCAGGTACCCCCAGATTCTATCACTTACCTACACATAGTGGGCAATTTTAGTGTGGCTAACTCATCTACTAACCTACACATCTTTGTTGAAATTTAATGTGAACATATATTGAATTCCAACCAAAAATGAACAACTTTAAGTGAGACTACTTTCAATTGTAGTATTGTACTTTAGTTTTCGTTCTTCAGAGATGCAGGAGCTAATTGACTTATTTGAAACTAGGAAAACTTGTCCTTTGGAAATGGTAGCACATCGGGTCCAAAACAGCTCCCAGCAGAGTAATCCCCTCTGTCTCATTCCCCCCCCTTCTTATTTCTCTGTACCCTGGCAACTTCAGGTGGCACAGCCAGTACAGCTGTTGGCACACAGCTCCAGCAACCCAGGTTTGATCGTCACTTGGGCTGCTCTCCGTATGGAGTTGGCATGTTCCCCCTGTGACTGCGTGGGTTTCTTCTGGGTGCTGAATCCCTCACACGTCCCTAAGATGTGCAGGTTGGTAGGTGGATTTGCCACTGTAAATTGCTTTTAGTGTGTAGGTGAGTGGTAGAATCTAAGCAGAGTTATTGGAAATGCGGGGGGAATAACGTAGGATTAGTGTGAATGGTGCTTGATGGTTGGTGTGGGCTCAGTGGGGCAAAGGGCCTGTTTCCATGCTGTGTGACTACAAAATGACTTGAAACTTATTCCCTTTCATTTACCATTAATTCCCCTTTGATTCTTTTGCCACTCACCTACACTCAAGGGGTAATTTACAGAAGCCAATTAACTTACCATCAAAACTCTTGAAAATGGGAGCAAACCAGAGCACCCAGCAGAAACCCAGGACATCACAGGGAGAATGTGGAAACATCACAGGATTTAACTTGATCCCTCGAGCTACGAGGAAGCAGCACTAACTGCTGTACCATAATGCCACAGTTTACTTGTTGCTTATATTGTTGAAATACAGTTTACTTCAACGAGGACAAACAAGGCTGATAAATGCAGCCTTCCACACAAAGAGCGCTGATGGATCTCATGCAGATTGGAATCTGCAACCATCTGATCCCACTGCTAATGACTTCAACTGCTGCTTTCTTTGAAAATATTTCTCTTGCTACAAACTGAAATAAATCAGTCTTGAATTTCAGTCAGCTGACAGCTAGTAAATACCACAGGTTTTGCTTCTAATATTAATTTAAGATCCCCACACAGACCAGAAGCCTGTGGACAGCAATTCTGCAAAATACACGTGCATCTTCCATGTAAAGCATTCCTAATTTGTGCTGAAGAAAGTGCTTAGAATATAGTTGGCAAGAAGACAATCTTGGTCCTTCTCAAACCCTACAAGTTCTCTGCACATTCTGTGTACTACCGTTTATAATTACATTTTCTATTTATGCATTAAAAGCTCTCCAATCATTGGGGGACTTTTTTCCAAGGTGTCAGCTAATGCTCAGTTGTAACATTTGTAGAAGGTTTAGAGTTCAAGTATCTGTCTTTACATAATCCAGACAGACATTCAGTGCAGTAAGTTGCCGCAGTTGCCTTTTGGAAGCAACTCTAAAACATTACCCCATCTGTCATTTCAGGTAGATGTTAATCATTAGAGAAACAAAGGACTGCAGATGCTGGAATCTAGATGAAAGACACAATGAAGCTGGAGGAACTCAGCAGGCCAGGCAGCATCCATGAAGAAAAGCAGGCGGTCAACGTTTCAGGTCAGGACCCTTCTTCAGGCCTGAAGATAGGAAAAGGAGAAGCCCAATATGTAGGAGGGAAAAGCAGAGCAGTGATAGGTGCACAAAAGAGGGGAGGTGGGGTGGGCACAGGGTGGTGATAGGTAGATGCAGGTAAGAGATAGTGATAGGCAGGTGTGGGGGAGGAGGGGAGAGCAGATCCACCAGGGGATGGGTCAAAGGTAAGGAGAGAAAGGGAAAAAAAGGTAAAAAAGGCTAGGAAAGGGAAGAACAGAAGAAGCATGGTGGGGGTGGGGGGGGGGGGGGGAAACAGTGTGTAGGGATTACTTAAAGTGGGAGAATTCAATGTTCATGCCGTTAGGCTGCAAGGTTCCAAGACAGATAATAAGGTGCTGTTCCTCCAGTTTGCACTTGGAATTCTCCTGCTAGTGGAGGAGGCCGAGGACTGACATATCTGTGATAGTGTGGGAGGGGGAGTTGAAGTGACTGGCAGCAGGGAGGTGTAGGTCGTGGTTACGGACAGAACACAGGTGTTCTGCAGAACGGTCACCTGTGAAAGGTGTTAAATATTCCATGACGATACTTGCAAGGGGAGCAAGGAAGTTCTCCTAGATGCCCTATTGTTGTTTATTCATCACCACACCAATAAAATCCTCTCTGATCATTTATTTCATTATCATCATATTGTACATAAATTGGCTGCCACATTTCCTACAATATAAGAAATGTCTTTGGGATGTCCTGAGAAGGAAATAAAAATCTATGTAGACAAAAGTATTTTGCATTCCTTTTGCTGAAACTGTACATAAATAACATTCACACTTGTCAATTCAGAATACATCAAATCATTCAGCCCACATCTTACTGTGCATTACTGTCCTTTCTGCTTTCCTTATTCAACCTATTGGCTCTCTGCAAGGACCATCCACCCTGTCCTATTCCACATCTCCTTCCTCATCTATCTGAAAGAGATCTCTAATTAGTCCTATTTGGCTCATTATGCTCATCTCCAAAAGAACCAATCTATTTAGTTTCATTCTACATTTATCCATATACTCATTTTTTTTATGCTCCCCATTTTTTTTTGAAATCCAGTTCTCCTTTTAAAAGCAAAACAGTCTGTTTTCATCCAACAAACTCCTTGCCAAAAAAAAGGCCTAATAAATTGTTTCCTCCAATCACCACTTTAAGGAGACTATTTTAAGGAGGAAAGTTAGACAGCTGGAAAGGTTTAGGGAGGGTACTCCCAAAGTTTTGAGCTTACATAGCTTCAGCCCCAGCTGTCAAATGGTGAAGGCACAACAGGCCAGAGCAAAAGGAGATACATATCGTTGGGATGGCTTTGAGAGCCAGCATAGACTTGATGATCTGAATGGCACAAGTCATAAAAAAGATATGAAATTAAATACACTGCACCTGAACTTTCAAAGGCTCAAACTTGTTTCCAGACTCTTGCAATGGCTTCATCTCTTCCCTCTCAACTTATTTCTGCAGTTTTTTCCAGCTCAACCTTCAAGACATCTGCAGAAGCCCTGCAGGGATTTGTAAACACGTTTGAAAACTCAGGCCTTGTGGCAAGGGAGTTAGTGTAGGGAAAAGTGTTGTTGGGTGTAGTGTATTCCATTTCATCTTTTTTTAATGACATGGGAGGCCGTTCGAACCATCGATTCTGTGCTCGCTCTCAAAGCCAACCCATCAATCCAATTAAGTGTAACATTGAAAGAACCTGAAAACAAACAAAAAATGAAGCAGAGGCAAACTTTAAAAGTACGAGACTCATCAAGACGGCAAGTAATTATTCACATTAGAATCATTAGTGCACAAAAAAGAAGCTCTCTGGGACATTATGTCATATCCTCCTCAGATTGTATGTAAACGTAGGGTGAATTATAATAGCAGGCTGTTGGAACCTGCAGCTTCAGAAAAGCTTTTAATCTGTCAAACATAACACCTTTCAATGAAATATCAGAACACCATCTGATAATTGTGTGGGCGGCCAATGTAAAAGGTACGATTCAGATCACTCCATGATTAACCACATTCTAACTGCCATTTTGGCTGCAATCCATTCCACTGTTGCTGTGATGAATCTGGTAGCAGAAGAATGTGGTGCAATTCAGGCAGCAGCAATGCCAATGCGAGTGATTGCGACATTGCAGCTGAATGGTGTTTGCTGCTCTCGCCTCTCATGGTCTCTGGCACCTATTGCTGCCTCCTCCCAAGTTTCTGTGGTGACTGATGCTTTGAATAGTGTTATTTTAAAGCTACTGCCAGGGTAATAAGACCCAAGGGGAGAGCCAAAAAAATAAACAGCCTTGCAACTATATATAGTAACAGTGTCTAATCAGGGAGATTGCCAAAAGCTGTTTTTACACGGGCCCTAAACAAATTTAACCCATGCAGATTTACAAATACACACAAGCACATGATGCTTTTTTTTTACTTGCATTGATTAGACATCAGTATTTGAGCAGAGCATCCAAGGTGTGTTGAACCATCAGAGGTCCATCTCATTGGTCCACGGACCTGCCAAATATCCCATCCTTAGAAGACCAGAGATGTATTCTAGGTATATTGGTCCATATATGCCCATGAATCAAACTGTAAGATTAGTTAAAGGAAATGGACAAAAAAAACCTAACCAGTTGTATTTAAAAACAATAACCTTATATATAATAAATCTTGTTCATGAAAAGACCAGAAGCATAGTGATCTACCTGATTTTATTCGATTTTAATTTTTGTCTTCAGAATAGCTTTGATCTTAATTTATATTCTTAGGCTGAGAAGAGATTTCACAATTTAAATTCTTTGAGGGAGGCTGAAAATTAATGTGCTTTTTCCTCACCTCTAGTCAGACCCAAGGCTTTCCCAAAGACACTTATCAAATGCTTTCTGTTTAAAGAGAACCTACTAAAGCCTGGAAATGTAAAAAAAAATGAACACTCGCACTAAACATGATGCTGGTACATAATGTATTTTGCTCATTTACACAGGTCACAATGATCTGCTTTCCCACACAAGGGCTCAAAACGGATGATCAAATCATTCATCACAGCATTATTACAGCTTATTCTTGGGACGTGGGCATCACCAGCAAGCACAATCGACCATCTGTGGTTGCCCTTGAGAGGGTGGTGATGGACTGTCTTTGTGAATTGCTGCTGTCTATGTGGAGAAGGTGCTCTCACAAAGTAGCTAGATAGAGGTTATTAATCTCACCGAGTGACTTTAAAGGAACAGCATCAAATCCATTGGGCACGCAATTGAAAGGGAACTTGGAAGGAGCTCCTTATCGTAGGGGATGGCATTAATTGCTTTTGCATTATTTAAAATATCAATTGCATTATCCTGAACACATGAGGCATTGGCCTCCAAGTCAATTCCTGGTGCAAAGGGTAGAGACTTAACTAGAGATGTAATAAATGCTCAGTGGGACCTCACAAATTTTAGGGGCAGGCACAGTTGTGTAGTGGTTAGCATAACATTATTACAGCGCCAGTGACCCAAGTTCAATTCCGGCCACTGTCTGTAAGGAGTTTGTACGTTCTCCCTGTGTCTGCGTGGGTTTCCTCTGGGTGCTCTGGTTTCCTCCCACATTCCAAAGACGTACGGGTTAGGAAGTTGTGGGCATGCTATGTTGGTGCCAGAAGCGTGGCGACACTTGCGGGCTGCCCCCAGAACATTCTATGCAAAAGATGCATTTCACTGTGTTTCTATGTACACATGACTAATAAAGATATCACTTCTTAAATTCTAAACCCTTCTCCATCTTGCATTTGATTTCCAATCTTCCCACTCCTCTACCATTTTAAAAATGTGTCCATTAAATTACACAAATATATCACAACTAGCTCTTGGTTAAGATTTAGTTCCCACTCCATTTAAAATGGAAAATTTTAAAAAATCGATCAAAATGTTACCTGTGGGAGGCCTTATTGTGGTATGACCCATAAATTATAACGTTGCATCTTTCAAAAGGTATTGTTTCACAGAATATCCCTCTATTGCACACCTAAATTTACATTGAGTCAGTTCCTGATTTCCTACGTAGAGATTTGCTATTACCAGGTATAACACTGGAGGAAGACCAGCTTCATCACCATAGCAACAAACAATTCCAATTCACAGTTGTGAACGAGATGTCCCCAGAGGCATTTTGTATAAATAGCTATGTTAAACTATAACAAGGTTTCTCGTACATCAGATGTTTCCTTTATTTGTACCAAAAGAAGCACTGAGATCTAAATGCATTTTATATACATATCAGTTTATCCTGGTTGTTCAACAATGAATGAATAAACATACAGGCAGAATGACTACAAATTGAACCACAGCTTTTCCTGAAACATCGTTTCTGTATTCAGTTCCAGAGGGGTGTCAATAAGGATGCTAAGTTATTAAAGCTATTGTATTTTCTTCAGTATACATCTCCACAAAAATTGCAATTGCTTTCATTTTTTAAAAAACAAGAATCACTAACAATAATGAAACACAGCTGCTGAAACATCATTAATCCTAGAACCATGACCTTTCACGAGCACAGAAAGAAATTATTCCCTCAGCTCTCCATCATTTTATGTCAAATCGACGCGGCTTGCATCAGCGTACAAGCTTGCTATTGGAGAGGAACAAAGCCTTGGTTTAATAGTAGCACAAGGTGTAGGGTTCACACTCCACTCTAGCCAACGACTGGAACTCTTAAGTCTGGTTAAGCAATGAACAATATACAGTGGGATGGTATTCCATGGGATATAGACGTAGCTTTCAAGTTGTATAACATCCCAATGGACTTAACACCATTCTTTCTTATTGCTAAGAGAGAAGCCAGCTCCAAAGGTACACAACTTCCTCAGTATTGCACAGGAGGGTACCTAGATTTTATTCTTGCATGTCTGGATTGAGTCTTGGAACCACAACACCAAGAGACAAGAATGCTGCCAACTGAACCACAGCTAATATTCATGGATTTTAGGACATTTAATAGAGACGTACACCACTGAATGAAATTAAGCAAAGTTTCCTTTGTTTTAAATTGGCTAGCCTTTCCCTTAAAGTAGATTTTTTTCGAGCATCACTGAGAACCTTAGAAATCTGTTGATGCACATTGTTACCCATAGAGGAAAAGAAGCTCTACTAATACATCACCATCTCATACATCCCATGCTATTACATCCATGGAATTACTCTGGAGCACTGCCATTAAGGTTCCCGAGCCAGAAAGACAGTGAACAGCAAACAATACGAAAAGGAAGGCCAATGATATTGGGGAGAGAGTGGGAATATGGTATTGAGATTGAGGATTAGCTATGAACATAATGAAAGCTGGAGCAGACTCGATGGGCTAAACAGCCTACACCTGTCCTATTTTATACATTTCTGGCCTTCTTTTTAATCTATTAGAATAGAATAATACTTTCTTTAACTGACTATCTAAATTATCTGCTGGAGAAAGCTGATGGGGCTTTGTTTTACCTCCTTGTTTGAAGGAACACAGCTCCGAGAGTTTGCATCGATATTACACTGGAGTCAGCATCATGTCTCCACTGCTGGAATCTTTTAACTCAAATCTCAGCATAGAGTGGATTAGAGGCTAGAATTCCATGCTTAAAAATAAGTGGGTATCAAACATTAGCTAACAATATTCATGAAAAAGACATGTAACAACATAGTTATATTGCAACTGCTATGTAGAAAAGAAGCATTACAGCAAAGGGAAGGCTATTTGGCACATGAAGAATGTGCTATTTCTTTGTACAGCAGATAGGTGAATTCGATTCCCCCATTCTTTCTCTGTTGCCCTAAAATCCTACCTTCAAATATTTGTCCAATTCCCTTCTGAATCAACATCCACTACACTCTCAGACAGTACAATCCAGATCGTAATTACTTGTTGCATAAAAAATATTTTCCCTTGCATCACCCCAGGGTCTTCTGCTAATCACTTGAATTTCACGTCTTCTGGATTTTGACATCCATGCTAATGGGAACAGTTTCTCTCCACTTACCCAATCTAAACCCATCAAGATCTGTATACAAGAGAAACAAAGGACTGCAGATGCTGGAATCTAGATGAAAAACACGATGAAGCTGGAGGAACGCAGCAGGCCAGGCAGCATCCGTGGAGAAAAGTGGGTGGTCAACGTTTCGGGTCAGGGCCCTTCTTCAGGACTGAAGATAGGAAAAGGAGAAGCCCAATATATAGGAGGGAAAAGCTGAGCAGTGATAGGTGGACAAAAGAGGGGAGGTGGGGTGGGGACAAGGCAGTGATAGGTAGATGCAGGTAAGAGATAGTGATGGGCAGGTGCGGGGGAGGAGGGGAGAGCAGACCCACTGGGGGATGGGTCAAAGGTAAGAAGAGAGGGGAAAAAAAGAGGCTAGGAAAGGGAAGAAGAGAAAAAGCATGATGGTGGTGGGGGGGATGTGGGGGGGATGTGGGGAAGGGGGGTGGGGATTACCTAAAGTGGGAGAATTCAATGTTCATGCCGTTAGGCTGCAAGGTTCCAAGACAGAAAATGAGGTGCTGTTCCTCCTGGCAGTGGAGGAGGCCGAGGACTGACATATCTGTGATGGAGTGGGAGGGGGAGTTGAAGTTACTGGCAATGGGGAAATGCAGATCACGGTTACAGACAGAGCACAGGTGTTGTGTGAAACAGTCACCTAGTCTGTGTTTGGTCTCACCAATGTAGAGGAGGCCACACTGGGAGCACTGAATGCAGTAGATGTTATTAGGGGAGGTGCAGGTGAATCTCTGTCTCACCTGAAAGGACTGTTTGGGTCCCTGGATGGAGGTGATGGAGGACTGTATACATCTATCCATCTCTTCAGAAACTTCAATTAGTATACTGACCAGAATTCTATGGAATAGAGCTTAAAGTGGCATGGATCCAGCACCTCGATATTTCTGGGAACAACTGTAGATACCTCATCACTGCAACTTTCATCAACTTTCCTCCTCCCCCATGACAGATCCTCCCCCAAAGCTCACTCATTCTCCTCAATGCCCCAAGTTTCCACCATAGCAATCAGCACTGGCTAATTTAACTTGAGCCAGTAACCAAATATAGAAACTATCACAATCTGTAACAAGGAACCAATAGCAGCAGTATCTGCAAAGTCTGGGTTCCTAAACTCTACTTGACTAGTTACCAGAAGCTCTCGGCTACAATAGCTGAGATCCAGAATAAAATAGAAATGAAATGTGGTTAAAAAAAAACACCTAACCATTGTAACATCCAACAGATTGTGCACAGTATAACCCACAGCTTGTACACTTTACATGCATGTGAAGCATAACATTCATGAAATACTGTAATCTTTGCAGCCAACAGATTACATGTACAGTAATATAGTAAGTACATCTGGATAAATGTACATCTTGATTTCAAAGTAAACTGTAATCTATGGCATGCAACAGATTATTTGTACTGTAATCGATGGTATATAGGTTACACGTACTTTGCTATCTGGCAATTAGAGACTGAATATTGCATATAATACGCAGTTACCAAAAGCAAACTTTGTATAGACTGTTTCTATGGTATATGATTGCAAATCTGACGACCTCACTCACCCCCATCACACTTTGTAAGAAAGTCAGTCACTTGTGTCCATTTTCTAACACCAAGCAAGTTGGCCCTAAAATTGTGCACTGAGAACTTGGATATGGATTCAATGCAAGATGAGAATGGTATAGAGCAAGCAACGCAAAAATGTGCCTCAGAAAAACTGCTGTTTACCTTGTTCTAAGATATTGAGTGCTCCATAGGCAGATT
The DNA here is from genome assembly GCF_009764475.1 of Pristis pectinata. Lineage (NCBI taxonomy): Eukaryota > Metazoa > Chordata > Chondrichthyes > Rhinopristiformes > Pristidae > Pristis > Pristis pectinata. Next base: position 38,494,155 of record NC_067416.1, read on the forward strand.
TAGATAGAGCAGTAACTGTGAGAGCATGAACAAATGCGTTGAATTTCCTCAAGCTGGGAGATCAATCAATAATGACAGAGACAGACTTCAGGACCACCCTTCTGGCTGCAACAAAATCATGCCGATGACAACCTTGGCAGTACCTTGCACATCTTGAAGATCAGAACTGGGTAAGTAGCAGTGGCTCAGCTTGTTTACACAGGGTGTCCTTAGCTGTACCGATTAGAGACGAAGCAGGTTCTATCGGTAATCAGTGCCAAGATATGATTTTGGCTGTAACATCCCAGATCAGAAAGAGATGATGATCATATATTATTTAGAAACATCGAGGTTTCCAATGTATGTGGTTATCCATTGAGGACAAGTTCAGGCTCAGACGTTATGCTCAAATAGCCGATCTTGAAAAATCAAATGGCTTACACTAAGTAAAAGGATACCTCCCTGATTTACTCGAGTAGATCTCATTGCTGCAGGGTGACTGGGGCCCAAGAAATGATTCCTACTATTTACCATCGGCTAAGGGACATGTGAATAACATATGGATTGGAACAACCTGCAGAAAAGACCAAAAAAGGTCCCGATGAGGGAGTATTATTTCTTTAGGGGCTTTCTCATTACTGATTCCTTAATAACTACACTTTCCTGCCTGGAAAAAATAGAGCACAACGTAACATCTATGCCACATGCATTATTGGTGGTACTACTCTAAAAATTGCACCATGTGAGCAATTACTCTGTGTGTACATTGCAATGTTATTGTAAAATCTTCCAAAGTGCCTGCCTACCTCTGGAGAGAAGCTACTCACCGGTATTTGTGGGCACACAGTAACATTGCCCACCTCACCACGAGATCCTTTTGCTTAAGAAAGAACTTTGTTAGGTGGAGTCACTCAGCTCCTGACTTTATTACAACGTTGGTCCGAACACGGACAAAAGAGCTGAACTCCAGAGGTGAAGTGAAAATAGCTGCCCTTGACATCAAGGCAACATTTGATTGAGAAAGGCATCAAGGAGCCCTGACTAATAAGCAATCAGGAGGAAAACCCCCACTAGTTGGAATCATACCTTGCACCAAAGGAAGGTGGTTGTGGTGGTTGGAGGTCAACAGCCACAGAACATCTCTGCAGCACAATGACATTCCATGGTCTACTGCCCTCTTCTACCGGATTCCTCCTTCTTCAGCTCTCTGCCTCTTCTACCTATCACGTCTCAGCTTCTCACATCACTCCCTTTCACTCCCCCGTCTCCCACCCACCTACCTTCCCCCCTCTCACTTGGACTCACCGACCACCTGTGCTCCTCCCCCTCCCCTGACCTCCTTATTCTGGCTTCTTCCCTCTTCCTTCCCAGTCCTGACAAAGGGTCTCAACCCGAAACCTCGACTGTTTATTTCCCTTCATGGATGCTGCCTGACCCGCTGAGTTCCACCAGCAATGTGCGCATGTTGCTCCAGGGTCCAGTATCTGCAAAATTTTTTGTGACATCTCTGAAGGAGTTCCTCAGGCCCAACCACCTTCAGCTGTTTAATCAATGACCTTCCTTAAATCGCAAGGTCAGAAGTAGGGATATTCAGTGATGATTGCACAATGTTCAGCACTATTCGCAAGTCCTCAGATAACGAAGCAGTACACATCCAAATGCAGGAAGACCTGGGCTATATCCAGGGCTGGGCAAGTAACATCCTTGCCACACAAATGCTGGGTAATGATGATATCCCATAAGAGAAAATCCAGCTATCACCCCCTGACGTTCACTGAATCCTCCACTATCAATATTCCTGGGGATTACCATTGACCAGAAACTGACATAGAACAGTACAGCACAGTACGGACCTTTCCGCCCATGATGTTGTGCAGACTTATATAAACCTACTCCATGATCAATCTAACTCTTCCCTCCTACACAGCCCAAAACCCTCCATTTTTCTTACATCCAGGTCCCTATTGTATCAATATAGTCAATATGGAGTAGGCACATACACAATATGACTACAAGAGCAGGTCAGAGGCTAGGAATCCTGCAGTGAGTAACTCACCTCCTAACTCCCCAAAGCCCGTCCACTATCTACAAGGCTCAAGTCAGGAGTGTGAAGGAATACTCTCCACTTACCTGCACAAGTGCAGTTTCAACAACACTCAAGCAGCTCAGCACCACACAGAGCACGGTAGCCACTTAATAGGCATCCCATCCACAACCATTTACTCACTCCGCCACCAACGCACAGTAACGGCAGTTTGTACCATGGATACAATACATTGCAGCAACTCACTGAGTCCTTAGGCAGCACCTTCCAAACCCTCAACCTCTACCAGCTAGAAGGAGCAAAAGCACGGGAAACACCATCACCAAGAAGTTGCCCTCCAAGCCACACACCATCCCGATTTGGAAATATATCGCCGTTCCTTCGCCGTCACTGGGTCAAGATCCCAGAATTCCCTCCCTTAACAGCATTGTGGGCAAACCCACAGTTTGGGCAAGGACTACAGCAGTTCAAGGTGACAGCCCACCTTCTCAAGGGAGAGGCAATTAAATGCTGGCTCAGCCTGTGAAGCCCACATCCCTGATGTACTTTGGTGAGTGAATGAGAATACAATATTGAGAAAAGTAATAAGTCACCAAGAAAATCAATAATCTGCCAAATGCAATTGTAATTGAACAGCCAGTACGTTTGTAGATTGAAGTTAACAGGGTGGTCTGTACGATTAGTTCATTCGCTTTGTGCAACTCCTGGATATAAATTTTCCTATTAACGGATCTGAAACTCAAAATCATCTTAATTGTTTGGCTTTCACAAAGAAGCTGGCAGCTGAACAGGTTTGAAAGATCATCAGGAGAAAAGAAAGATTTACATGAAATTACACACAATATACAGCACTGAAACAGGCCACTTGGCCCACAATATTTCTGCATCCCCATTCCACATGCAGCTCTTCTCACTCATCTTCATTTCGACCCTACTGACGTAATCGTTTGAATTGTACCTGCCCCCGTTGGCAGTCCCTCCCTGCAGGTCGGCTCGTCTCTCAACTTCAACACCTGCTGGAGTTCAGACACTGGCACATTTGACCTCTGAGTCGACCATGAGAATAGCAGAGCACAAATTGAGCTGAAGGGCCAGATGCAATTCACATCTGGCCCCTCAGTTTTATGCCCTTCGTGGCTGGTGTAAGTAATGAATGGGTTACCAACTGTGGTTAAAAACAAAATTACAGGTAAATGGTTTAATTTTAATTTAAAAACTCTAAAATACTAAAATAAGTAATTTGTTTCATATTATTTAAATCTGTTTTTAAATGTTTCTACTTACCTGCAATCTATTTTAAAAAATCAACAGGATGTTCAGGGGATAGGCCTCAGGGTCAGCATCCAAGGCATAACTGATGCTGGTGGTCACCTGCTCCACTACATGAGATAGCAGCCAAGCCTCAAGTTCAACTCGTACCACTGAACTGCAAAAATGAATCCGGCGGAAAACCACAGGGGCCCAACATTATATTCCTTAGTCGCATTTTTAGTTAACTTCCACTTAAATTCTGACTGAACTTTTTTTTAATACCCTTTTCTGAGACTTCAATCAATCCACAGGTTTACAACTCACTAGCTTCAAGGATGCCGACAGAGACCAAATAATTCCCACACTGTGATGTCCAATAAGTGCAGGCTCATCTGCAGTAACTGGGAGTGTTCACTTTTTACTAAATTAGGTTGGCATTTAGCTTGTCTGGACATAGATCATATTTGAGAGAAGAGGGGACAACACTGGTCAGAAAATATGTACATGACACAACTCTGCAGAAAAAATGATGCTGTTGCCAACATAATGTTTTAATATCTGTGAATGTCTTATTTAATTAGGAGCAGCTGTGCCTGATGATTTCAGGCCAGTTGTACTTCTACAATTTGTTCTTATTTTCATGGCTACTCAGAAATTAACTGGATTTCAAAATAGTTGGATCAAATTCAGCTATTGCTGGGGCAATGTGCTGATACTGGTCTGTTCATTATGAAGATGACACTTTGTAACTTTTTTGTCTTAAAATAGCCTGCTTTTTTTTGTTTGGGGAAAAGCTTCACAATGTAACAAAAGTGCATTACGTGGGCGTCACTAACAGATTTGCTTGAAATACTTCAAAAAGGACAAAAATACACAGGACACTCCAAGCTGACAATCTTTGTGATGTGTCATTTTGTAGGCTTTTCTCATGACATTTGTCAAAAGCGGATTGTGAATCTTCACCATGTTAAAGCTGCTCTTTCTCCAAAAAAGGTAAAGCATGAAGTGGATAAGCATCAGAAGGCGTTGTTCAGGCAGAAACCAAAATGACATCCCTCTGTGGATGTGCCACTGTTGTTCAAAGTACTTAATCCTCTCATCTGATCCCCGTCACATACTTTTCATTTTTCTTTCCTTCCCTACTTCTGTCCTCTTCCCTCACCATTTTTAGATTTCAGATTATGCCGTAGGCCATCTTTGAAATAAAAGCTGTGAATTGAACCTAATATCGTTGCTGCTGTGCTGGGAGTTAATGTCTTTAGTTAAGCTTAAGAGTTTTCTGGGCTAAGCAGTGCTGGACAGAAGAGAAAACAAGATTAGAACAGTTAGTTAAATACATAGAATTTACACCAGAGAAACAGGATATTGTTCATAAATTACCTGTGTACTAATAATACAACTTTATTTACTTCAACTCACCTTGTTGCCTTATGTAGTTAGCTAGCTTTCTCTTCATTATTTCCATGGTATTCATCTCAATCACTACCTGACAGCTAGTTCAGAACATAGCAACGGTTGGAAATTCAATGCCAGTATTCAGATAGATCACCATTGATCTGCATCTTAATGTTGCCTATTTGCCTTAGCTCCTGCTGAACAAAATCTATCAATAGCAATTTTAGATTTTTTAAAGTCAATATTTTTTAAAGTCAGTATTATGTCAATATTTTTTAAAGTCAATATTATGTCAATATTTTCTTTGAGCCGAGTGTTCCAGGTAGATGAAGAAAATGAAAGACAGACAAGATGATAATGGAAATAATACCTTCTTCTTTAGTGGTTAAATGTTCATTTTTGAGTCACTTTGAAAGATAGTCAATCGTCTACCATATTGTTTTTGAACTGCTGTTGCAAATATGCCTCTAGAGTAACAGCACAGACATATTCACCTGAAGAACATCTCTGAGCCATTTGGATTCTTCACAACAATTTAATGGCTTCATGTTAATTCTTACAAACAGCATTTTCATTTCCAGATGTTTTTATAAAAAAGACTAAATCTATATTCCCAAACTTCAACAGAGGATTTGAACTAATGTGGTCTAGATTTTGATCCTGTTAAAATCTAATCATATTACCATTCAAATAACTTGTTTGTGCATCATGAAACAAAATGAAGGGTACAGTCAGTCAGTGAAGAGAGACTGTTCCCATTGGTGGAAGGGTCAAGAACAAGAGGACATAGAATGAGGTAATTAGCAAAAGAACCAAAAGTGATGAGGATCTGGAAATGTACTACTGGGTGGGCGTTGGTTTGTAGAGGCAAATCCAATTAGAGTTACTCAAAAAGAGAAATGGATAAGATTTCAGATAAGAGCTGATATACTTCTAATCAAACAGTTAAGCAGAAACACTCAAGCGTAACGCTTTACAGCGCCAGGGACCCAGGTTCAATTCCGGCCGCTGTCTGTAAGGAGTTTGTACGTTCTTGGGTTCCCTCCGGGTGCTCCGGTTTCCTCCCACATTCCAAAGACGTACAGGTTAGGAAGTTGTGGGCGTGCTACGTTGGTGCCAGAAGCGTGGCGACACTTGTGGGCTGCCCCCAGAACATTCTGCACAAAAGATTCATTTCACTGTGTGTTTCAATGTACATGTGACTGATCAAGAAATCTTATCTTAAGTGACTGCTGAACACATGGCACTCTCCACCTTTTGTCTGCTACTTAGTGCAGTGAAAATAATGTTCAACCTAAAAATGACATTAACTAAAGGTAGAATTGCAACTTAGTTGCTGACTAATTAGCATATGTTGAAAGAAAATTAATCTTCACTGATCTTCAACATTTCATCTCTCTCAGAGAAGCTTTTAGTCTGATTAACCCTGACACTGGGGCCAAAAGTAAAGAGGATTCATTCCTTTTTACATCAATGCAATGCACAAAGCATTTTTAAACTGCTGAAGTAAATGAAACATCATTTAAGATTGCAGAGAGCTTTTCAAAAGGCAATCTTAATACCACACAATCCCAAAATAAATGAGCTCCTTATAACACTCCTTGGTAAATCGTGCATGCCACTGAGAAATGATTCCAAAGGAATCAATGTATGGAGAGCGCTACAGGGCTGATAAAGCACGCCATGCCATAATCTAATGAGGCTACCACTAAAGGGGGCAACTCAAAGTGATGCCTTAATCTCTACAGGTACCACAAGGCCAAAATGGAGTTACACCCTTCAATGCCATGTTCTCTCAAGCAGGTCCAACATTGAAAAGCCTTGATTAGAAAGGATCTCCCTTAATTTGTAATTTATAACCAAGTTGACAATATCAGCACCAGATTGTGCTTATAAAGTAAACAAACATTCATTATACTGTAGAATATTCTGTGTAAAATAAAAATTAATCCACTGATGAGAATTTATTCCATTGCAATGCTGTTTTCACAATTATCTCTATGTAGGAAACAGAATTAAAATAAGAACTGAAATATTGAGTGTGTGTGAACACTGAAGTCAGAATCGCCTTAAAGGTCTATGCTCAAACATTAGTGCACAACAGGCACCAGATGGTTTGAAACTAATCAAGTCAAACATTTGAGATGACAGGATCATACAGTGTGAGACCAATGACACACAGGATAGGTCATACTATGGGTTATTGACAGTACTTGGGATTGTACAGTGGGTCAAAGTCTATCAACAAGGTCATACAGCAAGTTATCAATACACCGGGTCATATAGTTGGTTAACAACTGTACACATGCAAGTTATATACACAGCAAGTTATTGACAATAATGGATCATACAATAAACCATCAACAGTACACAGGTGGGTTACTGACAGTAAAGAAACTGTATTGTACAGGGTGTAATTAACAGTACACAAACTGGATCACACAGTGGGTTATTGACAGTACACAAACTAGATCATACAGTGGGTTAGTGACAGTACATAGACTGGTTTATGCAATAGGTCATTGACAATACAATGGAGGGTATAACACTGTGCGACTGGAGGATTGAATGGGAAATGTGTGGCATTGAACAATTTAACTTATTTATTTCACTCTTTTTCTTATTGAGCATGCAGTTCCTGCTTAGTAATTTGCCAGACGGATTTGTCCTTATTTCTGTCAATCACATCCACGAGACAAGAACCAGCCTACATGCTCATACGTTATCCATATCTGTACTATCTCAGACTGTCTATTTCTCGAAGAACCTAATCCAGTTATTTCAGGAAAATTAAGCAACCATAGATCCAGCTATTTAAAAAGGGTAGAATTCTAAAATTTAGTCTTGTGCTAAGAATTGTTTATACACAGAACAGATCAAGAATAATCTTCAGCGAAAGGCCGGTGCGGAAAGAAAAGATGATTATTTAAATCCTTTGTTTATTACCACTTCCTGCTGGATTGTCTCTTACACTCTTTGTGTGAAAGACCTGTTAGGACATCCCTGAGTCATTGACATTTATGATTAGTGTCAGGAGGCAAGAGCACCAGATAAATTGCATGAGACACATCACAAGGGACTATTGTCATAGCAACAAAGCACAGTAGCATGGTTTCTCCATGGAAACCAGTCATCCCAGGGAATACTAATACATACCAGCACAACATGAAGTTAGAAGAAGGGAAGTAGTAAAAGATGACAACCTTGCATAAAAATATATTTCCCAGTTAGTTGCATTTAGTATGAAATTATTTACTGAAGTTGTTAGAGATGGAATGTACTTAAATTTTTTTGTATGCTTTATAAAAACTCAAAACATTTTATACACAGAAAATGGGAAAATTTACAGAACTATACAGAAAGAACAGAGAAATATGACTTATCAGATAAATAACTGAAAGAGCTGGTAAAGCACAAAGGCTCCATAGGCCTTTTACAAAAGACTGATGGTGACATCTTTGATTAAGAAAGTGTATTCCCTAGAAAATCATCCCTGGTTTGTAGCACAAAATGTGCAATGTAGTATCAGAGAGCTGCACTCTACCTTTGAAATTAATTCCATTGACCATAACGTAATGAATTTCAGAGGCAGGGTACAATGAGCTGACACCATTTTGCAAAACTGACCAGGGGTGTATTCCTCGACACATAAATCTCCTCCATCAACTTATCTCCTAACTTATTGGCAGTTCCTTTGAAGGAGACAAGTCAGAATAATACATCAATCAACAGCATTATTTCTCTTCCCACACCCCCCCCCCCCCCCCCCAGTTTTAAACAGATCAAATTCCAATTTTTCCCTCATTATAGAACAGGAAAGACTGGTTACGTTTTAAGATCAATTTCATCCTGTTCCATCATTATCTTCATATTAGGCTTTCATTCTTTTACTTTCCAGAATGTGTCCATCTAATTGGTTATTTTGATTGGGATAAACATTACAAGATTTATCAAGACAAAGCCAGTGAGAAAAGCTACTCATCCATCCCAAGTCTACTGATTACTCTTAACTCCATCTGTTGATAGCTTTGTTTGAAGGACTTCCAAGTTTGTCTTCTACTTATTTGAAAAAAAGTATCTTTCTTTGTGGTTTGAGGTAATCTAGATTTACCTTGTTAACACTATTTATTGTCTCATATATAATTTCTAGCTGAATAGTCCAAGCTTTCATACTCTACCCTGTCCTTCATAGTCTGATACAAGGTAACCTTTCACTTCCTACAGCTAGGAATTGACCAATACCCATGCATTTTGGTGACCATACCAGGGCAAAGCATTCAAGATGTGGCCTAACCAGAACATTATGTAGACATAAGAGATTCTGCAGGTGCTGGAATCTGGAGCAACACACACAAAATGCTGGAGGGACTCAGCAGGTCAGGCAGCATCTACGGAGGGAAATAAACAGTCGACGTTTCTGGTTGAAACCCTTCGTCAGGAATGGAAAGGAAGAGGGCAGAAGCCAGAATAAAAAGGGTAGGGGGAGGGGGAGGAGCACACGCTGGCAGGTGATAGGCGAGTCCAGGTGAGGGGGGGGGAGAAGGTAGATGTGTGGGGGAGGAGCATGTGAAAGGGAATGAGGTGATAAATGGAAGAGGCAAAGGGCAGAAGAAGGTGGAAGGAAGAGAAGGGCTAAAGGAGGAGGAATCCGATAGGAGAGGACAGTAGTCCATGGAATAAAGTGGAGGAGGTGGGGAACCAGAGGGAGGTGATGGGCAGGTCGTGAGGATGGGGCGGGGAAAGAGAAGGGGTGAGGGGGCCACAGAAATGAGGGAAAACGAGGGGGAAGACGGGAAAACAGGAGGGCACTCGCATGGGCCCCAGCTATGCCTGCCTTTTCATCAGCTACGTGGAACAATCCATGTTCCAAGCCTGCACTGGTAACGCTCCCCAACATTTACGACTGCATTGGTGCCGCGTCCTGCACCCATGCACAGCTCGATTTCATCAACTTCACCTCCAACTTCCCTCAATTCCGACACCTCTCCCCCCTTTTTTGATCTCTCTGTCTCCATCTCTGGAGGCAGATTATTCACCAACATCTTTTACAAAGCCGCCGACTCCCACACTTACCTCGACTACACCTCTTCCCACCCTGTCACGTGTAAGGATGCTATTCCCTTCTCTCACTTCCTCCGCCGCACCTGTTCTCACGATGAGGCTTTCCGTTCCGTGACATCTGAGATGTCCTCCTTTTCCAGTAAACGGGGTTCCCTTCTGTCACCATCAATGCAGCCCTCACCTGCATCTCCTCCATTTCCTGCAGACTCCCTCATCCCATCCCCACCCCCCCAGATAATAACAGGGACAGAGTTCCCCTTGTCCTCACCTACGACCCCACAAGCCTCTGCATCCAACACATCTTTCTCCGCAACTTCTGACATTTCCAATGGGATTCCACCACCAAGCACAATCTCACTTGCACTTACTATTTTGGATTTTCAACTAGTTATACTCCACATTAGATCAAGAGCTGGTTAATCAAGCTGTGACCCTCTTCAACTCCACCCTTCATTTCTTTTGACATGTTTCATGAATGTCTAAAATCCCCAACTTTTTATCCTTTATGCAGTATTTTAGTCCTACCAGTACTAAGTGGCATTTCTCATTGTCCTGCCTATTTGGGTATTGGTTCTGTAAGTTTGTTAGCTCCCAAGCTTTCTCTTCAAAAATACAACTGTCTTTCCCAGTTTGGTACCAACTGTATCCGGGTACATTAGATTTCCAAATCCAAGACATTAATGTCAATGAAAATAGAAAGGCCTCAAAGTCATACTGCTGAATCTCTTCATGGTTCCCATTATCAACTTCCTTATCAGATTCCAACACTTGCAGCTTTTGTGTCCCCAGCTTTTCATCCTCCAGCAACCATCTCCAAGTTCACCCTCTCCTCCCCCAACCTGGTTCCTACTGCCCTTCCTCCCCCTTATCTGCTTCCCTCTGTCACCAACCTGCCTCCGTCTCCCAACTCCACTCCTCCCCCACCTGGCTCCCTCTGCTCATCATCCTTCACTCCTCCTCAGTCTACCCATCACCTACCGGCCCCTGCCTAACACCTCCCCCTCTCCTCTCTATACCAGCCATCTCCCCTCTCTCCTCTCAGCCCTGCTGCAGAAACTCCAGCAGTTTGTTTTTGCACTGAATCCACACTCTATTAAGGTCAACTTTATTAAAATTCATGTTTAATGTGCGAGGGTCACGAGCTAAGTTTGCAACTATTCATGTGAATGTGGGAAGAATAAAAAAAAGATAATAAGATATCTTTATTAGTCACACATGCATCGAAACACACAGTGAAATGCATCTTTTGCATAGATGTTCTGGGGGCAGCCCGCAAGTGTTGCCATGCTTCTGGCACCAACATAGTATGCCCACAACTTGTGGCATTAAAGTGACATTAATATAGTCTTGTGTAAATGGATGGTTGAAGGTCGACACCAGCTCAATGGGCTGAAGGGCTTACCTTCCTGCTGTATGGATGATGCAATGATTTCTTGAGAGTTTGGTTGTGATCCTTTTGATGTGCGAAATCTATGTGCAGAGGCTGCTCAGCTACAAGTTCCAAGATATTGACGCATTGCCAGCAAAGTTACAGTGATATTTTCAAGCCAAGGGTTGTATGATTTGGAGAATTTGTAGATGTTGGTTTTCTTGCATCCCGACTGCCTCAGCCTAGACAGAGGAGGTCGAAGATTTGGGAGTACCACCTAAGACAACTTGGAACGTTGCTGCATTGTGCCTGTTTAGCACATAAGCCATGACATGGGTGAAGATCTGGATGTGTAGGCTACCAATTTATTCTGAGAAATTATTTCAAGTACCTAACAAGGAGGTCACTTGGTCATCCCTTCAACACCATGTCCCCAAAATCAGGACCATGGGGCTGCAGTGTCATCAGGTTTTGAGGAGCAGACCCTCAGAAATTGAAAAAAAGAGCTGTTATCTCTCTCTCTTTATGTGTATTGCAATTGCATAAGTTAAAGGCAGCCCGAGATTCTTTGAACTTGTTCAAAATGTTATTACATAGAACTTCATGGAGGAACAATTTTCACCCCAGGCCCCTTCATGGTCACGTCTAAATGGACCATAGCAAAGGATCCAAAACAGCAGTAGCAAATGAAAGTGGAGAGAGCACAGAAATGGTAAGGGGGGGGGGGGGGGGGGGGGGAGGAAAACACAGTGGCACAGCTAGCAGAACCTCAAGAGGCACAAGCTGAAGGTTTTGTCATGGCCCTCAGTCCCCTGACCTAAACATCATCGAAAATCTGTGGATAGACCTCAAAAGTGCAGTGCATGCAAGACGACCCAAGAATCTCACAGAACTAGAAGCCTTTTGCAAAGAAGAATGGGCGAAAATCCCCCAAACAAGAATTGAAAAGACTCTTAGCTGGCTACAGAAAGCGTTTACAAGCTGTGATACTTGCCAAAGGGGGTGTTATTAAGTACTGACGATGCAGGGTGCCCAAACTTTTGCTTCGGGCCCTTTTCCTTTTTTGTTATTTTGAAACAGTAAAAGATGGAAATAGAAAAGTAATCTTGCTTAAGATATTAAAGAAATGTGTCATCTTTAACTTTATGCCTTTTGGAAATCAGGTCATCTTTTACTCGCTTAGCTATTCACAGTAACAGAAATTTTGACCAGGTGCACCCAAACTTTTGCATGCCACTGTACCTTGCTGGTGCACAACATCTCAGCAGATGTTTGAGGTACAGGTAGTTCTGTAGGGGCTAAGGCAGAGAGTCAGAGCCAGTGTACATACACCAGCACTGATTGTCCTCCTCAAATCAGGACATTCAGATATGCAAGCAGAGACCCAATGCTTCCTCTTATGCCAGAACTTCCTCTATTTTGGTGATAAATGCAGCTGGTGCTGTTAACATGACCAAACAGTACCACAACATCAAGCCCACCAGTTGATTTATGACTGGTGTAGGTCCAGTACAATAGTACTTGGAGCAGTCCTTAATGGGACTCAGACTCCCAGATAGAGGAAATGCAACCTTTACCTGGAATAAAACACATTACTCTGGTTGAAAATGTTAAATGTTCTCTCAGTTCACTACAGAGTAGACAGAATGTTTTATATTTCCAAGCTTTTTATTTCATTGAAGACTTAGAAATTCACTAGTGACTGTTTGAAATCATGAATCATCAATATGAAAATAGAAAATTACATGGCAAAGGAAAAGTAGCATTTAAATTTGATAATTTAGCAGCAAAAAAATCTCAAATACAGTAATTTGCTGGATCCCACTATAGATCAGTCTGTACTTAGTTATGATCACAGAACAAACATGAAGACACCAACTAGTGGCAACCTTAAAAACTTACCGTAAAGCATCTTTGAATAGTGATTACATCATGGGTCACTGTATACTGAGATAGTAAGCTACACAAGTTAAAGATGTTCTAAATTCCATAAACAAAATGCTGAGAAGCTCAGTGGGTCAGGCAGCATCTGTGGAGAGAAATGACCAGTCGACGTTTTGGGTCCAGACCCTTCAGCTGAACTGAAGAGTAGAGGGGAGATAGCCAGTATAAAGAGGTGAAGGCAAGGGGTGGGGGGCAAGAGCTGGCAGGTGATAGGTGGATCCAGGTGAGGCACAGTGGTGGGCAGATGGAGGAGAGAGGAATAAAACTAGTGACAGAGGCTGGAAGGTATTAGGTGGAGGCGGCAAAGGGCTGCAGGTGATGGAATCTGATAGGAGAGGAAGGTGGAGCATGGAACCAAATGAGGGAGGTGGGATGGGCAGATGGGAACAGTGAGGGAAGGGGACGTGGTGGGAGGTGCTTGAGGGTGATGGGCAGATGGAAGAAAGAAATAGGGTGATTGGGGACTGGGAGGAGGGGTGGATGTTGGGTGTGTGTAGGAGGAATTGGGTAGATCAGGAGGGGGGGGGGGGGGGGGGGGGGGGGGAAGGGGACAGAGGGGGAGCAGGTTACCTAAAACTAGAGAATTCAATGTTCACGCCATTGGGTTGACGACCACCCCCGCCCCCCCCCCCCCCCCCCCCCCCCCCCCCAGGTGGAAAATGAGGTGTTATTCCTTGAGTTTGTGTCTGGCCTCACCCCTGGCAGTGGAGGAGACTGACAATCATCAGGCCATTGTCTCCCATAAGGGAGCTGGATGTTGAATGTTCACGAGAGCATTCAACATCCAGCCTTGCATGTGAAGAGTTAATAACTGAATCAGCTGTTTAAGGTACCTGTTTATCCAGGAAAACAAAAGGTAGGAAACAATCAAAATTGTTGAGAGCCATGTAATAAATTAATTCATGTGAAGCAAAAAAGGCCCATATCCAGCAGCCCCAGTCTAAATTTTGCAAGAGAATACTGCCATCTACAGGACAGGCTGCTATCTCCTCAGTTCCAATGAATAATAGTGAACTAACAAAAGACAAATTGCTTAAGGGGGTCAAGCAGCATTTGTGGAGGCAAAGCGATGGTCGACATTTTAGGTAAAGACTCTACAACAAAACATATTGTGTGGACATAAAGGTTCAAAGAACTGCAGGTGCTGAAATAAAAATAGAAAAAATGCGAGAAACACTCAGAGGGTCAGGCAGAATCTGCAGAAAGCAAAACAAGAGTTTATTTATCAATTGACGACCTTTCCTCAGGTTTGGAAATAGCAACTCCATTTCTTTTTCCATAGATGCAGCCAGAGCTGTTTGAGGGCTTCAATTATTCCCTGTTTTTATTTGCATGTATATATCATATTTATCAAAGCACTCCAGTGTCAACAGACAAAATCGGTCACCAACTTTGCCTAAATCCAACAGGATTCCTTTTTTACCCTGCACACATTAAGTGTTGACAATGCCAAACTTTGTCACAGTTCTCATTACCTTTCTGGATAACAGGTGAAAACGAGCAGTCTCGTCCCAAAATGCTCCGATTTTAATGTTAAACCAGCTGTGCCAGTGTTAATGCCAGTACATAGGCCTACACTGATGTTAAATGCATTCAGTAGTCTATTCTATGTAAATGGTGTTCCGTAATCTATACTCATTAATAGAATCCAATGGGTCTACACTTGTGTTAATGGCATTCAAAAGTCCTCTGCCAGCGTCATTGTCATCCTGTAGGTCTATCCCAGTATTAATGGTGTGCACTATGTCTATTCAACTGTTGATGACATTCAGCAGCTCTATCCCAGTATTAATGCCTTTCAGGTCCATGCCGAGATTATTGCCACTCTATATGTAATGGCCCCCATATCTGAGCCTATCTACAGTTATTTAATATCTTACTCCACTAGTAATGTCTTTCCATCAGCTTATGCCTACAATAATGCCATTCAGTTGACCATGCCACTGCTATAGCTACAGTAGGCCAATCTGTGCTACTCACATCTAGCCCAGTGTCAGTGCCACCCAGGGCTGTTGCCATCCCACAGGATTAGGCCAGCATTGATCCAATCAGTAGATCTCATCTATTGTTAATGGTATTAAGGAGGTCCATGCCAGTATTAACAACATTCAGGTCTATGCCAGTCAAGGTTATTTAGCAAGCCTACGCTTGTGTTATCATCATCAAGTCTACGCCTTTGCTGATTCCATCTCAATGGTGTAGACTTGTGTTACTGCTATTCAGTGGGTCAGTGCCAGTGGTAGAGCGTCCATTCCACCCCCACTTCTCACCCTTTCAATTCACCTTCCCATTCCTCCCTCCTTCACTTTGACTACTCTTTGAATACATTCATGTCATTTGCCTGAACCACTTGCTCTGACTGCAGGGATCCCTATTTTAATCTGTTTTAGGATTAGAAACTTTCTCCAGAATTCTTTTTGGATTTATTTGTGACCATCAAATAATTAGGTCTTCCAGATCTAGACTTGCCACAAGCAGATCATCTTCATACTTATTCTATATTTTTTAAAGCTATCAGACCTTAAAGCTATCACCAAGATAGGACTGCTCCACAAGTTAAAGTCTTAAATTGGGGGGGGGGGGGGGGGGGGGGGCGGTTGGACAGAAGCTAATTTTGATGGCATTAAACAGGACCTTGCAAAGATTTATTGGGAGTGGCTGTTAGCAGGTAAAGAGATATCTGGCAGATGGGAGGCTTTTAAAAGTATGATAGGGAGAGTTCAGGGATAGGATATTTCTATTATAGTATAGGGGAAGGCTGGCAGGATTAGGGAACCCTGGTTGATGAGGGATATTGAGGCTCCAGTCAGGAATAATGAGGCATATGTTAGGTAAAGGCAACTGGGATCAAGCAAATCCCTTGATATGGGATGTAGGAGTACACTTAAGAAGAAAATTAGGTGGATAAAAAGGAGACACAAGATATCCCCAGCAGATAAGGTAAAGGAGAATCCTAAAAGACACTAAGTATTTTGAGAACAAAAGGGCAACTAGGGAGAGAGTAGGTCTCCTCAAGGATCAGTGTGGTCATGTGTGTGTGAAGCCATGGGAGATGGCTAAGGTCTTAAAGGAATACTGCTTATCTGTATTTGGCCTGGATAAGGACATAGAAATTAATGAGTTCAGGGATACTGAAACATATCAGCATTACAGAAGGGTTGTTGGCAGTCTTGAAGTGCATAAAAATGGCTAAATATCCAGGGCCTGACTAGCATGTTGTGGGAAACAAGGGAAGAAATTGCTGGAGCCCTAATAGACAGTTTTGCACCTCCATTAGCCACGGATGAGGTACTGGAAGAGTGGAGGATATCTAACAATGTCCCTTTAAGAAAGGCTGCAAGAACAAGCCAGGGAACTACAGGCCAGTGAGGCTAACTTCAGTGGTGAGGAGTTTACTGGAGAAGATTCTGCAAGACAGGATCTTTCTACATTTGGAAAGGCAAGAAACTGATTAGGGATGGTCGGCATGGCTTCGTGCGTAAGAAATTGCATTTCACAAATCTGATTGAGATTCTTTGAAGAGATGACCAAGAGGATCAACGAGGGCAAGACAGTAGACATTGTCCACATGGATTTTAGTAAGGCCCTGCGTGGTAGGCTGGTCCAGAAGATTAGAGCACGTGGGATACAAGGTGAGCTAACCAATTAGATATCAAAACTGGTTTGGTAGTAGGAAGCAGAGGTTGGTGGTGGAAGGTTGTTTTTCCAAACTGAAGGCCTGTGACCAGTGGTGTGCCACAGGGATTGGTGCTGGGTCCCCTGTTGTTTGTTGTATATATTAATGATTTGGACGAGAATCTTGGTGGCATGATTAGCAGGTTTGCTGATGACACCAAAACTGGTGGTATAATGAACTGGAAAGAAAGCTGTCTAAGCTTAGAACAGGGAAAGTGGGCAAAAGAATTGCAGATGGAACTTAACTCAGACAAGTGCAGTGATGCATTTTGGGAAGGTAAACCAGGGCAGGACATACACAGTGGATGACAGGGCCCTGGGAAGTGTTGAACAGAGACACCTTGCGATATAAGTACATAGTTCCCCGAAAGTGGCGACACAGTTAAACAGGGTGGTGAAGGCAACGTATGGCATACTTGCCTTCATCTGACGGGGAATTGAGTACAAGAGCTGGGACATCATGTTAGAGCTGCACAAGAGGTTGGTGAGACTGCATTTGGAGTATCGAGTACAGTTCTGGTCACAAGAGGAAGCATACGATTATGCTGCAGAGGATGCAGAACAGAATCATAAGGATGTTGCTGGGACTGGAGGACTTGAGTTATAAGGCGAGACTGGATAGACAGGGACTACTTTCCCCTGGAGCAAATAACCTGAGTATGAAAGATTTATAAACTCATGAAGGGCATAGATAGGTAAGATGTTTTCCCATGGTAGGGGTGTCTAAAACTAGAGAGCATAGATTTAAGGTGAGAGGGGAAAGATTTAAAAAGGGACCCGAGGGGCAAGTTTTTCCATCCAGAGTGTGGTAGGTATATGGAACGAGCTGCCCGAGCTGTACAGTTATAACTTTTAAAAGACATTTGGACAGGTATGTGGATAGGAAAGATTTAAGAGGGATATCAATCAAACACAGGCAAATGGGACAGTTTAGGTAGGCACCTCGGTCGGCATGGACGAATTGAGCTGAAGGACCTGCTTCCATGTTGCATAACTATGACTCTGAGGTCATCCCTCACCCTTCTTTTCAAGAGAATGATTAATGCATTCAAGTAAAAGAAAATTATCTGATTTGAATCAAGTGGTAAACTTGGTCCTCGAACAGAGTTGCAAAGCAAAATACACTCCCACGTCACTCATTCATTATCTGAGATTCCCGATCTATGAAGAAAGGACTTTAAAATCATTTGCCATAATTTCTAACCAAATTCTGACATCCTTATACCAAAGGGCTTGCAGTATTAAAGTACAGCAAGCTTATTACCAGGCTATAATTCTCTTAATTTCCAATGGTTTTGAGGCTTGCCAGCACTCAGATGGAATACACTATTGTTTAACAAAGCTGCTAATAGATACTTAACACCAGTGAGCTCACATTGCAGGTTTCTGATTGGCTTGAGCTCAGAGAGGTTTGCAAACCACATTGATCTCTCAGAGAGGATTCTAACAAGGGTGAGTTTAGAGAGCAGCTCATTAAGCAATGAGATCATGGACTGGGCTTGCCAATACTCAAAAGTTCACAGAGCATTGTTTTTTTTAAAAACAATAGTAAGCTCAAGAGCAACTAACAGATTTAGTTCAGAATGTTTCTACTTTGGTTACACAGTGCAGTTGGATTAGTTCCACAAAAGAGCTGTCATAGACATGATTGGCCAAATGGCCTCTTTAGTGCTACAAACACATTTGATTCATTCACTGATCAACACCAAAGACTTCAGACTCAGAAATTCCTAATTATCTTTGAGATGTTTTTTCTAGATCACTTTCCCACTCATCTCAATTGCATTTTGCTTTAGCTCCTAAATGCAAGGTATCCATTTTGTGTGAGGTGGTTTTTCTTAAATACAAAGAAAAAAACTGCTGTATAATCAGAAATTCAAGTGAATATATCATACAAGAGCCCTTTAGAGCACATCGTGCTCCTGTCATGCTCTATCAACTGACAAAGGGCCTCAAATCTGTAGAATAGTTCAGCTGCAAATGAGAGAACTGCAGATAGAAGGTGGCCCCACAATCCAGGCCCCCAGACATCAACCTTTCAACCTTTACTCCCTCACCAAAATAAACACATCTCTCCTTTCCCCAAAATAAATGCCTTCTCATTGTGTGCAGGTTGTGAATTTGAATGGAAGACTCTCAAACAAAGAGCTTTGCTGCAATCAGACCAATGCCGTACTGGCATATTACTGTTTGACTAACTGGATGGTGAAACCAGTGTGGGCACTAAAATATACTCATACTAGGGATTCTTCCAGCAACTTCACTTCATTTGGCTGGAGCATGAAGTGCCCACACCTGAAGTTCTGGAAGCCCCTCTGCAAAGTTCCCAGCCTTTCCCTCTCCAATGAACTTTCTTCAAAACTACTTCAATCACAGACACTTTAATTATTCCTGATAATTGGGTTGGTGTCTAATTTTGCCTGATCTTAACATAGCAAAAGCAATCTTGCAAGGCTTAAGTTGCTAATATGACTCCAAATCAAGTTGCCATTGATGATTAGTATTATCCCATTGATAATACTAATTCTTCTTCCCATTGATAATTAGTAGGAATTCACTGGCAGCCCAAAACCTAAGACTTCTCCAAGTCATGCATTATCTTAACTTGGAAATAGGCTTTTGTTCATTCAGCAACAATGAATCAAAATGGTGGGAAAAGCTGTCAGATTGAATTTTTAAGGAAGGCTCAATGGCAACCAAGGATGGCAGTAAACCTGAGTCTCAGCAGTGATGCATGCACCTCAAAAATGAACTGAACAACAAAGACATTAGAAAATTCACTTGTTACAGAAAGCACCACGAACCTCTTATGTTTTAAAAAAAATCTTGTGCTTTGGACATGCCACTGGATCAAAAACAAAGTACTTACTTGCAATAAAAATGTAGCTGTTCTAATAGAATGCACCATTTTTTTAAAGTAAATTTGCAAGTCAAACAACAGAAAACCCCACGAGGTTTTAAATTAAAATTTATATCAGCACATGGAACAGATTATCAGAACAAGTGGAGGAGGAAATTTAAAGGGGGCTGAAAAATGCACTACACACGGTCATTTCACGCAAACTGAACTAAGGCTTCTGAAATATTGAGTGCATTTATTCTGTAATAGTCACGTAGGTGAGAATTGTCCTTCAGGAAAGGAAATCTACCACAGTTATCTCGTCTGTGTTACTTGTGGCTTAAGACCATTCACGTGATTAACTCTCAACTGCTCTCTGAAATTGCTTGACGGAGCTCAGCAGCAGTTAGAAGTGGACAATAAATGCAGTGATGACAATATCCTGTGAATAAATAATATTTCAAAACCTGACATTCTTTAGAGAAAGTTGATACAAGTCAACTTACAAGGCAAGTAAACTGCTCCGATATGTCAAAAATCTGAAGTTCAAGCTTATCAGTCCAAGTGAATTCAAAATACTGAAGCAAACAACGACTTTTTTTCATGATTCCCCAGCTCTATTTAGCAGCTATTCAAAAAAGATGCAATTCTCTTCAGTGTTCCCTTTGTGTTTTAATACATATCCAGGTACAAAATTAAATGTGGCATGTGGCATCTTACACCAGATGGAATTCCCTTAGCCGCTGTTGAGGGTGGCAGTGGCCACCACTGACCGCAGTGATGCTGGTTCTTCTGGTTCCTCAGTCTTCCCAAAGCAGGTCCCAAGCACCTTGACACTGAACACCCAATATTTAGTCATGTGATGTAGGTAGTATGGTGGTTGTAAAATGAGATCTTGCATTAGGTGAACTGGATGCTGTAATTACCCACTTGTGTAAGTATGCCCGTCTCCTATCTTCATGAAAGGTGGATTGCCACACACTGACAAAGGAAGAAGAATGAAAGACTTGCACTTATACTGCACGTTTTGCAATCTTGGAAGATCATGAAGTGCTTTATAGCCGGTGAAGTAACTCAGAAGTGTGGTACAAAGGAAAGTACCATGAAACACAATGTGATAATGGTCTAAAAATCTGCTTTGGAACTCATGTCTTAAGCACTGAACAGAACTCTCCTCTTTTGCAAAATAATGAAAATGGTACCTTTTACATCTAACTGAGAAAGAGAACACTTAAGTAACAATTCAGAGTCCCCACCTCTGGCAACACTACATTCCCTCAACTGTATTGAATTATTAGCTTGGATTATGAGCTCCGGTCTCCGGAGTGGAATTTGAACAAAACCCTCGGCATAAGATCCAAGAGTTGATGTATTTTGCACATAGAAGACTGAATAGAATACAATATATTTTAAATGCATACAATATATTTTAAATGCAATTTAATTTAAAATGTTCCATTTGATGTTGCAGATGAAGTTAACTTCAATACAGGCCTACCTTACTCTCATAGATTAATTTCCACTGTGTTGATCTGTTTGAACTTTAAGTATTAATTATTTCAATTTCAGATTGTATTTAAACTATTCCTCAGGATATGGCCAACAGGCAAAGCCAATTTTACTCTTAATCTCAGATTGCCCTGATTAGGCAGTAATGGGGTCTTCTTCCTGTGATTAAGGTGTTCCCATAATAGTGTTGCATGAGGAATTCTATGATACTACTAAGCATAGATGAAGACCATCTTCTATTCTTTTACAGAACAGGAAGCCAGAGGCTAGATCTCTTACCTTCACTCCTCCTGCTAACAACCCTCCAGACTTAGACACAGCCCTGTCAAAACGGTAAATCAAACTAGTTACCCTTCTCCTACTTGGGTGATGCAAACCTAATGGCGGAGATACACCAAAGCTGTTCAACATTTTACATCAAACTTCTTTTCAGCAGAAAATTAGACAACTTTAGCACCTCAAAGTGATGTGAAATAGAAAAACTTTTATGCTATGTAGGAACTTTGTCAGTGTAGCCAGTATGACCTAAATTTAAATTAATAGTAATATTCCAGTAAAACTTTCCTATATTTTCTTCCAGGTTTAAATCAAATTACAGGAGACCATTCAGCTCTTTGTGTCCATGCTAAAGCTTTCTTCTACTGAGTAATCAGATCCAAAGCTCCTCAAAATAGTTAAATTAATTCAGTTACAAGTCTTCTAGACTTATCCTGGAGAATTTATGGAATGGCAACCCGACAATGATGATCAGTCCAATCCCATAAACAAAGAAACCTCAACAAATGTGAATTCACCATCACCTCTGCTGCAGTGAAAAGGGGGAATAACTGAAATGCTAACATTGCCTCATTAGTATGGGTCGAAGAAAGCAAATCGCTTACAGTCACATCAGCTACATAACAGAATCCCACCTGTGTAACAATGACTTGCCAGCAAAAAGAACATACTAAAAATAAGTGAAATGAAAAATCTCTGCTGAAACAAATGGCAGAAAACTGTAGATCACTTTCCATTTGTACTTGGCTGCTGGATTTCCACCTTTGTACAATAGTCCTTTAATTATCTATAAAAAAAAGGAATTACATTTGTCACTTCAAAGTGATTCTAAAACTCATTAACTTTGCAAAAGAGGGAATTTTGCTCTTTGTAAAGATACTTGAACCCACTGGATTCTTAAGAACTAGTGCTTAACCTTCCCTTAAGTTCTATTGCTTCAGTTCAGGGATGGCCATTTTCAGTATCATTTGAGTAGGGCATTTGGGGTGGGGGGGTGGTGGTGGTGTGGTGAACTAACTGTGGTTGGTGTGAGGAGTGTTAGGCATATCTAATACCTTACAAGCAATTATTAACTTGGGTACATTTTAACTTTTAGGGATTTGGTCCTCTGGAACTGAACTTTTGGCTGAAAATTCCTCCATGGCTTCACATTTTCCTGTATCTGTAAATATCTGCAGCCAAACAAAGCTCCAAGACAATTGCATTCCTTCAATTTTGAGTAAAACTCCACAAATTAGGCAGCATCCATGGGGAGTGAAACTTCTCCTGAAATAAAATTTGTCCCCAAGGTTGTGAAGTTGGAAGATCTGTCATGCTGAGTACATTTTTTTTTGTATTTAATACATTTGTGGAAAATCAACTGTTTCATGTATATTTTATTAAATTAATTCTTGAGGTGTGGGCATTGGAAAAGCAAGCAGCTATTGCTTTTCCATAACCTTGTGTTCCTCCAGTATTTTGTTCTTTGCTCCAAACCCCAGACAGCCACCACTGGAATTTAGGATTACATCTGAGTTGCTGGAGCTGTGAGATAACTGTACTACCTGCAGCACCAGTATGCTGCCCTTTTGTTGGATATGATGGAACCTTTGCCTTCCCCCTTACAGTTGAACATCTTACCATGGAGAAGTCACTAGGCTGGGTGGAGAGCTGTGCAGCCAAACAAAGAGGTGGAAGGCAGCAACTTCCATCACATCTAATAGGAAGTCACAAGACCAAAGGATCCAGGCATTCTGTTGATACATAGAGCAGCAACAGTCCTCACCCAGCCAGATGGGGTACAGCCCTGGGCTGTACCATTTGCCCAGCTCACCCAACACTAACCCTCACTAGCAATTTCTCCACACAATTTGTGCCAGATTCCTGGCACAACAGTATTGCCAGTAACTTCTCTCTACATGTACTGTAGAACGACCCCTTTCAGCACTGATTCTATGAGCAATTTATCTTCTGGAAGCACATCTTGAGTGCTGAACACCTGTGCACAAGTTGTGGGTATCCAGTTTTGTTTTGTTTTCCCCTCCCCTTGCAGTTCAATGGCTAGAAAAGGTGACTAACTGCTGACCACAAATGCAATCCCTTTAGCTTTATGGTTCATGGGGATTACACCAAACCTCATTTTCATAAATTGCTTTAATGTCATTCTCGCATGCTTGTGATAAGTAACTTTATAAACTCTTCTTGAACAGGAGCACAAATAGCAGGAACACAGACATAATGTTACAGATGTATCAACAACCACTTACACCCACATGACTGAACTGCATGACAGGAATCTCAAAAATTACTGCCATGATGTCAACTAAACAGTTCAGTTTGACTGCAACATTATGATCACTTACTTCCAATCATTATTCCAAATATGATGGCATTGCTGGAAGGTTGTCTCTGACTTGTCTGTTTAACACCCCTAGTAATTTCACAAACAGCAAGTACTTTGGAAGAAGAGCCAGTTTTATCAGGTAAGAAAATCTGATGACAATGTGCAATAATATGATCCAATAGAAAGAAAATGACCAATTGATGATAATCTGTTTTTGAGGGATAAATTTAAGCAGAAATTTTGACCTTTGTGCCCACCCAAACAAGCAGATTTGGCTTCAGTTTAGCGCATCATTCAATAATAACAAATTCACCATTATATCAAAAACAGGAAATACAGGAAGTACTCAGCAGATCAAGCAGCATCTGGGGAAAAAGAAATGTAGTTCATGTTCAGGTTTAAGACCCTTCATCAGCTATTCTCTGACAGATTTAATACAGCATATATGTTCCAAGACACTTCATGGGAGGATTACTAAATAAAATTAATGCCAAGCTGCATAAAGAGCCATTAGATCAGATGACAAAAGATGTGGTCAAAAGGGATAGATATTAAAAAATCTTTTGATGGGAAGTCAAAAAATGTTTGTGGAAATGGTTAGAGAGGTTCTGACTTTGCTGCAAAAGACACAGCTGCCAATGCTGGACTGATTAATTTAAAGATTCAGGAGGTCAGTAATCGAGGAGCACAGATGTCTTGGAGACCTGTTGGGCTAGAGGCAATTGCAGAAATGGGGAGGGGTGAAACTATGGAGAAATTTGAAAATAAGATTTGCACTTAAAATCTTATGAGAGTTAATGTAGCTCAACAAGCATGGGGGTTCTGGAAGATCAGGACTTGGTGTATGGAGAGCATGACAACAGTTTTGGATTCAGAAGTGACACCCTTTACATTGCAGTCAAATGACCATCTCGATTGTGTGCTCAAGCCTAATGAACTTCAGCCCATGACCTTCCGGCTCAAGCCCAAGTGGCACAAACCCATTTACCACATTACAGAATGAACAATGGAAACCTTGGAAAGCTGAAAAATAGGACAAAAATTTTGTTACTGGCAGGAAATACAAATCCTTAGTAATTAACTAAACATTGAAGCATATCTCAGGGGGTTCTGGTTGAGAAAACACCACAAAGCTATTGTAAAAAAGTCGCCTTTCTGAAAAGAAGGAATTTTTAGGCATCATGAGAAGGTTGTGTGGTAATGAGCAGTGAGCTGCACAAACATTTCTCGGAAATGGATGGACTTTGTATCGAATTTGATTCCCCTTTCAATATAATTTATGCTTTGCCTTTGTGACATAATGTGGGATACCCCCTCATGAACAGTGGGCCCTGTGTCTATCTGATTCAGAGTTGGACTGGCCTTTAATCACTTGATTTGTGTTCTCCCAACCAAGCATTTCGTTGTAATTCTACTATATAAACAATAAATGCTAATAATGGATGGTTTTGTTGGCTTAACCACAGTATATAGTCAGCCACTCCGCATCCATGGGGAACGGGGGTGGGGTGGGGGGGGGGGGGGGTGGCGCGGTTGCTGATTGCATGAGCATTGCTCAAAAACACATTACTGGACATCACACACCAGTATTCTATGCATGAACCTTTAAATAAATTGTCAAACTACATTTTATCACTGAGTTTATGAAGAGCTCTTTAAGCTTTGCACTTTGCGATTTAACGTTATAAATCACAAAGGAACCAATGTTTAATTCTTTCACCTTCTAGTCTTTTACATACTTCCATTTCTTGTTTCAATGTTAGAAAAACATGCTTCCACTTTATACCTTTGCCCGGAGTATTCTTTTCCAACATAGTGGATGGGAGAAACACAGTAGTTTATTAAACACAATTGGAACCAACTGCCTCTGGGAAACACATAAGGAACTGAGGTTGGGCTGCTGTACTGAAGGTTGCTGGGAGATAGCACGTGAACAAAAATCACATCAGAAATCAGGGCACCAGATTCAAATTTACATTTTGGAAAAGACTTTATGGAACTGCTTAATATTGTTGGAAATTTTTGCCAGTTGCATGACGATTCCAAATGCATAAAAACCAGATAAATGAGAATTTACTGTACATGGGCAGCATTAGAGTATTTCATTTCATGCGATTTTTGTTCACGTGCTGTCTCCCATCAGCCTACAGCACAGCAGCCCAATCTCTTGTTTAAATCCATTGGCTTCCAATTTCCCTTCTGGTATTTGATTAGGTATTTACCAAAACTCCCTTCCATCATCCTCCTCTTTCACCTGGGTGAAATTGTTCTCACATTAGACAACTTCTCCTTCAATTCCACTCACCACTTCTAACTTAAAAAGATATATTCATGGGAACCCTTCAGTCCAAGCTGTACCATTACCTTTTTAGGATACACAAATTATTTCTTGCTGGCCTACCAGGTTCATTTCACACCTCTTTGTCTGGTACAGCAAGACTGCATCGATGCCACATTCTGCTCCAACACAGAACTTGAAGTTTCATCACCTCTTCTGGCAATTTCCACCCTATTCTCGTTTAGACATGTTCCATCTCTGACTTTTCCCTTCTCTTTCAACCATGCTATTTTCATTTCAGAGGAAAGGTTAGTAAACAGTATCCACTATAACCCCACAGCTGCCTTGATGACTCTTGCTTCCGCTCTGCTTCATCTAAGGATTGCATTACAGTCTTCTGAAGTTTTCATCTCGGTTGCATCTGTTCTGATGTTGCCATCCTCCACACTAGTGCTTCCAAGATGCATCTTTTTTTCTCCTCATCATTGGCTTTGTCTTCACCATAATTCACAGGTCTCTCAATCCAATTGGTTCCATTTCTCACAATTCCTCTCACGCTCCTCCCACCCAGAACAAAAGATAGGATTCCTATTGTCCTGTGAATCCAACCACCAGTTTCCACATTCAACAGGTGGTTTCCATAATTTCCCCAATACGACACCACCAGACACATCTTCCCCTTCCCTCACTCCTTTCAGCATTCTAAAAAGGTGTCTGTTCCCTCTGCAATGGTCTGTCTCCACTCTTCCATCTTCAACAATATCTACTCCCCTTTTCTCAACACCTACCCAGACAACTGCAGGAGAAGCATTTTCTACTTTTACATGCTTTCCTTCTGTCATCCAGGGACTCAAGCACACTTTCAAGGTGAAGCAATCACTTACTACTAAGGCTATTTAGAGTAAATGAGTACATTATTTATAAAAAATATTTAGATTAAGTAAATTTAGAATTCTGTATTTGGTGGTCACAACATGGGTTTCCTCTACATTAGAGACATCAAACACAGTTTGGATTACTTCTTTGCTGAATACTTCTGTTCAGTCCACAACAGCGACCTGCAGTTTTCCATTCCAATCCTACTCTTACTGTTTCTTGTCCCCCCTCAGTCTCCTACCCTGTTCCAATTATATTCAACATAGGAGCTCTAAGAACAGCACCTCATCTTTCAACAACACACATAACCTTCTGGATTCTGCAATGAATTCAACAATTTCAGGTAATCAGTCATTCTCGTACCTCACAGTTCCTGCAGTCAGATCTTGCTTTCCCCTCTTCTTCTGGCAATTTCATTCTTCATTCATCTCATCCTCCTTGTACCTACCCCAGATACACATTTGCTTACTGCCACCGCCACTTCCAACATTCAATCTGTTGTTTCTCTCCATCGTAAACCTTCCTTTTATTTCTTCCATCTATCTCCTCTCTGTTGCTTAGAACTTATTTTAATTTCTAACTCTTCCCAGTTATAATGTGAGGTTAATTCTATTTATTATATCAAAAATGCTGCCAGATCTGGGGAGATTTTAAAAACTGGATATTGTGTCTTGAAGCTCTATGTCTGCCTGGAAAGGACTGAAGAAATTTCACTATGCTGGGCCAGACGTTTATAAACACCTCAAGGAGTGGAAGTAGATCATTGCTTCATTCCATTCTAATTTGAAGTTAAACTAAACTAATTATGTTTCAGTAATTGAGAAAAAGCACCCAGTAATTTGTAGTGTAATCACGATTATTACTGGGAAGAGCACTCTCTGCTGCAGCATTCCCTCAAATGAGTCCAGTAACAAAAACTTTGAGTGTTGTAAATTCTATGCCAAGGTATTAAATATGCAGCTTCAAAATCACTTTCTCCTAACAGTATGTCTACAACTAACAAGATGACAAATTTTCCATATATATCTTTTGATGTCAGTACTTACATTTCATAGATCTATTCCTTTTCGCGCTAGGCACGTTCCACTTCGTTAAGACTGAACCCAACATCGCTGTCACATTGCTGATTTTTGCAGAGTGAGGAAGTGGTCAGAAACTTTTTATTTTGTAATATGCATCATGGCAAGTCCCAAGCAAACCGAAGGGCATTAAAAGCTCGAGACTGGAAACAATTTGCAGGTTTTTACTGACATTCTTCTGATGCCAGAAATTTTATTGCATTAATAATTTTACGGGATCCTTGTGACTAAAAGAACCAGCTTAATTTTTAATAGTCTTGTCACTTGCAAATGAATATAATTAGGAGAAACTCCTAAGTGGCCAGTACTTTTTGTGAGAAGATGGCTTCCAATGCAATGATTTTTCTTAAAACAGGCACTAAAATCTCAAAACTTCATTTGTACTCTCACATAATTAACGCTTAAAGCTCTGCAGTTATTGCACCAGTTATGCTGATTTTAGAGGAATTAAACCAAAACGTCAGTGCATCCAAACAAAAGCTTTCTCCCAATATCTTTTGATTCTTATGTCATTCACCTTTCAGTTTCTGATTTACTGTTTTACTTTGATCCAAACAAATTGTCAAATATGTGACATCACAGGAAGCATCCTATAATACAAATCCTGCGCAACCATTAAATTAACAGTGGTACTGCCCATGACTATTCGACGAAGGGAGCTTTTTGTTTGAATATTCACAAGATGGTTGCATTGGTACTTTACAAATGGATTCCACAACACCTTCTAGAGGCAGTCTGCAGCCACATAATGGCAGCATCAAAGCTGAATCTAAACTGCTGACAAAAAAACCAAGACAAATGAAATTCAGGTTTGTGAACCAAAAATACTCACCCTGAATAAGACTATGCAAGGATCCTGAAGCAAATTGAAGAAGTGGACATTTTGTGCAAATCAAATGCTTACCTTATTACTGGGCAGTCTCACCCTCCTGATATTATAGTCATCAAAAATGACCAAGATGAGCAGAAAATAGTGCTTTGAAACATTCAGAAGCAAATCACAGGAAAACTGTCAGACAAGATTTTATACTGAACTCCAGGACCAGTGATCAAGATCTTGAATCATTGGGGGTATTTTGAGAGAGAGTCAAACAGATTTTGAGCAGATATTCCAGAGCTTAGTGGAAAATTACTCTCCGTTTCTCTCCAGCTATTCCATTAAATTACTCCTTCAACTCAAGTACTTCTTTGCCCATTCTTTACTTTCAACCATTAAGTATGATAGGAAAACAGCAGCACAACTCAACCCTCAAATCCTGAAAAAAAAATATCCTTGGCAAGCTTAAATTGAAGAATAATTATTGAAACAATTGGCTTTTGAGGAAATGAACCATCATAAAAATTGCCCATCCCCTGCAGTGCCAGGTACCAAGAAGCTCAACATCTCCTACAAAGCTATAGATGAACTATAAAAACTAGAGAATCTATTCAGTGCAAATAAGTATTTTTGAAGTAGTTGTCAGCTACGATTTTGTCCATTTGTTAGATACTCATAACATTTGGCAACCATAGAAAGGAAGAGTGCCATATTTTCTTTCTCCCTTTATTCCACAATGGCATTCGTACTTTCAGCTATCTTTGCTTTGCCATCTCCAATCTATTGTCTTACACTCTACCTTCAAACACAGTTCATCAACCAAGCATTCAGGCACTATTTCCACTAACTCAGTTGTCCAATTGCACCACTGTGAAGCAACTTGAGATGTTTCTTATAGAATCACAAAAACTTACAATGCAGGAGGAGACCAGTAACCCATCGTTTCCTTGTCAGCTGAAAAGAGATATTCAGAGTAATCCAATTTTCCGTCACTCAGACCCAATCATTGTTGGGTGAAAGCACCTCCCCTCCAGTTCCTTCTACTGAATTACCAAAATTCTGCGCTTGTATTATTGATCGCTCTTACCTAGGAAAATGGATCCATTCTATTCCCTCAACTATGACATTTCATGGTTACGAAGACCTCGATTAAATATTCCCTCATCATCTTGATTCTAAAGAATGTAATCATAGCATAGCTGATATGTCCCTATAACTGTTTCAATCTTTGTGACATCCTTGCAAGTCTAAAAGCAAAGTACCATGGACGCTGAAAATGTACAAAAAAAAAATGAAAAGTCAGAAATACATTCAGTAGGTTAGGCCACATTTGTTGGGAAAAAAAGACAATGTTTCAGGCTAACTCTGTTTCTCTTTTCCTAGATGCTGACTGATCTGCTGAGTGTTTCCATCACTTTTTTGTTTTTGTTTCAGATTTCCACCATCTGCAGTTCTTTTGATTTTCATTTAATTCACTATCACTTCTCTTCCAAGAATGCCAATCTTGAAGAAGTTTTCCTCTAAGCGACCGTTTCTTTTTTTGCCTTGTTCACCCAGAGTGATTTCATTTTCCCTTCGTCTTCAAAAAGTCATTGTCCAAAACTCACTTCCACGGCTATCTTTTTCCTTAGATAACGCCTCCAGCTTCAACTCATCTCATGCGGATTCCATCTGAAATTCCGCACAATTTGGACCAGCCAGGATCATAGGCACGTTTATATGTTGAGTCGTTGTAATCATTGCATCCCAAAATCCACACTAAATGCCGTGCATTGGTAGCACATGCATGCTCATGACATCTCTGCAACAACACCAATTCATCCTGTCTCAAAGCTGCGGTGATCCGCAGTTCCACGTTATTGTTTGCTGCATTCATTGCTGCAACAGGTGACTTCTGCCTTCAGTGCAGACATCAAAGATCAAATGGTCCATTAGCTCTCAAATTCCAATAACCTTCCTAACCATTTTCCCTTTTCAATTTCCTCTAGCCCCATCTCTCCCTGCAGTGCCATGTCCTGCTCATTTTCATAATCCCTTTTGATCTTCCCCTCTTTGATCCCAAAAGATCAATCCTCAGCAGAGGCCTCAGCTTTGTCACTATGTCCTCATATTAACAAATTCCAAGCCTTAATCTGAACCTTTCTTCTGCTGCCTCTATGCTCCATTCCTTGACCAGGAGTCCTAACCCCAGAAAACAGACCAATTCTCCTGTCCCCAGAATTCCTGATTCATTTGAACCTCTCCCTCTAGCCCCTTAATCCTATGCTTACCTCTGTCCAGTTGACTTTTCCACTCCCTCACTCATGCTAATCTACCCCTTTTTGAACTTGCAGTGCTCCATTCAGTAAAAACCAAACCCGATATCATCAAATCCACTATCAAGGATGGTGCAGTGGTGATCTGATGAAGTGACCTGTTTCCCCAAAGGCCAAACAACAGCTATCATGCACATCTTCATGCCACCTTTCTCCCCACCCCCTGACCAGGACCCTGCCACTGAACATCAGGCCATTTTGTCCCCAGTCATGGACCTCATTTCTTGGGAGATCTTCTCTCTGCAGCCTCCAGCCTTGCAGTATGTAGCCCACTTCCACCTCGCATCCAAGATCCACAAGGAGGACTGTCCAGGCAGAGATGATGTTTCACCCTGTTCTTGCCCCACCAACTTATTTCTTCCTACCTTGACTCCATCCTTTCTCCCCTGGTCCAGTGCCTTCCCAATTACATCCCTGACACCTCTGATGCCCTGTCATTTTGACATATTCCAATTCCCTGGTCCCAACCAGCTCACCTTTACCAGGGGCATACAATCTCTCTACACCTCCATCCCAAAACAGGAGGGTCAGGGACTCTCCACTTTTTCCTTAAGCCATTCCACACCACCAACACACTCATTCACTTGGCTGAACTTATTCTCACACTGAACAACTTCTCATTCAACTCTACTCACTCATTGTGTCCCTCTCCATAGATGTTGTCTGACTTAGATATTTCCATCATTTTCTTTTATCTCAGACTTCCAGCATCAGTGTTTTGTTTTGCTTCTCGTCAACTAATATTGAATTGGATGACAAGCCTGGAGGTCTGAAAGACTGTAAAGACGGGTCCTTTTCCTACATTAACTTGTTACTTTTCTTTGCACATCAGTCATCTATTTCTCAACTCAATAGCCCTATTGTCTCCCCTCAACGTTGTTCAACCTGGTTTAATATGCATGACCAAAGCTGATACTTCATCACTGTGCAGAATGATTGTTACAGTTCACATCAAACATCGAAGTAAGACCACATCTCCATGCTCAAGTGGATGTAAAAGATCCCCTGGAACTAATCAAAAAGAACATTGAGTTCTATTGATATCCGAGCCAATTTTCTTTTATCATCATTACTATCCAAAACAGATTAACATCTTATACTACAGATGCAAAGAAAGACTTGAAATGTTGGAGCTGTTACTGTCTGAACAGAGGCAACGACAGGGTGATTTGACCGAACTATTTAAAATTGTGAGAGGTTAGACCACAGTAGATCATGCTTCCCATAGTTGAAGGACCTTGAATAAAAGGACATTGATATACAATTAAATACAGAGAGAAGGAAAAACTTATTCATGGATTGAAGCAGAATCCATGTCAGCATTTAAGAAAAAGTTAAGTAGGTCATGGAAGGATAGTCATACAAAAGGAATTATGACTATCTGAGAGAATCAACAGCAGCACAGAATGTTATGACTTCAATAATAATCTCATTGCTGTGAGGGCTCTTATGTTGTCTGAATTAGATGCCACAGTGTGATAATTTAATCACACTGCTCACTCTTTCATCCCTCTGCTTGCTGACCGACATTGGCTCATAATTAAGCATGCCTCAGTTTAAAACTTCCATTCTTACTTTCAAATTCTTTTCTACTCCCATCCTTACAATCACCTCCAGCCTTGTAATACTCCAAGATGTCTGTGCTCCTCCAATTCTGACCACTGAAAATCCCCAAATTTAAATTGCTCCATTACTGCCTGCCATTGTTTTAGTTGCCCAAGCCCCAAGCCTTAAATTTCCCTCCCAAAATCTTGCTGATTCGTTTTATTCATTTTCTTTAATAAGGCATTTCAGTGATCTAAACAAATCTGTCTTGTGTTTTGTTAAATTGCTTTGACCCATTTGTATTGCCTTGACTCTTCCATTACTAGTTTTACTAGTTTGAACCTGCCTATAAATGGAAGCAGTTTTTGTTGTTCAAAAATTCATTGCCTGTTGTTCTATGAAATTATTATTTTACTAAATGCAAGCTTTTTTATTTGCCTACCCTTAATTTTGTTTCAGCATTGATTACAATCTTATCCTATTGTACTTAATTGTCCAATTCCATCTACTTCTCCCCACCCCCCACTGTCTTCCCATGTGGGATGCTTGAAGATCCAGATCAAAAGGTCCCTACAAAAATTGCAGGCTGTACAAGTTCCAGAAAAGGACCATCATGACGAGCTCAGATCAATAACTTGCATTTTTGATCTGCAGAAAAATACTGGAAAGTCTTTCATAAGGCCATAAATCAGATAAAAATGGACATTGAGGTAAAGTCGATACAAGGAGAGCTGACAAAAAGATCGATGAGATAGATACATCATAAAGAGTACCTTCAAGGATTGAGAGATGGGTTCAGGAGCAGGGTTCAGGCCAATGAGGAATGGGGAAGTGTGGGAGACACAGCCCAACGCAGCAGATTTTGAGGTACGAGGCTATTTTTATTGGAGGGGATGAGGATGCTGCAGGACTGGAGACTGCAAAAAGAGGCATGGTCACTGATGGCTTTAAACACAAGGATACAAATTTAAAATTGGATGCATTGAGACTGGGAGCTGAACAAGAAAGATAATGCCCAAGGCTTGAAGGAAATAATCTAAGAGTCTTGGGCAGTCCCAAATTTTGAGAGATGGGAGACGTTCGCCAAGAATATGAGTGGCTATCCAAGGCGGCACTGAAGTGGTATGCTCTGCCATTTATCAAGACAGGAGGTAGGCTTCGAGAAGGTAGTTAGAGGTGAGATATTTCTCATTGCAAGAACACAAGAACAAAAGCTAGGTCAATGGTCAATTAAGCCACTGGGAATGCTTAAGCTGAGGCCAGCAAAAGAAGTGGAACCTGAGTCAGTGAGACAATGTTTGTTGCTAGAGACAGAGAAAAAAATCAAAGTGGAAAAGAGAATTTAAAGGCTTGAGAATCCACAGTTCAATTTACTTGGCAAAGCTCCCACAGGCTTTTCTTCAGCACTGCAGGGGTAATAAACTATCGCCCCTGCCAAGCTTTGACAAGCAATTACAAAAGCCCAGTAGCTCCCAAACACTGTGCTGAAAGCTAAACTCCTTCACAAAGTGGGAAACCTTAAAAAAAAGGGATTCATTCTTCGCACAGAATTAAATTATCACCTCAGAGGGGAAAAAAATAAGTCAGCAGTTCAACAAGAGTTCAACAGCAAATGGTTTCAAAGAAAGGAGAATGAGCCCTTCTATCCAAGAAATCTTTATGTTTACTAAGCAACAAAACAGGCATCGGTCGCAACAATCTTCCCCAAGGCAGTACTTTTATCTTAAATGTTTGGAAATATTCAAACCTTTTTTGTTACTCTAAAAGACTAATTTTACAAGGTTTTAGTCGACTGAACAGGGGTGCTGTTTGGAGGTAGGGTCTGGGAGCACAACATCAAAGCTGCCATGGTTCTTCAACAGGAACCTCATCTTTCAAAATGACCTCGCCGATGTCCAGTGGAGCAAATGGATGGCATTTTCATTTAGATCACACTGGATCTATATCTTACCTCCATTAACCCACCTTGGTTCCTTTATCCCATAGCACTTAATCAATCACATTTATTAATTTTTTTTAATTGATTCCTAGCTATTTGAGAAGAGATTTCTATTGACTCTCCTATGAAGTAGTGTTTTCTCACATCATCCATCAGTGGCTGAGCATTAAGATTATTTCATCTTGCTCTGGCCTCATTCACAGTTTCCCCTCTTAACAATGTTAATCGTGTAAAATCTAAACATTTCAATTGGGTCACAACCTATTCTTTCATTCACTGCTCATGGGCCATTTGCAAGGGCTGTAGATCTTGCAGAAAACATCAGTGAATGCATTCATTCATTTCCAGATGCATCATGCGATCAGCACAAGCAAGTCTCAGTGTTAAATTTGAGAGAGCACTTTAAGGCCAACATTCCTGGACTTCCAAGCCCACTCAATTTCAGGGGGACACAGCCAGACAGACAGGTACATCGAAATGTCTAAAGGCACTTTCCTGGGCAAGTATAATTTTATTTTAAATGTCTGAGCGAAAGAAGAAACATTAAGCTAGTCAAAGGTTGGCTCAAAGAAGTAGGTGTTAAGGTCTTAGGGGGTAAAGAGGTAGAAAAGTTTCGGGAGAGAACTGTAGCGCACAAGCCCTGACAATATAGCAAGTGAACTTTGTTTATCTTAAACCTGTCTTTGTGACTCATGCCATCACATCAATTATGCAAAGCTGGTATTTCAAATATGCAATAGAGTTTGGGGTGGGAAGAGTTGATGGTGGTGAATGGGAGGGAACCTGATTTCAATGACCAGTTCATCATCATTTAATCTGGTCAACCAGACAGATACTAATGGGGTCAAACAGACACACTGCAGACCGTCATGGCCTAAAAATAACCTCAAAAGTCATTTTTCACATAGATGATCAACAAAGTTACATGTGAGTACTGCTCACTGTTCATTGCTTCTCCATAGAGCACTGGACCATGCTAAGAATTCAGTGCATGGGAATGATTTACTTTCTGGAGTCAATTATAAATAGACTGATTTTCTTTAAATTCACACTGGACTAAAGGATGGCAATAGCACTGAAATGCCAGAACACAAATGTGATAAGTCTCTTCAAAGTAAAATCTTACCTCAGCGGTACAGTTCCAGCTCTCAGTGAGATGGTGATGGGTTCAAGCTTTCCTCCATGAACACACAATCCTGGGAATATACGCAGCGTCTGGATTCAAACCCACTTCAAGAAGTTTCTCCTCATCTCAATTCCAAGTCAATGACCCTCTACTCTGGGATCATGATCCTTAATTTTATAAGTACTCAAAAGGATCATATACAAGTTCTCCCTCTTGTCCTAGTCAAATTTCATTGAGAGCAAATTGGCTACCTCATTTCTCTAGACTGTCACATTGACTGCATTTGTAGAGTATTGATGAAAGGTCACTATCCTGAAGTTTCAACAAGTTTGAAATAAAACCAAAGACTTCATTTGCTGCAATGTACAGTAGGATGTCCTGAAGGCACGAATGAATAATCCTGTCTTCAATTCTAACTGAGCTTTATGGATGGTCAAGTTGGAGCAGTGCTGTAATAGCTGTTGTATTTCAGACTCTCTGGAACATTTTCCTTTGATAACAAATGAAGATACAATAGAACAATTACAGAGGAGGGTAAGTGCCCCACCAGGGGCCCTCTTACCATCCATTACCAATGTGCAAGTACCAAGAATATCATGCCACAGTGGATAGGTGCAGAGAAAGGAATAGATTTTTTGAACACAGGAGAACCAACAGTGGCAGCTGGAATTCCCGAGAGCTCCAAAGCTGTAGCATTGCTTTCAGCCAGAGATGTTAGGTGGCGTGGGAAGTGGCTAAGTAATTTAAAAATCACACAGCAACTTCTTCCTGCAAACTGAAGCCAAGTAACGCAAGTAGCCAAGAAAGGAAGTTGGAAACCCCCTCCATTTTAAGGCAGCGGCAATTCATGCGTGCTCACCGATAATCAACACAAGCCTGAACTAGAACAAGTATTTTGTCAAATCCACAGCAGAATTGGCAATGTGCTGATAATAGAAATTTTAAACACTGCATCAAAAACTGATATTTTAAATGGCAATGTAAACGTGTTGGGTTATAGCCACAGCAGACAGCTCTTTTAAAGCTTCTACGCTGAAGAGCGTTAAGAAAAAAATTTATATAAGACACTTACTCTGCCACCATACCAATGCATTACAACCAATTAAATACTTTTTGTTTAAGATTATCTTCTGCATTTTCCATATTACAACAGTGTCAACACTCTTAAAAGACACATTAGGCTGGAAAGCATTTTGAATCATTCTCCAACAAATGTAGATTCTCTTTTTATTATTTGTTCATCATGTGGGTATCACCTATAAGAGGTATCTTCTTAAACCGCTGCAGTCCTTTTGGTGACAGTACTCCAGAGCATTGGTGGGTAGAGAATTTCAGGCCTGCAATGATGATGAACCGCTGCCCTTGTTCTTCTTGGTTGTAGATTTAGAAAGTGCAATTAGTGGTCTGGTGAGTAATTGCAGGACACTTTGTTGATGGCACACACTGTAGCCAAAGTACACTGGTGGAAGGCAAAATTTTTCTTTGAGGTGTTGAATGGAGTGCCAATCACATAACATAACAGCACAGTACAGGCCCTTCAGCCCACAATATTGTGCCAACATTTTATCCTGCTAGAAGATCTATCTAACCCTTCCCTCCCACATAGCCCCCTATTTTTCTATCATTCATGTGTCTATCTAAGAGTCTCTTAAATGTCCCTAATGTATCTGCCCCCACAACCTCTGCTGGCAGTGCGTTCCATGCACCCACCACCCTCTATAAAAAAACTTATCCCTGACGTGCCCCTTATATCTTCCTCCAATCACCTTAAAATTATGTCCCCTCGTGTTAGCCATTGTCACTTTGGGAAAAAGTCTCTGGGCTATTTTATCCTGGATGTTGCTGAGCTCCTTGACTCTTGGTGCTGCGCTCATTCAAACAAGTGGGGACTGTTCCATCACTCTCCTGGCTCATGTCTTGCAGATGGTGAAAAGTTTTGTGGTGACAGGAAAGGAGTTACAGAGCTACGCTTGCAATGCAACATTTATGTGCCCAGTCCAATTGACTTTCTGGTCAATAGTGATTCTACATGATGTTGACGGTGGTGTGGGAGAGGAAAACAGGGTGTTGGTGAAGATAATGCCACTGAATTTTAAGGACAGGTGATCTCTTATAGGGGATGGTCATTACCTAGCACTTTTGACACCATACTTTACTTGAAACTTCTCAGCCCTTACCCGAATGTGGACTGCATACAGATATGGGCTGCTCCATTTTCTGACAAGTTACAAGTGAATATATTATCAGTAAATATCCCCATTTTGGCCTTTGATGCATGGAATGTTATTAATGAAGTTGTTGAAAATAATGGGGCCTAGGGCACCATCCCAAGAAGTTGCTGCAGCAGTATCCGGCAATCACAACTATCTTCTTGTGTACAAGTTAACTCCAACCATTTAACTCTTTTCACCCTGGTAACCATTGCCTTCAGTTTTACCAGGGCCCATTGATGCCACACCTAGTTAAATGATGCCTTAATATCATGGACAGTCACTCTCACCTCAACTCTAGAATTATATTATTTGGTCAGACAATTAAGTTGCACATCAAAGCTACTCTGAGGGCTGTAGTCCAATGGTTTTAGTGAAAGCCACATTGATCTTCAACGAACACAATATTGGAGAGCAAGTGTTGCTTGCTATTACTGTTGACAACATCTTCCATCACATTGCTGTCGATTGAGGGTGGACTGATGGTGTAGTAGTTCGTAAGATTATATTTGTCTTGTCCTTTCTCAACAGGACGTGACTTGGGCAATTTACAAGATGGTCATGTAAATGCCAGTATTGTAACTGTGCTTGGAAAGCCTGGCTAGAGATGCAGCTAGTTCTGATGCAGAAATCTTCAATATGACAGCCAGGATGCTGTCTGGTCTCATGGCCTCTGCTGAATCTAATGCTCTCAGCCAATCCTTGACATTACATAGAGTGAGCTGATCTAGGGGATCTCAGGAGGAAGCCTAAATGGGCAATCTATTTAGGCATTTCTGGCTGTACATAACTGCGAATGCTTCTGCCACATCTTTGGGTTCTGTCTATTGAGCCCCAACATCACAGAGAATGGGATAATTCTTAGAATATCATGGTCCCATTAGCTACTTAATTGTACAACACCATTTATGACTAGATGTGGAAATACTGCAATAAAATAATTCTTTATTGTTGGCTTTAAAATTATCAAAGGGAATGTCAATTTGCTAAAAGGTTCTGGGTTCATTTCTCAAAGGAAACTCCACATAAAGGGTCACTTGGCACATTTTCTTTTCAGGCACATTTTCCAGTCCATTCAGTTCATTTAGCTTTGCTGTGAAATTTCAGCTGGCAATGCCCAAGAGAAATGCAACTCCCAGCTGCAAAGGCCTTTTAGTTAATAAATTCCACCAAGAGCGAATAAAAGGAGATTTAACCTGCATTTAACCAGGATATTTTCGGTATGATTGGATTGGAGTCCTAGAGTTCGAGATATTTCACTGCCTGGATGAAAAATGGAAGATATAAAAACATATACAATTTATTGGAATTGGAGAACCAGAGTCATAGAAAAGAACAGCACAGAAACAGGTCCTTTGGCCCCCTGAGCCTGTGCCGACCATCAATCACCCATTTACACCAATCCTACATTAATCCCATGTTTTATTCTCCCCTCGTTAATTCAATCACATTCGACCACTCACCTACACATTAGGGACAACTTATAAAGGCCAATTAACCTACCAATACACACATTGTTTAAAAAAAAATGCAGGAGGAAACTGGAACACTCGGAGGAAACCCACGTGGTCACAGGGAGAACATGCAAACTCCACACAGACATCACCCGAGGTCAGGATTGAACCCAGGTCAC
Source organism: Pristis pectinata (assembly GCF_009764475.1). Taxonomy (NCBI): domain Eukaryota; kingdom Metazoa; phylum Chordata; class Chondrichthyes; order Rhinopristiformes; family Pristidae; genus Pristis; species Pristis pectinata. The sequence goes on from NC_067416.1 coordinate 38,533,638, forward strand.
CGGCTAAGAGGCAGCAGCTCTACTAGCTGTGCCACAATTTCACCCAACATATCAACACAACTATGGAACTTAACTAGAATTATTGTTATACTGAGAATTAGTGTCAATACTTGCAAAGTTAACGGCAATCAACAATTTTGAGAAAGCAAGTGAGGATAACATTCTAACTGATCTTGATTTCACTCTCTTGCCTTTACACAAATATACCCATTGGTCAGACATTTTACTTTTTTTCCATGTTGAAGTCTAGAAAACAAGCACTGACAGGTCATTTCACTGCAGCAAGCACAAGAGCCCTACCCAAACACACTTTCCAGGAAGGAAGCACCACAGACAATTGAAAACGGGAACATTCTGAATTTCATCCCATCTCTTAACCTAGGAAAATCCAAAACAATTATCACCTCTTCATTGCTAATGCAGCAGAAAGGAGTTGACTCAGCAAATAAAAAAACAAATGAGAATCACCTAGGTCCAAATCACGGCTAATCTAACTTGCTGAGCACAAGTAGTATTGCTAGCTTTGGTTGACTAAGAGATGCTGTTACATAATCTTTTGCCTCCAAATACCTTGCCCTCTCACTTGCAACGCCCCACACATCTTTTTTGTTTTCTCAACTAGGTGATTCTCGAGTAACAATCAATTTTTCCCCACAATCTATAATATTTTAATGAGAAATATCTGTCTTACAGGATTGGTTAGTGATAAACATCCAATACACAGACTCACACAGCTATCTTGACTACTCTTCACCCCACCCTGCCTCCTGCAAGGACTCCATTCCATTTTCCCCAATTCCTCTGTCTCCATTGTATCTGCACTGATAAAACTTCGTCCACAGGTATCTCAGAGTTCTCTTTCTGAACCATGCTTTCCCTCTACTGTAGTTGACAGAAATATCATCTTACTTCCTGCATCTCTGCTCTTACCATCTCTCCTTCCGAGGAGAGCAATGCTAGAATTTCCAAAGTCTGCACTTTCCACTCCACCAGCCTCTGCATTCAATGGATTGCAACTTCTGCTATCTTCAATAAGATTTTACCACCAGACACATTGTTCACTCGCGTCCCAGCATTCGACGGGGACCATCCCCTAACTTAGTCCATTCTTCTGTCCCCACCAACTGCTCCCCTTCTCGTGGCACTTTCCTACACAACTGCAGGGGATTTCGCACCCGTCCTCTTACCTCTGCCCTTCCCGTCATCCAGGACCCAAACAGTCCCTGCAGGTGAAGCAGCACTTGTACATCTTCCAATCTCGTGTACAGCATTCAAGGCTCATGATTCGATGTCCTCCACATTAGAGAAACCGAAACAGATCGAGTAATTGCTTGGCAGTGCATCTGCATTCAGTCTTCAGGGGCCATTCTGCACTTCTTGTTGCCTGTCACTTTAGTTCTCCATCCCATTTCCGCTCTGGGTTGTCTGTGGCCTCCTGCACTGTTACATTGTGACCCAACGTAAACAAGGGGAACACCACTTCATCTTCCATCTGAGCACATTGCAACTTTTGGCTCTATCATCAGATATAACAAATTCAGCTAACTCGCTTTCTGTATCAGGACTAGCAGCTTCTTCTGTAGGTCATCCATCTGTAATATTGACTTAATATTTCTCTCCGTCTAATAGCATGGCCTGATCTACTGGGCACTTGCTATAGTTTTGCATTTCATAGCTTTACATGTTCCTTTGAATGTGTTCTCTCTCTCCCTCTCTGTAACATGCATCATTACACAAGACCAGATGGCTTCAATCAACAGTTTATCACCCTGGCCAGCCCCTATCAGAGATATTCCCTTTGTCCTATCCATCCCTGCCCTCTCTGCAACTTAGAAATAAATTTATTTTCAATTTAAAACATTAACTCTTTTCACAGGTGCTGCCCAACCTGCTGAGCACTTCCAGCATTCTGTGTTTTTATTTCAGATATCCAACATCTGAGAATAAAAAAAAGTTGCAAGACTGGAAACTGGAACCATGAGTTCAGCTGGGATGGGAGGTAGTTTCCATGTGGTTTCTTTGAAAGTACACAAGCAGAAGTTAGCTTGATCCAACTCAAGCAAGTTATAGCTGGCCACATAGTAGGTCAAGATTAGAAGCATACAAATGAATCAGAAGTGTCCAGAAATGAATCATTCAACATTCCCCAACCACTTAACTCATTTTAAGCAAGCAGTAAAAGCAGATTTTTTTGTAAAATTGCATTTAGAAGGCAAGCTTATTAAAAAAGTACTGAAGACTTCCAGAGCTAGCTGTGCCACGAGTACAATTACAACTCTGGCATCTACCTGACAATGTGGAAATGTTCAGGTATGCCCCGATCACACAAGAAACAAGATAAATCCAATCCAGCTAACTGCTGTCCAGTCTCGTCGATAATCTATAATGGAAGCTATTATATTATGACATTATAATGATTTTAATTATTAATATACAAATACACATTATATTCTCAACAGTAATCTACCCAGTGTGACCTGGTCTGGACTTCAACAGGACCACTCCATCCCAGCCCTCATCACAGTCTTAGTTCAAACATGGACAAAGAGAGCTAAATTACAGAGATGAGTTGAGAACGATTGCCCTGGACGTCAAGGTAGCCAATTTGACTGAATGCAGCGTCCTTGACCCAACTATCCTTAGTGCTTCCAACACAAGGTCACAATGCTTAACTGCAAATGAAGCAGTTCATGCCTACATGCAGTAAATCCCAACAAGACAGACTGATAAGTGGCAAGGAATATTTGCACCACAAAAGTAACGAGAAATAAATATCTCAACAAGAGAGCACCTAATCAGCTACCCTTGACAGATAATAGTGTTACTGTCACCAAGTCCCCCACCATCAACATCTTGAAATTCACCACTGGTCAGAAACTCCTGGACCAGCCACATAAATGGCTGGTCAGAGGCTGGATATCCTGTAGCCCTTAACTTATCACCTGATATTCCAAAGCCTTTCTGCCATCTACAAAGCACAAGTCAGGTGCATATGGAATACTCCCAACCAGCCTGGCAGCTTCAACTACTCTTAAGAAGCTGGAGAGCATCAAGTACAAAATAGACTAGCATGCTTTCTATCACTGGCACAGAGTGGCTGCAGAAAGCACCATCTACAGAAGTATTCACCCAGGCTATGCCGACAGCACCTGCTGAACCTGTAACCTCTAACTTTGAGGAGGATAAGGGGAGAAAGCACATGGAAACACCACCACCTGCAGGTTGCCCTCCAAGCTGCACACCATTCTGACTTGAAAATATATCACTGATCCTTCACCGTCACTGGGTCTAAATCTTTGATATCTACTAACAGCACTGTGGAAGTAAATTCACCAGAAAAATTGCCATGAGTCAAGGTGGCTCACCAACATCCATTTTCTATCTGCTCTCTCTTTTACCCATTTCTCTTCCACTTGGTTAAAGCAGTCTTAGATCCCTTCTATTATTTTATTGTGACTGTATATTTGAGAATTCAAAAAGCAATAGATGTAATTCTGGATAGAGGAGGTGGGGAATGAGCACGATGATGAAAGGCGTTAAAGTGAATCGAGCAATTTGTAACATGTCACCCGATAGAGAAAAAAAATGACAGCTATTGGAATACTAGTTTGGTGGCTCAGCAGTCGGATAGCCTACATAACAGTACTGCTTAAATAATTTGTGTACATTTGCTTTATGGATATGCCTCCTTAAGCCTCAATAATGAAAATTCCTATATGGACTATTTTATGTGTGGTCAGCTTCAATGAAGACATACTGCTCTCAGTCAGTTCTGTAATAAAATAAATATTAAATCTTACCCATGCATGTTTGCTGTTTCTGCAAATAGCTGCCAAAATGTTTTTTTGTAATACACATGATTAGATACAGGTGACCACCTTGATAGCTGGTCACACTTATCTTTATGCTGGTAATTTTCAGGAATATCCAAATTTTTTTTAAATTATTTGTTCATAGGTCACAGGTGTGCGTAGCAAGGATATATTTACTGCCCATCCTTAGCTTTCCTGAAGTGTTGGCTGTGGGCCACCACTTTGAGATGATGCAATACTCATCAGTAATTATATTTTACATCTATAAAAAATTAACAGTGGTTGTCTAGACCTCTCCAGACTCAGAGCACTGGAGTTACAAATAAGCTTTTTTTAAAAAAAATATAAAAGGGGAAGGCCCAGGCTATTGACATTGCAAGTTCCCCATCCTAGCACTTCTGAAATAGTATTCTATCAGCTTTTATGTTTTTTTTAAACTGATGGCATTCTATAAATTACTAGATTTGTCATCTTCAATTCGATAATCTATAATGGCAGGATTTGAACTAATGACCTCTGGCAAGCTAGTCAAAAGCCATAAACTGAAGATAATTACATCTTTCAGCTTTGTAGCATCAGTCCCATGTCAAGGACTCCCAAGTATTGTTTATTTTCCCCTCCCCATGTAAAACCTCATTACACACAAGAATCATATATGGAGTTGGAAGACATAGTTCTGGAATCCAATTCATTTCGATGCTCTTGTTGCACAAAACTTAATTAAGCGAAAAGCCATGCGTAGGAGGCAAATTCCAGTTACCTCATTTCTCTATTTTCAATAACTCACATGACTTGTGTAATGATCCAAAATGAAATTGCCAAAAGCATAAGCAAACAGAAATTATTGAAAACACAGTGTATTTGCTTTGTGCAAAGAAAGCACAAGTTCATTGGGGATTTCCTTTTGCAATACATGGTGGCATCAATCTATTTTAAGATCAAAAAAAAACATTCTTATTGAACAAGGTTTAAAAAACCTACAGTAACAGTGCACTCAGTGACTGCAGTTTGAAAGAAGAATGCATTCATTTTTGACAATTATGTTTTCTAGGTTAAAGGGTTAGTCACATGACATAAACCTTACATTTGCCAAGGTCAATACTCAAGGGACTGCAGTACATTCTAAATTATTGCTAGGATTTACTGACCGTAGCCGACCAAAATACAAGGCTTACCGTAGCCCATGAAATATGGATCTATTAGAGTATCAATGCATCTGCATGCATAAAGTAAGGACAACAAAATTGTTTTAAAAAGGTATTCTGTGTCCATGACTATTCTTTGGTCAAAAGCCAATTCTATAACAAAGTTCTGTAGAGCAATATAAAGTTAAAATAAAGACAACTTACTCAAGGTCAAATACTACAAGTTACATTTGTTATGGAAGCAGAAAATGTATCAAATTGCAAATTAACCTTGCATTGCTTTCTTGATATAACCAACCAGGCATCTCAGGTGATATTCTACAGGATTTTGGTTGGACCATAATGGAGTACTGTGCACAGTTCTGCTCCCCAAATTATGTGGAGAATAAGGTGGCAAAGGAGAAAGTGCATTAAAATACAAAAAATGACAACAGAATTAAGAGATCATCATCAACAGGGAGATAAAATGACGTTTAGGCTCTACATTCGTTTCCTCCCACACTTCATCTTGCCCCATCAACACATCTTTCTCTGCCTTCTCCCTTCATGTACTTATGTATGTTCCCCTAAAAAGCATCTGTGTTGTTCACCTGAATTATTCCATATGGCTTTAAATTCCACATTTTAACTCCTCTCTGGTAAAGAATTTTCTTGCAATTTCCTTTTTGGATTAATACCTCTGGTTCTGCCCTCCACTGCAATTAGAAACATTTTATCTATCCTACCAAAACTATTCTCAAAACCTTGAAGACCATCATCAGGTCACATGCTCACTCTTCTTTGACAGGGTTCAATAGGTCAGTACCTATCCAAGATTAGGAACATGTTTAATAAGGTGGATACAGAATTACTTCCACTTGAGTCACAAATATAAAAATTGAAAATCAATTAAAACTGCATCTGCTGTGTAGCATAAATATAGGATTAATACTGATAAATCAGAGGAGAAATTCAGGGGAAAATTCTTTACCCAAAGAATGGTTATAGGTTGGAACTTAATATCACACAGAATAGTCACGGTGAATAGCATTGATGCCTTTAATGGAAAGGTGCATGCAAGAGTGAAGAACAGAGGAAAATATTGATGAATGGACATGAATGATACCGCAACCTTATTTCAAGGGTGGAGAAAGCTCAACTAATGTCCTGGCAAGCACATAGCCTTCAAATCGACATTTCTAAATTATTTCATTGTGATTGTAAATGTTTATTATATAAATGATAGAGCAAGTTGAAAAGTGGAATGGTAACTAGAGATTACAGGTTTAACATAACTGACTAAAGAATGAGATAGAAGTGCAAAAAATTTTTACTGCTTGACAAAGAGTTGTTAAGATTTAGGCAATATTTGCTCAAAAAGAAAGCAGTAGATGCAAATTCTACATGAAATTTCCAAAAATCAAATAAGCACGTACTTGAATACAACATTTGGGGAAAAGATGACAGGTCAGCTTGATTGATAACTCTTTCAAAGAATTGGCACAGGCATGACAGACCAAAGGATATCCATCTGTGGTCCAATGTTCAGAGATTCTTAAACTGAAAGGGTGTAGTTATAACTGACCACACATTTCAAAAGATACTTAATTGGATATAAAGGAATCATGGGACATTGAGGTTGCAAATCTGCTTTAATAAAACAAGTTCTTCTAAGATACTTATTTATTAGTCACACGTACATCGAAACACACAGTGAAATGCATCTTTTTGCGTTACTGAAAATGTGCTGGGGGCAGCCCACAAGTGTCACCACGCTTCTGGCGCCAACATAGCGTGCCCACAACTTCCTAACCTGTACGTCTTTGGAATGTGGGAGGAAACCGGAGCACCTGGAGGAAACCCATGCAGACACAGGGAGAACGTACAAACTCCTGACAGACAGCAGCCAGAATTGAACCCAGGTCACTGGCGCTGTAACAGCATAACGCGAACCACCACATCCACAATACATAAAGTTCTCTATAGCTCTGTTGAATGCAGATTTGATTTGGGGATAAGTGTGATTTTGACAGGAAAACCTGGAAGATTATTGTCATTTTGTTTTGCAAACAAAAATGCAAAGCACGAAACACATGCACAAAGTGTGACACACAAAACACAGTTTGGTTCTAGTACCCATTCTTTCTGCCTGTGGTGTGCACCTGTCTTTCCCCCAATTTCCAGATTTTCCTCCATCTATTCAGCACTAACTGTTCTGTACAAATCACATGAGAAATCTGCCTTTTATTTCCCCCCAATTGAGATATTCAAATACAAAATCCCTCAGGCATTAACAGACCAGACTCTGCCAATTGGCTCTCCAACAGTTTGAAAAACAGGTCACTAGGGATTCTGCCAATGTACCTCAGCAGAATGTAAGCAAGAACTAAATACGGGTTTCCATCATTGTCATTTTAAACAGGAGGTTGTTGCTGACACTTCATAAAAATACAGAAATCAAGTGTCATTTTATCTCTCTTTTGTTTTAGTTGACAATAAATGTTAATGCATATGCTGATGGCTGTGTTTTTTTAAATAGGTCTGTAAGCTTAACAGAGACCAATGGAAAAAATGACAACAGCTATGGAGAACTAAGAGCTGTCCAAACGGATCAATGCTTTGTGTAAACATGGATACCACTCAGCACTTCATAATCCCCTATTATGGCAAACTGTTTTCATTAGCTTGGCTGAATTAATTGCAGAATCATTTTGCTCCACAATTTTAAAAGTTAATTTGTTAGTGTCTTAATAATAAACAGTCTCAAACAGCTTTTCAAGATGAAATCAGTCCACAAGACAATAGAAATTGTGCTTAATTTTTTTTAAGACACAGATCAAGTGATTGCAAATCTGATGGTACTCTTGACAGAAAAAGAATAATTTGTCATCTTTAAAAGATCCCATGGAATTATTTCCTAAAAAAAGGACAAGAGTATTCTCCCTGGTATTGGGATCAATAATTATTCCTCAACTAACATGACAAATATATGGAGACACAAGAAACTGCAGATGCTGAAATCTGGAGCAACAAACAATCTGCTGGAGGAACTCAGCAGGTCGAGCAGCAAATGAGGGAGGAAAGATATTGTCAATGTTTCGAGTCAAAACCCTGCATGCATCAGGGTCAGGAATGATGCAGGGTCTCGACCCGAAATGTAGACAATTCCTTTCCTCCCACAGATGCTGCTTGACTTGCTGAGTTCCTCCAGCAGATTGTTCGTTGACAAATATATATTCTGTTACTCTCTCAAGTGTGTGGGACTTTGTTACATGCAAATTGCTTAATTAGTTAATAATTACAAGTAATAATAGCAGTAGCAATGGTAGTGTGCAAATATTTCTACTTCTGTACTCTAATAAGTGATAGGGTTGTTAACTTTCCATAATTACCCATTCTGTTGCAATTCATTAATCACTTTGCCTCAAAAGTACTTCATTGAGTATAAAGCATTTAGAGATGTCCCAAGGTTATTGCAGCACTACATGATTGAAAGAAATGAACAACCTTTCATTTAAGTCAGCAAGACCAAGCTAGGGTTAGCAACTTTTCAGTATTACCCTAGAATTTACAGGATATAGAACCATAGAACCATACAGCACAAAACAGGCCCTTCGGCCCACCATGTTGTGCCGTCCATCAAACCACCCTCACACTATCTAAACCTTTCCTCCCGCATATCCCCCCTATCTCACATTCCTCCATGTGCCTATCCAACAAACTCTTCAACCTGTCCAATGTATCTGCCTCCACCACCACCCCAGGTAGTGCATTCCATGCACCAACCACTCTCTGGGTGAAAAACCTCCCCCTGACATCTCCCCGGAACCTCCCACCCATAACCTTAAAGCCATGCCCTCTCGTCTTGAGCATTGGTGCCCTGGGAAGGAGGCGATGGCTGTCTACTCTATTCCTCTCAATATTTTATATACCTCTATCATGTCTCCTCTCATCCTCCTCCTTTCCAGTGAATAAAGCCCTAGCACCTTAAGCCTCTCCTCATATTCCATACGTTCTAATCCAGGCAGCATCCTGGTAAATCTCCTCTGCACCCTCTTCAACACCTCCACATCCTTCCTATAATGCGGCGACCAAAACTGAACACAGTACTCTAAGTGTGGTCTAACTAGAGTTTTGTAAAGCTGCATCATCACTTCGCGGCTCTTAAACTCAATCCCACGATTTATGAAAGCTAACATCCCATAGGCCTTCTTAACTGCTCTATCCACCTGTGAGGCAACTTTCAGTGAACTGTGAATATGAACCCCCAGATCCCTCTGCTCCTCTACACTGCCAAGTACCTTGCCATTTACCCTGTACTCTGCCCTGGAGTTTGTCCTTCCAAAGTGTACCACCTCACACTTCTCTGGATTGAACTCCATCTGCCACTTGTCAGCCCAGCTCTGCATCCTATCAATATCCCTCTGTAAGTTCCGACAGCCCTCCACACTATCCACAACACCGCCGATCTTAGTGTTGTCCGCAAACTTACTAACCCAGCCTTCCACCCCCTCATCTAAGTCATCTATAAATATCACAAAAAGTAGAGGTCCCAGAACCGATCCCTGCGGGACACTACTAGTCACTGCCCTCCAATCCGAGGGCACTCCTTCCACCACAACCCTCTGCTTTCTACAAGCAAGCCAATTCCTAATCCACACAGCCAAGCATCCCTGGATCCCTTGGCCTCTGACCTTCTGAAGAAGCCTACCATGAGGTACCTTATCAAACGCCTTACTAAAATCCATATAGACCACATCCACCGCACTACCCTCATCAATCTTCCTCGTCACCTCCTCAAAGAACTCTATCAGGCTTGTGAGGCAAGATCTTCCCTTCACAAATCCATGCTGGCTGTCCCTAATGTCTATTATTCTCCAGGTGTTCATAGATCAACTCTCTACATACTGCTCTGGGCAATCTGAAAGAAAAGTCATTGGGAAATTTAAAAAGTTATTTTTTTGAAAACTTCTGTTGCAAAAGTACAAGATAGGGGAAAATTAGTTTTACTGAAACTGGATGCTCACATGATGAACTGACTCTGGACAGATCTAATACACAGCAAATGCCTGGCTAGCAAATGCCTGGCTAGTGAAGTGCTTAGGGATGCCCTGAATTGCAAAAGACAATACGAATGCAAATCTTTTTTCTTGCAATCTTTAAAATGCAATACTAAGAAATCTATTGTACACCAGAAATAATATTTTGTAGATTGCAGATAAATTTTAAAAATAACAGAAATTAACCTTCAGCAGTTTAGTAGTATCAAGAATTGTTAAATTAGGTAATTACAGAAAAATTTCAAAGCATATGTATTCAAATGTCTTCCTCAACTTAGTTAATGAAAACCCAGATTCCTAACACCTGTCCATTTTCATCTAAAAGTATTCGCAAGGTGTCTTCAGCCCTTTGTAATGAAAGGCACATCATGCAAAATACTAAACCCTAACACCTACAGAAACAGAAATATTTGCGTGCTACTGTTACTTCTTCAAATTATTAACAATAATGTTTATTTTGTTCATTTAGTACATCCTAAGGTACTTCATATGAATATTAGTAAAATTTGACAGGGTCCAAAGTCAGGTGGCTGCAGATTGTCAAAAGCTTGGTTAAAGAGTTAAGTTTTAAGGGAAAAGGAGGAGAAAAAAAGATGGAATGAGGCAGAGAGGGTAGTCTATACCTTTGGACCTTGGCTGCTTAGGAGATTTCCAGCGAGGGATGGTTTCCTTGAAACTTGTACGATTGAAGGGGATTTCAGAAATAAAGAACTGCAAGACCATTGAGAAATTTGAAAACTAAAGGCTACTTAACCAAGAGCCATATTTTACAGGCACAGAAGTAAAAGGCAGATTAAGGCACAGGCAACAATCTTGGATGACATCAAGCTTATAGTAAGATAGAAAACAAGATGCTGTTCAGGAATAGTCAAGTCTTAAGGTAACTAAGGCATCGATGGGAGGTTCAGCAGATGAGCTGAGGCAGGGTAGAGTTGAGCAAAGTTAGGGAAGTGTTAATGGGTGGTCTTACTGGTGGCACAAATATGTGGCCCACAGCTCACTTCATGGTCAAAGCACCAAGGCCGAGAAATGTGTTTTGACAATGCTGAAATAAATAGCATTGTGCAGTTGAAAACTGTAACCCCAGTACAGAGCACCCATTGTACCCACTTCTGGATCAGGTTGACATTGGGACAATGCTCAGGAAGCCCCTGTAGCAACATTGGGTTAACTAGTGTATTTGATGAACTGGCACCTGTCAAGTTTGGCACATGCCTGTTAACGAAACTTTTATTGGACCAATAGGCTTCAGTCTAATGGGTTGAACTTAAAGCTACCAACTCCTTCCAGTTAACCAGGCTGGGTCTGAGAATTTAGAATACATTAATAAAAAGTTAAATTCTTCAAATTTTTGATGCCTTACATCCATTTGCATCACACCAAACAGAAACTGGTCCATCTCTGACTCTTTCCTTCCCAGATTCTTCCTTCTCAGTCTCAGGGGTAGGTTTGTTATATCCATTATCAGGCCATAGATTGCTTAACTACATCTCTTCGCACCTTGCTTCCTGTAAAGATGCCATTCCGCTTTCCCAGTTTCTCTGACTCCACTGTACTTATTCTGATGTTACTTACCACATAAGTGCTTCTGAGAGATCTTAGTCCCTTGACTGACTACTGTCAGTCCCTTCCCCACGAGCATAGTGATAGAGTTCTCAACCATGTTTGTTCCATTTCCAACACTTCTTCTCACTCACCCTCACCCACACAGAGCAAAAGGTATCCTTAGACCTTGCTCCCAATTCCATGGATCATCTCTGTACCTTTCTTCACCTTTAGCATGGTATCTCCACAGAACTTCCCATATTCTCCCATTTCAGCATTCTGCAGTACCTCTTACTTGTGGGAACCACAGATTATTCCACTGATGGGGCAGGTGGTGATTGATGGGACTGATGGATCAATAGTTTGGTGGTCCACTCTTTTTGCCACTTACGCAGGGCCTGTGTGCTCTCTATGCCTTCTTGAGTAAATCTTCAATTTCAGCATCATGGATTGGAGACTCCCAGGAGTCAGTGGATATTTGCATTTCTTCAAAGAGGCTTTGAGCACATCTTTAAACTATTTTTCCTCAGCCCATAATAAAGGTTGGCATGTGCAGTGAAGCCAACCGAGTATAACTAGATACTGGATCACTTGTCCTTTCAGTGCATTTGGAGGCTTTTATGAAGGTAGTATTTTTCCAGTACCTTGAGATGCGTGCTATAGGTAGCCCAGGTCCTAGAAGCACACAAGGGAGCAGGGATCACAACTGCTCAGCAGATCATGACCTCTATGCCAGGCCTGGGATCTTATTCATCAAATACCTTTTTGCTCAAGCAATCGAAGGCCATAGTGAAGGCCTTCACCAAGGTTCCCATCACATGAGAAATGGTCCACATTTTCCAGTATCTCACAATGAACCTTTACTGTCAGAGGGCAGTGTGGTGCAGCAGGGCAGGTTAGCAGAGGACCTATGTCTTGGAGATATTGAGTGCAAGCCCAACCTCAATAAAGTGGTGATCAATCCTTTAGAGAGTCTCTGAGCATGTACAAATACAAGTGTCATCTGCATATTGTGTATGCAAGTACCATTTCCTTTGCAACTCCCTAATTCACTATTCCTTTCCACCGATACCAATTCCTCTTCTCATAGCACCTCCCCATACAACTTCAGGAATTGCTATATGTGCCCATTTACTTTTCACATTGGAAGTACATCAACCTGGAATATCAACTGTTTCTCTCTCCATGGATGTTATTTGGCTTATTAGACTTTCCCAGTATTTTGTTTCGTTTCCAACTTCTGACAACTGTTGCAATCAGTATCTCACAGTTCCGGTGTTTTATTTTTCTTTCTCTTTCCTCTAGTCTCCTCCAGATAGACAAGCTCCCGTGAGCAAGACTTCAACATTCTCTCTCAGTGGATACCAATCAGTATCAACCATCTGTTCTTGGTCTCCATCTTATCACTAACATTCACTTTGTTCTCCCCACTCATCATCCTCCTCTGGCATGTACCCATTTTTAAAATTTTCCCCATTCCTTATTCAAGGTCATAGACCTGCAATATTAACTTCGTTTCTCTCTCCTCAGATGCTCTGATCTGCTGAGCATTTTCAGCAATTTTTGTTTTCAAGAAGCAAAATGCTGGGCCTGCATGTACAAACAACAAGAAAAAAGTATACATGTCCATGAGGAAATAATGGCTCCACTCACATTGATTTTAATACGGAGCTTGAAATTTGGGCCCAAATTTCCTCCTCATTGCTCATTTTCACTCTTCATGTCAAGAATCCCCTTTACCACACAGAAAATTATTTCCCAAAACATATCACTCCTCAGATTACTGATCTTGGGTTAGTCTTCATGGGCAAATGAAGACTGTAGAGGGTGAAGCTTATCTTTAGATGGCAGTGCAAAATGGATGATTTCAAATCAGCAGTCCCTTTTACAGTGCATCTGTTTCCTTTACATTGGTGGAGAATAGAATCTGGGCTGAATATAGAAACGGCTGCCTCTTTACCACTACCCAAATGAGTGTCACAAGGATATTCAATCACAATAGGCCTTACAGCAAAGTCTGTTCTCACCATCTTCATCAACTCTAAATATAGATACTTATCAAGAGGGGTCACTAGGCAGTGATCAGCGATTTCCATTCTGACCAACTTTAATACTCAATTGTCTATGGATACCAAAGACTGATTGTTGGCACCTCCACCTGGTCTTCCTCACTGATATCATTCAAGGTAAAGTGGAGCAGAAGATTGACCTTACAAATATGGATTACAGGTATTTATATCCTCCAGAAAGCCCGATTTTTGTTTCGTTTCTCCAAAACACAAACATTAAAAAGGTGCAGAGAGAGTTATTGCACCACATCCTGCAAATTACAGTACATGATTGAATCACACTCTTATTTCTCCCAGGTAAGCACTGAATATTGAAGAAATCCTTCCAGGAAAGCAAACTAAACAACCTGTCTTCATAACTTTAACAATCACAGACCTTCCCTTTTGCTCAATGAATAGCAGAGCATCCACATCACTTCTAAAATAGCAACATCCTCCCCATGTTCTCCACTGCTCAATATATATAGTTTAACTTGAATGCCTTCCCAGGGGTAACTTGTAAATGACTTGCCAGTCATTTGTCTGACCAGGAACAAAAGTCATGCAAAATGCCACTGTCATTATTCAAGGAGCTAAAGTGTTCCTCTGAACTGCAATATGCATCCCAAATGAAAATGAACAGTGCAGTGCACATCCAGTACATGATCTGGGTACCATTAGCCTGATTGAAAAGAGAGCTTTTGTCATTGCTCTACTGCAAACTTTTGTAATGTCAGATCATGGGACTAATAGCAATTTAGCTAGTTAAAAAAAGCCAGAGGATTATAATGCCTAGTAATAAAATTCCATTTGGATGCTTTGAAAGGAACAAGTAGGTTCAAGGCACAGATTCTCACCCTAGACCCACTGTCACAACACAGGCCTTTTCTGCACAAATGTACTTTGTTATGTCGATAAGTTCCGTATTCTGCCCAAATCTTTCTGCACATAAAATATCAATGTTCACCCTTTTTGGAAATAGTCCCATTGGAACAGTAGCAAATGACATGGCCCAACACAGCTGTGCTGGTATCAATGATTCACTGTTACTCCCAAGCATTTCACATTTGTTCAAACATCTATCATACTTTAAACTCAAAAATAAATTCTCAACCTTCATTCGATGATGATACCAATGCATACATTGGTAGAATGTTATATTAAATTCACAGCATAGAAGCATACAAATTAATCCATCCGGTTCACGCCAATGTTTGTCTCTATGGGAATCTTCAACTTTACTTTGTCTCACACCATCAATATATTCTTGTATTGCTTTCTCTAAATAAGCATTCCCAACAAGCACTGATGCTGTTTGCTGCAAGTAATACTATAGGTGTCTAGTTTCACTTTCTCACCACTCCCAGTGAAGAAGTTGATTCCTAACTGTATTTATTCATGACTATAAATTTGGATTCCCATTTGACTTGGACCTGGATATTACAGGCAATAAATTTCTAACTTTGCAGATGACCTGAAGCTCTGAAATGAGGTACATCTATGAGAAAGAAGCTAATATACAGACAAACAAAATAAATCAGACATATAACAGTTGAAATTTAACATGAAAGATGATGGGGGAAAAAAGAAAGGTAATGCAAACTAAATGATTTTTTTAAATTGTGGGAAGCAGAGACAGATCCAGAAGTGTAGACACACATTATCTTTGAAAATAGCAGGCTGTTTATTACAGAGACATTAGCAGTTTTGGCTTTATAAATAAAGACAGAGTACAAAAGCAAGAAACTGTTGTAAACAATTATAAATCACTGATTAGACCCCAGCTGTAATTTTATGTACAATTCTGGCCATCACACTTTTGGAAGGATTTCTAGAAGTCACAGAGACAACTTATTAGAATAACATCAAGGATGCTGGACTTCAATGATGTGGAAAGACTAGAGTATTTAGAGTTGTTTGCTCTGGAATGGAGAAGGAGAGATTTAGTAGAGATGTTCAAAAACATGAAACGTTTTTATAAATTAAATAATCAACTGTTTCCAGTAGCAGGTTTAAGGCCAAAGCAGCAAAAGGATTGGATCTTGTAGAAATAAAATTGCACAGTAGTTGTGCTCTGGAACACACTGCCTGAAAGGCCATGGAAGCAGAGTTAATTACAACCTTTACATGTGAAATGGGTAAATTCTTGAAGGAGAACATCTTCAGGGCTACAGGGAGAGAAAAGAGGAAAAGGTGCAGTTGGATAGTTCTTTCAACAAGCTGACATGGATATAATTGACCAAATGGCTTCTGTTGTGGTACATAATTGATTTTATTAATTTTTTAAAAAGTCACTCTTCGGCCCTGAACCATCTAAAGAACACAACCTGTTCAGTCTTTTGCCGATGGTTATAACTTATCACTCTGAAAACATAGCTCGGGGGGGTTGGAAGAGGAAAGGGAGAAAAAAAATACTGTTCATAGCTTTCCAGAGGCAGATCTCCCATTCCCTGAAATCATCTCTCCCAAGGTCACACACCCCACTAAGTACACACAATAAAAACAATTAAAAAGACAAACTAATGTACATAAACAAAAGAGCTTGACTTGCCTTTTTCCCCAGCAGCCAATGTCATCCATTCATTTTAACGGGAACTGCACCAGATTTAACCTGACACCGGTTCAGCAGAGGAGCAACACAACAGCTCAGGTTATCAGTTCAGTGCTGTGCTGTGCTGTGCTGAAGACATACTCACTAATGTCAGCATCCTTCTGATCAGGTTTGATTATTCTCAAATTTAAATCACTTTAACAATGATAGTCCTGCCTTCTGCTGCCAGGGCCCTAAGCTCTGAAATTCCCTTCCTAAATCACTCCATTTCTGTACATGTTTTTAATTAGGTTTCTTAAAACCTATGATCAAGCATCTGACCTAATAAGCTCATGTGTCTCACTATCAAATTTTGCTTGATGAAATTCCTAGAGTTGTGCAGCACAGAAACAGGCCCTTCTGCCCACTGTCCATGCCAATCAATTCCATTTACCTGCATTTGGTCCATAGCATTCTATACCTTGGTGATTCAAGCGTTTATTGAATGCTTAAATGTTGTGAGAGTATCTGCCTCCACCATCTCCTCAGGCAGTGTTCCAAATTCCAACCACTACATGCAAAATTCTTCCTCCGGTCCCCTCTAAACCTTCTACCTCTCACCTTATACCTATGCTCTCTTGTTTTAGACATCCCTGTCTTGAGAAACAGATTCTTACCATATACCCCATCTATCCCCCCTCATAATTTTGTATACCTCTATCAGGTTACCCCCTCAGCCTCCTATGCTCCAGGAAGAACAAACCAAGCCTAGCTAATCTATCCTTATAACTGAAATGCTCCAATCCAGGCAACATCCTGGTGAATCTCCTCTGTACCCTCCGTAATTTACTATGTTAAATTATATTTATATAGTTTCTTTATTGTTGTCAGACTATCACAGATGGGGCTTTGGGATGATTAAACAAATGTGGTGCTATTTGAACAGCAGGAAAGTATCACCCTTAAACACCAAGTTAAATACAAGTATGTTCCCACCGAACCAGGACTGACATCTTGAAAGTTCACAAGTAAATCATTACTTGCCGTAACTGAGCAACAATAACTCAAACAAAACTGTTTCTCAGGGGAGTATAAATGAATGTTTTTACTGAGAGAGGTAATATGTGGGGTTATGTGTGCACTAGTGAGATCCAAATATGGTGGAACCCTGATTTCAGTTGCCAAGGGCTAAGTACAAATGAGGCATTTTCTGCTGGTCCACTTCTTTTCCCCAACTTTTCTCTAAAGAACAAGTCATTGTGTTAATAGTAGGGTACCTTAACCAATCCTGTGTTTGTCTTTGTGGCTAGCTGGCAATATAGTCTTGGGAAGAAGGAAACAAGAAGAGGCTATCTATTTCAACAAATGAAGGTGTTGGGAGGGGAAACATGTACACACTTGCACTTGAATTCCTAAACCTGTTTTTGGAGAATTCTACAACAACAAATTGTCAGGCTAAATTTTAAGTTTTGTTTCTTTCCCAGACAGCTTTTAGAACACTTTAGTAGTTCATCTTAGTTAGCACTGCATGGATCACCTATCATGCTGCCTGATATTCAGTTTTATTTCACCTCAAAAGAGACCGAACATACAGCAGAGCACAAAACAGAATGCCAAAGTGAAGGTCTTTGCACTGACCCTCATGAGGAGATTGTCACACAACATTTTAGATCATTTTTTTTTAAATTACAAGCTACAATTCACTGCAAGCATGTACAAAAACAGTTAATTCTTGAGATCAAAAGTTATCAAACAGGTTGTAAAACTATTGTTCTTACAAAAGCACACCTGGCAGCCTTTACAAATAGCTTATTATCTTAGATTATAATTATGTTTATAGAGATTATTTCGCTGCCCTCAAAGACTATTGCCGGTGCAAAGTGGAAGATACTCCCATTACAACCAATATCAACATCAAGTTCCTGGGGACTCATTGGATTTGGTCCAGAGTCTGGTAAGTTCATAAAAATCACTATTATGAAGTAATTTGGAAGTGAACTCAGAGACAGAGCAGATCCTGCAAAGCTACTTAAATTGACCAACATTAGGGCTGCACATGTGCAAAGTTAGAGTCTACAGTTTCAAAGGTCTCAGACTCAGCTGGATGCTCAAGGTCAAACAGGAAGCAAAGTTCCTTCTAGGCTGCTCCGAACTATATCAACATCGCCACCCACCTCTATCATCCATGTGTCTACTGTACAGTATGTCATCCCTTTGTTCCACACAATCAATCTACTGGACCATGCTTCAGTAATTATGAACAGTGTTTGGGATAACTTGAATAGTAAAGTGACCAGGGCCCTGCCTATTTATTTATAGTAAATTCTAACCAATGGAGTAGAACTTACAGGCTGCTAGTCAGAATATGACCTGCAGTCCCAGACATAAACCAGGTATGCAGATTCCACCAACAACCTCATGAGCCAAATTGTGCTGCTCTTCAGCTGCTAGATCAAAGAAAATTGCTAGCAACCTGCAGTGAATGAATCAACACAATTTAACTTCCCCATCTGTGCATTACAACACTGAAGTCAGATTCCATTCTGTCACTAGACTCACCACCATGTACCGGCCTGGAAAACAAACATCCTGAACTGTGGTGACAGATGCAAAATGCAACCAACCCCTCAGCTTTTACACCAGGGATGGCTGGTGTATGTAATGTGAACCTATTTGTTTGAAAAAGGGAGTACAGCTATTTTACATATTCTTAATGTCTTAACTTTTTATAGGTTACAGATTAGGTAAATTTAAATCATTTTTTTAAATATTTAAATCCTTCTGAAATATTTTATAAACGTCTGATCGTCAAAGATATTTAAAGGCATTTCAAAAGCCGTTGATAGCTGTGATCTGTCAAAAGGCACAAGGACAATCCAGCAGCATGGCCTCAGGATACATTGCCCAAGGCAAAGTCACTACTGCCAAGCCTCAAGGACAACTGAACTGTGAGGCTGGAGAGATTGCATCCACAGGAATGGGACAGGCAGTGGGCCAAATAAAGCATGATCCAGTCCAGAGAGTTTCAGATCTGGTTAGAATGTCAAAGGTCAAGATCCCAATCCAAAAACTTGAACTTAATGCACTGGTAAGTTGTTTCAA
Organism: Pristis pectinata; assembly: GCF_009764475.1. NCBI lineage: Eukaryota > Metazoa > Chordata > Chondrichthyes > Rhinopristiformes > Pristidae > Pristis > Pristis pectinata. The sequence continues at coordinate 38,552,859 of NC_067416.1, forward strand.
CTTACTCCGTCACAGACGCTTCCTTTGTCCTGGACATCTCACCCCCACCTTTCCTCCAACTAAAAACCTACTTGCATCGCTCGCTTACCCAGTTCCAATGAAGGGTTACAGACCCAAGGCAGTTTCTTTTTCAGCAGATGCTGCCCGACTCACTGAATTCTTCCAGCACTTTCAGTTTCAGATTTCCAGCAACTGTAGTTTTTTTTTATTTTCATCCTAATTAAAAGGTTCATCAGAGGGTCAAGCTAGACAGCAACCCTTTTCTTCACACTTAGCCTCACTTCTAATGAACATCTACAGGAAAAAATGAAAACTATTCAACCTTTGTTGTCCCCACTCCAGATCAAGATCATCCCAACTTCAGTTATCAATTTACAGTACATACGATACCTGCATAAATGCACATTGGGAGGCCAAGCCCGGAGTCATCATTGACTCCTTCACTAAACATTGGCACTTTCCCAAGCAATCACAGGACATGTAATACCTGTCCTTTCACCACTTCCCATTCTGTGATCCAGGTTCCAAGCAGTCTTTCCCAGTTAGGCAGCAATTCACTTGCTCTTCTTCCAATCCAGCACATTACCAGTGTTCACAGTGTGGCTTCCTCTACATTACAGAAAACAAACTCTGATTGGATTATCGTTTTGCAGAATGCTTGTGCTCAGTCTGCAGGAGTGACCCCCGAGCTTGGGGTCGCTTGCCACTAATTCACCATCCCACTCCCACTGACCTCCCTGTCTGTGGACTCTCGCACTATTACAACAAAGCCCAATGCAAGCTCAGAAAACAACACCTCATGTTGGTCTGGGCACCTTGCAGGCTGTAGGACTCAATATTGAATTCTCCAACTTTAGATAACTCACTTTTTCTTTGTTTTATCAATTCCAGCCGTTTTTGCCAGCCATCCTTTTTTTAAATCCCCCTTGTTCTTTCATATGTATAGTCTGGCTTGCTGAGCATGTCCCAGACTTTACAATATTTGCAACACATTACATACACAATGAAACTTAACAGCCCCTTAACAGTCACATTAATTCAACCTATCAGAGAAATCCCCTATGTCCTCCCCCACCTCCTCTGCTGTCTGGACTAACTTGTTTCTCCTTTCTTAGTTCTGATGAAGGTTCTCAGACCTGAAATGTTAGCCATCTCTTTCCATTGATGCTGCCTGACCTGCTGGGTGTTTTCAGCACGATGAGATGGTGTACAGGAGGGAGATAGAGAGCCTTGTGCCATGTTGTCAAGACGACAACCCTTCCCTCAATGTCAGCAAAATGAAAGAGCTGGTCATTGACTTCAGGAAGTAGGGCAAAGCACATGCCCCTGTATGTATCAATAGTGCTGAGGTGGAGATGGTTGAGAACTTCAAGTTCCTAGGTGTAAATAGCACCAATAGCTTATCCTGGTCCAACCATGTATATGCTATGGCCAAGAAAACACACTAGCATCTCTAGTTCCTCAGGAGGTCAAGGAGATTTGGCATGTTCCCATTGACCCTCACCAATTTTTATCGATGCATCCAATCGCGATGCATCACAGCTTGATATGGCCACAAGAAATTGCAGAGAGTGGACACAGCTCAGCCCATCACGAAAACCAGCCTTCCCTCCATTGACTCTGTTCACACTTGTTGCTGCCTCAGAAAAGCAGCCAACATAATCAAAGACCTCTCCCACTCTGGATATTCTCTCTTCTCCCCCCTTCCATGGGGCAGAAGATACAAAAGCCTGAAAACATGCACCACCAGGCTCACAGATAGCTTCTATCCTGCTATTCTAAGACTCTTGACTGGACCTCCTATACAATAAAGATGAACTCTTGAGCTCACAGCCTTTCTGGTCACTACCAATACCTTGCACCTTATTGTCCACCTGCACTGCATTTTCTCTGTAACTATAACACTATATTCTGCATTGTTATTGCTTTTCCCTTTGTACTACCTGGATGCAATTGAAATTATCTGTATGGATGGCATGCAAAACAAAGTTTTTCACTATATCTCAGTACATGTGACAATAATAAATCAATTACATCAGGAAACAAAGGTCCTCCATAAACCTGCAACCACTGCAGAATCCAAGAATCAGTCTCTCTCCGGAGCCACCTCCCAGTAAAGACAGATGTCAGCAATGAAATTCATTACTGCCATCAATGCACCAAAACAGCTTTTGGCTTACTGAGGAAAACAGTATTTGAAAGCTAAGACCTCAAACCCAGCAGCAAACCCATGGTCTACAAAGTGGCAGTGATCCCTTCCCTTCTGCATGCTTTCGGAGAGGCAGACAACCTGCAATAGAATCCAAAGCAGGTCCTGCAAAATCCTCCCAATTTCTTGGCAAGATAGACAAACCAAAGTCAGCACCTTCTCCACTGTCAACAGTCCTGCCTTCAAGTTCTGATCATGCTCCACCAACTCCAGTGAGCAGGACACTAGACTCCTGAAAAATGTGCTCAACTCCAACAGTTGCTCAAAATAAAAGGAGCATCTCAATAATGGGAGCACAAAGAGGTCATCCACCAAAATCTGAAGAACCACACAGCTTCCAAAATAACTCACTCACCTGTCAGAGTCTGGAGGATCCTACACAGAGCTTTTTGGCCCCTTAGAACCCATAGAATGGGAAGCAAGACCCAGAGGGCTTGTTTGAGTAGAATGCCAAAATATATCCTCAATGAACCTCACTTAAGACACAGATAACTGGATATCTGCTCATGAGGCATCACCGTGTGCAAATGAGTGCTGTATTTACACTACTTCATTGGCTTGGAGATGCACTAAACTAATAATAGGAGCAACAAATCAGTATTTTCTTACACCGTTAAGTTACAAAATTAAGTTGATTATTTTGACTGATTAAGTTCAAGGTATTTTTTTTCCAGAAAATATAGGAAGAATATTTCCACACACAGCAACTAGCTCAAAGTTGCAATTTGAACTAATCACGAGTCGGTTTATTTTTTGAAATTGGTTCTAGCCCGACTGAAATCTTGCTTTCTGGCCTGACTGAAATTGGGTAATTCCAACTAATGTTTATAAACAGCGTACGAAAATGTTAAATTCATCCAAAGACTCTGAGCCACTTGATTAAGTCAAATTACCTATTAGAAACTGGGAGAATTTTTGTATAAAAGACAAAAGAAATTTGTCTTTATTTTAGCATCTTTCACAACTTCGGGCGAACACAATGGGTTTTATAGCAAGATAAGTGTTTCAAATATCGTCACTTCTCTAGGGAACGAAAACACAGCAGTGAGTCTGTGCATGGCAAAGTCACAGATTTTATTAGTTGTGCAATAAATGTTGATTAAAATAAAGCAACATGGAATATTTTATATCCACCCAGGAGGGAAGATGTAATATTGTTTTAATATCTCATCTGAAGGACCACCTCCAATAATCCAGCACCTCCACAGCAGTACCAGCATGGAGAATTTGAATCAATGACTCAGAGGTAGAAGTACCATCAATGGGACAGTGATAAATAGATGATCCATGTTAGTTTTCTTCCAAAACACATGCAGTTGTTCAAATGGCTAACCACCATCTTTTCAAGGGCATGTAGGGATGGGCAAAAATATTGGACAACAGATTTCAAAAGGACAACAGCTATAATGGCAACTCCCAACATGACTGTACAAATGCACACAAGTTTGTGCCCTTAGTCAGAGATCAAGTGCACACTGACACAATGGAAAGGGAGGTGCAACATGGCCACTGTTCACTTCGGGCAATCCAGCTCAACAATAATATCACAGAGTATCTTTGTGTTGCTCTCCGAGGAACCCATGCCTACACGATAAACTACATCTTGCAAACATGGCAATTTGACAAGCATTTCTTATGTGAAAGGCCCCTATGAAATCTTGTTTAGCCAGTTCTCCCACAGCCATCAACACTCAAGGAATCTTCCAAGCCTGGCTGCAGGACTTCGGAGTCCTGTCACAGTCATCTTGGTGGAGCTGCATATTCCCCATGCAGGGTTTCTCTGCACTAATACTGATACAAAAGCCAGACTTTGTAAATACAGATGAGCTTGTGTACTTTATGATCACAGATGGTTTTGATTGCCTCCAGCATTAACATGTCGACTCTGACCTGTCCCCTCCTCCTCCAGGACCTGTCTTCAAAGAAGGATGCTCAGAGGGATACTTATAGCAGGTCATTGTAAGCACACATCAGGGAAGTGAACTCAGCAGTTTTAAAAATGCTCTAGTGTTAGAAACACATCAAGCAAAGAAACAGTTAGAGTGGAACAGCTGAATGTGACACAACATAGCTACCCCACCCCCCCCCTTAATGATTCCAAACAAAAGCAATCTGATGCAGATGGTGACTGAGCCTCCTGTGCAGTATCATGATTGAATTGTTCAGATGTTCTCCCCACGCAAAGAGACTGTACACCCAATACATTTTATGTGGAGATCAGGCAGAGCACAAAAAGACATGAACTATGATTTCAGGGCCACTGGCACTTCTGGTCCACGTTATGTAGCAAGTTAATATCAATAACTTAGCAATCTTCATTCAATAACATGTGGATGTCCATCATTCTATTGTGTTGACCATTTTATATTTGAGATTGATGTCATCTACCCTGGTAGATCTATTACTACAAGAATATAGCTTTACTAGTCACAAGATGCAATCATATAGCCTATATTCAAAAGGAAAAGAAAAATCTGCATTCACATAGTGCCTTTCACAGCCATAGGACATCCCAAATAACTTCACAAATATTTTGAAATACAATAACTACTGTAACATGAGAAATGAGCCTCAATTTGTCCAGGGCTAAGATACCAATAGGCTGAAGACCCCTTTCGCTAATGCCGATTGAGTTATAAATATTAACCAGGACACATAACATTCCTCTTCACATTATACAAAGATTGTTTATTTTCCATCACATGGGAGCAGAAGATGACCAAGTCAAATGCCTCAGTCAAAAGTGGCAATTGCCAAGTGTAACACTACAATGAAATGTCAGCCTGAAATATTCTACAAGTTTCTGGAATGCAACTTGAACTTACAATTTTCTTACACAGAACTTATTCGTCTCTATGTGCTGCACACATACTCGTTTGGATTTTGTCATATTGAAGTAATGGCACTTACCATAAACTTGGATGAAAGCGGCTTTCACATAGTTCCAGCAATATCTGTAGCCTGACTGTTCATTTTTCCCCCCCAAACTAAATTTCAGTTTGCAATAAGCTATAGGGGACTCCAAGCATCCAACAAATGATGTCATCAAAGTGGGCTGGGCTGCAAATCGCACTTGAGAATTCTTACAAACAAACTAAGGCACCGTCATTTCAACTGAGATTTTAAGAAGCATGAATTAAAGACTACAGCACATAGGAGATCAAAGTAAAAGCTAAGATAGCAAATATTTTTAAATGGAATTCCTTTAAAATCCATTGAATTTAGTTATATTTATGAAGGAATGACAAACCACATATTCATTTTTTTTGGTACTAAAGAGTTGTTAAGCAATATTTCTTGTTTTGCGTGCTACTTAAAAACTCACACCTTTGCTTGCATTGCCAGTCCAGGTTGCCATGCAGCAAGAATCTGCATGTTAACAGGGCCTTCTGCAAAGGGCCTTCATGGCTGTTGGGGGGAGGGGGTGAAACCATAACAAGACCATTCACAAAAACAGCAAAAGGAGAAATCTTTAAAAGCCAGTTAAGTCACGCCACCAGCTTAACCCATTGTCTAAACTGCCAAACCTTCTGAATATTTCTGACATTCAAAAACTATTAAAAAAGGAAAAAAAACCTAAAACATAAAAGCATTAAAATACTCCATCTCAGTACTGAAGGAATGCAAGAAGAAAATTTAAATTAACTGCTACTTAACTGAATGACTCAGAGCCGCTCTCCTTCATGAGAATCAACGGAGAAGTAATCCCTGCACAAGGTGCAGCATGCTTGTGCAGATACCCCACAGAGGTGGGAGAATTGGTGCAACTTTGGCTCCCTCACTAGATTTGCTGAAACATCCAGGGAAGTATTCAGAAAAATAATCAGAAACATCTGACCAGAATGGTGTGACATCTACATTGGCATGAAAATCTCAAATGTACTCAGTTGTACAGCAAATCTCAGCAGCAAGATGGATTAATCGTTTTCATTACTCCTCAGAATCCTGGCTCATGTTTTCAGGTCTTTCTCTTTCCTTCCCACTACCCAGACTCACCACCCATAACCTTCCCCCCCACCCACCCAGACCCTGTGATTATAGTTTGTAAATGCCTCAAGTTCTCATGGATTACTTGGCTGCCAAAACGGCACTTCATGTAGTGGAACAGCCGATCACAGAGCAATTTCTGGGCTTTAACATTTAAATGCGTATGTACATCACTCTTCTTCTTCTAAGACAATCGCTGGGGATTGATGAAGACTTGCATCCACCCCATTGTTTTGTAGGTTCAAAGATGATCGATGAGACCAACATGGGAGCAGAAGATCACTCCACAGATGGGGCAAGAAGTGCACGAGGGAATGTGTGGATGAGCAGTTTGAGAGATGGTGCATTCCTTCCACTGCTTACACAGGGCCCCCATGCTCCCAATTCATGGAGCTGAGATTCTCAACATCATCTCAAAAATCCTTTTCCACTTTGAGCAATCATGGGCCATAGATTGCCAAGAGTTGGTAGGAATGTTGCATTTTCTCCCCCCCAAAGAGGCTTTGAGAACACATTTGAATCTTTTTCCTCTGCTGACCTGGTAAATCTCTTCCCACAAGTGTATGGAATATAGTGTTTGTTTCAAGTGGATAATATCAGTCATGAAAAGGATGTGTCAAATACCTGCTTGATGGAAACAACCGTGTGTAACTAGGGCCTCAATGCTGCAGATGCTGTCTAGGAAGAGGACATGGACATTGGTTCACTTCTACCAGTGAATTTGAAGGCCTGTGCATATTCCGGAAGTCACTAGAAGTTTCTCAATGTAATGAAAGCAAATGCAGAGAGCTAAGAGTTATTTTAAACACATGATTTGAGCTCTAAAATTATTTGTGTGATATAATTCTTATAATGCAAAGATGCACAATTCCAAATCTGTGCAGGTAATATTAAATCAATTGAAATAATAAACTGATTCCTTTTTTTTAGAATAAGGAATATTGGCCAGGACACTGAGAACTTCCTGCTCCTCATTAAGTAACATCATTACATGGTCTCACGTGTGCACAAGACATGATCTAAGCTCGCAATCTCAATAATAAACTGCAGTGGCATGTTCTAACAGGAAAAACTCAAATGGAACAGGAATGGAATATAAAATGTGTACATTATAAAAATGGATATCAAAATGTTTGCTTGAAATTATGACATTTCATGCCAAAAAGGTAGATGACTGGCAGCCATGGAATATACCCCAATTATTTTTATTCCCTTACAGATGAAATGTATTTCATTTTTGTACATTGTGAAATAATATTTACTGTCAATATTGTGAAGATGACTTGAATGATTTCTGAGGCTCACCAACCATTTAAGATGCAACTACCTTTTCATTCACTTGTAGAATGATAACATCTCTGTATATTTATTACAAAATAAAAAAACAGGAATGTATCCAAAACAGATAGTTAACGCGAGATTCAGATTACTACAAGACCATAAGACATAGGAGCAGAATTAGGCCAATCAGCCCTAAGTCTGCTCTGCCATTCAATCATGGCTGATTTATTTTTCCCTCTCAACCCCATTCTCCTGTTCTCTCCCCACAATCTTTGACGCCCTCACTAATCAAGAACCTAACAACCTCTGCTTTAAATATACCCAATGACTTGGCTTCTCAGCTGTCTATGGCAATGAATTCCACAGATTCACCACCCTCCGGCTAAAGAAATTCCTCCTCGTCTCTGTTCTAAAGGGACATCCTCCTAATTCTAAGGCTGTGCCCTCTGGTCCTAGACTCTCCCACTACTGGAAACATCCCCTCCATGTCCACTCTATCCAGGCCTTTCAATATTCAGTAGGTTTCAATGAGATCCCCTTTAATCCTTCTAAACTCCAGTGAGTACAGGCCCAGAACCATCAAACACTCCTCATGCATTAACGCTTTCATTCCCTGGATCATTCTTGTAAGCCTCCTCTGGACCCTCTCCAATGCCAGCACATCCTTCCTTAGATATGGGGCTCAAAACTGCTCACAATACTCCAAATGTGGTCTGACCAATACCTTATAAAGCCTCAGCATTACATCCTTGCTTTTATATTCTAGTCCTCTTGAAATGAATGTGAACATTGCATTGCACTTCTAAACTGCTCGCAACCCACACTGATTGACTATTACGACCTCACTTGTACACTCAACCTACCAATGACTGGATCCCATTAATAAATGAATAGATATTTCATCACCTTTCTTATACATTAGTTTATTATTCTCTTGTCCCTGAACTCTGCATATTTTTCTCCAATATTAGCAGCAACACAAATATGAAATCACCTCAGTCTGGCATATTTTTCCTCCTAGATTGGCATGGAAAACTGCTTTGCTCATATATTTGCTAAACAGTAGTTGTGTCAGATCAGAGTGACAACATATGTTGCCTTCTGTCAACATTATGCAATATCTCTTTTGCAGGTCAGGTCTTCCCAAAGAAACCAACTACTAATGAAGTGCTTTTTTAAAGAATAGTCACTCTTGCAATGTAGAAAATATAGTAGCCAAATTGTCCACCATTTCCCCAAAAGCACCTGTGTGGCAATATCCACATGACGTTTTCAAGCTGTTGAGGGATAAAAACTGTATATAATCTGACAATTCATCCAAAAGACAACAGTTCAGACAAAGAAGTACCAAAGCACCACCTTGCATTCTCTGGTATGGAACTTAAACCCATGGCCCTCTGACTTGGAGATGAGGGATGTATAATGGCTGACATCACTCAAAAAAATTAAGCAACATGGGAAAGAAGGTGGAGGACTGGCACAAATCCATCCCAAACATTCATTCCCTCCACTGCCGGCAAAGGGACTGTAATGTGTGAACCGAATACAAAATGCACAAAAGCAACTCTCCCAAACTCTTCAACAGCACCTCAAAATCCCAAATGTATTGGTACTGCCACACACAATCCTAACTTGGAAGTATAACTGACATTCCTTCATCATTGCTGTGCATACATCCTGAAACGTGCTTCCCAACAACGCTGCATACTTCTAAGGTCACATCCAAGGTTGAAGTGGTTGAAGGCAATTAGGGGTGGGCAAGTAAAGATGGCACTGCCAGCAACACCCATATTCAATAACTGACTATTTTATTCCAAAAGTAATCAAGTATGTGGTTTGATATATGTGATTTTGTTCAACTAAAGAGGCATAATTAAATACATACAATGAGGGTGAAGAGTACTCAGCTCTTCTTTGCTGCAACCGAGTAGAATTCCCCATTCATGATCACAATCACATTTAGACTACTACAACACACACTTAGTCATTGTTGCTAATAGTGAAAAAGCTGTTGCCTTTTAACAACATACAAAAATAGCTATAGTCCTTTAAGATTTTAATATGGTTCAGCCATAGAGAATGGTTTCACTTTTCAAACAAAAAGTATCAGCAACCATGACATTTTTTCCAAATTGGTGTTCTTGCACACAAACTTATGATGAAAGGTCTTGAATCTGAAAAGTTAATTCTATTTCTCTTCTCCCAGTCAATGGCTGACCAGAAAATCTCCAGGATTTTATATTCTTATTTCTGATACCTATTTCTTTAGGCATCAGGAATAGACAATCTTTCAGAAAACAGAGGTACAGAGAAGATTTTTATTATACACCCAAGCACAACTCATGAAAGTTTTGCGTTTCTCAGATTTGTTTCAAGCATCAATACTTAATTTTTTTTTAGAAGAGTTTGGTGCTGGAGCCTGATTTGAAATGCCGCTGCCCCGCCCCCAAATCCCCATCCCATACAAGTTTTTCCTAACTATTTATTATTCATAATGACACTTTCTTTATACAGAGTTTCACATCCTTGGCTAGTCACATAAAAGTTGATTGCCCAATTATCGATGAATTCCAAATCACAACCCATCATCACAAGCAGGTATACGAATACTGTATGTGTGAAACGAACGCCCAAACAAGGTAAATTAACACACTGAATATACATCCAATGGGCTGAGACACTCAGTTTAAACACATAGCATTCCACTCGGTTACAGTCCCAGAGCCAGAGAAATTGACGCCGTGCAGGGCCAACTCTTCAGATAGTAATCTGTTTCTTGACAATAATGTAATTTACAATGAGTGGAAAACCAGCTCCCGGAACTTGATGTACAGCTTTTAAAAAACTATCTGCTGTGCTTGAGTAGGAATAAAACTTTTTCTGGTGAAATTTAGCACGAAATATGAGCCGTGGCGTGAAATACTTTTAGTATTTTCAGTATCAATCAGGTTTACATTATTGCTTCGGAGCAGAGTAGAACACAAATTAATCCTTTAAAGTGGGTCGATGAGATTAAATACATCTAAAATTGAGTAAATTACAGCGGAGGGAGGGGTAGAATGAAAGGACGGATTCTGCTCAACTGCGATATTAATCTACTCGTCACGGAGATGTCTCTTATGGGTCGGCTGTTGTTCTGGCAATAGAGTTGCGTAAATCCAATGGTGCACACCTGGATTTCTAGCCAACTCCTCTTCCAGGAAATGTTGAAAACTTGTTGATTACGTCTACATTCGCTTAAAATACATTGCACTGCATGGCAGCCCACATCCAACGAAGATGGGTCAGAGAAAAAGGGATTAAAATAGTGATCAGAAATTATTGTGTGCGCGTTGATGGAACGGAACGCAATGCTTAAAGAAAGACCAATACAACCAAAGGGAGCTATTACATTAGCGCCAAACTAGGGCATGTACTTTTTGCAATAAAAATATCAAAGTAGAGACATCTTTTAAAAAAAGTTTTGGGATAGTTTTGATTTTGCACGAAGTTTATGCATCTGTTGAAGACAGGAGTTAACAGCATGCAGGGAGGAAGAAGCAAACCAAATAGACAAACACAACGGCGGAGCCGAGTACAAATAGACAGAAACAAGAAGAAACGGATTTAAGAGTTTCCACGGCCCCTTCTCACCTGTTCGGGGAGTCCGTCCGTGTCTCCGGTAGGGGAGGAGGCCATGTTTCTGGTCTTCAGGCTCAACCCAGTCGCTTCTCACCCGTTCCACTTTTGGAGAGTCTCTAAGTATTTGACCAGAGAAGAGGGGTGGTGAAGACAAGGAATTCTTCGGAACACACCCAAGTCGTGCGCTGAGGTTTTAAAGAGGGGGCAGTTGCGTCCCACTGAGAGCAGTCCAGCAGGACGTGCACTGCAGGTAGCAACACAGTGGTGCCTCCTCCCTCTCTCCCCAGCAATGCAAGTTCATAGACTAGATGGCAGCAAAGTGTTCAGTGTAGGCGAGTTTCCAGCGCGCATTGGGTGCTCTGGATTGAACCAAATCTGATTCCCCGGGGAATCCCGAGTACTACTACTACTACTACTACTACTACCACCACCACCACTGGCTGATTGAGAACGAAACGAAGCGAAGCGTAGGATAGAGAATCAATAGTTATTGCAGATTGGGAACTGTGGTCTTATGTAATCGAGCACAAACGGCTGTGTTTCCATTTGTGTATTTGGAGTTTAAGTACAGCATTGTGTCTGTATCCAATTCCAGCCAAAGAGAAAACGCAACCTGATTTAAATCAAACTTGGCGCATTTTATATTTTGCCTGATTCAATCACGGCCTGGCATTTATGAATGACTTGAACCAGCCTTCTAAATTTAGCAAAATGGTTCTAGGCAAGTCAGCCTACATTATGGTTACCTACTGACTCCCCGAACCCAGACTTACTTCCGTTCACCTGTCGCTGAACTTTACTCCACACCTTGGAAAACTTTCTGTACCGGCTGTTGACGCGACCAAATCGTCCGGCATCAACAGAACGAAATAAAACGCCAGGACGGGTGTCCCTCATCGGTCTTAGCTGACAGTAGTTTAAAATGTTGATGATCGGTGTTCAGTCATACATTGGGTGGTTACAGTTAATCACGGCTCCCGATTTGGATAATGTCAATAAACGTTTGTAATTAAACACAATTTGTGAGATTTTCACATGTCGTATACGTGACTTTTAACTTTATTGGCAGGACAAAACCAGATGCGGGTGATTTTAATAGGGCCGTGTTACTTCCTCGGCTACCTGCTCAAGTTGCAGTTGTATTCCTCTCACAGGGAGAGCTGCAACCAGTCAAGGCGGCAGCGTGACGTCACGGGCAAGGCAGGGAGTGACTGGGTGGGATTTTAAGTTAACCTATCATTTAAACAAATTTTAACAAGATTTGATAAACGAGATAAATAATTTGATTAACACTAAACGAATTGATTAAAAATAATGGGAGGACAAGAAATATGTTGCTGTTGCAATGTGCGGGAACTCGTCCAAGGGGATAGCATCAGTGAATGCCTGCACCTTGAGACACCTCGGCTCCTTATGGAGGAACTGGAGTCCCAACTGCATATATTGCGAGGCATCAGGGAGGGAGGGAGAGAGAGAATTACCTGGGCTTTTGCTCTAGGAAGGACTCTCACCTTTAGAGTACATCCTCTCACCAGGTTACCGAATACCTGACTTACGGAAATCCGACTTTACTCAAATTCTTCCATGATTTTTTAAAGAATATTTCAAGACAGGAAAGTTAGTTACAGAAATGCAAACATCTTCAGGTGTTATGGAAGAGAGGTAGAAGCTAGTTAATTCAAAAGACAACCAGTCTTCAAAAGAAAACTTATGGACACCATTGTCTGTTAAGAACACAGGTGCCCGTTCACAGTGAAGGGCTACTTAAGAGATTTGCTTTAGAAAATGACAAGCCAATCTCTTGGACTGACACTTGTAAAATACTTTATCAAACAATATAACATCCATTGACACTGTAAGGCCATCAAACTTGCCATTGGATGTGGGACATTCTGATACCATGACATTCTGATACCATACCATTCTATCTGCACGGGGGGAGACAATAAATAAATGTTCATGTTAATCAATCTTCATTGAAATTGTTTGTTTCTGATGTATGGAAAAATTGGTTTATAGACAGTTCTCAAGAACTGAACCCTTATGTAACCTGGAGACTGCCTGTAATTGGCATATGCCTTTAGATATGACATGTTGTCAATGACAAGAGGGTGTGACAGCTATTGATGCAGATATAGGGGTCCAGGAGCTATTATCACAGCACCCTCAGTCCCTGCACTTGTCCAATAGATTTGAGATTCTTATAACCCTTGGGAGCAAGTGTGGGGACTGGGAGGGGGCAAGCAAAGTAGGCACAGCAGCATGATATAAGAAGCCATTCAAGTGGGGGGGGGAATAAAATGGAAGGTGGTTGCAGTCGGAGACAGTATGGTTAGTGGATAGTCAATGTTGTCTACATTCAGGGGCATGAAACACAAAGGCTATGTTGTCTGCCCGGCGCCAGGGTGAGGAATAATAGCTGGAAAGAAACATGGAGTAGGATGGAGAGGATACAGTGGCCATGGTCCTCATAGGTACCATCAACACAGGACTAAGAAAAAGTTTCCTCTGCGAGTTTGAGCAGCATGGGACTAAACTTAAAAAAAAGAACCACAAAAGATGGTAATCTCTGGATTATTACCTGAGCCAGCTGAAAATAGGGTTAATATGATTAGGGATATAAATGTGTAGCTCAAAGATTGGTGTGGGAAAAGTGGGTTTTGATCTGTGAGACACTGGCACTAGTACTGGGGAAAGAGGGAGCTGCTCCATTGGGAAAGACTATATCTGAACCATACTGAGACTAGATTTCCAGCAAATCAAATATTTAGGGAGGTAAATAGGGCTTCAAACTAAATAAGGAATGGGGGGTGAGGTGGGTGGGGAACAATCTAGAATGCTGAAGAGAAAAAATGAAGTGGAGCAGGAAAGGATTGGGGATAATGATAACCAATTTGAAAAGAAGTGACAGAGAGTACAAACAAAAGTACACCAACAAATGGGGTCTGGGTAAGCAAACATGCTTACAAGACAAATCTAAAGCTTCAGTATTTACATGCAGAAATCATTTGTATGAAGGTGGATAACCTAACAGTGCAAAGTATGTAAAAAAATACAATAGGCATTACAGCAACATGGCTGCATAGTGACCGGGGCTGGAAGCTGAATATTTAATGATATTCAGTATTTAGGTAGGACAGACAAAATGGAAAAGGAGGTGGGGTGGCAATATTCAAGGATTAAAGCTGAGCAATGGTAAGAAAGGATATTGACCCAGAGTCCAGGTGGAGCTAGGAAGCACTAAGGGACAGAAACATTGGTGGGAGTTGTCCATGAATCTCCAAATAGTCATGTAATGCTGGGAATGGCATAAAACAGGAAATTACAGATGCAAATGAAAAGGTACCTAGATGTCCTTGTACATCAATCATTGAAAGCAAACGTGTAAGTGCAGCGAGCAGTTCAGAAGGCAAATGGTATTGTTGGCCTTCATTGGAAGAGGTTTCAGAAACAAGGATTTCTTGCTGCAATTATACAGGGCCTTGGTGAGACCAAACCTGGAATAGTGCAGTTTTGTTCTCCTTACCAAAGAAAGGCTAAACTTCCTATGGAGAAAATTTCCCTAAGGTTCACCAGGCTGATTCCTAGCATGGCAGGACTGTTGTTTGTGAAGAGTTTGACTTGCCTAGTCTTGTATTTACTAGAGGTTAAAAGAATGATAGAGGATCTCATTAAAATGTACAAAATCCTGGCATTGCCTTCCCTGAGAACAGTATCTATAACAGTCTTAGGATACAGGGTAAGACATTTAGGACTGAGGTATGGAATCCTCTTCCACAGAATGTAGTGGAGGCTAAGTTGCTGACTATGTTTAAGAAGGAGATATATAGATTTCTAGACACAAAAGTCCCACCCCAACACATACTATCTTAAATCTTTCCCTGACCAATTCTAATCCAACCCTGATTTATATCCCTGCCCAGAAAATGTATATCACTCTTTTACACCCAACTTTATTTACGCAATCATTATCTCAAAGTATTAAACTCTGTGGTTGCCAAAAATTGCGGTCTACCCAACCAAACAGAGTGATGTGCAACATGCTTACTTTAAGCTTTATTGATTATAGAAGACTGAGGACAGAAATGGAGGTGAAATGGGAATGCAAAATTAAAACAGGTGACCAGAAGCTTAGTGTTACATGTTGGGTTTGTTTGGAGTTGTTCAACAGAACCTTGGGAAAGGGAAGGGCACTGCACCACTGAATGGGTCCCAAGATTTGTTGTGAGATCCTGTATGCTACATAATTTTGCAATCATGAGCAAACAGTCCTTGGCATCAGTCATCAGATGTGAAGCAGAAGCACAAGGAGGTGGAAAAAGAAGAGATGCTGCAAGTCAGACAACCCCTTTTTGCCAGGCTCCTCTTGCACAAGTAATTCCTGACTGCTTCCTGTGACCTCATTCCCAATACCCCAGCCACTAACTGTCCCACCCTTTTTGCCACTAAGCAATACATTGTCCTCTTGCCCATAGTGCAAAGATAAAAGCCAGCACAAAAAACACTGAAATCCATAGCTATAGAGAATATGATGCCTAACTAAATGCAAAAAGAATCATCCTTGCATTTTCCCTTGGCACCTCCTCTCTGTGTCTTTGCTTATTTCTATAAGTGTTCATGCAACTTGCTACCCTAGTGGTTGCAGCATGGTTATTAGAAGATTTTTCATAGCAAATTACCTTGGGAAACAATCTAGAGCAACTCTGTGCCAAGAAGGCCCAGCAACAGACTGTACCATCTTGGTCTGGGAAGAGCAGTCGCTAGTCTGATATTGTTACCCTGGTGTAGAGGCAATCAGATTGTGAGTAGTGTACATAAAATACTAAATTGTAAGTTCAAGTGGAGTTTTACTTCTAGTTAAAAGGACAGATGTCTTTGGACGTGAAAGAAAGGTTAGGGGGAATAGAGGAGTGCACCAGAGTGTTAATAAGAGAATAATCCCTTTGGAATGCTGAAATGGGAGGGGAAGGATCTGAGTCTTCTGGTTAGTGATTCTTCTGTCAGTAGAAAGAGTTTCTAATGATTTGTATCAAAACACCACATAATTTTGAATACCTTGTTTAAATCTTGCCGCCTTTGCACCAAGGAGAATAATTTCAGATCTTCATTCTCTTCATATGGCTAAAATAGGTCATCGAATAAAAGTAGAAGGAGGAGTAATGTGATCAGCAGGAGTAGAATGCTCTACATTCAATTACTGTATAATTGATATTTTACCTCAGCACCACTTTTCTGTACAAATCCAATCCCCCAGATTTCCTTAATATTTGGAAACCTACCAATTTCTCTTTGATATACTCCAAGAATAAGCCTCCACAGCTTTCATGTGTAGACAACTTTTTGGGAGCTATTCCAATAAATCTCTTCTGTATCCAAGGTTTTGATATCTTTCCTAAACTATGGTGCACAGAAGTGTACTCGTTACAGAATTAACCGTGTTTTAGAAAGGTTTCGCATAATTTCCTTGCTTCTGTGCTCTGTGTCTATAAATAAAAATAAAGGTCTCTTAAGCAATTAAAACAGCCTTATCAACTGGTTCTTCCACCTTCAAAGATTTGTGTTTTCCTTTCAGTCAGCACTCAAGCGTAAAGAACAATAACTGTTCCTAGTTACGGTGAGTGAAAGAGTCAATTGATAAGTACACTTTTAGCTGTTCACACAAAGGCTTCGATCCTCTAGCAACTGAAACAGGACACACTTCAAATCTGGGTGTGAAGTCGACTGAAGAAATGCCTGATCCAGCGAAAGCTCCCAAGAAAGGCGCCAAGAAAGCCTTGCCTAAATCAACAGCCAAGGCGGGCAAGAAACGAAGGAGGGTGAGAAAGGAAAGTTATGCCATTTTACATCTACAAAGTGATGAAGCAGGTTCACCCTGACACCGGCATCTCCTCCAAGGCCATAAGCATCATGAACTCGTTTGTGAACAATATTTTTGAGCGTATCACGGGCGAGGCTCCCCGCCTGGCCCATTACAACAAGCGGTCGACCATCAGCTCCCGGGAGATCCAGACGTCTGTGCACCTGCTGCTGCCCAGGGAGCTGGCTAAGCACGTCGTGTCGGAAGGGATCAAGGCGGTGACCAAGTACACCAGCTCCAAGTGAAGCTCCACAGAGTGCTGTCAAACCAAACCCATAGCTATCATATTGATACTACAAAATAAATTCCACATCTAATTTATTTATGAAAGTTAAATTCATCACAACTACTAAACCTACTAAAGCCTGGAAACTGATGAAGATTTTTAAATAAAAAATTATGGCATGGAAAATCAGGCAAAGTCAGTGCTACACAAATGTAAATTAACCTTCCCCAGGTTGAAACACAAAAATGACTATTTTTAGATCATTTGACCCCACTACAAAAATCTGACCAAGCAATTTCTGATATGACTTGTGCTTTTGCGAGTTACATGTTTCTGGTGCTAAACACAAACTAAATGGCATAAACACTGAAAATGCTGGAGATACTCAGCAGTTATGGGGAGAGAAACTGAGTTAACATTTCAGGTCGATGACCTTTCATCAGTTCTGGTGAAACATGCGGCCTGACTTGCATATTTTGAGCACGTGACGACTTCACCTTTTGCCATTTTTCAGTTTTGCAGGGTAAAATTCAGTGATGTTTTTCCAAAACAACCCTGCCATTGGCCTCTCACAAACACAACTGCATTTCACAGCTCTGGAGAGAGAGAAAGGTAATGTTTCAGGCCAATTACTTTGTCAGTACTGAAACTGAATAAGTGGAAAATGGAAATCTGAAATGAAACCCAAGTGTTGGAAGCATTTCCATAAATGTGATTGCTTTGCAACTGTGTTACTTAAGGAGTCATTCACACTCTCACTGGCAACTTCTGCCATTTGCTACCTATCATTCTGGAGGCTGACTACCAATTCCAAAACCTACTGAGACTCCTAATGATTTCTATAGCATTTTCTGAATTTAGAAACTACGTGAGAGATACAAGTGACTGCAGATGCTGTAATCTGGAGCAAAAAAAAACTGCTGGAGGAACTCACCGAGTCGAGCATCTGTGGAGGCAAAGGGATAGTCAACGTTTTGGGTCAAGACCCTACATCAGGACTGAGAGTGTAGGGCGGAGATAGCCAGTATATAGAAATACCAGGAGCATCTACTTTAAATGGAGGTGCAATCACAGGACTATATGCATAATAAACAATGGAAGCAGACAACTGGACAACCAAATGATCAGATTATCAGGTTAATAATGATCTTAGACATATAAACAATTTCCTGGATGGAGAGGAGACCTCACGAAATATCCCTATCCACTGATAGCAGTACCCAGCATGTGAGTGCAAAAGAAAAAGGGGAAAAGAATAAAAGTCCCTTTCCTCTTTTTCTCCCTTTCCCTGCATCTTAAAACAGTTTTATCTTTAACTTTTCCATTCTGATGAAAGACCATTGGCCTGAAACATTAATTCTGTTTTATGCACTCCCCGTGTGCTACCCCACATGTTGAGTGTTTCCAGCATCAGATCTTACTTCAGGGGTAAACTATAGAGTTGTCTGGAATCAGCTAATTCAGCATGAGTCAAGGCTCAGATCTGGGATCTGTCCATCTCTTACACAATATGTGTTGGATTAAACTACTGAGCCAAAAGGGGGAAAAAATGCATTTAAATACATAATATAAACATTCCCCATTAAGCTAATGATTCAGTTATAGAGAATTTGCTTTCCTTAATTAGTGACAAGGAAATCTGTTATTAAACTCAATATTTTAGTTTACTAAACAGCTGCCGCGTTCTAATTGGGTATATTCATTTCTGATCTTGAAATAACTGGCTGCCAAATTAAGCTAGTGGTGATTATTTACCAGTGTTCCTTGCCAGCACATATCTTGTTCAAGTCATGCTTTAAAGAAATAACTTACCATTTGAAATGTGGGAGATAATTTTAGTTTAGTTGCTCCCATGTCCACCTGAGAGAAACCTCGACAGAGTTCACCTCGACATATTTATAGATATGTAATAATGTCTTTTGTTATTATTTCATAAATACTGAGAACCTGGAAACATAATATGCATCAAGGAACATTAGGCAATTGAGTTAAGTGCATACATCTAGTGTTAAGCTGATAATGTTTATTGCTTTAATCCTCATGCTACTGCTAGCGGCAAGTTAGTTACTCTGAATCATGACATTAATACTAATTATCAACTGTTATTATAAACATTGAAAATGAAGCACTTGGCTCCTACAGGTCTCTAAGTGGCAGCTTTGCCATTTGTACTGATAAAAACATAATCAGAAAATGACTGCTGAATGAGAAATGAAACTCAATATGCAACAGGCTATGTCCAAGACAAACACAGCTTTCTGGACATTTAATGAAAGTCGTGGTCTGATTCAGGTGTGTTGGGAATTGCATATTGTTTACATTCTTTCAAAATGGTATCAACATTTGTGATACTGGAGAAGGGAAGTGAAGTTTCATAACAGCATTGAAAATTTCTGAACTTTATATTAAAAATGATGGATTTGGAAAATGTGTTAAATACGTTATTCTGAGATACAGGATAAATTCATTCTTATGAAATTTATGTGGGGGAAGTAAATAAATAATGCGAAATGTGAAACAACAAGTTTTGTCTATTTTTTCCAACTAGCATTTCTTGACACGTGCAGTACATTTATTTTGTTGTCTTTGTTTTTTTTCAAGAGTTTTCCATATTATTTGCCCTCAAGATGTCTGAAAAAGGGCCAGCAAGTTTAAGTGCAAGTTGTAAACCTAAGCCACCACTGTTATTTGTTGTGAGTTATATCATTAAACTATCTTACCTATATTTGATATGCATTTCAAAGTGTGTGTCTCCATTCAAACTGAAGGCTGGAAGGAGATAAGCATCTGCAGTGGCTTGCGTCTCCAAAGGCAGCTGCTGGCCACCTAAGAGATTTGCTTTGGAAATTGACAAGGCAATTTCTTAAGTGGCCCCCCCACTGTGAACCAGCAGCTGGGATACTCATCATTGCTGTTGAGAGAAAAACATCCTGCAGGAATGCACCTCCACTTACAACATGTGATTAAATGGAAAATAGGGTTTCGCATCATAGAAAATTGTGATACAGACAGATTTCTAGGAACGCAATCCCTCGATAACACAGGGGTCACCTGTATTTCTAAAAATGAATATACTAACAAAATTAAAATTGTAAAGTTCAAAAAATGTTAAACATCATGTGCTATTTTATCATTATTGATTAGATGCTTTTCACTCCGCATCTCACACAGAACAAATGGGCATGGAGTTCACTTCTGAGGCACAGATAGCTGAATGTTACTGAAAAGGAGCTGGTTACTCCATTCATGTTATGATTACTGTCTGTATAGACTAGTTAGCAGGATTAGGTTATGTGTATTTGGGCAATGCAGATGCACATTGTGTAATTAAATTCTGTATTTCAAAGCTAATCCCAAGGAAAAATTTGATATTCCTCAGTACGAGTCAAGCAGAATGTTCAAGGCCCCTGTATTCATTCCTTGGCTGACAGATAGCAACATCATCTTGAGGAGTTACATTTATTGGACTACAATCTTATTGGCATCTTGCAGCTCATCTCCTTATAAAAAATGAATTGTGTAGGGTGCACAAACCTGGGTATATCCCACCCTAATAGAAGTAATCTTAAATGACTACTATTTACTGGACCTGCCAACCAGGTTATGGGCAGCATTCAATGTCAACAACAGATGAACACAAAATTTTCCCTTTGATACAAAAGGCATGATGAGGGAGGTAGCTGGCTAACCTTAGAAAAATATGTTAAATGGGACTCCTGTTGTCTACAATATTTTTCTACTGATGGGATAATTTTTAACTCCATTATAACTGAAGTAATATTACTGGAGTAAGTATGATTTTAAAAAGTATTTTGTTGGATGTCCTGAGGATTATGAAGGATGCTACGTATGTGCCAGCCTTTTTCTAATGTCGATAATTCTGTATAACTTGTACAGATGCCCGTGCTTTGATCTGAGCTCCAAAAATCTTCAAGGCATTTATATGCCATTCTGAAGCTCTTGACTGAGAACAGAACATATGCTGATTTTTGGATCAAACAAACTCCATCAAGTTAAAGCTCAGCCTGAACATGAAGTACTATTACCTGACTGTCAATACCAGATGTGTTCATGAAGGATGATTACTACAGTTATTCTTCTCCTGGTTCCCATAGTATCAGATCCTGCTGGAACTGGCAGGCTCAATGCCTTTCTCTATGAGTATTCATGCATAACATATAAGAATGGCAGTCAAACACAGTTTCCTAAAGATCATATGTTGATAGTTAACTAGGCGCAATCTCCTAAGTAATTTTACTTCAAAATAAGGCAGGAGGTAGGATATAAGAACATAAATCTCATGAGTAGAGCATAAATTTAAACCAGATATTACAAAGAAACTCTTTAGTCAAAGGATAATAAAGGTATGGAATAATCAATCAGTTGGGGTCACAAAGTGGAAATCATCTCAGGTTCTGAAAATACACATGAATTCTACAATAAGAGGAGCAAGATACTAATGGGGAAACAAGAGACTGCAGATGCTGAAATTTTGAGCAAAAATCAAACTGCTGGAGGAACTTGGCAATTTAGGCTGCAGCTGTGGAGGGAAATGGACAGTCAACATTTCGGGTCAGGACCCTTCATCTGGACTAAAAGGTAGAGGGGAAATAGCAAGTATAAAGCAGTGAGGGGAAGGGGTGGAGAAAGAGCTGGCAAGCAATAGGTGGATCCAGGTGGGGGGGGGTGGGGTGTGGTGATAGGCTCATGGAGGAAGGAAGAATGGAATTAGCAACAGAGGCTGGGAGGTGATATGGTGGAGGCAACAAAAGGGCTGCAGATGATGGAACCCGATAGGAAAGGAAAGCGGAGCATGGAACCAAATAAAAGAGGTGGGTGGGGGAACAAATGGGAACAGTAGGGGGAGGGGACCCAGTGGGAGGAATGTGTACATGATGGGCAGATGGAATGGGTAGAGGAGGGGAAAGAAACAGGGTGATGGGGGCTGGGGGTGTGGTGGGTGTAGAAGAAACTGCAGTTACTATTGGGATTCCACTTAGGTGGCCTAAATTACATTTATCATTCCTATAATTTCTTATTTGAGTTTCCTTGTTTCACAGTTTAAATCAAACTGGACAACATGAGATCATGGTAGCAGGTTAAACAAGGATGACAAAACATTCAGCTGATTACCACTGATCAAGCTGGTTAGCGCGACACTATTACAGCGCCAGCGATCGGGGTTCGATTCCCGTCGCTGTCTGTAAGGAGTTTGTACATTCTCCCGTGTCTGCGTGGGTTTCCTCCGGGTGCTCCGGTTTCCTCCCACATTGCAAAGACATACGGGTAGGTTAATTTGGGTTTAAAATGGGCGGCACGGACTCGTTGGGCCGGAAGGGCCTGTTACCACGCTGTAAATAAAATTTTAAAATTTAAAAAAGCTGAATGGGATAGATTTACATCAGATTTCACAGCCCAAAACTGGACATCCATGAAGTCCCATCATAGAAAGAGCAGCAGAATTATTTTCCTCCACAGTCTGTAATCATATGGCCTGGCAGATTTTACAAACTAACATTATCATCAAGCCAGGGTCAATAACACGTGTATGGGAAAAAGAGCAACAACCAGATAGAGCTACAACATAGGAATGCATGCATCATGTTATAGACATAGCTAGGTGATCCAACTACAAACAGATCAATTTAAAGTTCCACTGTCCTGCCAAATCTAGTCAAGCATTCTTCTGGATTATTAAACTACTATTGGAAGGGAGATCTTATCTTTAGTAGCAGTGGAGCTCAATATGTGAATGCAAAAGGCAAGGTGTGTTTACATATACCTTCATCTATTAGTAGGAAGCTACTCCACCTCAATTTCCTCCTGATGTACTCTTTACAACGGAATTCAATTCAGTCCACATGATATCATGGAAAGAGACAGAAGTGGCTTCGGGTCCCCAAATCATCCAGCTGTACTAATCAAGGCATGTTCTAGAACAAAGTTTGATTCTAGCCAAGCTATTCAAGGCAACATTTGACAAGCAGTGACATTAAGGAGTCTGTGAAAAATTGAAGTGAAGAAGAATTGGAGAAAATATTCCACTGGCTAGAGTCATAACTAATACAAACAAAGATGGTTTTGGTAATCAGAGGCTGATCACCTCAGCCCCAAGTGTTCTCAAGGTGGTGTCCAAGGACAAACTATCTTTGGCTGCTTAATCAAAGATTTTTCTTCCACTGTATTGTCAGAAGTGGTAAAAACTGCATTTTCAGTTCCATTCAGGACACCTCAGAAAATACAGCAGTTTGTGTCCAGATGCACCAAGGACTGAAATACATTCAGGGTTGGAAGTGGCAAGTAATATTTATGTCAGTAAAATTCCTGCTATTACCCTCACTACAAGATGTACTGCTGCAACTCACCAAGGTTCCTTAGCAGCTCCAAATCAATTAATCTTTACTGTCTAGAAAAACTAAAGTAGCAGAATCAATGGAAGAGCATCAGCTACAAAGCTCCCTCCATGTCACACACCATGCTGATTCAGAAATGTATCATCATTCCTTTATGATCACAATGTCAAAATCTTGGAAGTCCCTTTCTAACAGCCAATTTTCTAAATTCCTCAGTGGTAGAGAGGTGGGACAGTTGGTGATTAAGGTGTTTACAATGACGTTACAAGAAGCAGTCAGGAATTACTTATGCAAGAAGAACCTGGGCAAAAGTCTGACTTGCAGCATCTCTTTTTCCTCCTCTCCCTTGCACTCCATTTGCTCAATTCCTCATCTGCGGGGTGATGCCAAAGACTGCCTGCTCATGATTACAAACCTGTTTAGCTTGCAGAAAACCACAACAAATCTTGGCACACATTCAGCTGAATAGTGCAGTACTTTTCCAGAGAAGTGTTCTTTGCACTAAATGTGTGCTCAGCATGGTTCCTATTATATGCCTCATGTGCATGTATGCATTAGTTCAAGGGACGAGTCATGAGACATGTATTTAGTTAATAACTTCTGTCACTATGGTAGTTGATATATAACGAGTGAAGGCAACTGTCACAGAATGAACAAATCATGACGGTGACGGGATATTTGGTATGCATAATGTGCTGCCTGTGGTCTCACTGAGGGAGTAGAATTCCTTTTGGTTGTATTAAACTGTCAAGCTCACAAGAGATGCATGGAAAGCTCTATTTAGGCTATCGATGGTACCCTGCACTATGGGAAAGCCGACAAATCTTGCAAATCCTTGTGCTTGCTCTGCCTGCTTATGTCTGACAAGTTAATGTGATCAAATTGCTTTTCTTTGTATTGGAACGTAGGAACAGGAGAAGGGTCCTTAGGCCCGAGAGGTGGTTCCATATTTCAATATGATCATGGCTGATTACTCCATAGAACCAACTTTGTCCATATTGCAAATTTCTTATATTCTCTGCTCATAGAACAGACTCCCCAATCAGCAAAGTCGTTTCTGTTTATTTACCCTTTCATTTCCCCTCAATATCTTGGAAACAATTAATCACCCGTTAACCTTCTAAATTCCAAGGAATATAACCCTTGTCTATGCAGCCTATGTTTATAATTTAATCCTTGGTGTTTGAGCATTATTCTGGTATACCTATGCTGCATTACCTCCAAGGTATTATGTCATTCCTAAAGTGTGGTGCCAAGAACTCTCCCCATATTTTAGGTGTGATTTAAGTAGGATTTCCTGCAACTCTAGAATTACTTTATGTAAAAACAATCTGGTATAGATGCAGGAAATATAAAACAAAAGCAGAAAATGCCAAAAATACTAGTTAGGTCAGACAACATTGTTACAGCGAGAAACAGAGAAATGAAGAAAGACATAATTCCGTGCATAACTGATGAGGAAACCAGATCAGGTGTTTAATGTTGATTTGTAACCCGAATAACCCAGTCAAGTTTCTGAAGTGACACAATGATGCAGCACAGTGGCACAGCAGATAGTGCTGCTGCCTCATAGCTCCGACAACCCAGCCTCAGTCCTGACCTCCAGTATTGTCTGTTTCTACTACGCAGAGAAATAACAAAGTGCACCAACACAGAGAATGAAGTGCTTTCTGACCTAAATGGTTTTAACTTCTTAGCAGGAATTTTTTTTTTAAGAATCTGAGTACATAAATGCTCAAATAGAACAGTATCACACACAGGAACAGGCCCTTTGGCCCATGATATATGCCGAACACAATGCCAGATTAAACTAAATCTCTTCCGCCTGCATATGATTCAGATCTCTCAATTCCCTTCATAGTTATGTGTCTGTCGAAAAGCCTCTTCAATGCACCTATTGTAACTGCTTCCATCACTACCTCTGGCAGCCGGTTCCAGGCACCCACCACTCTCCGTGTAAAAAAACTCCCCCCCCCCACCCCTCACCTTAAAACTATGCCCTCCAGTATTTGATATTTTTACCGTGGGAACAAGATTCTGCCTATCCTTTCTATGCCTCTCATAATTTTGTAAACTACCATCAGATCTCCCCTCAGCTTCCAACGTTCCAGAAAAAACAACCCAAGTTTGTCCAACCTCTCCTTATAGCTTACACCCTCTAACCCAGACAGCATCCTGGTAAACCTCTTCTGTACCCTTTCCAAAGCTTTCACATCTTTCCTGTAATGGGGCATCCAGAATTTCACACGGTACTCCAAGTGCAGCCTACCTGAAGTTATATATAGCTGCAATATGACTTCCTTACTTTTATACTCAATACCCCGACCAATGAAGGCAAACATGCCATATGCCTTCTTTACCACCCTACCTACCTGCGTGGCCACTTTCAGGGAGCTATGGACTTGGATGTCAAGATCCCTCTGCATATCAGTGCTGTTGAAGATCCTACCATTAACCCCTTACATTTGACCTCCCAAGGTGCAACACCTCAGCCTTTTTTGGATTAAACTCCATCTGCCATTTCTCTGCCCATATCTGTAACTGATCTATATTCTGATTATCCTTAGACAACCTTCTTCACCGTCCACAGCTCCACCAATCTTTGTGTCACCTGCAAACTTACTTTTTGAGGAGGTGACAAAGATGATTGATGAGGGTAGGGAAGTGGATGTTTTCTACATGAACTTTAGTAAAGCATTCAACAAGAGCCCTCATGGTAAAATAATCCAGAAAATTAAGGCACAGGGTATGCATGGTAACTTGATGGATTGAATTCAAAATTGGCCTAGACACGAAAGACAGAGGGTAGTGGTGGGGGCATGCTATTCTGACTGGAGGTATGTGACCAGTGATCAGTGCTGGTACCTCTGTTGCTTGTGATGTATATAGATGAAAATGTAGGTGGGCTAATTAGTAAGTCTTCAGAGAACAAGAAAACTGGTGGAGTTCTGGATAGTGAGGAAGTTGGCCAAAGGATACAGCAGGATTTCAATCAGTTGGAAATTTGAGCAGTTAAATGGCAGATGGAGTTAAATCTGGACAAGGGTGAGGTGTTGTGCTTTGGGAGGTCAAATGCAAGAGGAAAGTACACAGTAAATGGCAGGACCCTTACGAACATTGATGTACAGAGGGATATTGCTGTGCAAGTCCATAGCTCCCTGAAAGTGGCAACACAAGTGGATCTGGCATCTGGCAAGCTGGACTTCATTGGTTGGGACAATGAGGATAAAAGTTGGGAAGTCATGTTGCAGTTGTATAAAAATTTGATTAGGCCACATTTGGAGTATTGTATCCAGTTCTAATCACCACATTGCAGGAAGGATGTGGAGGCTTTGGAGTGTGCAGGACAGTTTAACAGGATGTTGTCTGGATTAGAAAATACTAACTAAAGGTCTCGACCCGAAATCTCGACTGTCCGTTTCACTGTACAGTTGCTGCCTAACTCATTGAGTTCATCCAGCAACTTGTTTTCCTTCCAGATTCCAGCATCTGCAGTCTCGTGTGTTTCCGGCTATAAGGAGAGTTTGGACAAACTTGTATTGTTTTCTCTGGAGCATCGAAGGCTGTGGGACAACCTGATAGAGGTATATAAAATTATGAAAGGCACAGATAGAGTAGATAGAGTCTTTTTTCACGGGGTAGAAATGTCATATTCTAGAGGGCATAGCTTTAAGGTGAGAAATTCAAAGGGGATTTACAAGGCAAGTTTTTTTTACACAGAAAGTGGTAGGTGCCTGGATTGCGCTACCAGGGGATGTGGAGGAAGCAGATACGATAGCAACGTTTAAGAGGCATTTAGATAGGCACATTAACAGGCAGGGAATGGACAGATATAGGCAGATGGGATTAGTTTAATTTGGCATTAGGGCCATGTGCCAAAGGGACTGTTCCTGCACTGTACTGTTCTATATTCCATTGAGTTGTGGTCCTTAAAGCAATAATTAGTACCTCTTGAAACTGAATGAAAGTAACCTGGAATCTGCATACCACAACTTTATTTAATGCTCCTGCTGAATGTTTCCAGCATTTCCTGCTTTTATTTTATTTTGTTCCTATTCAGGAATTATTGTCCAAATAAAGTTTATCCACTAAATAATATGTGCCCTTTGGGAATTATTTTAATTGCAATAAGAATACAGGTAGCGTGTTGGTAAAGTTACAGTTTAATACACTGAGCTACTCTTTTGTGTGTTGAAATTTAAGCACCTCTTGCAATTGAACAGGAGCCAATGCACTACCAGCAAAAGATATTGAATTTGCCCTTTCTGAGGTAATCACCAATATACTTGTGCATATCTATCAACTTGAACCATTATTGATTTACGAATGGACTTTATTGCTAAATACACTTGTCATAATTCTTCCTACTATTTAAGTTCTGCCTCAGACCCAATCTCCATGGCGACAGCCACTTCCAGTATATGAGCTACAGCCTGTGCCAAACAGGCCATGCTGAAACCACTCCCACTACTCTATAGGTAGAAGCTGAGCAGACTTGAGGTAAAAGTACATTTTGGAGAGTGGCAGTAAATCATGTATGAATAGGAAGTGGGAGTGGAAAACATCAGACCTATTATTCCTATGGCAGTTTGGATGTGGCTCAGGTAACTTTCCACAAATTATAACCCTTGAGCTTCTGAACATTAAGTTCATT
Source organism: Pristis pectinata (assembly GCF_009764475.1). Lineage (NCBI taxonomy): Eukaryota > Metazoa > Chordata > Chondrichthyes > Rhinopristiformes > Pristidae > Pristis > Pristis pectinata. The sequence goes on from NC_067416.1 coordinate 38,581,047, forward strand.
CCTAGCATGTGGGTACTCTCCAAACAGGAACTCTTGCCTACTATTCCCGAAATTGTTAATCCCAATTTGTAATGTAATGACTGGATTCTCCCCTGTCCTCTTCAATATGCTTGCAAAACAGCTCAAAAGATCCCTTTCAAAACATCCCAAGGTCAATAAAACACTTCTGAATGGTTGCAGTGTAGGACAGACAGCAACCAGTTTGTGCACAGTAAGTTCCCTCAGTCATGTGAAAATAACAAGATCTTTATTTTGTGATTCTGGTGATATTGAAATGTGATTAAAAATCTGGAAAAGTATTGAAAATGCATAAGACTGCAGCAACAGGTAAAGAAAGGTTATTGACCTGCATGTAGTTCACGATACCTTTATATAGCATTGGGTTTGGGGATGAGGGGTCTCATTCAGTTTTGATTAATGTCATGTGCAACTGGGCAACCTTGAGAGAAGACATGGGCTTGAGTGTGGAGTGCAAAAATTGCAACCTTGGTATAAACTGGAATATACACCAGCACTGTAGACACCATTTTCAAAGTCTGATTGGTTTTTTAGATGATCAGAGAAACGTACAGCACAGAAAATAGATCCTTTCGGTCCATCTCATCCATGCAGAACATGATGCCACTCTACACTAATCCCATTTGCCCGCATTAGACTCATATCCCTCTATGCCTTCCCATTCAAGTTCCTGTCCAAATGACTTTTAAATGTTGTAACACGTAAAATGCTGGAGAAAATCAGCGAGTCAGGCAGCATCTATGGAGGGAAATGGACAGTCTTCGTTTCGGGTCAAGACCCTTCATCAAATGTTGCAATTGTATCTACTGCCACTACTTCCTCTAGCAGTTTGTTATAGATATCCACTATCCTCTGTGTGAAAAACTTACCCTTCAGATCTCCTATAAATTTCTCCCCTCTCACCTTAAACCTATGCTCACAAGATCTAGACTCCTCTACCCAGGGACAAAGGCTCTGACTATCGATCCTTTCTATGCCCCTCATAATTTTATAAATCTAGATATAAGGTCATGCCCTAGCCTCCTACATTCCAGGGAGAATAAACCCAGCCTATCCATTCTCCCCTTATACCTACAACCCTCTATTCCAGGCAACATTCTGGTGAATCTCTGGAGAAAGAATTCAAATCTACCCGATTATGATTTGGAGAAATGGGCATAGCACATTTTTCTAACCTCTCCTTTTGCTTGATCAGCAGGTTCAACATCAAAATTTCTGTTGATGGACTATGACCTAAGGAAGTGAAGCAGGTGCTGGTGGTTTTATTGCTAAAGACAACAGCAGTCTGGAGTTTACTAACAGAAATGAGGCCAGCATCTGTGCATTCTTAGTCACCCGATGTATGTATGTTACATTGGCTTGAACTTCCTAGCTTCCTCCTTCTTATCGCCTCTATACGCACTGATTTGCTTTCTGCATTAACTCTTCTCCTCCCAGATCATCTTTTGCGTTCAGTTTTTTCTCATTTATCCACTTCCCTGTTTTACTGTAGCTTCCCTTTTACTTCTTTATTCCTTCTGACTCCTGCCCTGCTTTTTACCCCTTCTATTTTTTTCAACCTCACCTTCTGTGTCCCCTCCCAGCAAAATCCACCATCTTCCACTCTCTCATCCTTTATACCAACCATCATCTCACTCTCCCTCTAGCGACCTTTGATCTCTTTGAGCCTGAGGACATCTGACAAATCTGAGACAATGAATATGTTAGGCTTGGCAAGCAAATCAGTCACCCTGCAGCATTTTTAGTCACCTTGCTTTGTATGGCCTTAAGGGCCATGACAATTAGTGTTGCTTTCTGATGCATGAAATAAACCATAGGAGGCTCTCTCTCTAGTAGTTAAACATCATTTTTATGAAAGTGAAGTGTAGTGTTTGACAAATATGCTAGTGTTCTTTGAGGATACAACAGACATGATGGATAAAAGGAACCAGTAGATGTACTGGCACATAAGATGTTATTGCACAATATAAGAGCGCAGAGGTGGGAATACTCTATTGCCATGGATAGGAGAGTGACCAACTAACAGACAACAGTGAGTTGGAATAAATGACTCATTTTATAATTGGCAATCAATAACTAGTGGCATGCTGCAAGGATCAGTGCAGCGGCCTCAACTATTTACAATCTATACTGATGACTTGGATAGAAGGATCAAATTTACCAGTGGAACAAAAGTGAAAAGGTTAGCAAGTTGTGAAAAGGACATGAAGAACCTACAAAAGGACATAGATAGGTTAAGTAATTGGGCAAGAAATTGGTAGGTGTGGGAATATTTGAGATTATGCACTTTGGAAGGAAGAGGGAAAAAACAAATTATGATTTAAACAGATTCAAACTACAAATGCTGCAGTACAGAGGGAGCCCAGGATGAAACACAAGTTAGAATGCAGCTACAGCTTGTAATTAGGAAGGCTAATGGAATGTTGGCCTTTATTGCAATGGGTATTATAAATAAAATTTTACAAGCCACTGTTAAGTCTGTGATGGTAATGATATACTCATCTAGGTTGGCTTAGTACTCCAGCTACTCCGCACCTGGAGTACCACATACAGTTTTGGTGTCTATATTTATTGTGGTTGCATTAGAGGTAGTGCAGAGAAGGTTCACTTGATTGTTCCTGGGATGAAGGTATTCATCAGATTAGGCCTGTGCTGACTGGATTATGGAAGCATGAGAGAAACATACAAAATTGTGAGGGGGATTGCCAAAATAGATGTTGAGAGGATGTTTCCTTTTGTGGAAATATCTAGAACTTGGGAGCATAGTGTCAGAATTAGGAACAATTCATTTCAGATGGAGGTGAGGAGAAATTTCTTCTCTGAGAAAGTCGTGAACATTTGAAATCATCTACCCTCAAACAGCTTCAGAGGTGTCACTGAATATATTCAAGATGAACAATGACAGACATTTAAATCACAAGGGAGTTGAGAGGTATAGAAAAGGGCAGGGAAACAGTGTTGAGAATAAGATTGGATCACCCACGATCTTATTAAATGGTGAAGCAGGCTCAAAGGGTTTACTCTTGCCCCTGTTTATTTTGTACTTCAGTTCTGTGTCCTATGTACAATTATTCAAGATCATTCCTCAAAAAGCAAACAGGACTGCAGTTCGGTGCAGGCCATCCATAATGCAAACGTATTGTACTGAACAATTCTGAGGACAAATGGTGTAAAACTGCATATCTGGAATGAGTGGCTACTAAAAACAAAGTATCCTTATTTTAGAGATCAGCAATGCATGGCATAGCAAGGATAGTTGCAAAACATGGTCTGCAGGCTCCATCTGACAGAGTGGGCCACAAATAACAACTAGGCCTCAGGTGGCAGTGCTGAAGGTCCCAGCCCCAGCAGCAACACCACTGTTGTAGTCTTTGACAGTCTCTGACATTTATATATTTCAAAACAATTGGAAATGTATTAAAATGATAAAAAAATATATAAAAACAAAATAGATTTGGCTAAAACCACATTACGCTATTGTTAATACCTTAAAGAACATAATCATACAGTGAAAAAAAATGCTTAACATTAGAACATAGAACAGTACAGCACAATACAGGCCCTTCGGCCCACAATTTGTCCAATGTACCTGCCTCCACCACCGCCCCGGCAGCGCATTCCATGCCCCAAACCACTCTCTGGGTAACTTAATCTTAAAACTTAATCTTTTCATGAAAGTAGCCAATCCCATTCAAATAAATGGGATGCCCCTTGTCGGCCAGCTATGACAGGCATAAGACTAGGAGACAAGATGTAAAGTGTGTTGCAAAGCACAGCTCAGAATATTCTGAAGCACTGCAGAACCCTCTGGTTTGGAAAGTGGTACAGTGACAGATCAGGTGTGCCAGCTTGCACACTGCAGTATATAGACACAAACGTGCCAGCATCTGACCTCTGGTGTTTTTCACACTTCTGTGCTGTAATGCACAGACACAGAATCCAGAGATACACTATACAACTGATGACAACGGAGCACAATTTGGCCTGATATGATAAAATCTAAAATGTAATTCACTTTAAGATACAAACTTTTTGTTTTGTGAAAACTAAACATTCTACTTGTAAAAATATTCCACTGTATACAAACTTTATGAAGAGTCTGAAAGTAAGAAATTAAAATTTTAATGAGATCAAATTTTTTCAATAATTCATAATCATAAATATACATAATGGATTTCCATGAAAGCAAATTAATTCCATCTCAGATAAGGAACTGGAGGAATATTTAGTGAAGAATAAAAATTGATATTGAAACAAATAGCTAAATACAATTTGGAGTTAAACTAAGAAAAAATTGGAAGATTTAAAAACAAATTAAGTTATGCCAAGTTAATAAGTATACTTTACAAAGGAGTGCCTAACTTGTAAAACAACACATATAATAAATTCCATAACAAGATGCCAATAGGGTCAAAGTCCCAGAGTTTTATTGAGTTTCAAAAGCTGGTAAAGGTCTAAAAAAGTACTTCAAGCTAATTACATTGCCAAATGCCAAAAGACTGGAATCTGAACAAGTGTGACGTGTGCCACCTTCTTCCTCCTGCTTCTGTTGTGCCTGCTGTTCTCTGGGCTCCACATGACCTTCAGCCCTTGGCTTCTTTGATCTGATTCCTTCATCAGTGGCTGCAGTTTTCAATTGGCAAGGTTGAACAGTACGCAGACATTTGCTCAGTGGCTTGTATGGTACAGGCAACACAAACATATCTTCATAAGAAGCAGCAGTAGGTCAGTTGGACATCTAAGCCTGCTCCTCTGCTCAGTAAGGTCATGGCTGATCCAAACTTGGCTTCACCACTTTTCCACTCTCACCCCATACTCCTTGATCCCCTTGTAGTTAAAATGTCAATCAATTTCCACCTTGAATATATTCAGTTACTCTATCTTTACAGCTCCCTGGATAGATAATTATGAAGTTTCAGGGTCCTGTGAAAGAAGAAGATTCCTATCCATCTCCATCTGAAATCAACAAGCCCCATGTTCTGAAACAATGCCCCTAGTTCTAGATACTGCCACTCAGGAAGCTACCATCTCAACATCTACAGTCAATCCCTCTCATGATTTTATGTCTCAATAATTCTCTATGCTTCAATGAGTACAAGCCATAGCTGTTCAACCTTTCTTTGTACATGAATCTCTTCATCCCAGGAATCAACATATTGAACCTTTTATGCACTGTCTCGAATACAAACATATCCTTCCCTTAATAAAGATTCCAAAACTGCATGCTGTATTCCAGGTGATGTCTCACCAATGCCATATAAAGTTGGATCAAAACTTCCCTAGTTTTATACCTCATACCTGTTGTAATAAAGGTCCATTATTCTATCTGTCTTCCTTTACTGTACTTGCATGTTAACTTCTTGTTTCATGTACAGAGACTCTGAGATACCTTTGTACATTTTAGTTTCACTCTGTTTAAATAATAATTTGATTTTTTATTCTTCTCACATTCTCCATCTGCCAACTCCATTGAAATCAAAGTAAAGGAAATTATTTACTTGCAAATCCAATGCCTGTTGACCTCTCTGATACAGCAGCGTGCAGCAGGTGGGGAGGCAGGGTAATGCTCCAGCCACCTCGAAAGATCCAGTGCCAATGAAATTGAGAGTCCATGTGAATTCCATGAAGACAGCAGTCCAGGAAGAAGAAAATGGCATAAGGTCTTTCCACAGAAAGTCACCTCTCTTGATAATGAAATCTGAAGAAAACTTGAGCTTGCAAATAACCGTTCATTGTAAAGGTCCAGGTAGGATGTGATGTCTCTGAAGACTCTCAGTGAGTAGGCTCTTCACTGATGAGCCTGCTTTTGCTTTCTGCATCAAGGTCATGAATCATCCTAAAGGGCCAGACTGGTTGATAACAACGTCTCCAGTGATAAACTTCTGCCAGGAGTGTCAGGTCTGAGGCACTATTGAATGAATATCTTCGTGACTAAATTCTGGAAAAAGAACTTCCTGTTACTTTTTACACACTCAGGATTTTAAAAGGTGTTTGAGCAGGCTGCAGGCATCTCTGGATTTGCCTAGTTGATCACCTGATGTCAACTGAGTGTCCTTTAAATAACAAGTAGTAAACTAGTGCAACATGCTCCCAGTTCTCCTGAGATTGCCCATCGATGATTGAAGTGTGGACCCTTCTGCTCTAATTTATGTCACTATGGGCAGAAATGTGCTTATATGACTGATGATATCATTCAGTGCATGACTGATGCTGGAAAAACTTCAGGTACTTTAACGTGATTAGTTCATAGAAGTTCCCAGTTCAATTTCACATCTGGTGCAATTTCACCTGGAAGTGCTCTCCAGCGTGGTTTACTGTCAGTAAAATGGAAAATGGATTAAAAACCAACCAATTTATAGACATTCGTCAATCCAGTTTCTTGGCCACTGTGCTTAAGTAAGGGAACCATTTGTGGTTTTCTTGAATAGTAATCTGAACATAAACCAGGCTGTTAATAAACTCTAGATTGCATGTCTTTGCATGAATGACTAAAATATCAGCATCTGGTTACATGTGGTAAAAATAAAACACATTTAATGTCAGAAGTGGTTTGGATTGTTACCATCAGGTACCATCCCCTCTCACCATCAGGTCTATCATGGCCCTCCTGCCCTTCACTGCTAGCAATGAACTGTTGAGCACTCTGCTGCAGATCAGTAAGGTGCTGAACAGCTAAGGTTTAGATATCTGTCATCCCAATCCGGTTGCTATTCATTGTGCCCTCATCCTTGGTGAAGGCCTAGAAGCTTTCATGTGATTGCCAGCTTGACGACTCATGCACTTGTCCACACTTTCCATGTTTGAAAACATCATTGCAAAAGCCTGTGATGTCATCCCATTCACACTCAAGACAAATTCTTCCAATCGTTCTGCAAGGTGGTAGGTGAAACCCGGATATAATACGCTACCCATACTTTGATGCTGCTGCAGAAGCATGCTTGTCATTGGAGGCACTTGGGATACACCTCTGGCAGTCAGCTAAATGGAACTTGATCAGCCCAGAATTCTCCAAAGTGAAGTGTCTACTGCTGTCCCTGCCCCTACCATACCTCTTACTTATTTGTGATGTGTGAATCATCAGGTGAAAATCCAACTTTCTCACAAGGTCCACAAAGAGCGAGATCTGGTATATGGCATGCATCCTATGAAGTGCACCCTCAGAATAAGTAGCCTTATCCTCTTCAAAGGTGGAATTGTCATTAGCCTATTGGATGAATGGAGGACCTGTGGGAAGTTATAGAGGTGAATTAGAAAAAAGGCAACAATCTTTTGAGAATCTCATTATACACTGTGCTGGCCAAGTCCAAGTGAGAGAATGCTGGATGCAATGTGGCTGGATGAAATAGAATTCTATCACCGAATGTCCAGGATTTCTCATCTCCGCATCACTAGTATACATGCATATTGTTGGTCCAGAATCATGCGTCATTAGGCCGAATTTAGAGTATTGCGTACAATTCTGTTCACCTCATTACAGGAAGGATGTCGAGGCTTTACAGCGAGTGCAGAGGAGGTTACCTAGGATGCTGCCTGGATTAGAGGGCATGTGCTATCAGGAGAGGCTGGACAAACTTGGGCTCTTTTCTCTGGAGCAGCGGAGCCTGAGGGGTGATCTGTTGGGAGTGTATAAGATTATGAGGGGCCTAGATAGGATGGACAAGCAATATCTTTTTCCCATTACTGAGCGATCCAATACCAGAGGGCATGCATTTAGGGTGAGAGGGGGTAGGATCAGAACAGATGTCAGGGGTACGTTTTTCTACTCAGAGTGGTGGATGCCTGGAATGCATTGCCTGAAAGGGTGGTGGAGGCAAATTCATTGGGGCTTGGACAGGCACATGAGTGAGAGGAAAATGGAGGGATATGGGCATTCTGTAGGAAGAAGGGATTAGCTATGTCGGCACAACATAGTGGGCCGAAGGGCCTGTTCTGTGCTGTTCTGTTCTATGTTCTATAATCACTCATCCTCATTTGACATAATGCCCAAATGTTTATGCTAATGCCATAGATGTGTTAAAGCACCTTTAAAAAAAATACTCTACAGAAAGTTTCCCATTAGTGGCTCTCCCACTCCCAAGATACCAGTTAAAATTCAGCCATCATATAGATTAAGCACTTAAAACGCTCAGTGTGCCTGAAACTCTGAGGTGAGAGTGTCCCCTACTGGACTATATAAGCAATAAATTTATCTTCATCAAGAGTTAAATATGTGAATCTAAAATATCATCACTTTCTATAATATTTATGGTATGATCTTTGAAAAGGAAGCCAATTAATGTTAACCTTTTGTGACCTTACAATTTGTTTCATATCCTGGACACATTTCACTGTAGTTTTATATTGATATATGTTACCATTTTAGTAAACATTGTTAACTTCCTTTATTCCACTATCAATGCTCCTTATTGCCTTTCCAATATTTATTTTCAGGGTAATAGTCTTGTAAAATTGAAGCCCATGAGATTAAAGGAGCAGAGGGCAGTGTAGGACTGCAATTGATAATGGATAAAAGGTAAACAATAGTGGTGGATAGTTGTTTTACAGACTGGAGAGAATTAAGGAATAGTGAGGCAGAAAATTGCACCTTCTCTAAAATATATTAATTGCCTGGATCTGGATGTACATTTCAAATTTTGCAAATGACGCCAATGTCAGGAATGTAATCATTAGCGTGGACAGGAAGATGAAGGGGGGCACTGTCAAAAGGTGAAATGGGGAGACACATGACAAATTTAACTCTGAAGTGTCAAGTGTGTGCTTTGGTAGGAATGATGATACCTGGAAGACAAAACTTTTGTATGATTATGCTTACAGGGCAGGGAAGTGAGATGAACTGGATAGCTGGCACAGACTTGCTAGGCCAAATACCCTGTAACAATCTATGGCTTCCATGTATTTTAATTTCAATATACATTCACTTCTATTGCTATTCCAATATATATTTTCCTACGTTCTAATTAGCAGTACCTTACCTGACTTCCTAATTCTCATATGCACACAGGAATTTCATCAGAAGACTGAATCAGGTTCCACGTGTACAGATAACACTCGGGTCTGCATCACCACCACCTTCCCTCCAGCTCTCCACTACCTCTCTGTTATCCCATTGGTTGTGTTAACTCCAGTATACAAGACAAAATTGAGCAGTAGCCACAATCTCCTTTCACCTATTGTCTGAGCTGAACCAAAGTGTTTGCAACCTGGAAGTCTTAGTTGGCTCTATGATGAGTTTTTGTTCCATTTCCTCTCCATCATAAACAACTTCATTTCTATAGTTTAACCCTCCCTTAGCTCATCTGCTATAGAAACCCCCAACCATATTTTTTGTCACATACAATTTTGAAAATTCCAGTCTTCTGCTGGCTGGTTCCTCAATATTCACCCTCCATAAACTTCAGTTTGTCAAAACCTGCCATATGCAAACTTTCATCAATCCATTCCTCCATCTGTCCGATGTTTACTAGCCTACATTCAGTTCCGATCTAGCAAAGCCTCAAATTTAAAGTTTTAATTGGGATAACACTGCCCACTTGGTTAACATCCCATTAACAACCCGAAATATTCATTCCTTCCAACTTTGGCACAGTGAATGCAGTATATGCCATCTACAAAATATACCGCAGTTACTCACGGGCTACTCTGACAGCACCTCCCAAACATGGGACCACTACCATTAAGAAGGACAAAGGTACATGGGGATACCATCACCTGCAGGTTCTCCACAAAACTGAAAACCATCCTGACTTGGGAATTTATCACTGGCTCTTCATCATTGCTGGGTCCAAATCGTAGAACTCTACCCAACACCATTGTAGGAATACCTTCACCAGAAGGAATACAACAATTCAATAAGGTGGCTCACCATCACCTTCTCAAGGGCAATTAAGGATGGACAATAAATGCTGGCCTTGCCAGGACTTTCCAGACCTCAGGAATGAATACTAAAAATAATTATATCTCTCAATACTTTTACCTTCTCCTATCTCTACAACACTCTCCAGCCTTTCATGGTCTGTGTTCATCTAGCAGTAACCTTTTAACCTCACTTCTTTTGCTAACATTTGACAGCTGCATCTTCAGCAGACCAGGGCCCAAACTCTGGAATACCTTCTCTAAACCTCTTTGTCTCTCACGGCTTAAGACTTTGTCAATGCCGATTTTGTTTGAAAATGCTCCCATGTACAGTATCTGCGTGGGGAATTTGACAACACAGAAGTGCTATATATGCCCACTTTTCTGATATTGTACTCAGTACACCCAATTTAGACTCATTAACTCCTGGAGACAAGCGTTTTCCAGGCTACATTTTCCCACTGGCACTGGGATGTTTGGCTGCCCCCAGAAGATGAATTGGCTACAGGGAAACCAAAATGCTGGAAATCTGAAATGAAAATAGGAAACAGATTTTCTCTCTTTACAGGTAACACCTGGCCTGAGTACTTCCTACATTTTGCTTTATTTTATCTGGCTTCTCGGGCGTGTTTAAAGCAGCTGCAGGGTGCACCTGAGGAGCCGGGTGACCTTTTCTTGTCCGTCATTGTCGTGTTATTTACCTATCCCAGGTAATCTAAGGCCGATCCCTCTGAATTAAAATACCTCCCAACCGTGTAAAGTAGTCAGAAAAAGTTCCCCCGGCAACTTCAGAAACATTACCCGTCCGTCAGACGCTCGCTCCTCCCTTCCCGGCCCGGCTACTCCACCCCACCAAACGCTACCGTTTTAATCTCTTCCTTCGCGCCTTTCTCTTCGGACAGCTAAGAGCTCGGCGAAGGACCCGTCCCGCGACTCTGATTGGTCCCTTTGAATCCAAATGGTGGCGCTGATTGGCGGCTGGTTTGAATCGGGAGCGGTTGGAGGGCGCCGGTGACTTTCAAACAGCGGCGGGAACGGCAAGAAGCGCCTGGGCCTTGGTCGCCGTCTCTCCGGCTCGGTTTAACCTCGCTTCTCCTTAGGTTTGTACCGGCAGTCGGTGGGTGGAGAGTACCGGGGTTCCCCACGCTTGCTGGGGTTCGAGTTTGGAGGTTTGCGAGAGGGTTGTAGTGTGGGAGAGGGAGGGATGTTCCTCGGCGGCGGCTACGTGTCCTGGTGGTGATGGAGGTCTATTTGTGTCCTCGGGTACCACCAGGCCTCCCAGGCGAGCTGGTCCTGTTGTGGTCATTAGAGCCGCACCTGATGGTGCAACGTGGGCTCCTGCGTTGTTTCAGGTGTCCAGCAGCTGTAGAACTTCAGCTTCCCTTTAAAACAATTATTCTCACTTCAGGGCAGTAGATGTAAGCGCAGTAATGCCCGAAGGGATGGCCGCTGGAGGTTATTACCTGCCTCTTATAAAGACTATGATGTTTGCTGGAAGTCTTTAACGGAGTATGGATATAGGGAGCACATTTACTGGCTCCTTCTCTTATGTCCTCCACTGGGAGATGGGAAACTTGTGGATATATCACGGGAGAAATTTGGATTTTTTTTTGAATTTTGGAGCATTCATATTTTGGTTAATTCAAGTTTTAAAAGGGATTGATAACATTTGGATCGTTGATTAATCTATCACTTTCTGAAAAACCTCCCGAATCAATTTCTGCTTTTTTTTTTCCCTTTTGGCTTTTAATATTGGTTAGTTTTCAAATAGTGCTCATCCCTTAAACCTGCTTAAATGTTTTGCTTGCTACTGAATGGGAATAATAAATTGCAGATGCTAGAGATCTAAATCAGATACTGGAAATGCTCAGCATGTCAGGCAATATCTGTGGAAGGAGAAACAGTTGATACTTCAGGTTGAAGATGCTTTCTCAGAAGTAGAAAGTAAAGGGAAAATAAGTTGTGGAGAAGGATAGGTAGGACAAATGGACTACCTCCAAGGTGAGGCCAGGATTCCCTAGTAAGCAAGTTATCTGGTTGATAAATGGGGGCAGTTTTGTGTCTGTGTTTCTACGTTATGAAATGCAGGTCCAGTGGGTTAGGTTGTGCTAATGGATAGAGAAAATGGAAGCAACACAGATGATCTGGCCTGTTCTGAGAAGCAAGTTATCTTACATCTGCACTATTTGCAGACAGAAGATGAAGTACTGTTCCTCAAGTTAATGTTGGACACTGTTATAATAGTTCGTGAGATGAGGGCTGGTCAGAGTGGGATGGAAAAGTTAAAGCAGCAGAATTAACTGAATGTGAGTGCTCTTTGAACTGATTACCCAATCTAAACTGGGTTTCTACAATGTGAAGGAAACCAGTTGTGAACACTGAATACAGTACACTAGATTGGAGGAAGTGCAAGTGAATTACTGCTTCATCTGCAAGAACTGAGTTCCTGGGTGATAGGAAGGTGTGGCATCTCCTTCACATGCATGGGGAAAATGCCATGAGAAGGAGAGTAGGCCAGGGAATCTCGGAGAGAATGATATTGTCAAAATACAGAAAGAAGAGATGGTAAGATTGGCTCTCAATGAAGGTGGTAGAAATGGTGAAGGATGACCTATTGAATGTGAAGGCTGGTGTGGTGGAAGGTGAGGACCAGGGAATTCAATTCTTCCTCTGTCCTAGAGGAGAAGCAGTGAGAGCACAGTTGCAAGAAATAAAATATAGTTAAGGCCTCTTGTCAACTATGGTAGATGTGAAGCCACAATTCAGAAAGAAGGAAGACATCTAGGAGGCACCAATGTGGGAAGTTTCTTCATGGGAACAAATACAACTGATATGGAGCTGGGAGAATGAAATGGAGGCCTTACAGGAATGAGGGCGAGGTAAAGAGAAGTTGAGGTAGCTGTGAGAGTCTGAGAGCTAGTAATGCATGTTTGTTATTGCCTAGCCACTGAGATGGAGACAAATCTGGAAAGGAAATTAAATATGTGCCTTGTGAATGTGAGAGCAGGATGCAAACAGGCAGCAAAAGAAAATAATTTGAGTGCTGTATGAGTACAGGAAGGGAGTTGTACTGGGAAAAGAGTTGAGGGAGATGGCCTGACTGAAACAAACAGTTTTGCCTATCCCACAAAAAGAAATGTTATTGGGGCCCATAGCTACACCTTTGATTTGAAGAAAGTGGAGGTGAAGGAGAAGTTGTTAAATGTGAGATCAAGTTGAGGCAGGTAAATCAGTATGTTAGTGGAGGGGAACTGGGTTGGGTGTCTCTTCAGGAAAGAAGCAGGGGACTCTCAGACAATTTTGGTGTAGGGTGGACGAATGGAGAGAGAATCCTGTTTGGACCAGGAAATTGGGAACCGTCAAAGTAGAGGGTGTCGCAGATGTAAGCAGGAAGGAACTGGACCACATGAGAAGATAGAGTCAAAGTAAGAAGAATTAAGTGTGGTGCAAGAGCAGGCAAAACAATGGGTTTGCTGTGACACATGGCTGGAAGCTGTGGAGGGAAGATCTCTCAAGGAAGTGAGGCCCATTACTGATGGGGAGATAATAGCCTGATGCTCAACTGGTGCGATCAAGGCTCGGGTGGGAATGAGGATGTGTCTGAGAGATGATGTTTGGCCTCTGCAACGTGGAGGTCTGTTTGCCAGACAAGAGTTCCATCTTTAGAGTTTAATGACATTAGTTGGTTCTTGGTGAAGGAAGCTCTGTAGCTTCATAAAGGGGTAGATTAGAGTGAGTAGGGTGGAAAAATCAAGGGGGTCAGAGTTGCATCAGTAGTTAGCAATGTATAACTTTGGGGGGGTGGGGGGGGGGTAAGAAATCAGAGGGAGAGGTCCAGGTGGATCAGGAATGCTGAAGACAGTTGTACAGCACAGAAATGGGGCCCTTTGGTCCACATGTCCATCCTGACCTCTGCCCATTTACACTAACTATCTACTCTTGGAGTAAAGATTCCCAGCCAAAGAAATGGTGACAGAGTTGGCAGAAAAAAATTCAACAACATATGGGGTTTGGGATTCATTTAGATGTGGGTGAAGCTGAGGCCTCAAAACTGATTGCTCGGAACCAGAGGGGGGAGATCAGAAATGAAAACACAGTAAGGGTAAGACTATCAGGAGAGATGAATGGTCAAAGTAAAGTGGGAGAAAGTTGTTTGCCAATGGATTGGGCACAATGGTCTGAACACTTCCATCACCCCTGCCCTGCCCCTCCAAGAAACTTCAAAAAAAGCACTGGTACATATTGTGCTCATATTTTTAAAAAAATCTGCTGGAGGAACTCGTGAGTCGAGCACCATCTGTGGAGGCAAAGAAGTAGTTGACGTTTTGGGTTGAAACCCTGCAACTGGAGTGAGAGGGAAGATGGCCAATACGGAGTAGTGAGGGAGGGGTAAGGACCTCTCCCTCTGATTTCTTACCCCACCACCCCCTTCTACCCCCCCCAAATTATACATTGCTAACTGCTGATGCAACTCTGACCCCCCTTGATTTTTCCACCCCACTCACTCTAATCTACCCCTTTATGAAGTTACAGAGCTTCCTTCGCCAAGAACCAGGCAGGTAATGGGTGGAACCAGGTGAGGAGGGGGATGGGTGGATCAAAAAGAGAGAGAAGGGAGTGCAGGTTACCTGAACTACTTCTGTTACCCTGATGTATGTTGTAGCTGGAGTGTCAGATTAGGGTCTTGTATTTCTACTCTCTTTTTTTGTCTTAAAGAAACTGGATGGGAGAAAGGATGTATTGTGATCTTGGTGAAAAATCTGCCCAGAGTGCTTAATGACACCAAACAAACAAAATGCCAGGAGAGAAACAATAGTGTTCTCTAGTGGCACTTTATACATTCCCAAACTAGTATCAATGTACTATTTCCCTCTTATTAGAACCTATTAGTACACAGGAAGTCTTGTATAGTAAAGATGAGGCTGAAAGTTTTTTTTTTACATTTTTTAAAAATAAAAGCTGTTGTATTAACTAGCTAATGATAAATAGCCCAAGGTTATTACAGTAACTTTATTGACCATGTGTTTTCTTTAAATGTAGAGATGATGAGCAACAAAAGTAGTTGCCAACAAAATTTCTTGAGACAAAATTTGGACATCACCATTCTGGCTGTAATGGTGTAATTTGAGTTTGATGAAAGTGAACAAAATGGGTACAAACATAATGCAAGAAAAACAATGTGGTGTAGGCTTTGCAAAGCATTGTTCCTTAATCATGTTTTCTCCCAAACATGCAACACTTGTATTTTAATGTTTTCTCTAATTTTGGTGAAAAGGCTTCAGGTTTTGAGCAACTTGAGGTTCTAACACAATATTGGATTGGACATTAAAAATTGAAGCCTTTTTGTGCAACATGTAATACTTCAATATGTTTCATTAACAGGCTAAATTGCAAACACTACTATGGATGATTATGTGAAGATAGAGAAAATTGGTGAAGGTAAGCTTAATCTTTAATTTGCCTCTGAGCATCTGCAACAGTTTTGTTGCATGCTTTGGCTAAAGCTGTGATTTGGACTGATTCCATTGTAAGCTTGCCCAAGTTATGAAATGCTTTAGTTTTTTGAACCCAATTTCTCCCACTATCAGCTCCGGAAGTAAACTTAAAACAAACAATCTATATCTAAGTCTTTATTTTACTTCTCCATATACTCCTCTGCATTTTCAAACAAAAGTACCAGCGACAAGGTAAAATTAGGGCACATGGAAAAATGATTGGTTAGATATAAAAGGACAGAATGAGCACGTAGGGATGTTGAGCTTGAGACTAACGTGGCAAAGAGTGGACCAATTAAAATCTTAGGTGGTCAAGAGGTAGAATTGCAGTGGCACAGATTTCATGTATGCTCTTGGAGGGACTTTGGGAAGGTGGTAGCAGCTGGAGATGGGACAGTAGTTTGCAAGAACAGATGTGTGAAGAGTTTTTGAGCAGTTTATGGCAACAGATTCAGTGAGGATATACCCAAGGGGAATTGGTAACATCAGCTGATGTGAGAGCCAAATTGGGTACCAGAGGTAAATTTGTGAACAAAAGGTTGGAGTGGCCATCAAGGGAACTGGAGAATCTAAACAATGCAAATTTCATGGAAGAAAGTTTAAATTTACAGCAATGAAGAGAAGAATAAATTAATAACAAATCAGTGCAATCATCAAGAAAATTATTGGAACTTCCCCCAACTTCCAAAATCTGCCTCCCAATTGATTAGTGAAAGGTGCAAGAATAACAGGGTTGTTATCATGGGAGACTTCAACTTCCCAACTATTGATTGGCACCTGCTTACTACCAAAGGTTTAGACAGGGCAGAGTTTAAGTGTGTTCTGGATGGATTCCTGTCACAGTATATTGACAGGCCAAATAGAGGGAATGCCATATTAGATCTAGTATTGGGTAATGAACTGGGTCAGGTGACATCTCTCAGTGGGTGAGCATTTGGGGGACAGTGACCACCGCTCCCTAACCTTTAGCATTGTCATGGACAAGGATAGGAGCAGAGAGGACGGGAAGATATTTGATTGGGAAGGGGCAAATTATGAAGCTATAAGGTTAGAACTTGCGAGTGTAAATTGGGATGACGTTTTTGAAGGGAAATGTACTATGGAGATGTGGTCGTTGTTCAGGGATCTCTTGCAGGAGGTTAGGGATAAATTTGTCCTGGTGAGGCAGCGAAGGAATGGCAGGGTGAAGGAGCCATGGGTGACGAGAGGTGGAACAACTAGTTAGGAAGAAGAAGGCAGCATACATAAGGTTTAGGAAGTAAGGATCAGATAGGTCTCTTGAGGAATATAGGGTAGCAAGGAAAGAACTTAAGGAGGGGCTGAGGAGAGCAAGGAGGGAACATGAAAAGGCCTTGGTGAGTAGGGTTAAGGAAAATCCCAAGGCTTTTATCACTTGTGTGAAGAGCAGAAGGATGACGAGAGTAAAGGTAGGACTGATTAGAGACAAAGGTGGGAAGATGTGTCTGGAAGCTGTGGAAGTGGTTGAGGTTCTCAATGAATACTTCAGTATTCACCAAGGAGAGGGACCTTGATGACATTGAGGACGGTGTTGGTAAGGTTAATGTTCTGGAGCATGTAGATATCAAGAGGAAGGATGTGTTGGAGCTGTTAGAAAATATTAGGACAGATAAGTCCCCGGGGCCTGACAGAATATACCCCAGGCTGCTCCACGAGGCGAGGGAGGAGATTGCTGAACCGTTGGCTAGGATCTTTGAGTCCTCATTGTCCACGGGAATGGTACTGGAGGATTGGAGAGTGGAAAATGTTGTCCCCTTTTTCAAAAAAGGAAGTAGGGATAGTCCAGGGAATTACAGACCAGTGAGCCTTGCGTCTGTGGTGGGCAAGCTGTTGGAAAGGATTCTTAGAGATAGGATCTATGGGCATTTAGAGAATCATGGTCTGATCAGGGACAGCCAGCATGGCTTTGTGAAGGGCAGATCATGTCTCGCAAGCCTGATAGGGTTCTTTGAGGAGGTGACCAGGAAGATTGATGAGGGTAGTGCAGTAGATGTGGTCTACGTGGATTTTAGTAAGGCATTTGACAAGGTTCCACATGGTAGGCTTCTTCAGAAGGTCAGAGGGCATGGGATCCAGGGAGGCGTGGCTGTCTGGATTCAGAATTGGCTTGCCTGTAGAAAGCAGAGGGTTGTGGTGGAGGGAGTACATTCAGATTGGAGGGCTGTGACTAGCAATGTCCCACAAGGATCAGTTCTGGGACCTCTACTTTTTGTGACTTTTATCAATGACCTGGATGAGGGGGTAGAAAGGTGGTTTGGCAAGTTTGCAGACAACAAAGGTTGGTGGTGTTGTGGATAGTGTGGAGGACTGTCAAAGATTGCAGAGGGACATTGATAAGATGCAGAGCTGGGCTGAGACGTGGCAGATGGAGTTCAATCCGGAGAAGTGTGAAGTGGTACACTTTGGAGGGACAAACTCCAAGGTGGAGTACAAAGTTAATGGCAGGATTCTGGGTAGTGTGGAGGAGCAGAGGGATCTGGGGGTTCATATCCACAGATCACTGAAAGTTGCCTCCCAGGTTGACAGGGTTGTTAAGAAAGCTTATGGGATGTTAGCATTCATAAATCATGGGATTGAGTTTAAGAGCTGCGAGGTAATGATGCAGCTCTACAAAACTCTGGTTAGACCACACTTAGAATACTGTGTCCAGTTCTGGTCGCCTCATTATAGGAAGGATGTGGAAGTGTTGGAAAGGGTGCAGAGGAGATTTACCAGGATGCTGCCTGGTTTAGAGAGTATGGATTATGAGGAGAGACTAGGGGAGCTAGGGCTTCTCTCATTGGAGAGGAGGAGGATGAGGGGAGACATGATAGAGGTATACAAAATATTAAGAGGAATAGATAGACAGCCAGCACCTCTTTCCCAGGGCACCAATGCTCTACAAGAGGGCATGACTTTAAGGTAATGGGTGGGAAGTTCAAGGGAGATATCAGAGGGAGGTTTTTACCCAGAGAGTGGTTGGGGCATGGAATGTGCTGCCTGGGGGGATGGTGGAGGCAGGTACATTGGTCAAGTTCAAGAGATTGCTAGATAAGCATATGGAGGAATTTAAAATAAAGGGATATGTTGTGGGGGGAAGGGGTTAGATAGTTTTTAGGTGAGGTTTAAAGGTTGGCACAACATTGTGGGCTGAAGGGCCTGTATTGTGCTGTACTTTCTATGATTCTATGATATATGTTAAGCTCAACATTTTCTTGAACGATGTTAATCTGAATTTTTTTAGGTACCTATGGGGTTGTTTATAAAGGGCGTCATAAAACTACTCAGCAGATAGTGGCCATGAAGAAAATCCGATTGGAGAGTGAAGAGGAAGGTGTTCCCAGCACTGCAATCAGAGAGATTTCTCTTCTGAAAGAACTACAGCATCCTAACGTAGTAAGGTGAGTGCAGTGGGTTAAACTTGGATACTAGAAATTTGTATTTGGTGTGCTGGAATTTGTTGAAATTGGAACACTCAGGATGACTGCAATGAATCTTTTGGATTACTTCACAGTTCAACATTTTAATTTCTTCCAGGAGTCCATAAAGTCAAGCTGAAACTTGTTTTGTTAAATATTTCACATTTATGTGCATAAATGGACGTAGTGATTTGAGCCCTGGCAACAAGTTGTGGCACTGCTTTTCAGTTGCCATTTATAGCTGGCCAAAATATACTGTGGAAAAGAGAAATTGTTCATGAGCTATGGTGATAGTGTACCATGACTTTGACATTTTATTACACAACAAAAAAATGTGCATTTAAAATGAGTTTTGCATGTTTTGATTATAAAACATTTAGTGGGAGAATAAACTATGTTCCAGTGGCTATTGAGTCCTGAAAACTAATTTACTTACTAATGAGAGAGAACTGATGTAATTTAGTTGACTCCTGTGGCAACAGTGGGTATTTGTAGAAACCAAATGATTTTGAGCTTCTAGATACATATTTTAATATAACCACATTGATCTATAGCGGTGGACAGGAATCTTGATGGCAAAAATAAATACAATATTCCAATGTTCTATTAGCAAGTAGATTTGACTGTTTTTAGACTTGTCAAAGAGCAGGGAGGAGATTCTCTCAGTATCACCAATTGTTGAGGAAGAACTATCACTGCTTGGTATAAGCACATGGAGTTTGATAACGGAGCCATTTTTACAACTAAGTTCAGCATATTTCCCTCAGGTATGTGGAAATATGTTAGTGTTCTCGATTACTATTGGTCCAGTAAACCTTGTTTGAGTTTTTTCTTTTGGACTGATGTCCATATTCAATGGCAATATTCAAAGAATAATGGTTTCTTCCTGTTCCATCAATTATCCCTCAACCACTGCAAACAGTGTTTATTTTGTTGCTATGTGGAAATTGGGTTCCCTGTTGTAAAGTAGCCAACCAGCAATGTGTATGTGTAAAGACAAGGTGAAGTTTGGTGATGTGTTCTCAGTGTATTCAAATGTAATTTGAGTTCGCTTGAATGTTTTCTCAACTACTGTGGCAACAATGAGATTTTTGTGGCACTGCAAGTACACCAGTGTTTTTAGTGAGTTTGGTAACAGCAACTTGCATGTTTCTTTCTTTAGCCTTCAAGATATACTAATGCAAGATGCAAGGCTATACCTTGTATTTGAATTCCTTTCAATGGATCTGAAAAAGTATTTGGATTCCTTGCCTTCTCGTCAGATGATGGACCAAATGCTAGTTAAGGTATCTGCAGTAGATGACAATGTTTTTAAAAAAAATCTTTGGCATTGCTGGATGGGATAATTAGAAAATCATTGCAGTGTTTCCATTTTAAATTTGCACATCTAACCTTTATTGCTTAGGCACTTGCAATACCTGGCCATCTTTACTGTTTTTAATTCTACATGTTCTCTAGTTTATTAGTCCTAGCCTTTTGTCTACTAATAACAGTAATACAGACATAACCTGTGCTGCTGATGCCCTCATATTTATCAGACTTTCAGATCTCCACACTCTTCATTGTGAAGCTGAAGGTTTTTATCTTGTGTCCCCTGGCAGGTTTCTTTGAATAAATTCTAAACATTTTTATTTTGGTTCCAACTCTACATCTTTGCCTTTGCCAGCTCTTGGGCTCGAATCAAATTTGCATTTTTCTTATTCCACTACTAAGGTTATTTCTGAGAAGTTGTTAGTTTCTGTTCCAAACTCTTTAAATCATGAATTTTGTAAAGCTCAATTATCCTTGATGCTTCTGATACGTTATAATCCTATGCAGAATATAAAAATCTGTTTGAAATGCAATGAATCTTTTACTTAATGATTTGGATTTTTTTTTAAAAATGCTGTCACATAACTTTGAACATCTTTGAACACATGGTCATATTTTTTTAACCCTCAGATTTCACGTATTCTTATAGCCTTATTTTCTTTAATCGATGTTTCTTACTTCAACTTGTTCTTTCCAAAGAGCTGTTTTAATCCTTCCCCCTTCTCCTGCAGTTGTCAGACTTGTTCACTGTTTCTTGATTTAGCTTGTCTGTTCACTTTTCATTGGGTATCTTGCATGAAGTTTATTGCCCTCGGCTTGTTTTTCCTATTTCGAAAGGGAGCAAATCCTGCACTAAATGGAGTTGAGTTGCATAGCTACATTTTAAAATTGTTTTAAAAACTACTGGAGTTATTACAATGAAATTTTGATTCTGGTCTGAAGCCTGAAAGGTGAATAGTGAGTGTGATTAGCATTTGGGTAATAAATGTTTTTTTGAAATTTGATATACGTTGATACATAGCTTTGTGCTGTCTCCGCACCATGTCACTTTTGGCAGCCTGATTCATTGCATCCTTAGTTTTTTTTTTGTCCGACTGCATATGTTGCTGGGGAGGCCTGTATTTATTATCCATCCCTAATTATCACCAAACTGAATAGCTTCCTGGACCACTTTGTAGTCAGAATTGTATAGGACAAGCTGGGAAAGGAAGGAAATCTGCCATCCCTGATGGATATTAATAAACCACCTTTTTGCATTTCCCATAATTTGGTAGTTTCATGATTACTTAAATTTAAATTCCAGTGGTGTTTGCACTTGGCTCTGGGTGGTGGTTTAGTAATGCCCAATGCCATATACTGACATTCAATTTGTATTCATTCCTGGCTGGTTAAACAAAGCAATTTTAATTTTTGAAGTAGGGGTCAATTTGTAGATTGAAAATCTTTAACCTGACAGTTATTAATTGTGCTTTGTTTCTCTCTTCTAGAGTTATCTATATCAGATCACACAAGGGATTGCCTTCTGTCACTCAAGGCGGGTTTTACACAGAGACTTGAAACCTCAGAATTTACTCATTGATAGTAAAGGAGTTATTAAGTTGGCTGACTTTGGTCTGGCTCGTGCCTTTGGAGTCCCTGTCAGAGTTTATACACATGAAGTAAGTCTAGCCATACAGTTTGCTTGTTCTCAGTTACGTGTAACTACAGTTTTTAAAACAAAGAACTTGTGATATATTAAGTTTTGTTTTAATGTTCGTGCTTTGACTCAGTTAAATTTAGCCATTTTGGGTTTTGATGAAATACTGTTTTACTTGTACATCTTTGGGCTAACCTGCTGAGGGTCTTTTTATTTGCTCTCCTTTTTCTGTTGCTAGGGGAAGTTATATTTTAGAATAATAACTTTGCCTGTGCTTTTAAACATTTAGCTGTGACTCTTTCCCCACTTGCATTCTCTACTCCATGGCTTTAATGGCTGATGTTGGGTCCAGTTATAAATTCTACTTTATTCAAGCCACTTAGGCTTCACAGACTGAGCAAGCATTTAATTGCCTGTTCCTAGTTGGTGAACCTTCTCAAGGCCAACTAGGAACAGGCAATTGAACCACTGCAGTCCTTGAAGTATGGGTATACCTACAATGTAAGGGAGACAGTTCCAGGATTTTGACCCAGTGACGAAGGAACAGCGATTTTTATATTCCCAAGTCTGGATGATGTGTGGCTTGGAGGGCAATTTCTAGGTGGTGGTCCCATGATTTTGTTGCCCTTCTAGCAGGTAGGGGACCTGAGTTTGGAAGGGGTTGCCTAAGCAATCTTGGTGAGTTGCTGCAGTACATCTTGTAGATGGTACAAATTGTGCTATGTGTAAGTGGTAGTGTGAGAGAATGGTTGTGGATAAGGTGTCTATTAAGTGGGCTGCTGTGTCTTGTATTGAGCTTCTCAAGTGTTGTTGAAGCTGCAATCATCCAGGTAAATAGAGTATTCCATCACAATCCTGACTTGAGCCTTGTAAATGGTGGACAAACTTTGGGGATTAGGTGAGTTACTTGCTGTAGGATTCCTGGCTTTTTGATTGTAGTCGCATACCAGTTCTGTTTCTGGTCAATGGTAACCTCCCCCCCCCCCCACCCCCCCCAGGATGTTGATAGTGGGGGCTCAGTGGTGATAATGCCAGGGGGTGATGGTTGGAGTTTCTCTCTGATATCATTACCCAGCACTTGCGTAGTGTGATTGTCAGCCTAGGCCTGGACGTTGTGCTGGTTTTGCTGCATTTGGATGTGGACTGCTTCATTATCCAAGGAGTTGTGAATGGTGCTGAACATTGTGTGGTTTTCAGCAAATATCCTTACTTCTGACCTTGCAATTGAAGGAAGGTCATTCATGAAACAGCTGAAGATGGTTGGGACTAGGACACTACCCTGATAAACCATGCAGAGATGTCCTGTGACTGAGATGATTGGCCTCCAATCACCACAACTCTCTTCCTTTATGCTCAGTATGATTCCAACCAGAGGGTTTTCCTCTTGGTTTCCATTAACTTCAGTTTAGCCAAGGGTTCTTGATGCCATAGTCAGTCAAATGCTACCTTTATGTCAAGGACAGTTACTCTCTCCACCTTTGGAGTTCAGCTCTTGTCCATGTTTAGATTAAGGCTGTAATGAAGTTGGGCTGAGTGACTTTGGCAGAACCCAAACTGAGCTTCTGTGATCAGGTTGTTGCCAAGCAAGTGCCACTTGATTGCACCATTGATTATCCCTTCTACCACTTTACTAATGATAATGAGTAGAGTAATGAAGCAGCAATTGACTGGGTTGGATTTGTCCTGCTTGTGGACAGGATGTACCTGGGCAATTTTCCATATTGTCTGATAGATGCCTGTGTTGTAGCTGTACTGGAATAGCTTGGTCAAAGGTGTGGTAAGTTCTGAAGAACCAGTCTTCAGTATTATTGCCAGAACAAATGTTATCAGTGCCCATAGCCTTTGCTGTATCCAATGCCTTCAGCTATTTCTTGATATTATGTGAAGTGAATCGAATAGGTTGAAGACCATGATCCATTGGTTGTGGGATCGCTTGGCTCTGTCTATTGCATGCTGTTTGTTTGGCATGCAAGTAGTCCTGTATTGTAGCTTAAGCTTGATCGCTCATCCTGAGGTTATGCCTGGTGCTGTTCCAGGCATACCCTCCACTCATTGAACCAGGGTTGATCCCCTGGTTTGGTGGTGATGGTAGAGTGGAGGAAATGCCAGGCCATGACGTGGTAGATTGTGGTTGAGTACAACTGTGATGGCCCACAGTGCCTCATGGATGCCTAGTCCTGAGCTGCTGGATCTGTTTGCAGTCTGCCCCATTTAGTGTGTGATAATGCAACACACAATGAAGTTTTTTTTTATATACAGGATTTCATCCCCTACAAGGACCATGCAGTGGTCACTTCACTGATGCTGTTGTGGGCAACAAGTAGATTGGTGCAGATGAGATCGTTGGTTTTTCCCTACTTTTGTAGCAGAATAACCTAACTTTATGAAATTTGATGTTTACCTTGTGGTATAGAGATGATAAGATTATTTTGAGACCAACCTTAATATATTTCTGCATCTGTTGTACAGATTCTTCAAAAGTTTTTTTTGGGAACAGCACATGAGCAGTGATCCTTCTGTTGTCAATAGTCCTGTAGAGAAAGTGATGTATGCTTCAATTTTTATTTTTGTTTCTGTTGGGGATTGACTGTTGGGATATAACATTAGCTATCTAAGTTGAAATGTTTTGGGAGCCCCTTATTCTTGTACTTGCATCACTTAGCTGTGAATTTTGTAAGCCTATAAGTAATTCTGAATGTGACTTAACTTAAAAGGTTGTGACACTGTGGTACAGAGCTCCTGAAGTACTGCTGGGCTCTGCTCGTTACTCGACTCCTGTGGATATCTGGAGTATTGGTACAATATTTGCTGAAATGGCTACCAAGCGACCTCTCTTTCATGGAGACTCGGAGATTGATCAACTTTTCAGAATTTTCAGGTGCGTCTATGATACAAAATTCATCCCTAACCTAGTCTCCATGACTCTTCCATAACCTCTACCACCTTGTTTTCTTAATTGCTTCTTTCTCAGCCTCAAATTTGATTTGATATTTCTCTAACAGCTGGACAAAGTTAAGTTTGGTTTGTGATGGCATCATTATTTTAAAAACATTCTGACTGGATTGATTGAAACCTAGATTTCTCCTTGACCAAGTTGGTTTTGGCTAATTGCAAAATCTCAATAATTAGTGTGGAGAGAGGCAATTTGGTCTGACTCCTAACCAGCTCTAAGAGCAATCCAGTTTATCTGACTGACTCTGCCCTCTTTCCAGAGTCCTGTAAATTCTATCCTTATTTAGCTTGCTTTTGAAAGTTGCAATTGAATCTCCTCTTCTCACATCCATCCCTGGCAGTGCGTTTCATACCTTAACCATTTTCTGGGCCTTGAACTCTCCTCCTTTTACCCTGCCCGTGACTTTTTTAGTTCTTTTGCCATCAGCTTCATTCTATGACCTTTGGTTCTTGAACCCTCCATCAATGGAAATGGTATGTTTACTCTGTATACCCTCTATGATTTTGAATACTTCTATTAGATCTCTAATCAATCTCCTGTCCTGAGGAGGAGAGCCCCAGCTTCTCCTGTCGTTACACCAACTAAAGTCTTCATCCCTAAAATCATTTCAGTAAGTTTTTTTTTCCCCTGCAAGTCTTTGCATCTTTCATAACACAAAGCACCTTTATCAATTCTAACTTCCCTGGATCCTACATGCTTTTTAACTATCTGTTCTTGTGTCCTCCATATTGCTGTTTATTCTTCCTACCAAAATGTAATATTTTGCATTTCATGGTATTAAAATTCATCTGCCTATTGCAGTGTTCCTTGAAGGCTATTGCTCTTCACAGTTCACAATGCCACCATGTTTTGGCATCTGCAAGTTTGGAAATTACTGTGTGCCCAATTCCAAATGATCATTAAAAAGCAAAGGCCCTGGTATGGATCTATGGTGACCACTACTATGCTTTCCATTTTAAACTTTATTTTGTTTCCCGTTTAGAATTATATACATGCTGTCACAGCCCCATTCAATCTCTCAGCCTGTTACTTGATGTCTTTAAAAATACTTTTTGAAGTTCACGATGCCTCATCTGAATTTCTCTCATCATTCCTCTGTTACTTCATTTAAAAACTCACTGGGCTATTTAGCCTTGCCTTTAACAAATCCATACCTTCTCTAAGTAATCCACACTTAAGTGACTGCTGTCAGTCCCTGATTATTTCTGTAACTTTCTCTACCACCATTATACATTGTATATTTAGTAGGTTAATCCCTGCAGATATTTTATTTGGCCAAGGGTGTAACATTTGCAATTATCTAGTCCATGTGTGCTACCCTTGGCTCTGTAGATATTTGAAAGGTTATGTGTAGGGCCCATGCAACTTCCTCCTTGTTTTCCCCCTGCAACCTAACATGCATTTTATCTGGACCAATTCACTTTAAATAAAGCCCATTGAGGATGTCCATTTTTGAGGGTTCCACTAGCATCGTCTTCCTTGGTGAAAACTGATTGTTTAAGAACTTTTAGTACCACAAGCATGTCCCCAGCCACCACGAATATTTTTCCTTTCTGGTCTCAGGTCTTGCTCCCCTTGCAAATGATTTTTTTGTTCTGTCCATCTGCCTATAGAATATTTTTTTGGATTAGTCTTGTTGACTGCCAGGCTTTCTTTGTGTAATACTCTTGGTCATAGTAATATTGCAGAAATAAGCCCTTCAGCCCACCATGTCCATGTACTTGATCAACAAATACCTACTAGACTAATTCTATTCACCAGCACTTGGCCCATAACCACCTGTGATTTGGCATTTCAAGTTCTCCAGATGCTAATTAAATGTTGCAAGAATTCCTCCAGCACCCACACAGGAGTGGAGGCGGGATAGAGGGGCAAAGAGGATGTTTTTAAGGCCCCCTCTAAACTTCTTGCCCCTTGTCCTAAACTTATGTCATTTAGTTTTTAACACTACAATGGGAAAATTTTTCTTTCTCTCCCTGAAAATCTTTCTTTACTTTGTGCTGTGTAAAATGGTAACCTGTAATTATGGCCTCAAAACTGCCCTGCCATTATGGATGAACGATTAAGGACTTTAACATTCCTTAAGAAAAGGAGAGCACTACAATTAATGGAATACAGGAAGTCCCTGGGTTACGAATGAATTCAGTTTTTTGAGACTGTTCATAACCTGATTTGGTATGTAACTCGGAACAGTGTCAGCGCATGTGCACTTGGGCCGGGGATCGCAGCTGCGCATGTACACTTGGGCCAGGGATCACAGCTGTACATGGCCCCAGCTGCATATGCGCACTTGGCCTGGGGTTGGGCCAAAGAAGGTGTACTGCCACTGTGGTAGGATCGGGGGCCGGGCCTACCCCCTTTGTGGTCGGTCCGTTTTGTACGGGCGTTCGTAAATCAGGGACTTCCTGTATTTTGTAATACATCCCTATTGCACCACTGAAGACTTCTAACCATTATTGCAGCTTGCAATTTACATGCTAGGTAACATTTGAACCACCTTTACAGAAATGAAAAACATTGCTTCTCTTGCTTTTAGGACACTGGGTACACCAAACAATGACATTTGGCCAGATGTTGAAACTTTACCAGATTACAAGAATACCTTCCCTAAATGGAAAGCAGGGAACTTATCCCAAGTGAAGAATATAGATCAGAATGGCCTTGATCTGCTAGCGGTATGTGAATATTGCAAATATCATCTATGCTTTTTTCTATTGTTTGATTTTTAACAATGCAAGTTCATTCTGCGCAGCGGGATTCGATCTTTACATGTTCCCTCGTGTAATCTGTTCTGAACAATTTCTAGTCTTTGCCTTGTATCCTATGGAAAGGATTTTTGACTGTGGGGTCACTGATGCAATTAAGCTTGAATACCAATTTGCTATATTTCTACATTCCAAGCAAGCTTGCATTGTAATGTTTGCTAATTGGAAGCAGTTGTACTGTTCCAATTATTTAGCAATCTCAATAAAACCAATTTGCATTGAGATGAGTAGACTTTAATTGACATCACTGGAAGCAATGTAAAATAAAGCTTGTACTGAATTCTAAAATACAAAGCTGAATTAACAAAGCATGTGTTCAGGTAGGTCACTGCCCAGCAGATGATTGATTGCTGTGGTGTATTGTACATGTGAAATTGGTTGCTAAAATGCAGAAAACGATGTCAATTTTGCTGCCCTTGAAGTAGAATGAATATTTCTTTGCAGAGCTTGCATTTTTGAATTGTCTACGATTCTATGAAATTCTGTGACCTGGATATCTTGTTATGCCTAATGTTGCTCAAAATAGTGTCACTTCATGGGATGTTTTGCTAATGTTCTGTTTTTCTTTTACCAGAAAACATTGATTTATGACCCTACCAGAAGAATCTCTGCAAAGGAAGCTTTGCATCACCCATATTTTGACGACTTGGATAAGTCCAGTCTCCCTGCCAATGTTCTAAGGAATTAATTCCTGAGGAAAGGTGACTGTCTCTGCTTGATAGCAAAGCTATTGGCAATCATTAAATGAGAATTTATTTTCAGCTTTTTAAAATCTGGTTACAACTATATCTGTATTGAAGTTCTGTAGATTTGTCTGTTGGTATCCATGTATTTTTCCCTCTGGCTATCCTCAATAGTTGCACAATCATTTTTGTACTTGTATAACTTGTAAATATAAATAAAGCCAAATTTACACCAGTTTCTTGGATTTATAAACTAAGACTAGATATAGTTGCAGTGTGTGAATTTTGTATGCTGGCCAAAGAATTGCCTACCTTGGGAACTTGCTTTGAGATTATTCAATGAAGCAAATGCATCCAATGCAACTTGTACTGTGGATCTCCAGAGTTTGTGAAACAATTGTAGTGTATTCCTTGGTTTAATATGCCAATGCTGTTCATTATTCCTATATTCCTATCATGAATGCACAGATCATATTTGGACATAAGGCTCTTTAGCTCAGCAGTGTACATCATCCTTCAACCACTAAAAGCTAAATCCAGTGTAATTTTCTCTTTTGATGCTTCTGTCAGTGGGGATGCCTCAGGCCTCTGCTAAAAGTCCAAAACTCAGACATCTGCATTGAAAGTACCAGTCTTCAGATTCTTCACTCCAACAATCCACTGTATTTTACATTAATCACTAACCACTGCATTAGAGGGTGCATTGTCACTTCAAGTTAAATGTTTCAGATTAGCATGTATGAAGTAATACAAGATCTTAGTCACATGTACATCAAAACACACAGTGAAATACATCTTTTTGCGTAGAGTGTTCTGGGAGCAGCCCGCAAGTGTCACCATGCTTCCGGCGTCAACATAGCATGCCCACCACTTCCTAACCCGTATGTCTTTGGAATGTGGGAGGAAACCAGTACCCAGAGGAAACCCACACAGACACGGAGAGAACATACAAACTCCCTACAGATAGTGGCTGGATTTAAACCCCAGTTGCTGGTGCTGTAAAGTGTTATGCTAACTGCTGCACTACTGTGTTTGGAAGCCATGTCAAGTGTGAAAGCACCCTGTACGTAGCAAATGACCTGGGTCAGCAGCATCGCAGATCTAGTTCTGTCCAATGAAATTGGAAAAGCAGAAGGGAGGTTTGTTGCCTCAAATCCTCCAAGCACTGCATCCAGAACCCCATTCAATCTGCCAGGCTGGACCTTTTTGACTTTAGATGAAGTAAAATGAGCAAAATGGTGCAGTTTTGGTTAACAGTAAAAGGAAATGTAGAAACTGGTAGCTTATCCTAATATTATTCCTGAACCATGTATGGAAACTGATTTCCAGTATTTTACATTTAAGTGACAATGGGATATCAATTTGTCTTATGAATACCTGTGTTAGCTACAGTTCCTTAATTGAGGTGAACCAAAAGATTAATGGTTTATTCCTTGGAGTATAAATAGTTTATTCCACATTTGAAATTATTGCTACTGTTCTAAATGTGGGTTTGAGTGCCACAGGTGCACTTTTGAATGCCAATATAGCATCTGCAGTGCTTGTGAATTAGTGTCCACTGATGGTAAATGTTGGAGGAATGAACATGTTGATGTTAGGTGTCCCTGCCATAAATGCTATTTAAAGGGATCATCTACTTGTCTAAAAGAAGTTGGCTAATACTTGTTGCTTAGACTGTGTAGTAATTGTTTTCCATAGTAAGTTGCAGAGCTCATGGTGGTGTGACAAGCTGAGGCAGTTGGCTGACTTTAAAGCTCTACACAAGCCAGCTGCTTCCATTCATGTGGTTGCAAGTAAGCAATCCCCTTCCCTTATGGCAGGGTGAGGTTCTGGAAGGGGGTCAAAGGGTCTCAGTAGGAGATTGAACCCACTTAATATTCAAGAAGTCTTATTCCTTAGTTGAGGTTTAAATATGAGATGGCTGTGTTTACACAAGGATGTTCTTATTAAAAAATTTCCTATCCCAGACATGACTGCAACTTCAAGGTGAGTATAACATTTATTAGTGACCATGGTATTTAACTTGTATCCTTCCAGTGTGGAGTTGGATATTTTTGCAACACTTGGGTTCTCCGTTCACTTCCATAAAAAGCCACCATGCCACAGAGAAATCAAATTACGCTCTTTGTCTTGTACCAACAGCCCGAGGAAGGCATGCAGCCATGATTGCAGGCTCGTGTGGAAAGAAAAATACTAAATGTTTCAGGTCAGACCCATTGTCTGAACTGGGAAAGAGGTAAAGGTTTGAGTTGGAGGGAAAATGGTAAGAGGAATGGATAGGATAGAGGGAATATCTGATGGGGTGAAACCAGACTAATGGGGCAGTGAGAGGGTGGCTGTTCGGCTTTGTTGTGTTGATAATAGCAGGACTGTGAAACGACACCAGCAGATCAGGTTATATTAATGGAGTGAGGAAAAACCAAAGCCAAAATTGCAGATGAAAGACATAGCAGAAATGACTAGTATAGATTTTTTTGAAAACGGAATTTGATAGTGTCCAGGAAGCTGCAATATCCTTTTAAATGGAAGATGAGAAAATTAACCATTACTGCAGTATAGCATAGATGTTGCCTGACCTGCTGAGCGCATCCGGCATTTTGTTTCCTTGCTTATTCTTCAATCCAGCAGAACTTGCTGTTCAGTGTGGTCTTGTCTCAGTGTTAACAATAGCTTGAACGTGGTATTGGACTGATTCGGCTGATCAAGCCTATAGAGCAATTCAGTCAGTCACATTCTATTGGTCTTTGTAGCCTATTCTTTTCAAAAAGTGACTAACCAATTCCTTTTGGAAAATTTCAATAGTTACTGTCAGGCAACAAATTTCAGATCCTTCTGTATCACACCTGAATGTTTTGCAAATCATTTTGAACTTATCTACTAGTTATAGATATAACAGTAGGATTTATCCTATGTAAACTTGTTATTGGTATTTCTCTCAAAACTTTCAGCCTCTTTTGCACCATGAATAATGCATCCAGCTACTTCATTCTATCCTTTTTACTGAAATTCCTCATCTTTGGAACAATTATAGTCTATAACAGCAGACAATGCTGGAAACACTCAGCTAGTTAGGCAGTATCTGTGGAAAGAAACACTTTGGTCTAACTCATCTTCTGTTTCTATTTTAAGCACCTGTAGTTTTGATTTGTATTGTAAATTATTTAGGCTTTTGCATGCTTCCTAAAATGTAATGACTAAAATTAGAAGCAATAAACCAGTGTTTTATAAAAGTTCAATGTTGCATCATAATAGTAAGAGTAGGCCAGCCTATCCCTCAAGCCTCCTGCCATTCAATAAAATCGTGGGTATTTTGATCTTGACATTCATTTCATTTTCCTGTATGTGCCTGTGAACTTTGATTTCTCCTATCATCCAAAAATCTATTAATATCTTTTTTGGTTTTTATATTTGGTTTATATGATTTAAACAGTGAAGAACTCGGATTAAGAATGCTAAAAATGTTCTCCTCGTAAGCCATACCCTTTGGTTTTAAATTCCTTCCATGTGGGGGAGGAGTCTCGGCATCTACTCTATCAATGCTAACCAGAATCACTTCTTTAAATAAGATCACCCCTTAAACTTGCTAAATAGCTCAACCTTTCCTCAATAGACAGCCCTCAATCTAGAGAACCTTTGAGCTGCCTTCAATGCTAATTAAATAAGGAAACCAAAATTATATACAGTACTACAGGTGTGATCACCAACAGCCTATACACTTGTAGCAAAGCTTCCTGATTTTGTATTCCATCCCTGTTGCAATATATAAAAAAAACACTTTTCCATTTGTTTTCTAATTACTAGCTGTACCTGTACACTAATTTGAGGACATCCAGATCCCTCTGTACAGCAGTATTCTGTAGTCTCCCTCCATTTAAACAATGTTATATTTTCTAGCAAAGATTTTCATGATAGTCGATGACAGGTTGCCCTCATGGAAGGGAGGGAGATGATAAGGTGGTCAATAATGTGGGCAAAAAATTGGTTTTTGCTCTCTGGTTTGATGCCAGAACTCCTTTTTAGACAGGAGTGAGAAATGGTAAATTGGGCACAGCAGCCTGATTTGGGTAATAAATAGTTGAAGTAATTAGTGAAGTGGGCAGCTATAGGAGATGAATGTCCAAAATGGGAGGAAGTAAAGGATTTATTGGGCAAGATGAATGGTATCCCAAGTTTAAAAGTAAGGAGTTATTGAGTAGATTGGCAGCTGCAGAAGGGTTATGGGAAGCAGTTAAATTGTCAGCTTGAAACTATTTGTTAAGCTACATGGGAAGAGATTTTCAAGACACAGAAGAAAGTATAGTTGGGAAGATTTTTCAGTGATGGGGGGTACAAAAAAGAGTCTTGAAACCATCTAGTTTGAGAGATAAAGAACAAAGATCTTTAAGTAGAGAGGAGAAAAGCAAGATAGTATTTGGAGAAGGAACTACAACAATGGGTCCAGAAAACCTGCTTTGGTGATGAGGGCTACACTATGACAATGGTAGATTGGGCCGGTGTTAGAAAGTAACAGGGTAAAGGATAAGCTAATGACACCCATGAGCTAAGCTTCAGTCAAAGCTAGAGTATCAGTGCAATTAGCCATAATAAAATTGTTAATATCAAGCAGCTGTTTTGGTGCAAAATAAAAGATAAGCTATCTTCATTAGTCACATGCACATCAAAACACAGTGAAATGCATCTTTTGCATAGAATTTTCTGAGGGCAGCCTGCAAGTGTCACTAGCATACCCATAACTTCCTAACACACACATCTTTGGAATGTGGAAGGAAACCAGAGCACCCAGAGGAAACCCATGCAGACACGGGGAGAACGTACAAACTCTACAGGCAGCGGTGGGAATTGAACCCGGGTCGCTAGTGCTGTAATAGAGTTACACTAACCACTACACTACTGTGCCTGGTGATACTTGTGGAATCTGAGGGGCAGAGTTCTGTGCGGTGAGGAAAGGAGATATGATCAATCCTTGAGCGTGTGCCCTGCCTACCACACCCCAAGTATATGTTCTGGGTGTTAAGATTAGTAGGAGTAAAGAATATGACCTGGAGGTGAGAATGGGTGCCGTATGGAATTCTGTGTGCTTGTCCAATGGGGATTTAAACCAGGGAAGGAGGAAGGACAATTAAAAAGGCAAATGTCAGGATTGGAGGGGCAGAATAGTGACAGAGGAAAGAAGCTGTAGATGGCTTGAGAGGAGAAATTGTCTGAGAGGCTGCCATTTTATATATATAATAGATAATGAATAACAAAAAAATGTATAATTGGAGGGCATAGTTTCATCAAAGGGTAAACCATTTAGGACAGATCAGGAAGAACAATTTTTATGCAGAGGACTGTAAATCCTATGAATTTTCTACCTGGGCTGTCCATACTCAGTTAAATATATTCAAGGCTGAGATCAATTGATTTTTTTGGATGCTTGAGAAATAGTGATCAGGTGCCAAAGTGAACTCAGTGCAGGATTGGGCAGGTTCTTATGGATAAGAATACAGGATCAAGGGTCTGAATGGGTTGTTACTGTTACCATTTCATCTACTTGTACCCTAGGGAAAGAACAGACTAGGCAGTCATCAAAAGACAGCTGTCAATGATTGTATCTACATTGTACCACAGCCTCTGATGGCTGCGCAGGTTTTGCTATCTCAATACTGCAAGCAAATGATATTTTCGAAAGAAATGATACTTTTTGGCAATAAATTTCCCCAAAGAAAGCCTCTTTACTTCCCTGCCACCCCCACTCTCTCCTTTCTCTCGCTCTCTCAAACTATTTTAGAGTTGGAGTCCTCTGCTACCCTTTTGGCATACTTCTGAATTAAGTCCGATTGACCACTAGGGGCCATAGCAGTGCTGTAAAATTTAACAAGTGTATTTATTTACTTCAATCATGAATTCCCTGTAATGTAAATCGGGAAGATGTGAAAGAAAACAATCCACCTCTATGGTGCCTTTTATATCTCAGAATGCTCAACATCCTTTACAGCCACTGAAATATTTTTTGAAGTGCTGCCTATTTATGCACAGCAAGCTCTCAAGAACAGCAACTTAAAGATTAGATATTTTAAGTAATGATTCCTTTAAAAATAGATATGTAGGACATTTAAACATGAAAATAATGAATCAAATGTTTTTACATTAAGACTATTGTACAATGAGTTAAGATGATTGCATTATTATCATGTTGCTACTAATAACAAGTCACAGTATGATATCCTCTGAAGGTTAATGCTTTGTAATAAAAGCAAACACAGTTCTGAGTTGTGTAGTCTAAAAGCACAAACAGTTCTAAGTAACGTAGTCAGTCTGTGACCTAGCAACAGTGGGGAGATGGGAGGAATGTGGGGACTGGCAATGCAGTGGAGTCTTGCAGATGGAGACGAACAACATTTGGGAGAATTGTGGGAGGAGATTTGTGCTGGAGACTAGCACTGAGAGCAAGTCTTACCTTGCTCCACATGAAAGAGGTAATGCTGAACTGTGGAAGCTCTTAGGATTGGGTGGTGGAGTGTTAGGGTGCCATAGAACATAGAACAACTACAGCACAATTCAGGCCCTTCGGCCCACAAAGCTGTGCCGAACATGTCCCTACCCTAGAAATTACTAGGCTTACCCATAGCCCTCTATTTTACTCAGCTCCATATACCGATCTAACAGTCTCTTGAAAGACCCTATTGTATCAGACTCCACCACCATTTCCGGCAGCCCATTCCACGCACTCACCAGTCTCTGAGTAAAAAACTTACCCCTGACATCTCCTCTATATCTGCTCCCCAGCACCTTAAACCTATGTCCTCTTGTGGCCACCAATTCAGCCCTGGGGAAAAGCATCTATCTACCCTATCAATACCTCTCATCATCTTATACACATAAGATGTGTGGTTTGTAAGGTGGGAGACCTCGGAAACATAGAAAAGATGTGGTTCGGAGTGTACTCATATAGTTGAAGGAGCTGGTGAGGTAAAGGCCCGGGGCAGCCCACTCTGAGCTCACCTTGTCCATTAGACCGAATTGCTTCCTCATTCCTATTTCTGTCCAACTACTGATCACTCATTTTCCCCTCCTGGCACTCCTTGTCTTTTGATATTAATGGTTCCCATTTTCAAACTCCCATTCCTCTTCAGTCCCTCAGTGTGCTCTCATCTCCAAATCCAGGCCTTTCTTTCTCAGAATTCCAACCAGAGTTTGAGGCAATTAGTCACCAAAACACATTTCCATTGTACTCTGGGATTTATTTGTTGGCAAGAAGTCTCTATAACCTACCATTATCAAGCTTTTATTTTCAGACAGTCTCTCCTTAACATTTCGTAATTCAGCCAAAGCTCTGTGACTATTTTCCATGCTTGTTATATCTTCTGAAACAAATAGTTTTTTTTAGTCTGCAGGGCATTGTACGTAATTTTGAATGTCCTTTCAGCTTTGAGTCATCCTTTCTGTTGGGACATTGGTCGTATAGATACAGAGAACCCCCTGGTGTTCAGTACAGAAGAGCAGTCTGTACAGCCTGATGCCAGACTCGATCTAGGTTATCTGGATCTGGAAATTTCACAACTGAATCCATATCCTAATTAACATTTCCCTTAATAATCATATTTTAATCAAAAATAATCTGATTCTGGTACAGGACAAATCCATCTAATCAGTTTCAATCGTCTGCAAAATGATGGAAGGTGTCATCAAATGACCTACTCACTGATGCCCAGTTTGGAGTTTGGGAGGACCACTAACCCCAGACCTCATTAGAGGTGAGGTGAGGTGAGATGAGGGTGACTGCCCTTGACATCAAAGCAGCATTTGACCAAATGTAACATAGAGGAGCCCTGCTAAAACTGAAGTTAATGGGCATCAAGGACCAAACGTCCCAATGGTTGGAGTCATACCTTGAACAAAAGAAGATGGCATGGTTGATGAATGTTCCTCAGGGCAGTGCCTCCGGCTCAATCATTTTGAGCTGTTTTATCAATGATCTTCCTTCCATCATATGATCAGAAGTGAAGGCATTCACTAATGATTGCACTATGTTCAATTGCATTTGCAACTCCTCAGGAAATGAAGCAGTGCATGACTGCATGCAGCAAGATCTTGACAACATTCAGGCACGGGCTAAAAAGTGATAAGTAACATTTGTGCCACAAAAATGGCAGGAATAACCACCTCGATAGTAGAGAATTTAACCACCTACCCTTGACGGTCAATGGCATTACGATCATCAGACAATGTCCTGGGGATCATGATTTTCTAGAAGCTATATTGGACCAGCCGAACACGTATTGTGGCTTCAAGAGTAAGTCAAAGAGTAGGTATCCTGGGATGAGTGACTCACCTGATACCGCAAAGCCTTTCCACCATCTACAAGGCACAAGTCAAAGAGAATGATCAATTTGCCTGGATGAGTGCCACGCCAATATCATTCAGATAAAGCAGAGTGCTTGATCAATACTCATCAATCACCCTGAATGTTCATTTACTCCATCACAGGCACACAGAGGCTGCAGAGTCCTCCATCTATAAAATGCACTGTGCTCCAACCATGCCCTCCAAACCGAAATTCCCTTTCGCCAGGAAGGACAAGGGTGCCAAGTGCATGGGAACAAAACCACCTCCACCTTCAGGTTCCCATCCACATCACGCTGATTTGGAAATATATCAACCAGTCCTTTATCATTGCAGGCTCTAAATCCTGGAACTCTCTGCCCAACAGCACTGGGAGTACCTTCAAAAGGATTGAAGCAGTTCAAGAAAGTGGCTCACCATGAACTCCTGAAAGGCATTTGGGGATTCCGAATAAACACTGGCCTTGCCATTATCCTGAGAAATGAATAAATAATTTTTAAAAGTTTGTCTCTATCTTGTTAACTTTTGTGTGAATTTGATAATATTCTGGCAGTCATGGGGAAAATCTTAAGTCTTTTAAGACTTCAGTGTTAGAATGCTTTTATTTTTCAGGGATGTTCCTGAACTCTTTTTGTCTGTTTCACAGAGGAGCAAGGAGTTAGGCACCTAGCCCAGCAAGCCTGCCCTGCCATTCAATATTATCATGGCTGATCTATCCCAGGCCTTAACAATTTCACTTTGCCAGATTCCCATGGTTCTCAATCCTCCAGTCTTTCAAAGATTTATCTACATCCACTTTAAAAACTTGTACTGAGCCAGCCTCCACAATTCTCTGGGGTAGAATTCCATTGATTCACTACCCTCAATGAGAAGAAATTCCTGTGTAGCTCAGTTTTAAGTGATTAGGCCTTTGAAACTATGTCCACTTGTTCAAAACTCAAATAGTTTTATTTAAATATTGACCAAGGAAAGACTGTATAAAGACTGATACTGCTTTTTTCCACACAGCTATTTAATTGTTTCTGAAGGCAGTAATTAAAATCACAAGGCATCCATCAGTATGTCTGTCCATCCTCCCATGAGACTACTTGAAGAGAAGAGATTCTGAAATTGAAATTCTGGTCAATTTTGATAAGTGAAGGGAAAGTAGAATAGGAAAGTAATCTAGTGAGAAACATGAAAACAGACTAAAGGCTTCTGCAGATATGTGAAAAAGAAAAACATTCTCAAAAGTTAATTGTGGGTCCCTTCCAAAATCCCATTGAATACTTCCCATGGACTGGAAGGTAGCCAACGTAATCCTCCTATTTAAGAGAGGCCATAAAGAGAATACAGGGAACTGTAGACTAGCCTAACATGTTGTAAAGAAAATACTGGAATTTGTTATTAAGGAAGTAGTAACGAAGTACCAAGTATATAACAAAATTGGGCAGATTTAGCATAGATTTATGAAAGGGAAATTATGTTTGACAAACCTGTTCAGATTTTTTTAAGGTTGTAAGTAATGAAATAGATTAGGGTGAACCAGTTGATGGTGCACTTGGTCTTCCAGAAGATCTTTGATATTAAGATGTCACTAAAGAGATTATTAAATCATATTTTAGCTTATAGGAAATACTACTGGGGGTAATATATTCATATAGATTGAAGACTAGTTAACAGACAGAAAACAGTCTAGGAACAATTAGGCCATTTTCAGTTTGGGAGGCTGTGGCAAATAGGGCGCCATAGGGATTGGGACTAGTGCTCAGTTGTACATAAATCTATCCAAGTTTGCTGATGAAACAGAGCTAGGTGGCAGTGTGGCTAGGATGATGATGTGGATGGGCTTTCAGGGGATATAGACAGGATAAATGACTGGGCAGGACATGGCAGATGGAATATAATGTGAAAATTGTGAAGTCATCTACATTGGCATGTAGAGGGACCTGGATCCCTTTGTACACGTTGATACAGAAAGGAATTAGGGAGGCAAGCAGTATGCTGTTCATTTGAATACAAGAGTAGAGACAATTTGCTCCAATTATACAGGCCCTAGCGGGATGACATCTGGAATATTGTGTACAGGTTGGTCTCCCTGCTTAAGGAGGGACTAATGTGAGAGAGAGAGAGAGAGAGAGAGAAAGAGGTACAGTGAATGTTTACTGGATTGATTCCTGGAATGGTGCATTTGTCATATGAGCAGCAATTAAGTCGAATGAGCCTATACTCTCTTAAGCTTAGAAGAATGAGAAGTGATCTCACTGAAACATACAAAATTCTGATGGGACCCGATGGGGTAGATGCAGGGATAATG
The DNA here is from genome assembly GCF_009764475.1 of Pristis pectinata. NCBI lineage: Eukaryota > Metazoa > Chordata > Chondrichthyes > Rhinopristiformes > Pristidae > Pristis > Pristis pectinata. The sequence continues at coordinate 38,619,797 of NC_067416.1, forward strand.
TTTCCCCTGGCTGGGGTTTTCAGAACCAGAGGTCACAGTACCAGAATAAAGGATCGGCCATTCAGGTCAGAAATGAGAAATAATTGAGAGGGTGGTGAACCTTTGGAATTCCCAGCCCTGTGGATGCTCAGACTCCTTCATCCCCTCAGATCTCAAAGTTCTAGGGGATGAAGGAGTGTGCAGGAGTCATACTTACTGCACTAAGGGTGCAAGGAAGGCTCCCAGAGCAGGGATAGACACACTAAAATCGTGTGCAAACCATTCAACCCTTCAAGCCTCCTTCGCTATTCAGCACAATCATCCCAATCATCCACATCAATACTATATTCCCATCTCTTCACATACCCCTTGATGCCTTATGCATCTAGAAATGTATCAATCTCAATCTAAGATATATTCCACGTCTTGATCTCTACAAACTTTCATCGTAGTGGATTCCACAGGTTCACCACCCTCTGAGTGAAGAAATTCTACTCCTAAATCTCTCTCCCAGTACCTGGAACTGTGACCCTTGTTCTGAACACAGCCGGGGGAATGTCTTCCTTGTATCCAATCTGTCTAGCCCTATCAGGATTTTGTTCATTTCAATTAGGTCCCGTCTCATTCTTCTAAACTCTAATCTCTCCTCATACAGCATTTCCACCATCCCAGGAATCAGTATGGATAAACTTGAGTGGCAGGAGTTGCCCCATTGAGAGCACTTGCAGATGTGGGCCCTCTTGCATTTGTTGCAAGAAGACCAATGGCCTTACAGATGTGCCAAGGTCCGTGTTCTGTCACGTGGAACTGTCCCTCACTTATGCTGTCTTCAAACACACTGAGCAGTCCTATTCACAATCCTCAGAGCCAAACTCATACAGAGAGACATTTAATCCCACCATGGCATTCATCTTTTCAGCTGCCCTCCTTCCCTGCTTTCTCCCTTCTTGGTAACTCACCAAAAAATTCAACCATGACAATACTTTCATTGTAACACATTAAAGTCAATTTTTTCATTTCTCTTCCAGGGTAAAGAACTGAGTGACCAACACCTACTGGATAATCAGGAGGGGCCCTTCCAATCCCAAGGTTTATCAACCAAGTGGAAAGGGTCTCATCCTAACAGTCATGAGATAAGACTGGTCACATCCTTTAAATGGAGCTGAGGATGTGAGGGATATGGGAGATATGCTGGAATCTACTTTAACATGCACCCATCCATCAGAGTTAATACTGTTTATGTGTACCTGGTGTGTGATGGCTACATTGTCTAAGCACTGTATGCTCATCATTACGACACTCTTCCTTTTGTCTTTACGTCGAGTCTCAGGAGATCCCACCCACCATAGCCTCATGCAGAGATACTATTCCAGAGGAGTGGGCAGAGGAACAGGAGAAGGTGGAAGATACCACAGCACCAAATGCCATCGAGACATAGAAACAAAAGTATGCCATTCGGCCCATCAAGTCTGCTCCACCATTTTACCATGGCTGATTTATATTTCCCTCTTAACCCTATTCTCCTGCCTCCTCCCCGTAACCTATGACACCCTCACTAATCAAGAACCTATCAACCTTCGCTTTAAATATATACAATGATTTGGCCTCCACAGCCGTCTGTGGCAATGAATTCCACAGATTCACACCTCTGGCTAAAGAAATTCCTCCTCATCTCTGTTCTAAAGGGACATACTTCTAATTCTAAGGCTGTGCCCTCTGGTCCTAGACTCTCCCACTACTGGAAACATCAAGCACTAAAATCAAAGTCAAGTTTATTATCATATGCACAAGTACCTGTATGCATAGATGCAATGACAAACTTACTTGCAGCAACATCACAGACACAAAGCATCATATAAGCAGCTTTCACAAAAAAACATAAATTAAATAATAAATTATACATAATTTTTTTTACAAAAAACACAAAGTTCATTTTAGTGAAGTGGTCAGTGATCATAGTTTTGCTAAACTGTAGTGATTAGGGTTTTTCCGGTTGGTTCAAGAACCGAATGGTTGAAGGGAAGTAGCTGTTCTTGAACCTGGTGGTGTGGGACTTCAGGCTTCTTTACCTCCTGCCCAATGGTAGCTGTGAGAAGATGGCACAGTCTGGATGGTGGGGATCTTTGATGATGGATGTTGCCTTCTTGAGGCAGTGCCTCCTGTAGATATTACTGATGGTGGGGGAGGGAAGTGCTTGTGATGTATTGGGCAGAGTCCACTACTCTCTGCAGCTTCTTGCATTCCTGTGCATTCGAATTGCTGTACCAGACCATGATGCAACCAGTCAGGATACTTTCAACAGTACATCTGTAGAAGTTTGTTAGCATGTTTGATGCCAAGTCGAATCTCCTTAACCTTCTAAGAAAGTAAAGACACTGGCTCATCTTCCTTGGGATTACATCTATGTGCTGAGCCCAGGACACATTAGCACCCAAGAATTAAAAGCAAGAGCAGAGAGATGCTTTCTTAGAACAGATTGTCAGCACCCAGAGGCAGATGGTTGTTCTGGAAGAGCAGAGTTGAAACTGAGGGTACATTACTGCCATCAGAGCAGACTCCTGCTCATATGTATTGTTATGGATCTGCTGTGATGCTGCAAAAGGTGCTAGACTGACAACCCAAAACACTCCCAAGGGGCAATCATGAGAAACAAGTTTCATTTTACACATACATGACCAGATAGTGATATTTTTAGTTACATTTATAAAGGCACAAATGTTATAGTTTGCTAAAAGGTTTACAATTTTATAAATTGAATTGAATGTTGATTATTAAAACAACATAAATATATCAGGGGAGGCTTTTGTGGGATTAATGTGATGTGTTGCACTGCTTCTGGGAGCCCAGTTTGGGAATGTCAGATTTTATTTTTGATGTTGCCAGACACATTACTGCTTCCAAGGTTATTATATTTGACTGATTGCGTAGATGGATTTGTTGAGAATTAGTCAAGAGGAGGCATGCTCATGAATGAGTATTCGGCCAAAAAGACAAGAAAATTTCAAGCCAGCAGATTTCCTTCTTGTTGCTTGTCATGAGATGAGGCAGAGTATTGCAGGTCTGCAAGATCAAGCCAAATGATTGGTTCCATTTCTTTTAGCATAGCTGAAAATGGGGACAATGAATAACTTTGGTCTCTGCAAAAACCTGAACGTCAGAATTAGGGTCTAAATCAAGACCAAGATCAAAACATTTGATGGTAGATACTATTACATCCTGGGTTCACCATTGATCACTGGACCAGCCACATATATATCATACCTACAAGAGCAGATCAGTAGCTGGTTCTCCTGCAGTGAGTGACTCACCTTCTGATACCCCAAGGGCTTTTCACCATTTACAAGACACAAATCAAGAACATAATGAAATATTCTCCACTTGCCTGGATGAGTGCAGTAGCAACATCTGTCAAGAAGCTCAGTGCTATCCAGGCCCAAGCAACCTGCTTGACAGGCACTCATTCCATCAAACACATTGAATATTAATTCCATCCACCACTGGCACACAATAGTTGTAATGTGCATGATACAGTTCCTTGCCTACATTACACTGACAGCAGAGCTGGCAATAAATTCTGACCTTGCCAGTGAAGCCCAGATTCTGAAAAAGGAATAAATGATCAAAATCTTGCATATTTTTAGGCAATAGTTCTCTGCCTAGCATAATGTCATCCATAAAATACTGAAATAATCTGAAACTGGCACGAGTGAGCTACAAAAATGCTTTATTAATGATCACAACTTTTAGCATGGAGATTTTGCAAAACAGTTCTTGTTAATAACATGCAAAATAACATATCCTGCTGAAGCTTTGATCTTATAAAAAAATATTGATTCCTATGCCTGTTCAAGGCCATGTGTCAGATTGGGAAAATGACATTATATCAAAGAAACTTTATGTCCTCCTTGGCAATGGATGAATCTACTGACTGCTCAGTCAGAGCTCAAATGGCAGTATTTTTGCATGGTGTGACAGATGAACTTAAAGTTTACAAAGGACTTGTCGGACTGGCTTCACATCACAGGCTAATAACAGACATGGAGTTGTTTATGAAACTCCAGGATAAACAGAACATTTGGGAGTGTAATGGAATAAATTAGTTGGCATTTTGATAGATTGGTCACCTTCAGAAACAGGGAAATGTAACAGAATATTGGTACATTTCAAGCAGTACGTGGGTTATCAAGAGTAGAACATTTAGCAACACTGTGCATTATCCACCAGAACGATCTTTAAGGCAAAGATCTTGGTTTTCCATATGATGTGTCACTGTTAACTTAATAAAATTGTATGGCCTTAATGTCAACTTCAAATGTGTTTAGAGGAAATTGACACTGATTGGGTTAATGTAATTTATCATGCAGAAGTGAGATGGCTCAGTAGAGGTAAACACTTGAAGACAGTGTAGCACTGCTGCCAGAGATCAAAGCTTTTTGATGGTCAAGGAAAAGCCTGTGACCTACCTAGAGGATGATATTTAGTTTCAGGATTCAGGTTTTGGTGGTTCTACTGCCCTTGCCTTCTTGGAGGTAGAGGTTGTGGGTCTTGGTTTATCATAGGCAATTAACTGCAGTGCATTTGCAACTGCAGCCACCGTGCATTGATAGCATTGCTTGTGAATGAGGTACCAATCAAACAGTAGCTTTGTTCTGGAAGGTGTTGACTCTTGAACATCTTGGAGTTGCATTCATCAGGCAAGTGGAGAGTATTCTATCACACTCCTGACTTGTGGCTTATAGGTGGAAAGGCTTTGGGGTGTCAGGAACCGAGTTACTTGCTATAGGATACTCAGACTCTAAGCTGCCCTGGTCTAGTTAAATTCCTGGCCAACAACAACCCCTCCACCAGAACATTAATGGTGCGAGGTACAACGCCATACATTGAAGTCTTTCTCTTTGATGCCCATTGACCAATTTTACCCAGCATTCCTCAATGCTTCACTCTGTTAAATGCTGCCAGGCATTCTCACCTCACCTCTGGAAATCAGCTGTATGGACAAAGCAATGGGCAAATCTGGAGCTGGGCAACTCAAACTGGGCATCAATGAACAAGTTATTGGTAAGTGCTACCCAATAGCATTGTCCAGTCCCATAAATTCATTAAAATGGGATGTTTAATACTGTAATTCCCATTTCATTTGAACTCATTTGGCTCTTCAATTTTCTCCTTACAAAGGAAACACATTTAGATGGAAAAATACAACTTTGATAAACATTTTAAAACTCATCACAGTGAATTTTTTTGTCCATATCTCTCCTCTGTACTCCTTTAACTTTCTTGGACTGCTGTCTCCTATGTTCATCTTATATTATTGGTCTTATGCTCTCTCCCTCCATTCCATCTTCACTGCTTCCTGGTTACTGCTCTGCTGCTCCTTTCCATCTTGCCAATAACTTCAGACTCTTCCATGTTCTTTTGAATAGTTTGAGCCTCCTTTTGATTAGCCAGAATGGGTTTGTATTTGAAATGATCCAATCCAAAATCAGAGGGGGGCATTTGGAGCTTGTGCTGCCCACAAAGTCAGGTTACACACTGTGCACAAGTTTCCCCAATTGGATCATTCAAATAACAACATGCTTCTAACCAATCTTCTGCGACATCAGCCTGAGAAGCATTGGTTCTTTCAAACCACAGATGACCGGGTGGATAAAAGTCATGGAGTGGGTAGCTTAAAAAGTGCAGTGGGCAGCAGGCAAGTCAGAAAGAAACAAAATGCTGGACACATTCAGCAGGTCAAACAGTATCTGAGAAGACAGAATAAAGTCAATATTTCAGGTCAATGTCCCTTCATTAGAAGCATTATGTATACATTCCACTGACCATTTCTCTCCACAGATGCTGCCTAACCTGCTGAGTTTCATGAATTTACTTCTGTTTCAGGTTTACAGCATCTGCAGTTCTTTTGTGTTAGAAGTTTATGGTGCAGCAAATATAGTGAGGATGATAAATGTCAATGGGCAGGATGTGGTTCAAGGTCTGTTATATTGTGCATTACATTTCTGAAAGCTTTGGCATACTTGTGTGATGTATCAGCAAATGCATGTCTTTTGCCCACCTGGTCTCAGGAGCATTCCATTGGCACTTGAACTTGAACATGCAGTCCTCTCAGGATGTCAGTATCCCATCACTGCTTCACAGGCACTGCCCTCCCACTGACCTTACTGACCGCTTTCCCAGACAGCAGTTTACAATGCTGCAATCACCAGGTACCCCATCTCAGACCAGATATGCAGTCCATCCAACTGAAAGGGAGCAGCCATCTATCAGCCATGGGACAGGTGTTAAAAAGTGGTGAATCCTGCAAACTCAGTTGGAAGGTTATAATAGGAAGTACAAGGTGGTTAATTTAGAACATTCCTTTGCCATTATGGAAATTAATGTTCATTAAAATCTTTTCTTAATCCTACATAACAAATGTAATGGGCAGATTCAGTGACTGCCACTTACTACCCTAAATTTGGAAAGCTGATAAAGATAGTTGTGAGCATTTGCTTGCAGTCTTCATTATCTTCATTTCCTGTACCAGTGTGATCAAGCGTTTGGCTAGCTTCCCTGTAAAGCACTGAATTTTTGTCACCATGACTGATGTGGCAACACTGATTTGCACAAAACCTCATAACCCACTAGTTTCATATTTAAGTGATTTCCCTCAACTCACTACTGCACACAGGTAGATGGGTAAAACAGCATGACAATTCAGCTGTTGAGCCTGCTATGATTTAGCTGCCACACATATTCAGAGCTCTCCAGGCTTGACCAGTACAGAGATTGGCAAATTGGATGGTATTTCTCCTGCAGTGATGGTATCACTCCACTTCTCTGCGAGGAACCTATTTGAGTGGGCTGAGTAATTCCTCTGGATATCCTGATGAACTCTTGGGGACACATATTGAAGATAAAACTATCATAGAGATGGTTTCAACTCAATCTTCAGAACTGACTGGAATTTTCAGACAAGAGAATCATTTTTCAGCTGAAGTTATCATTAATCCCCTGTAGCTTTGTCACTGGCACCCAGGTACTCGATGAATGCTTACGTAGAAGCTTGGGCATTCACTGTATAAACTGACCAGCTGCCATAATCACCATCATGCAAATGTGTACAGTAAGGCTCAAGCCCAACACAAGGCTTAAGCCCTTCAGAAGCAACTATATGCGAGGTCTAATACACATGAAGGGGAGAGTGAGAGAGACCTATTATAGGCAGGCGAGGTGAGGATGGCCCTATTTACCACCTTTCTGAATGAATGTGGAGACTGTAGAGTAGCCAAAATCTCTGGACAATCAAATTGACCTTGACAGCCAGAGGCCTCCCTTTGCTGCTGCCTGCTCAGAGCCTCCTTTGCCTATTCCACATCCAGGTCTTGTTTGGGGTGGAGGGGTGGTGGGGGGTGGATGGTGAAGCTCAGGTAAACACTAAAGTGCAATGAGCTCTACACAACACCTTCAGCATGGCAGGCAACACTGGCTGTCTAAGTGATGCAAACTCTTGGGCACAATGCAATGACTATGAAAATTTTTTTAAATGGTTGACTGCAAGTTGCATATTGAACTAACAGGCTGTGATTCAGCTAAGTCACAAGACTCAACAGCTGCATTACCCAGCTATTAGACCAGCAACCAGTATTCATGTAGAGTGCAGGATTCCAAAGGGCAACCCAAAACACCGCAAGTGCACATGATCGGTGGTTTTACTGTTCTGACAAAAGGTCACAGACCGGAAACACTGACCATTTTTCTTCCTGCCTGTCTTTCTTTCTGATGCTGCCTGACCTGTTGAGTTTTTCATCATTTAGTGTTTTTAATCTGATTTCCAGCATCTAAATTTTTTTTTGATTTTCATATCCTGGAGGCCAGAAAGTTTGTTCAGTATTACATCAACCCAAACTTCAAAAGGCAAAGCAGTACACCCCACAGGGGTATCAAAGAAGCAAAAGGCAAAGCAAATGAAGCAGCAGAAGTACATCTTACCCAAAGTCAGTGTAACCTTATGCATACTTTGAACCATGAGGCAGCCGTCAGTGTCCTTCACAGTCTGCAGAAATGTATCGTGGTTTAGTGTCCCTTGAAATAGCACAGCTGGATTAACTGAAGTGGCATATAAATTGGCCTCTCAAAGAATCAGGATTAAGTAGAAAAGCATAATTCAATTTTAGCTCACAATGCAGAAAATCAGTACCACACAATTGATGACAATGCATGCAAATTGCTGACATACACTAGCATGCAGTACTGGAACAGCAGTATTAAATTTTATGTACCACACAATTCTTGCAGATTAAGAGTTTTTGTGATTTCTTCCCAAAAATATTGAAATTGAAATCACACAGTACTTAAAAATCAGTGCTACACAATCCAATTTCCAGCCAACTTTGTTTTAATACCTACATGCAGAGTTACTGTCTCACCTTAACAGTACTCCTCAAATTCTACACATATTCTTCCTGCCTCTCAATACAACTATCCTCCAACCCCATATCCAAGAGCGGGGATGCAGTAGAACCATGTTGAGTGGAATTACAGAGACACAATAGGAGACTGCAGTCTTTTGGATACAGCAACTCCACTGAGGCAGCATTTCAATATTGCATTGAAATGGCAACTCAGAAACTATAGCCAAATCTTTGGATTAGGTCCTGATTTCACAACATCTAGACGCAAGAGAAGACAGTATTGCCAAGTGAGCTACTATCACTTTAATAAAGCATAATGCATCCATTTCAGATCACAATCTATAGATAAATGCTACTGAACAAATAACAAAGCTAGTATTAAATTTTTTGCTTTTTTAAGTTGAACACTGTCATTGTGCTTTCAGCAAAACACGTTGAACACCAATATTCAGTGCGTTGGCAGCATCTTGTTAGACCTGCAATTATTCCAAGAAACTAACCGAATAATGTCATTTTATGCATGTTGAGAAGTACTTTAGAAGACAGTACATGTGAAAATCAATCTTTTCAAATTAGGGAATTTACAGAACAAATGCAAATTATGTGGAATATATATTTACCACACAGAGCATGGAAACTACAAAAGGAACATCTAATTTCTTGATAAAAAGTTTTATGTCACCCCACACTTCTACCATGACACAGTCACAACATTTATTTAATTTATTGATGCAAAAAAAAGTGAAAAGGTAATGAGCACAAAGGTCAAAGGCTAAAAGAACTGCAACCAAATGAACCAGCCACTTGGTGTCAGCAGCTGAAATTCACGATAGATTGATGTTATATTACATACTGCAATATCATTACATGCAGAAAACTTTTGGCAAAAATGAGGTTGAACAGAATCTTAGGACATTACTTTCCCACTGCTCAAAACAATCCAACTGAAGCAATTTCTAACATTTCAAAATTTACTGGTAAGTAACACACAGCTTTAGTTTTACTTTAAAAACTAACATTTGGGGTATACAGTAACTGTGTAGCAATAATAACTTTTATGATAAAGCAGCATGACTAGAAAGATGCATATAGCAAGAGCAGTAAACTGCTCCAAGTTACCTGTGTGTGTTTAGGTCCATATAGACATAAGCCACTTTTCATGGATTAGTTTCTAAGCCCTTCTAATTATACAAGTTTTCTAAAATCTATATTACTACCATCTCTACTTTGGTAACAGCAAAGGTATATAGCTGACACCAGTACAAAAATAATTAAATATTTCAAATTAAAACCCAACAGTGGTAATTCTTTTCAGAACAAAAGGATAGTCACTGTTGACAGTTATCTATATTAAAAGTGTTTTAAACCAATCTATAGGCACCACACGGGGTCCAGTTTGTTATAACAAGCATTTTTTGTTGGACAAAAGGTTGTGCTTCAAACGTAATGATGTTTGTTTAAACACACATGGCCAATTATCCCAAGATAGCCTTTCTTTTAATACAGTAAACAAGAATTAAGACAAATACATTGTGTTTTTTTTTAAATCTACCTAATAATGCACAGGATGTTCTGGTTAATTCCTAGAATTAGTTTCTAAGAGGTTTTAGGCAACAGCAGAATGGTGCCAGAAGCACCACCTACGTTTTGAGTGATGCTTATGAAGAGCAACCTCATCCTTCTCCCGTTCCTTCTTCACTCGCTGGTAATGGTCCTCTTCTTTAAGGTACCACACAGGCGGCCAACGGTGCTTTTCAAAATACTCTTGGTTCTCTAGCAATTAAAATGGTAGAATTACAAATCTACAGTTACCCTGGAAATTAAGATTTTCCTTTGTTCTAGAACATTCCAATCAATTTAAAAGAAAACATAGCACCATTTCCAGAAGTTGTGATGTGAAAGCAAACTACAATGAACTATAAATAATGTGTAAATTTAAAAATTTGGGACCCATGAATTACTGAAAGCTAAAGCGGCTGTTGTCAGTCTCAGGTCAGATTTTGGTCCACCGGTGAAGGAGGTTGTTGACTTTTGCAGTTAAGTTTACACAAAACAATTAAATCCTGTTAAACTATGCGACAAGACTAGTGTACATTGGATTGTTGATATAACGCACATGGACCAACAAGAGAAATCATCTCCAGGGTAACCAGTAAAAGATGCACAAAATAATCCTTTGCAGGTGCCTCAGCCTTCAACTTCCATGTAATTAAAACTTTCAGTCAAATAAACATGAGCTCAGTCGAGAAAGCTACAGCTGCTAGCTTTTCCAGAAGTATCTTACTGTTCAACAGAAAAGTGTAAACAGTAAAAGTCACTCATGCTCTTGCACCACCAGGTTCGAAGGTCATTTAAACCAATGCTACACCAAGGTAGGACCTGTCCAATGGACCTTGCACAGGAATTCTGAACATTTATCAGCTATTTGCTTTTAGTGAGTATGTGCATTATTGCAAATACACAGAATATAATTACCCTTATTTAAACAGAAATTTCTCAAGCTGTATTTATGTAAACCATCCTTTGGCTGAGGCTGCAAGCAGCAGACTAGCTTTAATCCTCAGCTGGAGTTGCTCTTAAACCAGTACTACAAGGTGCAAGTAAAGGTTCCATAATAACAATTACCATAGCATATGTACACAGTTAAGGGACCAGGAACTGCAGGGAGGTGATGGATATCACAGAGGAGGCAAGTCTGATGACAATGGGAGTCAGGAGTTAGGGATATAGGCATAGTGAATACCTGTGGAGTATTGTGTTGTTCTGTGATACCCTGCCACTAGCTGACCACTGCATTGTACATTCTATAGATGGGTTTATCTAACCTGTGAAGCTCTGATGCCCATATGCAAAATATTGGGGAATGGAATGTTGATCTAATTTCTGGGGTTCCAAATCAGCACCATTTTTTTTCTAGGCAAGGTATAGCATATGCCAGAAGCAGAGCAAAGTTCCCTTCGACTCTGGTCCAACATTGTGCTGACCCAATCTCAGAAGTGCTGCAAGTGTAGGTTATCGTCCTTGAATAATAAGCAGACACGATCTTGGCTCTCATGGTAAGAATTTTGCGCTTTAGGCTTTTTCCATTTAATTAATAGGCTAATATTCTCCAACCATTTTCATGGGAGACACTTTTGACCATTTAAGAAAAATTCCAGTAATCTGGGTTGAATTCAAAACCAGGCTTCAGAGATGGAAGGAAGAAATGCTAATCCACTGCATCATCATGTCTCTGAAATTTAATATGATATACGAGTAAACCAGAGCAAATATTTAGTTTCTTACCAGGAGATATTGCCTTTATCTCTTTCCTGAACTTGCAGCAAACACTGTTGTAACTCGTACAGATGTGATGCAAACACCAAGCTGCCAGTTGATGTGCATTATGAAACTACAAGTATAGGGGGTGGAGAAAAAGAGTTTTTAAGATCTGCTATGTGTGTAATATATAGGATACCTATATAAAAGTGTTTATTATGTTTGTTAAAAATTAGAAACGTGAAAGGCCTGTAATTGCTACATAAACAAGATCCCCATGTAAAATAACTACCCCCTTTCTGAAAGTGTGGAATTAGAATGGCGAGTAGCACCAGTAAGACCAACAAATGCAAATGGTGGCAAGCCTGCTTGAAATTTAAAGCAACATTGTTATCTCATTTGACTTTTGTCAAAAGGGAAATACAGTACAGCTATTCAGGGCCCATCTTAAATCTTTACATCTTAACTGTAATTTATATTTCACATTAATTATTTCATTCAATAACTTCATGACTGAGTCTATTTTTAATTGGAGCAACTGGAAGAGCTGGTGCACAATTAGGAACTACCCCAATTCCACTCAGCTGACAACATCATGGTGTTAAGAGTGGGAAGTTTACATCAGTTTCTAGATCATGCCTATGATTAAAATGAAAATTAAGATTGTGCAGTAAAACAAATAAGAATATTTCTGTAATCTTACATACTAAAAGCAGATGTTGATGTACGTTTCAGGAAATTGCTGTACCTCACTTCCACTGACCTTCGTGGAACACTAGAGATTGTGCAATTTAAATAAGAAATTTGTAGCGTACAGTCAATCATGTTTCTAGTATTTATGTATACTTGTGATGTAATCGTTGCAACACACTGCCCAAGAAATCTGGCAATGGCATCTTTTACAAAGTATGGACAAACTTTCTAAATATTTATGGACTGAGAAACAGAAAAATAGGACTTCTATAGGTAACAGCTAAACTCCAAAAGAACATAATAGCTACAAAGAAAGCACGTCTTCCTACAGTCAACACTTAAACGGAATCTGTTCTGCACATTTTAGGCATAGTCGTACTCTGAATAGAACAAAAACAGGGGTATACAACTGCCAATGTATAGTGAGACTTTCTGCATGTGGAAAACTGCTACTGCTCCTCTACTTGTTCACTGCTTTTAAAGATCATAGCCCTGGGAACTCTTTATCTGTTACCTCATCATCTGAAGCAGTGCAAGGCAGAATTTCCACCCAGCATCATTGTAAAGCCTCAAATCCCAAGCATTGGAAACAGCAAAAGGGTGACCCGGAAAATTAGGCAAACCTGACCAGTTGGCAGGTAGGCCTTGGTTTTCTTCAAAGCTTCTATAATTCCTAATGCTGCTTCTTTACTCAGCTCAAGGTACTCAGTTGCTCCAGGACAAGCTGAATTTGGAAAAAAAAGTTGCAGCCCTGCTCATAACTCATGCGCAGCAAGTATAATGGATGGAGGATTGGAGGAACTGAGAGGATTGTTGTTAATTGATGCCAGTTCTCCCTCTTTCAACAACACTAGAACTAAGGAAATGGGGAGTGGTGCTATGGTGAAGATTTGGAAACTTTTCCCTCCACACACACAAATTCTGCAATACTAGAGATTTTGCAATTTAAATACAAGGAAATACACAGTCAAATCATGTTTCTAGTGTTTATATATACCCACGATGTAATGTTTACAACACACTGCTCAAGTATTCTACAGGGGTTTCCCTAGCATGAGACTGCAGAATTCCTGAAGGATTTCTAAGGCTGATGTCACCAAAGAAACATGAAATTATTAATAGGAAAGATCTTGCACTTATAGTGCCTTCACCAACTTTCAACATCACAAATAATTTGCCAGCCACTGAAATACCTTTAAAGGTCTGTCATAGTTCTAATATAGGAAACATAGCAGCTAATGTTATGTTCAATATGCCTCATCACCAGATAATCAGCATTCGTGATGTGGGTTGATGAATAAATAGACTAATTATCCACAGTGCTTTCAAATAGTTCTATGGCTCTTTTAATCTGAGGGGCCTTGATAGAACACCTTATCTGAAAGTCAGAACCTCAAACGTTACAACAGTATTCCTTTAGTACTGCATTGCTCTCTCAATTTTAGATTTTTTTTGTATAGGTATCTTTCTGTATTATCAAATAGGCCTGGAGAGTATTGTTAGACATCTATCATAACTGGTTTCATACAGGTTTACACACCCATTTCAGGAGACATTTTATGACAGCTGTCAGCATAAAGCTTATTACCTACCTGGGCAAGTTCCAGGTATGTTAACACTTCTCCATCAATATCAACACCTTCCTTTACTGCTTTTAGCAAGTCCTGCACAGCATATTGTTCTGTAAAGGAGGAAATGTGACAATTGTGTAATAGAGGTGGATAACATAAAGCACAAAATTATTCATAACAAGATTACAATGTAAGGCAATATACTGAATTAATTTCAAAGTAGCCTGAAATGTCACGATCTAGCACATGGTATTAAGAAAGTCATTTCCTTTTAATTTTGTTTCAAAGTCTCTCCAGACGAACAGTGGAGAGGTGAAACAGAAGCTTATCTGTACCATCACAGCATTGAGCTTTATATATAAATCACTGAAATCAGATTACAGCCTTGAATTCTTTCCCCTTCAAGACAAGACTTGAAAAGCTTGTTATGTTCTAGCTTTCTAAAAGTGAAATATTTGTTACGTGTGCGGAACTAATATGGGAGTAATTTTGGCTAGATGAAAATGTAAAATGGGAGATTTCCATTGTTTTCAAAATTCATTGTCAGAATTATCTCAATTACATCCCAATTTCTTAACGACTCAAAAAGGATGGGAACACTCATGTAAAGTCAGGTTTAGGGGAAAAATCTGCCTATCATTAGACAAAGCGGTGCCCTAATGACCTGTAAGTCACATAAGTAAATAATTTATGCACAACAGGCAGAGAATTGAGGGATATAGACTGCATGCAGGCAGATGTGCCATTTAGATTGGCACCACGGTCAGCATAGGCATCATGAGCCGAAGGGCCTGTTCCTGTGCTGTACAGTTCTATGTTCTCAGTTCATCCAAAATTTGGAAAGAACAAAGCTCCTTGGAAAACTAATCTAAACAGGACAGAGGTGCTAAGGGATCTTGGAGTACATGTTCATAAATCATCAACTTCTATTCACATATGTTTAATGATGTAAATGCATATCAAGAAACTTCACAGGGGTATTATCAAACTAGTCACACAAGTAACAAAGCCATAGAAAAAATACAACCAAAACAAAAGAATTCAATAGCAGAGAAGTCATAATTAAATTATATTGGATCTTGTTTATATCATACTACTATGCTCGGCATACTGGCCTTTACCATAAAGGATCAGGCACCGAGAAACAAAACCATAACAATGATTGCGTGATGCCAGGAAAGACAAAACAAGCTGGAGATCTTTTCTCTGAAAAGACCGAGGTGTCCTGATAGAAGATCTTGAAATAAAGGGGTTCAACAGGGGAGATATAAAGAATATACTCCTATATGGACAGTTTAATAATAGGTTCCATAAATATATGGAAGTCACTTATAATTCCAGTAAGAAACTGAGGAGGATTATCTTTAGTGTAAGCGTTTAGAATTGGTTACATGTGGCCACTGGGAGTTGTTAAAGGAGAAAGTTAATCTTTGAGATGATGGAACAAAGATGCAATGATATATTATTCTTCTTGCATCCATCTCCCAAAATCATTAATCTTTCCATCAATGCATACAATACAAAGCCTGTGAGTGAACTTAGCAAGAGTCCCAACAGTGCACGGGCTGTCCTCAAGCAATGAGGAGACTAAAAGATGTTGCTTATCTGTCTCTTGTTGCAATTGCAAGTCTCGGGTATTGTAGCACAGCCACGTTTCAACCATGTTGACTTTTCATCAGTCAACTTAAGATGAATGTTTACAGTTTTCCAGAGATGCTATTTCTCCTCTGCCCCAGCATGATTTTACTTATTACCCTAATGCCCATCTTGACCCCTCTGAGCAGGTCTGTCCACAACTTGAGCCTGCCACAACTCCTTGTGGGTTGTGAAACAAAGGACTGCAGATGCTGGAATCTAGATGAACAACATTACGACGCTGGAGGAACTCAGCAGGATTTCTCCACGGATGCTCCACGGCCTGCTGTGTTCCTCCAGCGCCATCGTGTTTTTCATCCTTGTGGGTAGTTGTAGCTATAGTGCTGCTACCTCTATTGTCATGACAAAATTTTCCTGTAGTGGTATGAGCATGCAAATTTCATGATATATTAAATGAAATAAAATTGGAGGAGACTAACATGAAGCACACATAACATGTCTGTACTACAAACTATGTAATTTGGAAGTACATGCATCTACTGGCTGATATTTTGGAGTTAGATTTGGTGAATTAGATGTTTAGCTGTTGAAAATGGGGATGGAATTTGGAAGCAGTGGCACACACAGTCTGACAATATTCCAGACCAAACAACTAAAAGCATCTGGAAAGACACAGTAATAAGATGTTCTATTCTCCAGTGAACCACCTGCAGAAGGAATAAGCTGAACTTAGATTTGATGCATCAACACTCAGTCTTGCGGCCTGAGCACTATTGAAGAAAAATTTTTGCAGTATTTTACTAAACAAGATAAATTGCTACTTACTTCCCTTTGGGAAAAATAATGTAAAATATTTGTTTTTCTGATTTTGTGTCCCTTCTTTAATACTGACCTGTCAGAGCCACAAAACGTGGAAGGCACAGCCTGTTTGCCAGGGCAATTAACTCAATTGGATCAAGCTGTGAATTGAATGAGAATTGGCTGGTGTACAGGTACTCCAGAATTGCTTGCATACAAGCCTTGCTTGTAGTGGGGAAGTAGACCTGCAAGTGAAGGCAATGTATTATCTGACAAGAACTTGTTCTCAAATGCTATATGATCTATTTATGGTTAGTAAGTATTATTAAATATTGATATAAATTTGCAATGTCCAAAATCTGAATTAAGATCATTTTACTCCAAATCTGGATGGCTGTGACAGGATACTGTTGTAAATCTATTCTGCTTCATGAACATTCAGTACCTCATTACATTCACCAACTTCGTTTAATTTGATGCAATAATTACAAAAAACTGTAACTGATATTCTTCATTCATATGTAGTAGATTTTGTATGCAGGTAGTAAAGACCATTTCCTTTTGTTAATACAGCATGCAGTACTTTGCATTAAGTAGCTCATGCTTGCTGAACACTCCAGAATGACAAGAAGCTTCTGTTGTAATCTCAGTAAGCAACCACAATAAGGACACCATGGCTCCAACAACTATCCACAGTTGTTTTGAGGGTTAGCCAAACACACTTCTTTCACCGAGCTTCCAGAACTTCATAGAGTGCATTCAGTCTGTAATGACACTAGAGTACAGTGCTCCTAAACTTTTTACCTTAGCACTTTTTAAACAAACCTGCTCATACAATTGCAAATTGTTGTTTGCGTCAGTGTCCTGCAACTATTAGAAACATTTTGCTTAATTTTTGTTCCGGAGAGTGTCAAAATTCACATACATTTAACTTTTTAAAACAAGCATTATGGAATTGAAAATTTAATCACCATCCCTGCTCCCCACCCTAAAAACTCCCCCTGAATGGATTACAATAAGAACCATTTGCAGGTTGTTTTGGGTCACTCTGAAAATTTGACCATGCATTTCTGAGTTTCCTGATATAATTTCCACACAAGAGGAGCATGGAATAATGTATTTCTTGTAAAATGCTATCTTTGGCACATTACAGAGAAAAACTGACTGACTGTGTCTGAGGAGCATCTGTTGCTGCTAAATCCCAAGATGTTAAATCTGATCCTGGACCCCAATTTCTGAATGATCTCTCGGAGGGTACTGATGTCTCTCTCAGCCCTATCACCATCCTATGGCACTTGGAACTGATTCCTACCACTCCCACAACTTTAATGCCTCTTTCCCCAATCCTGGCCACCGGATACCATGCTCCAATGCCTTTCCTCCCAATAAACCCTGTCATCACAGGCCAACACAACTGGGCTTCAGCCACTGGCCTTCACAAATGACAACCCCTCCAACTCCCCAGACCAGGTCTGAGACTGAAGAGTATTGCAGTAAGAGGTCCACTGTCAAAAGGTTGTCAACATTCCTCAGCAATACCCATCTAGACCATTGAGCAATTTATATTTTTTAGGGCGTGGACATCACTGGCAAGACCAATATTCATTACCCATCCCTAATTGTGACAAGTATATTCTTGAATTACTGCAGTCCTCTGGTCACAATTGGGGATGGATAACTCTGTTGGGTAGGGGATTCCATGATATAGACCCAATGACAATGAAGGACTGACAATTATGTCCAAGTCAGGAAGCTGTACAACTTAGAGGGGAAAATGTAGGTGGTGATGTTCCCATGTGCCTCAAGCCCTGTGCTCTTCTTAGTGATAAAGGTTGCCGATTTGGGTAGATTTGTCTGAGTAATCTTGGCAAGAAATATAACACATTATGTAGATGATACACACAGAAGCCATGGTGAGCCAGTGGTAGAGGGACTGAACATTTTAGGTGGTTGATGGGGCATTGATCAACTGGGCTGCTTTGTTCTGGATGGTGTCCAGCTTCCTGAGTGTTTTCATTATCACATTCATCCAAGCAAGCAGACAGCATTGCTTCGAGATTTGTAGATGGTGGAAAAGCTTTGGGGTGCCCAGAACCAAGTCACTCATAGCAGGATAACTGCTCTGTAGCTACAGTAATCATGTGGCTGATCTAGTTGAATTTCTAGCGAATAGTGAACCCCAAGATGTTGATCGTGTGAGATCCAATGATGTCAATACCACTGAATATCAGCATAGGTGTTTAGATGCTTGCTTCTTGGAGGCACTCATGGCCTAGCACTTTTGTGGCCTGAATATTACTTGCCACATTTTATCTCATGCCTAAATGTCTTGATCTTGCTGGATGCAGGCGTGGACTTCTATATTAGCTGAGGAGTTGTAAATAGACTTAAACATTGCACAAACTTCCCCACATTTAACCTTGAGAGTTGCATCGAAGTCTAAAATAAAATTATGAAGTGCTGGAAATACTCAGCAGGTTAGGCCACATCTGTGGAAAGAGAATGAGTTTATGTTTCAGGTTGAATACCCTTTGTTGTGACTCTTTCTACCCACAGATGTAGCCTGACCTGCTGTGCATTTCCAGCATTTTTTTGATTTTCATTGCATGCAGTAGTTGACGGTCCTTGGACCTAGGGGACTGCCTTGAGGAATTCATGCTGTGAAGTCCAGAGGATGGAATGGTTGACCTCCAACAACTCTAATCATTTTTCTTTAAGAGGGGAATGATTCCAACCATTGGAGTGTTTTCCTATTGGCGCACATTGACTTCAATTTTAACAGGGCTCTTTGTTGCCACACCCTATCATGCTTTCAAATGCACTCACTCTCACCTCACTTCTGGAGTTCAATTCTGTTCCACGTTTGGACCAAGGCTGCAATGAGATCGAGAGCTGACTAGTCCTGGCAAAACCTAATTCCCAGTACTGAGCTACAGATCTGTTGCGAACCTATCCAATTTAATTATGATTGTAGTGCCAGACAATTTCACCTTTATTTTAATTCAGTTTCAGAAATATAAAGTCTTTCTGCTTTGAGGTATTATATAATATCCTGTAGTGACTACAGCTGGGCTATCTGCAGGACTGCACAAGATTAACAAGACTTCAAAAGCCTATGGCTAACTTTCTTATAATTGATGTAGTAATTGATGTAGTCTCTTGTGCTTCAGTTGGGATCATATTGGAATCAAAGTGTGATGGCAGGGGGATCTCCAGTCACTAATGAACCACTTTAATACACATCTGAGGAACTAAGGGCTGATTTTTGCATAGGGTATATGTTGAATACATAACCTTCACTGTACTGGGCATTAACACACATGATAAGCTGATCAGAATCAAAAGCTAACTGGACCTCCATTGAATGAAAGCTTTACACATTTCTGAAAGTGAATAGGTCGTTGTACAAGGCTACTAGCAGAATATGTTACTTCAGTTGCTTTTTACATCTAAGAAAATTTCACAAGACTGCCAAAATGGACTTTTTAAACAATATAAAATCAGCTTCCATGGATGGTAATAATTGACGATGAGTACACCAATTCTCTTTACACAGTGGTGTACTGGTGCCTGACTAATGTGCCAGAAGTCATCCAAGGGTGCTTAGAACAATTCAGTGGCAAAGCAAAAATCAAAGCAATGGTTATTTTCCCTACAACTCCTGGAATTGATTGCAATTATTCAAACTTCCACCAATGGTCTAGAGGTGAAACTGTCTAAAGCAAGCCCTCCAGAGTTATAAAACCCAAGAATATGGGCTGCAGGGATTTAAAAATCTCCATGGTCTCAGTGTAGGTACCTCCAATGTCACCATGTCGCATTCCCCTTCATCTTCTGAAATAGAGGGATTCTCATGCAGGAATCAATTTCCCTAGGTCAGTAAGTTACTTTCTCAATTACTCATAGCTTGCGAGGAAAGAAGTACTACAGCAAGAATCAACAACTCACCAAGCAGATAGCTGCTACAGGCTTCAGTGAGGAAATGGAAAATGGCATCCACCTTGCACACCATTAGGCTGCTCCTACACTCCAGTTATGTGTTACGGATTAGGTTGCTATTTGGTGAATGTCCCTTTAAGACATAGTACAGGAGTGTGTGTCTGTTTGTGTGTGTGTGTGTGTGTGTGTGTGTGTGTGTGTGTGTGTGTGTGTGTGTGTGTGTGTGTGGCATCATCACAATAACAGCAGAAGATAACAATGCGCTGATGTTTTGGTTCAGTCAGAAAAGAAAGAGGGAGAGAGACACACTGACTGCTGGTCTCTGTATCGATGGATGAAAAACAATAACTGTCTGTCACTACAATCCACGTATGGATTTGTGGAGTAATCCAGTGGAGTCCACTTTGTCGTTAACCTGCAGAGGGAAACAGGTATTTCTGTGGATGGCCATGTCTTGAATGCCTTTCAGGGTGGCAGATACTTCAGAACAAAGCAGTGGAGATCAGTGACTGAGGTGTTGTATGGGTTCCATCGTGGAACATTTGGATTTCGTAATCTCTCTCTGTTCTCTCTCTACATTTTCTCTAAAGTCAACAGTGGTTTTGCAAAAACCTTTGTTCACGTTTCACCTTATGACTTGCTGAACTGAACTTTGAGAACTATTCCTGGACTTGGAGTTTGGGAATTTGCCACACACACACTGAGTATAGTTTTTGGGGTTAATGTTTAATATCTAACATTTTTATTTTTCTTTTTATCATAAGTAGTTATTAATAGTTTCTAACACTTATACATGACTCAGTGCGTTTCTTTTGTTGCTGGTATGTAACATGTTAGGGGTGGTAATTGTGGAAAGCAGCGCGAGGCCATGCCCGCCTGACAACCATGTGGGTAACACAATCGGGCTTTAATGAAGAGAACTTTGATGCAATTTATTTAGGGAACTAAAGCACTATTCAGACATATAGCCCTATTTTAATAACTCTAGCATTGCAACACACCAAAAACATGTATACAAAACAAGATTCAGAGCTGCACAGGCACCACAACCAAGCCTGCACTTCATATCTACATGCTTACTCAGAAAGAAGGGAACACCATAACAATCAGTTAAGGGATTCTTAGTCTCTCACCAGAGGCACAAAGGCTAGTTGTAGACACACTCATCATAGCAGAGACCACCTAACTGAGATAAGACCAAGGCCTCTTTGATCTGTATGGGTCAGATGTTCACTGTATTAATGAGGAAAGCCACGAAACAAGACCGAAACATCATATATTGACTCTAGTTAATACCCTTCTCAAAGAATATGAGACCATTGCATCAACCAACCTCTTTGGTGGAACTCTCCAGAAAAGATCCTCCAAACATAGCTGCCATCCACTCACAACTAGAAATTAGCAGAGACTTATGGCCATTTATACTCCCATCTTCTAATTTAAGAGTTACATCTGCCATTGAAAAGTAGAAAAAATGTTAACTTTGCAACTGTTAAAATCTAGTTGTAAAACAGCACAATAATCACAGTAATTGCTTTCTTCTTAGTAGCAATGACAAGAGATAATTGTGTTTTGTATCTGGTGCATGCTATAAATATTTCAGATTGTTGGTCGTCAGACAACATGGCACCAAGAATAAACTTATTTAAACAAATTACCTTCTCAACATTCCATCCATTCTGACGGTCATCCAATACAGTGATTAATAAGGAAGAAGCAGCATTTTATGTGTACAAAGGTGTTTTCTAAAAAACTGAAGTGTTTATTTTAGGAAGGGACAACTGTGCTGGCAATTTATTCAGGTTCACCAATGAACCCAAATAAAGTCGTACAATGCTCATGTTCTCTTTTCAAATGGAGGCTGTGCCCAGAAAACAAACATGTCAAACCAATTCCTGTAAACCCCTGGGGCCATTGTCACTAGCTTTGTGCGTTAAGATTGGAGTCGAGACTCATCTTACTCCAGATGAAAGGAGGTAGGAGTCTTGCTCCATTTCACTCAGGAGTCAACTAAAAATGACTGTGCAATAATGCTAAGCTTGCAGTGTCTACAAGCAGAATTCTTAATGGGGGAAAAAAAATCAGATGAAAAGTATTGCAAGGAATAGCAAACGAAAAATAATTGTGGAATGTAGAACAAACAAATGAAAGCTTTGTGTATTGTTCATTGGTTAGAGAGAAACTATGAAGTTGGCAATGGGCTGTTTAAAAGTTTCCAATGTTAATCACAGTACTTTGCACGTCACTGCACAGAAGCTGTTTACTCAAAAGGTTATACCCCAAAGGCAATTGGTGTTGCTTAAATTTCATATAGGGTCAGAATTTTCCCTGAAATTTTTTGCTTGAAAACTAAATTGATTTGTGTTTTTTTTTGCTGGCCGTTTATCTGAGAAAATTAGATTCATGTAAGTGTATGTACATTCAAAACTCTTGAAAAATCTAATAAAATGATTTTGAATTAACGGGAATAGACAGTACAAATTAGAAAGGCTTGCTACAAGAAAATAGAGCAAAATTAGAAATTGGGAAAATTACCAGAAAATGTTCCCTTCGCTAAGCATTCCTTTATTCGGTTTGCTTTCCTGACATGAAATGCTTTTGTGATCTCCTGATTCATAAAGGCTTCTTTATTTTGAATATTTTCAACCATCATACGCAAATCAAAAACTTCCAAAATCTCTGCTATTTGTGCAATTCTCATCAAGTCTTTCTCATTTTCATCCAGCTCTCCTGTGTAAAGAAATCGTAATACAGCTTCAAAGGGCCCTGGCTGGATTGATTGGTCCATCCTAACCACTGTAGTAAGACCTGTCCTCTTTGTTACAGGGTTCTCCAAGACTTCTTCGTGAATATAATTAAAGGCCTTGCTCCATGAAGATAAGCGCTTTCCTGCCTGCGTTTCCTTCACTGCCGAGGATTCATCTTCAGGCATGCTCACTTTCAAAATGCCATCGCTCTTCGATGCTCTTAGAGTGCAATGCAGTGAGCTAACACCGATTTCACCACCATCGTCATCTGTATCAAGACTCAAAGTTCTCATCAAATGGTCCCGACCTGGTTTCACTGGTTTCTCATTTTTCTCATCATTTGTTTGAGAGTCAACAGATAAGTCCAACAAAAAGAGATCATAAAATTTTGACGATGAGGTAGCCAGGTATACCTTGTGAGCATAGATTTTAACCTGGTTCTGAAGTACAAACATAACATCAGCACACAGTGGATTGTCGAGCAGCTGGCTAGGTCTAAAAGCACTCACAGGACTGTCTGGAATTTTCATAACTGGAGGTGGTGGTTTAGGTGGTAGGAATGGAGCCTGCAGTAAAGGCTTCTGCACCTTCTTCAGGTGAGATTTCCAGAACTGAAGGTGTCGCCTAGAAATCAGTGCACCTCTGATGGCATTATCGAATACATCCTTGATGCCAAACTGATCAAACACGCTGGTCTCATAGTATGGGATCCCAAGTTCTTTGGCTACCTCCCGGCCCTTCTCGGGAGGTAAAATGTCATTGGGTTTTATTGGTCTAGGAATAAATACAATGAAGTAAATGATTTGCCACAATAACATCAATTCCACTTTGATTTCATGAAGTACTTGAGACATTTCTAATCCGGTAAGAAACTATGTAAAACTGCAAACTTTTCTTCCTTACAATGACTCAAACTTAACTGCTAAGACAGATACCTGGTGCAACAATGAAAGTGACTTCACAGCATGCCTAAGTTATGAATTGTTGGATAAGTTAATGGTTTGCTTAAAAAAATGAGATCATTTCACTTATGGCAAAATGATTATGTTATAATAGTGCACCAACATTAAGTACTGACAGCAAAATTCAGATCTAAGCAGAAATAATTTCACAGTCAGAAAAGTGCCTCAATTAGCTAATACTTGTTATGAAATCTGAAAATTAATGGTCTCAGTGCCATGGCCACTCTTATGCAATCAAAAGGACTCCACCTTTTAAAATGTGCTTTCATCTGGAATTACTTGGATGCACAATAATGCTAGCAGAATGTTGGCACAAGAACCCAGAATTAAAATTGCTGTGGAACTTAAGATTCATCATAGATTCCAACTACGGGTTCATGTTTTTAATTCTGTTTTTACAAGCCTGAAACTGCAAATTGGGCAATGAATTTTGTTTTACCTAACAGTTTATCATGTTACATTGAATGAAGAAAATATTTCTTATGATCATAGAATTTACCAATTAATCCCATTATTGGGGATTGGATTAATCTTACCAAGAATCAGCCCGATGAGTACTATGCATGAAATTTTGACCACGGCAGAACTTATGTATAAAAATGACATTGATAGCAAAGCAGGATTATATAGAACTAGCCACAGTCTAATCAGTCCATTGGTATTCAGGCTCCACAGTAACTATAGTTTTAATCATGCGTCCATCCCCTTCCAATTCCTAGTTCACTTTTCCTCAACCCAAACCTTGAAACTACCTCAGCTTCTGTCACTAACGCCAGTCACAAACCCTCAATGGAAAAGCACTTATTTTCTCTGGATAAGAACACCAAACAGGTAATGTAATGAACTGTATATTTTCACTACACTGAAGAGGCAAGTCTGTTCTCCTATGAAGTATACATTGTTTAATAATTCTAACCTGATGGCAATGTGGGCATATTACACAATGGAAAGGGCATATTTTGCAAACTAAAGAATATATATTTATGACATGTATACTTATTGGTGAAAATATAATCCAGAGTACATGTTACATTAATATATAGGTCAAAGAAAATTAAGACTTAAAAAAAAGTGCCAGGAGAAATGATTCTAGAATGCTGGCAACATTTGGGGACTAATGCACAATTGGAAGAAAATAGGAAGAAAACAACGAAAGAGCAATGAAGTATTTTCAAGAAACATTACCTTGAGACAAGCATGAAGTTCAAGTAAACCTGTATTAACTATATAAACCAATAATCTAAAAAACACTTATCCATCTGTGAATGCATATTTTAAGTACTACATTATTCTATCACGGTTGAAAAATATGCCTATATAAACTACTTGAAAACAGAGTCAAAAGCAATAACACTGAGGAAAGTTAGAATGCCAAAAATGCACATCTAATGTACACATACTACACAAAGCTTTAAGAAGATTCCTCAATATCATTAATATGTATGAAACCAGGTATGTTATCAACATTTTTATTAGTGAGCTTCAGTTGACATGAGGAATCTAATATACAAAAACAAACTACTTGTGAATTCTCACTATAGACCTCATCACTAGAAAGTGACACAGCTTTCTGAGCAGTTCCTCCAAAGAGAAAGCAGAAACCAGAGGTGGAATTATGCAACCATAATTAAGTTGTGTGCCTGGTCTTGAAAAAGCTAACCACAATTGTGTTAAAATTTCAACATTGGTAAAATGTTCATCACTTCAGATTATCCATCCCGTTGGAAAATTTGTGCCAATTATTCTAAAAGGCTCAAATCTGATTCCTCAGCAGTGTTAAGGCTTGTGACCCTTGCTCTTATACCAAAAATGGAGAATAGTTATGTTTCTCCTGAGGATTAATAAAATCCATCACAAACCTGCTTCTTTGGCCTTCATTGAAAAGCCTTCAGGAGATCCCTTCAAGGTATATCAATTATGGCACCATTCACTCCAAATGAGTGATCATAACTTCTGCAGCACTATGCCTTTACACATCAAAATAATATTGAGTTCCTGCAGTTTCCCAAGACTAACCATCCATTGCAGCTGCTTCAATGCCCTTAGTTCCATCATAAAATCAAAACTAGATACAGGTTCTCCCCAGCTTACAAACATCCAACTTATGTACAGCCTGTATACAAGCATTGGGAGACAGGTAGGATGGATTTGCCAGCTGCTACAGGGCTGCAGGCATTTTATGACATGGGAGAACTCCGTTTGCAGTCACATTTCTGACTTATGAACTGTTCAGGTTACGAATAGTTCTCAGGAACTGAACCCTGCAGGAGGTCCTGCACGTTCATTGATGATTGCACACCACTTAATTCTATTCACAACTTCAAGCAGTCTACCACTCTATACAGCAAGTATTCAGGCTTTGGCTGATAAGTGGCAAATAATACTTGGGCCACATAAAAGCCAGGCATTGAACATCTCCATCAAGTGAATTTAACCACCACCCTTAATGCTCTATGGGATTAATACAGCCAGAAGCATATAATGGAGTTGCCCTGGGGTCTGTATTAGACCATTCCTTTTTGCTGTATATACTAATGACTAGGATACATGCTACAATTACCAAATTTTCAGATGACAAAACGTGAAGGAGCTGTGAACTGAGGGGAGCACAATAATAAACTTCAAATGAGATATAGACGGGATGGTGTAATAGGTGGATGGGTGGCAGATGAAATTTAAGGATGAGAAATGTGAAGTTTTTGTTTTGGTAATAAGAATTAAGAGTCATTACAAACAAGAGGGCATAATATTAAAAAGGTACTAAAACACATCTGAGGATGTGAGTATAGGTCATGAAGGGTCAGGGCAGGGTTGAAAAAGTGATCAAGAGAGATAGGGTATCATTTATAGAAGACTGGGTTGGGTACAACGAGCATTGTGTCCCATTTTGGGTGTCACACTTTAGAAAAGATGTGCAGGCTTCACAGTGCACAGAGGTTTACTAAAATGATTCTGGGGGTGAGAGACTTTAATTAGGTGAATAGACTGGAGAAGCTGGGTTTGTTATCAGATGAACAGGTGAGGGTGGAAGAGAATCTGATAGATGTATTTAAAATTATGTATGGTACAGATAGAGTGGATTGAGAAATGGTACCCTTTGGCAGAAGGGTCAAGAACCAGGGTACATAGAATGAAGGTGACTGGCAATGTTAAGAAGTTAAGTGAATCAGAGGATAGTGCTCCTGCTCCATTCAACTCTCTACTTTAAATATTTCATCCTTATTTACAAATCATTCCCTGGCCTTGCCCCTTCCCATCAGATTTCACTTCTGAAACCTTTTATGTTCTGTGCTTCTCCAATTCTAGTCTCTCACAGTTCCATTATTCAATGTTTCAACATCAGCAGCCTAGACTTCTGAAATTCTCTCCCCAATTCTCCCCACTTTTTTTCTAAAGAAATGCTTCTCCCTAAAAGTTACCATTTAGCCATCCATGCTAATACTTATGTGGCTTGATGCAATTTTTGTTTTAAATATAATGGTTCTGTGAAGTGCTTTGGGATGTTTTGGATTTCAGTGAATACAAGCTCATTGTTGAACAGAAAACCAGCGAGAGAAGAGACAACATCTACTTCACTATTTTGTAATCTTTTAGGAACAATGTTCACAGAGGTTAAGCCAATTTCTAGTCACCACAAAGTAGAGACCTATTAGCTACAAAGCTCCCAGGTTGTACCAAGATCATTCTCAGAAACAGTGATTTTATTTTTCCTCTTTGTAAAGGTAAGATCAAAGGTAAAAATTGAGTACTGCTGCAGAATACAATTGTTTTGGACAGAAGAGAGTAGAGATACATGGCAGAGTGTAGATGTTAATTAAAGAGGTTCCCAAAATGCTTGAAAGTTCATCGCCGATTCTTAGCTTCTATCTCCAGTAGAGGACAAAAAGTTAGTCATATACAGAAATGCAGTTGACTGTGATGATAATAGCAATCTCAGATAAACAGTCATATCGCCTTACTTGAGAGCTAAGAATAAGGGCTAAGAATAATTTCGAAGTTTATAGGGGCAGATGAGAAGCAAGTTCCCTGGACTTTCAAAGATTGCCATGAAAAAATCAAATCCAGATTGTTTACTTGAGTATGTGAATGAATTTCAAGAGTCTATTTACAATCAGATTTTACTAAGACAACGTGCAAAGCAATCAAGCAATCTTTCAGCTATTTGACACATGCACATGCATGTTCCTGTTGAGGCACAACAGACTTTGTTGCTGGCACAGACAAAAAGACTTGTAATCTTGCACATAAATCTTGCAAGCTTAAAAAAAGAATCACACGTGCTACAAATAGAAGCTACTTACCAGTTTTACAATTTATTACAGACAGCAAATTTAGTGGACATTTTGGTTATTTCTGATCTTTCAAATTCCAGGGTATGCACATTGTGTATTTTCCAGGGAAATGCCAAACAGAAGATGAACAGGAGTGAGCAAGAAATGCTCATCCCAACCGTCACTATAAAGTGATCCAAATTGTGGAACTGGACATCAGGCACCTCAAATTCAAAACTAGTGTTTTTAGGTCTACATTTTAAATCTTCTACTTGCTTTGTTGTTCACCAATATATAAATATATAGGTACCAACACTCCAATACCAGTAACACACTTTTATTTTTGCTCTGTCTTCCTCCACCACTCACTGAAAAATCATGCATCAGGCAAATTTCAAAACCAGTGGGAAGCCTATTTAATTTTTTAAAAAAAATAGAACCCCAAGGCATTTCCAGGATTTCAATGCAGTTTGGAGTATGAAGAAGAGCAGTTGAACCAACAATCCACCTGCTGTGAATTGCAGCAGAAAACATGAATGCTCCTCCTGCTCCTACAGAAAAACTTCACACTTCCTGCTAGCTATTGAGAGTCCCCAGAATTGCTTACTTTCCCTTTAATTGCTGAGCTCAGATCCACATAACATCAGCTAGGTCAGGGAAATACTGAAGGACTGCTGTTGGAAATATTTGTTGCTTCTTGAAAGAATCCAACGTGTTACAACTGGCAGAAACGCCCTTTGATTAGAAACATGTTTGTTGGTTATAATTAAAATGATGACATAATTTAACTGACTGCCTCAATGAATGGTAAAGGCAGATAATCAGAAAAGGTAGTTGCACATTCATCTGTATGCAACTGATGTTGGGTAAAGGGCATGGGATGTCCAACTCAGGAATTAATGCCTCTTCTTATTTCTCTTCATATCCTACTTCTAATAAAAAATAGCAACTTTTTCAAACTGATCTCCATCCAGATATTACAGCCACCAAAAAGCAATGATGATGGAAAGCAAGACACTTCTCAACAACAGTATGGGGGTGGGGGAGGAAGAGAAGACAGGGCAAGTTGAGGGGAAGAAAACAGGAAAGAGTAGATGTGAAGTTAATCTATGCAACTGAGTTACACAAAGACCTACATAATATTAGATATTAATTTGAAAAAGGTAACATTGATGCTCATTTGCTAAAACACCAGTCCTCTCTAGTACCCTTGGTCAAATCAGGCAAGCACTGTTAGAACAGATGCTCAATGTCTTCAACACATTCCAGAAGAAAAAGATGTCACATTCCAAACACTAGATTCAAAACAGACCCAAGGCATGCCTGAAATTTTCACGTTTATTTTGCAAAGCTAACACACTCAATTGAAAAATCAACTATTGTACAAATTTACCAGAATATGATTAAACAGAACAAGATTTATGTATTGCAGATCTCTAGCAATTAGCCACCAGAGCAGGTCCATTAAGCTGCAGTGATAAGTGACTGCAAATGATTAATAATGATCACAGCATGGAAGGAGACCATTCAGACTGCTGAGTTTGTATTGGCTCCATGCAAGAATATGCCTGTTAGTTGCACTTATCTGTCTTCTCCCCATTGCCCTCAAATCTTATTCTTTCAGGTACTTATCCAGTTCCCCTTTGAACAGTACAATTAAATCTGCTTCTGCTACCACCCCGGCAGTGAGCTCCAGACTGTAACCACTCCGAGTAGAATCATTTTTCCTCATGCCAATTTTAGATATTTTACCTTCATTCCATGTCCACTAGTTCTTGGCCTTCACCACCAGCTGGAATATTTTTCTCTTTATACTTTATCGATACCCTTGTTGATTTTGATCAGATGTTAAATACCTCTATCAGATCCCTTACAGCCTCCTCTATTCTCAAGGAGAACAAACCCAGCTTCTTCAGTCTATTCTCATAATTAAAGACTCTCATCCCCAGAATCATTTTAGTAAACTTCTTTTGCACATGCTCTAAAGCTTTGACTAATGTGTGGTGCCCAGTAAAGGACACAATAAGCCTGTTGCTGCCAAACTAGTGTTTTTATAAACAATTGCATTGACTTTCTTGTTCTTGTAGTTCACATTCCTATTTAAATGGCCCAAGATTCTCCAAGCCATTTCAACCACTTTCTCAATCTGCCCTAACACTTTTGACAAACTATGCACACACTTCCACAGATCTGAGCTTGTACCTTTTTTTTAGAAAAACACCCTGTAAATTATATTGTTTCTTTTCATTCTTTCTCTTAAAATGTAAGATTTCACATTCCTCAGCATTAGATTTCATCTGTCACCTTTTTTTAAAATCAGCCTGTCTATATCTCTTGAAGCCTATTACTATGCTCATCAGTGTCATCTGCAAAATTTAGAAATTGTACTTGTACACCCAAGTCATTATTATGTACTAAGAAAAGCAATGGTCCTAGTACTGACCCCAGGAGAACTACACAACACAATTCCTTCTAGTCTGTAAAACAATTCTTTCACTACTTCTTTCTCCTGTCTGCCACAAGCCCCTTTTATTCCATGGCTTTTAATCTTAGTGATAAGCCTATTATGTGGCACTTTATCAAATGTCTTTGGAAGTACATACATTAACTCTCTCAAATGACTTTAACAAGTTAGACACTGGCTTTAACAAATTCATGCTGGCTTTCTCCAATCAATCCACACTTGTCCAAGTGACTACTAATTCTGTCGCTGAATATCATTTCTAGAACTTACCTCCACCACTAAGATTAAACTAACTTGCCTGCAGTATCCCTGCATCATTTTGTTTTTGAACAGGGCCTCTGCAATTCCCTTTCTTACTTTGCTCAGCAACCGAGCTTGCATTTGGACCAGGTGATTGATCCACTTTAAGTAAAGCTCGCCTATCTAGTACCTTGACTATCAATTTAAAATCTCAAATACATCTTCCTTTGCTGATACTCCAGCAGCATCACCTTCCTCCATGTAGACGGATGTAAAGGCTGATGTTTAGTAGCTCAGCAATGCCTCCATCTCCACGAGCATTTTTGTGCCTTGGTGTCTGATCTGCCCCAGCTCTCCCTAGCTGTGATACAGAGGAGCAGCTGGTAGAGATCCGGGTTCAATTTTGAACCCCAATGCTGTCTGTATGGAACTTGCATGTTTTCTGTGTGGGTTTCCTTCCACATGTCAAAGGTGTGAAGATTGGTAGGTTAACCAGTCACTGTAAATTTTCCCCACTCTCTCCCCCCCACCCCCCATGTGCAAGTGAGTGATAGATTGTAGTGAGGAGTTGATGGCAATGTGAAGGAAATAAAATGGGATTAATGTACGATTAATGCAAATTGGTAGTTGATGGTCGGTGCAGACCTGGTGGACCAAAGGGCCCGTTTCTCTTCTGTATCTCTCTTACCCTTATCCTGTTCATGTGCCCATAGAATATTCTGGATTCCTTTTTAGGCTTTCTGTCAGCCTTCCTCATGCACTCTTTGCCTCTCATTTCCTATTTTATTTCTTCCTTGAACTTTCTGTAATCAACCTGGTTCTCACTCAGTAACAACTTAGCATCTATGGAACACTTCTTTTCCTCAACTCTATTTTCCACTCATCTTTGGAGTTCCATATCCTTCTCTCTCATGGGACTGCACATAGATTGTAGGCAAAATATCTCCACATTGTAATTGATTAACAGCTCTTCAATTTTACCTTCTTAGCTTTGATTCCAATTTAGCTCGGCCAGATCTGTTCTCATCCCATTGAAATTGACTCTTCAATTAACCAGGACAGTCCATAGAGGTTTCCATATCAATGCTAAACATCCAAAATCCTTTTGGACCTATTCCTGCACTTTTTCCAAGCCAGGTCTCTTTTCACCATGAGATCATAATTCCATATGGTTAACTGAACCTCACTAACCTTGTTAATATGCTTCATGCAGTGGCATATGTGCATTATAAACCAACACTGAATTTGCTTGTATTCACCCTTAGCCTGGTTCTATTTAAAAACTCTCTCTCTCTCCCAAATCATTTTTACCACCCCCCCCCCCCATTTCTTTCCTCCTTTACAATGTTACCTTCCTGTGTGCAAGATAAATGAGCTTACACTTCACCCTGCCCCACTAATAAACCTTCCTGCATGAATATTGATCCCAGCTCTGTAGTTATGAAATCTGTGCAGGCTTAGAACTCCCACATTCCCCAACACTGGTCTAATGTCATAGGATCTAAACTGCTCCCTCCTGCACCATCAATGTGGTTATCCGAGATGTCTTCCTTTTCTCTATTTACTGGTTCATGGCTTTGGGAATATTCTGGAGATTACCACCTTTGAAATTCTTTTTCCTCATTTCTTAAAATAAGCTGCAGAACCTCATCCCTTTTCCTTCCTAGGTCACTGGTACCAAGATGGACCACAACTTCTACCTGTTCACCCTCTGCTTCCTGAATGTTTTGCAGTAGCTCGGTGACATGCTTAATCCTGGCGCAAGGGAGGCAACACACTATCCTGGAATTACTCCTGTCACCACTGAAACAACTGTCTGCTTTTAACTTTATAATTCTCTATTACTATTGTTCTCTTGCATTTTCTCTTCCCTCCACATACAGCTGAAGCATGAAGCTATTGTTTTGGCTCTGGTTGTACTGCCTAAGGGAAACCTCTCCCCCATCCATTCTCAGAACTGAATATTGGTTAGAGAATAATATTCTCTCAGGGGTCTTCTGAATCTCTCCGCCTCCTCCACTTGGCACTCCCCAGTCTCTCTACCTTCACTTGAGTTCTGGAGTAACCAACTGCTAAAATATGCTATGTACAAAACACTCACCTCAGGATGGTCCCTGGCGATATCAACTGCTGTTCAAGGTCCACGATGTGAATTCTGCAGATCTAAGGCAGCCTGCTGAGCCTCCATTCAATGATCTTAACAGAACAATATCACTCTTGGCTTTCTTATTAATCATTTAACTAGAAGGAAATTTCAACTTCTCAGCTTTATTTCAACTCAGCAGCCTTGTGCTTCCCATACACCTTTTAAACTTACTACAAGGTGGTGAAAAAATTCCTATCTTCCCCACTGATCTTTCCATTAATGTTCTCATGGTGTTGCCATAACAGAGATAACTATTTCTGCAAGAACAGACCATACCCCTTCTTTTCAATCACAGCTCTTAATTCTTCTATCTTCACTTATTTCTATTTGAGTTTTTTTATTCTTCCCATACCTTATTTTACCAATCTCAATCGTTTATTTTTTAAAATTTCTTTTTATTCCACTACTCAATCTTTGTGGTATCCAATAGCTTTTCTCTTTTTTTCTAGCTTTTTATAAAACCTACCTGTAGGCTATTTATTGGATGCCATCCTGATGGTCTCCCCATTTCTCATCATTTTGTTGAGTTTTATTAAAAGGTCCTATTGGTTTCTAGTTTCTAATTGTGATGGTCTATACCTGAAAATGAATCTAATCATTTTCTTGTGCTGTTGAATCTCTATATTGTCAGCAAATTTAATTTTTCTTTGCAAGACTTCACACATTTCAGACAGTCAATAGTGCTGACCTAAATAGGGGGTAGCTTGAAAATGAATCTTGGGAATGAGAGTGATTTTAACACTTAACAAGGAATCTTATGACCTAGAACCAGGAACCCCGCATGCTAGGATTATTAATTTAAGAACATATTGGAAATTCGTGCTCAAAATGTGGCCTAATTTCAGACATAGCAGCTAATGCCACATACATATTTAGACACTGCAAACTAGGAATAAAAGGCTGGATTACAACAAAGACAAACTGCTGAGAATATACATTGCTTTGGAGTCTTGCACCGAGTTCTGACCTTGGCATAATGGAACAAAAAAATCTATGCCCTGAGGAATGCAGAAACTTGCCTCTGGAGAGATATCTAATATCTGTTGAGTTATGAAAGTCTCCAAAAATTTTGGAGCTTTTCCAGCACCAAAAGGAGTCATATATGAAAGACATTTTATGGAGGTGAGGAAAGGTAAGGAAAATCCAAATAATCAATTAATCCATAACTGCTGAACAGGGGCTTAGACAAAAACTGGTGCTTGGTGGTCAGCATGGATTCAGATGGCTGAAGGCCTGTTTCTGTGCTGTATGACTCTACGGTAAAAGGCAAGCCCAGAGCCAAAGTACTATAATGCAAGGATAATGAAAAGATCCAATGGGTCTTCCCAGAGACAAAATACAGAACATTACAGATATGGTTAAATACTTCTGACTGGGAACTGTCTGGAGATTGAACTACACGAGCTTCAGTACCTTTTAGTTACCTTCGTGCAACAGCCTGAAAGGTAAACTTATTATAAACAAGTTACTTGCAGGCTTTATGGCAAAGGTAGTATTTGAGAAGTACAGAACTTTTTTTGCAAATCTTCTGTTCAGAACCCTGCCTTAGCTACACAAGTGTCCTTGATGTGAATAATTCATATGCCGAATAAACAGATTTTTATTTGAAAAGTGCATGAAAATAAGAGAACTACCTATAACTAACATTACCTAGCATCAGACATTATTGGGATGTATCTTACCTAATATGTAATAGTTAACATGGAAATATGATAGTTGCAGTGCTATTAAAATGAAACGAAATAACCATACCAGAATGAGAGGATGAATGTAATTGTAGGCCCTTTAAAAAAAAATCAATTTGGATCTTTCATTATCTGTTATGAAATCCATTTTTGTTTTCTGGCTGGCTATTTGTTGCCTATACTTCCCACAATGTAGAGGCTGAACTACCTTTAGCTTTCTTTGGAGCAGTATAGTCAAGACTTTAAATGTGCTTCATTGGTTTATCAATTGGAAGGAAATTGAGAAACCATTTATTGTCCAGAATAAATACTGTAAGTGCTTCACTGAAACACTGGAAAATATTGGCTTAATTTGCATGTCTATATTCAGTTTTAATCTCTATTCCTTGGCAGCTTATACATGGATTAAAAAAATGCCTTGTACAGACCCAAATAGCTGGTACAATAACCTTGCTAAGTGGCTGCAATAGAAAAATTCCAAATCCACTATCCAAAAAAAGTTTCTCATAATCAAACATATGCCTTCAGCGTTTCCATTGGCAACTTGGAAAATTAAAATTCAGATATGCAGAAACAATTAAAACAGGAGTGATAATATGTAGCTTACTACAGAGATACAATATACACTCATATGTCAGAATATCATATTTGGATTATAACTATATTGTGAGCACCTGTGCTGAAATACAATTGTTATTTTATTAAGCTATTTACTGAATGTACGTCATAAAGTACCTTGCTAAAGGGCGTCGTGCACGATTTACAGCTTCAAGATCAGCATAACGCAAATCCAACTGACAGCCAACTAAGACAACGGGTGTTCGTGGACAAAAGTGCTTGATTTCAGGAAGCCACATTGTCTTTACGTGGTTAAGGGAATTGGGGTTAGCAATTGAGAAGCATAGGACCACCACATCAGACCTGAAAAATTAAGATTGCAAGCAGTTATTTTAGATGATCGTGCACTGTTCTTCATTTCATTATTTAGATCATTCACATTTTTCTTTGAGCAATGCACAACATTTCCTTCCATGCAAAGTTGGTGGCATATCGCACATGAGCAGAAAATAATACTGAAACACAGTCATGCACTTCCTCCTGGCAGTACCAGAACTAACTTTGCTACATTACCTCATGTGGTATGTCCACAATGCTGGTATGAGTTAGTTTTCCGAAGGCAGTATTTACTTTGGGTCTCATTCTCTGTACAAACGTTAATAAAAACAAATGTTTTGATTATATTTTTTTATTTGAAAAATGAATATTTAATGTTCCATTATTTTTAGTTTGAAGAAACTACTTTCTATATTAAGGTAATTTTAATATCTCTGGCTCCATTTGTGCCTCAATCTTCTACTATTTTGATGAGTAGGTTTTAGTTAGGTACTTTTTGGTAAAGTAAAATAATAATTATTATACTACAAGCCAATCAATCCTAATCAAATGTTGGGAAGTTTGGATAAAATATCTAAAATAATACCCCAACAGAAAATCTTTTAGCTATTGATAGAATCACTATCATTTTAATGGCTTAAAGAGGTATTCAGGAAGAAGCAATTTTCTTTAACATTTCCTTTTTAAATATGTTTCCAGGATGTCACTTTCGGTGTCAATTATCTTGAATACAAAGGAAAAAATGTATTGAACAGTAGTTTAATAGATTAACCGTGACCCATGCTCAACACTTGCCTACACAGGTGCTGTAGGAATATTCCTACAATTCGATGCTTATTAAGGCTCAATCCATTTTACAGTGATCTTGAAACCTCGCAAAAACTGACCATATTTCAACATAAAATTGTCAAACTTGCTTAGAAAATCCACAGCATCAGAGAGTGAAGGAGATGAAAAAATTTTTGTGTTCAATAGTAAATGCTCACCCAAGGATCTGATAAAGGATGTACTTTGGGAAGTGCTAGACTAGGACATTCTACACCACTTCTGACCGGTGTGTGCTTGCTATTGTTACTGAAGGCTATGAGAAGTGTACCATTTTAGTTCAGAGTGATTGTACTGAAAAAGTTTCAGGTGCAAATACTTAAGTACTCTGCAGTCCAACCAAAAATACTGTCTCTTTAATATTGCTTCAAATGTTCCTTTTCCAAAACACCACAAAATGCAAGGGGACAATGATAACTTTCCATAAATTAGAAGAAACTATGAACAAAACCAAGAACAAAATGCTTGAAGATTGTTGACAAAATGACAGCCAGATAGTTTACAGTTTAGGACAAATTCATGCAAAGTGTTATTTGTAAAAGGTTCAACATAGAGCTGAGAGGACAATATTTATAAAATATTATTCTGAAAAATAATTTAAGGAAAAACAAAGTAAAAGGAAAGAAAAATGTGGATAAATCTCCTGCTGAATGTTGCCTGTAAAGTGAACAGTAAAGAGGCCACAATCTGAAGTGAGACTTCTCTTAATTTCACTGGTTGACCTATAATATGAAGCAACCAATTACCATGGAACTGCAGGAACTAATAAAAACCTTTCAAGATTTTCCCTAAAAACCAGTGAATGTGATGGACAGGGATAAGCAATGTGCACTGGTGGCACCTTGCACTGGTTGCCATTTTACTTCCCAATGCAGAACATTTGCTCAACATCAGGGAAGACCCAGACCAAATTAGTAAAGTCAGATGTATACATTACTTTTATCTTGTTAAATTGAACTATTTTCTGTGAAATTAACACTAAGGGAGTTACATTCAGAAGGTTCTTCTTAATAAGAAATAGCACAATTTCAGAGAAACAAACTTCACTCTGGCATAGTCTGAATTATAGTGAGCTCCAAAGCATATTCCACATAGTTTATTTTGGGCTCTCTTAGAAGCACAGATTTTTTTATAACCTCATCAATAAGTTGGCTGGACCCTTAAGTCCACCAGAGCAGAACAAACAGTAAAAATTTATCTTGAACACAGTAGAAATCAGTATCCTACATTACCTGTCAAAAAAAAAGTGGAATGGTTATCTGAAATTACCGTCACCAACATTGAACATGAAGTGCTTTTGAATATTAGGATCTGCATAAGATTGGAATCTCCACTAATTTCACTTTCCATTGCCTGGTACAGTTATTCTTTAAACAAAACAATGACCTTCAGTACAGACTTGCATGTTCTCTCCTTATCTTAACTCTTATCATTGCTTCTCTGCACATTCCTCCCCAACCCCACCCCCCACACACATACACAATTTGAACTATTCTTTCAATTTCCTGATATCTCTTCACCCACAATGAACATTTTTCACAATTTCAACTCCATGGCAATAAATGACAAAAGTAAAGGCTTTGAAGTTTTACATGAGTGATCAGTTCAAAGACATTGGACAATAAAAATGCTCACTTCAGGACTTGGAGGGGGAAATGGGTATCACAAGACATTGACTCATCTAAAACTTTCGTTTCCCCGGAAGGTAATATTATGTGTTTACATAAAGGTGAAATGGGTGGTCAAAAAGTGGAATGTTGGTGGTGGCCCACTATATACTACTGTGCAAATCTGTGCACTACCATTTCTATTGTAATACTACAATATTCAAACTCAGCTGTCTGCAGTATTAAATCACAGAGGTCATGCTATGTTAGGGCATTTCTATGTGTAGCTCAAGAACTATATGCAAGATGTCAATCACCAATTACTAAATGGTCATGACAGAGCAATGAGGTGATTTTAGTTTTGATAAATTTGATGGCATTAAATATCAACAACCACTGGCAACGATCAATGTCAGTTGTTTTAATCATTGACAATCTGCATCTATCGCAGTTTTCTGCTTTAGGCTCATTTCCTGAGGACGTCAGTCACATATTTGGTTATCTGCAGCCAGGAAACAAATTCACTGTTGATATTTTTATCAACAATTTTGGGCTAGCATCCAAACTCCTTAAATCAGAGGCATATGACCGAATCCTCTTACTTTCCCTTCTGTGGACTGCAGATTGTATCCCAGCTTATTTATAGTAAGCAATTCAATTAAAAGCTTGCAGGCCAATAGAAGTCAAGTGATATTCAAGGAAGCTGCACAAAAGGCTGCATAGCACCTTCCTATAAATGTAGCAAATAACTTGTGAAGGCAGGGTTTGTGTTAGGCTTCACCCTGGTAGTGCAGAAGGCCAAGGACAGACATACCAGTGCAGGAACGGCAAAGGGAGTTGAAGTGGCATGAAACTGGGAGTTCAGGATGGCCATTGAGGACAGAGCGCAGGTGCTCTGTAAAGCGATCGCTGACTCTGCACTCGGTCTCACCGAAATATAGTAGACCATATTGGGAACACTGAATGCAGTAGACGAGGTTGGAGGAAGTGCCCATGAATCTTTCCCTCACCTGGGAAAGCTGTTTAGGTCTCTGGATGGTGACGAGGGAGGTGGTGTAATAATGAGTGTTGCACCTCCTGCATTTGAGGGGAAATGCCAGGTGTCAAGAAAGGGATCAGAGGCATGAGCAGATCAGGGAGTCATGGAGAGAATGATCCCCATGGAAGGTAAAAAGGAGTGGGGAGGGGAAGATGTGGCTGGTGATGGGATCTCATTACAGCTGGCAGTAATGATGAAGAATGATGTACCATCCCAAGCTCCCAGTTGCTGAGCAATACCTCATATTCTGCCTGGGTAGTCTACAAACTAACAGTACAAACATTAAATTTTCCAATTTCAGGAAACCATTACCTGTGTTTCCCCTCTCACTGCACCTTCTTCTGATCCACCTCTGGTCCTCCTATTTTTGTTCCCTTTCCCATACCCCTCTCCAGCTGCCTATCACCCATTTTCATCCTCATCAGTTCCATCCACCTACCAGCCACGCACTTCAGCAACCCACTGGATCTCCTCCACCACTTGCTTCCATCTGTCCTTAATGGTGCCCATTACCACTCTTATCAAATTCCAGCACCGGTATCCTTCGTCCATGTTATCAACCTCCAGTCTCTGCCTCCACCTTCACCCTTTCTTCTCACCTGGCTTCAACTGTTGTTTTTCCTTGTCGGCTTCCTCATACCGCCCACCTGCCTCCATCTCCCAACTCACCTCTCCCCTACCTGGCTCCTTCTGCCCATCATTCCTCCTCAGTCCACCTATCACCTACTGGCCCCCATCTCACCCCACCCGTCCTCTTTATACCAGTTATCTCCCTTCTCCACTCTCAGCCCTGATGCAGAGTGCTGACAATTCCTTTCCCCCAACAAATGCTGCTTGACCCGCTGACTTCCTCCAGCAATTTGTTTTTGGCTGAAAACAAATTAACTGCTTATCTCAATGCTATTCTGGGACTATGGTATATGTTTTGCTTCACTTCTTTACAATTATGACTTAACTTCAGAAGCACTGCATTGCCTGCAATGCAGTACCTTGGGATCGAATGACACTCTGAAAGTCAATTTAGAATTGCAAATTATTTCTTTCTTTGGTGGTTATGTTTGAAGTTTACATAATGGCCATGATATCCTCCTAAATTGGCTTAAAGAGCTTTGATATTATGTCTCATTCTAAAGAACAAGCCTCTCTCAATGTAGCACCCTTTCAGTACTGAACACAGGAACTGGCCTAGGTTGTAATTCAAGTTCTACCTAAACAAGAACGCTGCCACTGAACTGATTTGGTCCTAGTTAGCAGCATAATCAACTCAAATGTTCTGGCTGCACTGAGATATACTGAATCTGAGCCTATGTCAATCTGCCTTGATTATCCCATATTATTGACCTGTCATTCACACCTTGTTCCATGTTTCAATCTGGTTTATGTTGATTTAGTTTAAAAAAAACTGCAACTTGTGTCAGTGCTCACAATTTGGGACAGGGAAAAAAAGCGTTTTGCTCTTGATAGCTATCTAGTTATTCCCGTTGTAAGCATGTGAGTAAGGACCTTCATGTTTGGCTAAGAGGTTCCTGTTCTCTTGTATGCCTATCCCACCCCCATTATAGTGACCCCACTCCAAAGCTAAACAGCCTGCTAACTTTCATTAATAATAGTTATTGGGTGAACAACAGGTTCTTGTAAAAGTTACCCATCTTATGGCTTTAGGGTGAAAGGGGATAGGTTTAGGAGGAACATTAGGGGAACTTCTTCACTCAGAGTGGTAGGAGTGTTGAACAGGCTGCCATCTGATGTGGTAAATGCAGGCTCACTCTTAAGTTTTAAAAATAAATTGGATAGATACATGGACGGGAGAGGTCTGGAGGGTTATGGACTGGGTACAGGTCAATGGGACTAGCGGAATAAAGTTTTGGCACAGACTAGAAGGGTCGAATGGCCTGTTTACTGTGCTGTAGTGTTCTATGGTTCTACCAGGGGATATGTGGCATTGGTAGAGATGTCAATAGAAAAGAATCAATGTCTTAAGAAGAAAATTAGAAAAATTAATTAAGCAGAAGTAGTATTTTGTAACTTTGTCTAGTAGAGGGTAAAATGTAATGCCAATATGCTAAAAAGGGTGCAGTGGAGGGGGGAGGATTGGATCCCATGTATGCAGATGGAGGAATTTTGCTGGTAACTTGGAGAGACAAAGACAATTTCGTACATTTACTATTACTTGTCCAAATCAACCCATGATGTAGGTCCTGTAACAGCGGCAACAGTTTTAAGGAATAAATTGTCACATATATATGCTTCATAGTCTGGATCTCACATTGAACTCATTATCCAGTTTTCAGCATTCATGGGATTTTGAGAAGTGGCATTCTGTAGTAACCTATTTAGTATTCTTCAGATAGGAACCTATACAAATTCTGAATCACTTTAGTCACAGCACACAGAGTAGCAGACTGCCTTCTTTAAAAAAAGAAATTAAATCCAAATGGTTGATTGATCTTATTAATTTTGACCAAGCTCAACTATAAGCAAGAGTCACATTTTATTGAGATGTTAGATGGAAAGTACAAAAATAAAAGAACCATCATTAAAACCCAGCCCTGAAAAAAACAGCTCCTGTCAGCTAGCAGCTGTTCCCAGCAGCTCTGGAGAAGTCACAGCCCAGATGGTTCCATCTTTATTTTTCAGGGGGAATTGCATGGAAGCAGACTGACAACAGATGGATAGAAACAGCTAACTAATAATTTATACATAGTTCTTTCCAGTAAAAACCATTCAAAAAAGATGCCTTCAATTTTGATACTACTAGATTTAGTTTAATAATCACAAGCAACTTAAAATTATTTCAGTTTTACAGGTTGGTATCTAAATAAAATTAGATGAACCACCATTGAACCAAAATGTTAACTGTTTTCCCCTCTGCAGCTGCTGCTGGCTGTGTATTTCCAGCAATTTTGTTTCTTTTCCCCACTGTATAATACACTTTTTTTTATTTCATCCATCATTCCCCTCCAACCTATGCCCCTTGAGTGTATTGCTCAGTGACAACCTGCCAGGAAACAGGTAATTTCCTGCAACTCAAAAGGACTATTTCCATTTTATCAAATCACAGTTAGTGCTTGTCATAATTTCTAACAGTTGCTGAATGTGGATGAAGTTCTTACCATGACATGAATTTTTAAAATAATTTCTGACACCATTCTTACTCCTGGCTTTGTGTATCCTTCTGGTTTGATAAATTGATTTTTGGAATTTCAAATTCAAGCCATTCGCTGATAGTTAGTATTCCACATGGGTCCTTCCTATATCAGTTCCTTTTCACTGCATGACTGGATCATTTTGGTACAGCATCAAGCTTAACGATATTTATCTTGTAATTATCGCATTTACCCTTAACTAGTTCCTCTTCATAAAGGCTTCACCTACTTTAATCCTGATGAAGGGCTTCTAACTTAAACATTAAGCTCTTTACTATTTTCAGCTATTGATTGTCTACTATCTACAAAAAAAATGCAAAGTAGGTCAATGTTTGGAGAACTAACAACATGCACCAAAATTCCAGCTGCACAAGATTCAAATTTTGAATTATGTAACTGGTATTTCTATTGCAGAGTAATGAGTCTCACTTTCTGATTGTGCTTATAATGCCTTTCAATTTTAACTGTAAAAC
Organism: Pristis pectinata; assembly: GCF_009764475.1. Taxonomy (NCBI): domain Eukaryota; kingdom Metazoa; phylum Chordata; class Chondrichthyes; order Rhinopristiformes; family Pristidae; genus Pristis; species Pristis pectinata. The sequence goes on from NC_067416.1 coordinate 38,662,523, forward strand.
TTCCCAAAGAACTCGTTTCAAAATGTGATTGTGCAATTAATGAACACAAATAAGGGAATCATTGCTTTGCATTCCATGCACTAGGTTCATTTTACAAACTTACCTGCCAAAAATGCTTACAACTATTAGATCACACTGGCTAGCAAAATAGGGTCTGAAGTGAAGGATTATGTCTGCCCCAATAAGTAGTCACCACATACAATGGTTACATATACTATAATCAATGTTAAAGATTGGTAAGCAATTTGCAAATTATTCAGTTCTCTTCTTGAAAAGGGCTTTTAGCTTTGGTATCAAAAAACTATTTTGCACTGATCACTAATATTCTATGTTCAATCTGCAGCAGCCAAATTAAGCCTACTTAAAAATTGTTTCTAAAAATGGATCCGATTTTATAATATGTAACATTGTTTGTATTCACTACCAAGCTTACTGAATTTGAACTTCAATGTTCAAATGTTGGTATTGGTATATCGGGCCATTCATGTTTAGTCATACAATGTCCATCTTACTCATGTAGCAAGTTCATTCTTAAATGCAAGATTTAAACTTTTTCTTTATTGTTATTGAACAATTTATTTCATGTAACACAAGTGCATGTTTCACATGTGGCTTTCTCCCCATTTTGTTTTTACCTGCCATATGCAAAACGCCTGTCCTTATGGTGGTCACCAAACGTATCCCACAGTCTTAGTGATATACTAATTTCATCTACAACATCACGGGAACGTTCGAGCACCTAAACACAGACATTTAATATAATTGGAATTTAATTGTTTCAATCTATGAGATTTTCAACATCAAACTTTAGCATATCAAATTAATATCACTCACACAAGCTCAAAATTATCATCCTAGACTTCCATAAGCACAACTACACAAGCAAAGAACATACTATGTTAAAATGTTTCTCAATTACTTCAGTTTGCATAATACTTTTAATACACTTTGCATAATACTTTGCATAATACACAGTAGTGTAGCAGTTAGCATAACGCTATTACAGCACCAGCGACCCGGGTTCAACTCCGGCTGCTGTCTGTAAGGAGTTTGTACGTTCTCCCCGTGTCTGCATGGGTTTCCTCCAGGTGCTCTGGTTTCCTCCCACATTCCAAAGATGTATGAGTTAGGAAGTTGTGGGCATGCTAACGTTGGCACCAGAAGCGTGGCGACACTTGCGGGCTGCCCCCAGAACACTACGCAAAAGATGCATTTCACTGTGTTTCGATATACATGTGACTAATAAATAAATAAATATCTTATATCTTAAACAGCACAACAATTTTTCAACAACAGGGATGAGTAATGTTTATAATGAAAACCTCAAGGTAGCTGCAAAAGCACTGGTCAAATCTCAAGTATCTTCAAATAGAGTTACAATACAAAATGATTTTGCTGGAAGTTGCGTTTTAAACAAGTTTTAAAATATTGATTAATAAATAAAAATAGAAAAAGCTAGGTCCAGTAGTATCTATGGAGACAAAAAAAAGAGTTAATATTTTAGGTCATTAACCTTTCTTCAAACCTTTCACCTGATAATCTCCAATTTTTATCATCTGCAGTTTTTTGCCTTTTTGCCTAAAAATAAACTTTTTAAACATAATTTAAAAACATGATCTTTATTTCAGAAGGATTTCTAAAGGGTTCCAAAGGATTTTCAATTCCAAGTTTATTTCAATTTGGACCCGAAGTTGAATTTATTCCATTCAAAATTATTTACATGATTTAAAGACTTGCAATAAAATTGTGTTTAGAAGTCGATTACTTCTACAAAGTAAAAAAAACACTAAGATCAACATTATGGAAAAATTGAATAATTTCATGCTATTCTCATCCACCGTATTGTTCAATAATAAATTTTACACAACAAAATCTTGCCGATTCCCTGGATTTGTAGAACTAATTGAAACAAAGTAAATATTTATTCTGGAGTATATTCAAAGCATGGTACATTTTTCATTCAGAATATTTTTTGAAAAAACATTCTTACCTCTTGACAAACACGATACTGATCAATTGCCCAGACAGTGGGGACATGTGTCGACAGTAGTTGGTACTGGGTTAAGGTGGTATTACATGCTCTTGCACATATAAGTCGTGTCTTTCCTACAGCATTGTCTCCAACAACGACACATTTGATAGTTTCAACATTCGGCCTTTCATAATCCATAGCGGCATCCATTTACAGTAAACTGATTGAAAAAAAGTGAAGTTATTTTGTAATTACATTTGAACACTTCATTCAGTGAAATGACCCAAACAGATCAAATGCAATCTAATTCAAAAATGAGTAAAATCTCACTCCATTTATACTGTGTCCCGTATTAATCCATAGGCCAATATTGCCACTGCCCTGGAAATTTTCAGTATATTCAAGACAAATCCTGTTAGTATCTCTAATCTTTCTAAAAACAAGATTGTCATGCATAAACAAAGCTCCACTTTTCAACTTGGTTGAATTAGTTGGTACTCTGGAAGCAGAAACAGCCAGATGGGTATAGGTTACAACCACACAGTGCTGACTGAAACCTGTTTAAATCAGTCTACACATTTTATAATTTTGTTTTGGGAATGGAAACACAACAACTCTAAAGCGAAAACCTTGCCAGGCTGGTCTAACACTCAAGAGCTTTCACGTAAAAAGCCCACAATGTGGTAATCAAAATAACAACCTTGACTTTACCTGTGACATATAGGCAATAAGGTCAATTTGCCACTGTACGTTACCCATTTCTGATGATGTGGAAGGAAAACTACTGAACCCGGAACAGTGGGAGCTCCTCAGCCACTGATGCTTAAACCCCAACTTGATATGATTTTCAAGCAAGCCTGTGAAAGTTGAAACAGCCCAGCACTGCTTAATTGTGCAATTCAGGATCACGTGTAGTATCCCAACAGAACTTTCCAGGTATAGCTGAAATGTGCTGTACAAGTACCTGGAGCTCAAAAAGTGATCCAGCAACTTTCAAATAAACCACTGGAGACCATGAAAAACAGGCCAAAAATCTTTCTTTTCCTCTCCGCTCAATACAGGCACACCTTGCCAAAAAAGCACCCACCCCACTGACAACTTATCCAGGACCTTGCCAAGGAGTTTCCCCATACCTCGCAGCCAATGCTGTTTTCTTGCAAGCAGCAAACAGCAACCAGTTCCAGGTAGCCATCAGTGGGATGATAACAAGGACTGGGTTTCAAAGTGCTTAGTTCTAACACTTCCCTAATATCACACTGGTCTCAGGCAAAGATTGAAGACTGCTAAGTGTTTTTTTTTAAAACTATTCGATCAATTGTGGCTTTGCTTGGTATTCACAATAACTGCTATTTAAAGAATATTGTGTGGTGTATAGTTGCTGCTTCTTTCTGCTAGTTCTGTGTGTCATTTATCAACAATTTTATCAACAATCTTACATGTGGCAATTTTAACATACAAAACATCCCAAAGGCACTTCACGGAGGCATTAATTAAAAACAAATGCCAAGCTTTAGCATGGCTGGACAAAGATTTGTTCAAAGAGACAGGCTGAAGATGAAATTGAAAGAGGAACTTTGAGACAGAATGCTGGAGAAAGAGATCCATATAAGTGAAGGTACACAAGTCAGTGAGAGGAACGGGTGCAAAAGTGGCAGAGACTGTATTTAAAAGGCATTTAAATAGGCCAAGGCATAGGAGGATTCAGTCATAATGAGAGCAAATGGGATTAGTGTAGTTGGGCAAAAAGATTGGCAATAGACTGGTGGTTGGCCAAGGAACCCACTTCTATGCCGTACAACTCTATGACTCAGAGGAACTGAGAGTTCAAAGGCAAGGCTTTAAGGCTAGAGCAAAATAGAGTCAGGACATGATCATGCAGAGATTAAAGCAAAAAATTAAACAGACTTGGACCTGAATCCAATGTAAATTAACAAGGATTGGGTTAATAGATGATTGAGTTAATGGATGACTTGATACAGGATGCAGTTTTGAATGAATTGCATTGTGAAAGGAGTGGGATTGGGGAAATGCCAATGAAAAGGAAATAAAAGTATTCATCAGGAAAAGCACTGGATGCAGGGGCTGAAATGGGTGTAGTCATGAAATCAAACTAGGTGACCCTTGAAGTGGAATTGGCACAAGATGAAAACTTAGCTCAGGGTGCAGACACCAAACCAATCCCGACAAATAACACCTTAAGACATGGATGAGTTAGAAGAGTTTCAAAAATGACCATGGTTATGTTGTCAATTACTTACACAGAAACATGAAAAGTGGAAATAGGTGGTGGATATGATTTACAAATTTTAACTCTGAATGAATGGTAAACTAAATGCATGAATAAACAACTTCTTTGCATATTTTGTTTTTTTGCCAAAAAACTGCCTCACAAAAGCTTAATCTTTCTGATTGTAATACTCCTGATCAAAAGCAGCAAATTTACACTACTTTCCCAAAAATCCCTCAAGATATGATTTTTGCCTGTACTTCAAAAGATGGTAGGGGATTTATAAACTAGAGGAGTTACTATGCTTAAAAATGATTGTGAATCATGAGGAAAAAAAATGAAGGCATTTTAGACACAAATGCAAGCTGACAGCAGGAGCTTTCTGTCCTATTACATCTCTTCAGCTGAGGGTAATGGCTTTGGGAAACCATGTTCATTTCATTTTTCAATAAACAAGCCTCTGCTGAAATAAAACATGGATGATGATTTTAAAACAACACAAAATGCTATTGCATAGGTACATATAATCATTTTCTAGCTGCAGTACTTAACCCACCTCAGCAAAGTCAGCTTTATAATATCCCAGTAAGAGAAATGCAACATAATGTCCTTGAAGCTACGAGCCCCAACTATTCCGAATGATAAAATATGTTAACAAGGAATGGCTGTATTACATTGGTAAGTATAGAATTAAGAAATAATTTAATTTGCTCATGTTCTCTCATCTGGTTGGGCTAGATATTACCCTGAAAGGAAGTTAACTCAAATTCAGTGGAAAATGTGATCAACATCCACACCTTGATGTGTACAAATGTCCATCAACAAAATAAAACAAGCAACAGTTGTGTATGTGGTATAAATAAAACACGTAGTATGAAACAGTGGTTTACCAGGATAGAAACTAAGTTCAGGCTGTAATTCATCTGTGTTACGATGTGGTAATATCACACCACAGGATTTACTTCTCAGAGAATCATTGGCTCCTATAAAATATCACATACGAATTGTAGGTCTAGCTTTAAGGTTGTGGTTACTAAGGCATTATTAGTCTCAATACAGGCAAAGGAAATTTCAAAATACTTCCTATCAAAATACAATTGCAATGTCCTTTGTGGTGAGTAAAAGAAATCTATTTCTAACATCACTTTGGACAACTGTGCACTCAACAGCTTATCTTTACAAGATTTTGAAGACAAGTGGAGAAATGTTCAAAGAGTTTCACTGTTAGTCATTTCCTACTCATAGGATCAATTTTATCAGGCTGCACTTAACTTTGGTGAATGGAAATGATTTAGACAAAGTCCTCAATCTGCAGGAACTATTAATTCTGAGATGACCATGGATTGCCAGTGGTAAATTTGTGAAAGGGTCAATTTGGAACTGATGATTGTCAGTGATTAATAGTGAAAACTACAGAAACAGACTGTTAAATAATATCCAAGTATAAGGGCAGATTTTTATTATCATAATCATTCTTTATTGAAATTAATCTTCCTTTTGGTACACAAAATCTGACTGCTGATCACAACAATGCTAGAATTCAGACATTCATAACCCATGTACCAATATCAGCATGACTGACGTCTTTAATAAAACTAAACCTTTATTGCTGTATTTGCTCAACATTTCTACCATCCTTTACATGATTTAAAGTTTGTATTACTTTGAGCTGCACTTCTGTATCAGCAGACGAAGTTTCTCCCAATCCACTTGTTTCAAAGCATCAATCACATCACCCTTTAAATTTTCTGTGCTCTACAGAATACAATATTGTTTTATGTAATTTGATCGTCAGAACACTTGTAAAATTGCAGTAAATTTACGATGTACTCCTTCCAAGGCCAACATATCCTAAAGCACTGTACTCAGTGCACAAAGTATGCAAATTATGTTTACCCAAGGTTATCACAGATCTAACGAAATGATCTCCCCTTAAGGCTAATTTTCCATTAGCTGTTTTGATTTTTTTTGTATTTAACAACTATTTTTTTCAGTTTTTTGTTTAAATACGGAGATTCCTAAATCTTCAACACCATAATTCCAAACTCCTAGACCTGGGACAATGCACACCCTTCTGTAACCAGATCCTTGACTTTCTGACAAACAGACCACAATCAGCAAGGATAGGCAACTGCTCCTCCACGATTATCCTCATCACTGGTGCCCCACAAGGCTGCATCCTCAGCCCTTTACTATTCTCCCAATATACTCCATATGGCCAAATTCTGCTTTAACTCCATTTGCAAATTTGCAGATAACATCATTGTAGCGGGCCAGATCTCAAATAATGACAAGATAGAGTACAGGAAGGAAATAGAGCATCTAGTGTCGAGACAACAATCTCTCCCTCAATGTCAGCAAAACAAAGGAGTCGGTCATTGACTTCAGGGAGCGGGGTTGGAGAACATGCCTCTGTCTGTATTAATGGTGCTGACGAGGATATAGTTGAGATCTTCAAGTTCCTATGTGTAAGCATTACCAACAATTTGTCCTGGTCCAGCCACATTGATGCTATGGCAAGAAAACACACCAGCACCTCTACTTCCTCAGAAAGCTAAGGAAATTCAGCATGTCCCTGATGAGTCTTACTAGTTTTTACAGATGCACCACAGAAAGCATGCAACCCAGATGGATCATAGCATGGCAACTGCTCTGTCCAAGACTGCAAGAAATTGCAGAGATTTTGAACACAGTCCAATCCATCACGCAAACTAGCCTCCCATCCATCGACTCAGTCTACACTTCCTGCTGCCTCAGGAAACCAGCTGACGTAATGACCCCTCCCACCCCAGTCATTCTCTCTTCTCCCCTATCCCACCAAGCAGAAGATACAAAAGCTTGTAAATACATACCACCAGACTCAAGGACAGCTTCTATCCCGTTATCAGACTCGAGTGGACTTCTCGTATGCTGAAGATGAATTCTTGATCTCTCAATCCACCTCATCATGGCCCTTGCACTTTGTTTACCTGCGCTGTTTTAATTTTACTACCTCGTTGTACTTATGTATGGTATGATCTGCCTAGATGGCATGCAACCAAAAGCTTTGTCCACTGTACCTCTATACACATGACAATAATAAACCAATACCAATCAATCTCCTTAGATTGCCACTGTTCCTATCTTTCCTCCAATTAAATAAAACTGATCTCCCATTTTTGGTCCAAAATAGGATAATTTTTCATTTAACTGCATGAAATCTTCCAGTTTCCTCTCCACTTAATGTCTCTAAGTTTATACTTCCACCTATGCTCCTCATTACATGGTAATTGGAAATTCTAAATAATACGAGTCACTAATGAATCCACAGAATCAAAAGTAATTTATAACAATTCAGCCATCTTGTTCATGTTGACTGCAAAAGAAATCCAGCCAACTCACACTTCGTGGTTCTTGGCCTTCAGCCTTGTAGGTTATAGCATATCATGTTCATAAAAATACTTAAAAGCAATGAGTTTTGTCCTCATGTCTGCTCCATCATTCAGTACGATCATAGATCATCTTTTACCTCAGTGCCACTTTCTTGCACGAACACCACATCCCTCAATTCAGTTAATACTTAAAATTCTAACAATCTGCCCTGAATATAATAATCAACTGAGCCTCCCACAGACAAGTAGTGAAATCCAAAGATTAACTATCCTCTGGATGAAGATTCTTCCCACTTCTGCCCTGAATGACTGACTCCTTATTTTGAATCATGCCAGCTCTTAATTTCCACGTACATGGTTTACATTCCAAGGGTCCTCTGCACTTCTCAGTACCTTGCCCTTATCCTGTTTGCTTTCCACAAATGCATTACACAACATCCATTCCAAATTAATTCTATTTAGCATTTTTCTATCCTTCTGATCAGTTCAATGATTTTTTCCCCCACCCAAGTTGCCCACTGATTTCTCCCTATAGTCTACAGGTTTCTTCTTATCAACTGTTATACTCCATCTTATCTTCTCAAAGAAAACACAGGCCTGACAAGGCCCTCAAGTCTGCTCTGCCATTCAATGAGGCTGATCCTATGGTTCAAATCCACTTGGCCACCCAATCACTATTACCTGACTCCCTTCTCTCCCTGTCACCAAGCAACTTTTGGATCCAGCATACCTCTTCTCCTTAGAGCCCATGAGCTTTGAATTCTCTTTTCTGGTATGCCATACAAGACCGTGTAAAGCCTTGAAAATATCCAACATCCTATAAAAATCATGCATGCCTTACTTTTTGACTTTCCCTGTTACCTTTCCAGAAACAGCAACCACAAAATAGACTAATTTGCACCTTTCCAAATGATATTTCCTTTAATACTTGCCCTTTGAATTTGTTTACCACAAGCATTAGGTCGACTGGCTAATAATTATTTAGTTAAACCCGTTTGCAGCAATGGTACTATGTCGGCAATCTTCCTAATCTCCCAATCTTCAATGGGCATGACCATTTTGTTTACTGTCTGTTTTCTATACACTAACCAATTTAAGGCATTTTTGTACACAAAAGAATCAATGAAAATGGGATCAGGCATGCGAGTGGAAGACACGCAGGATCAGAGAAGATCTTGCTGAATGGTAGAACAGGTTCTACTCTTCATGCTCTATATAGAAATTAATCAACGGACATTGCCCTATTATTGTAGTTACTTTCTGCAAAAAATTCAATTAGGTTCATTAGACATGACCTTCCCATTACAAATCCATGTTGGCCCTCTCTAATCAGCTCAAATTTCTCTTAAGTGCTCACTCCCTTTAATTATAGTTTCCAATAACTTGCACAGTGTAAAAAACAAAAAACCATACATTCATACACATCTTTGGTGCATCCACAGCTAGTTAAGTGCCATTCAAGTGCAGTCAATTGTGCTATTGATAGACACATCAGCCAACTTGCACATACGAACCTCTCAAAAATAACAAAGTAATATTGACTAGATAATCTGTATTGATAATGAGGGCGAATGTTAAGTATGATGCCAGAAGGACTCCTGTCTTTTTTGCAGCCACCCATTTAACATACCATCCAAATGAAAGCATCAGAATTTGGTACTCTCAGAAGAAAAACCAAAAGCCTTCCGCCACAAATGATGGCGTAACCATTAAGCCAAGACCAATGCTACTCTTTAGATTCCAAGAGATTTGCTGTCAGTTGTGTCCAATCTCCTAGTAATTAATAGTCCTTTTTTCTTTAACAAGTAGTGTGTATAAAAGACAGCAAATGACAATGTTTTATCCATAATAGAAAGCATGCTGTAAGTTAATGCAATATATGTTAGTGCAGTATAAGTTATGTTATGCAGTATAAGTTAGTGCAGTAGCTTTTCACTGTACCTCGGTACAAGTGACAATAATAAACCAATACCAGAGCAATACATAACTTTCTCCTTTTCCACCCAAAGAAAGAACTGGAAAATTCCTATTCCTGTGAAGAAACAGTTTCAATTCTTGATTTCCTACCACCCCGCTCCCAAACTTCTGCTTGGGCTTGGCTCAAGAGGACAAATAAACCCAGTTTGAAGCAAGGAATAGAAGAAATTTACACCATCATCATGTTTGGTACTTCCTTCCACTCAAAATCCACAACAAGAATTCCAATGCCCAAGGTAGGTCTCTAATCCATTTTCAAAATATCCAGGTTAATTGTGGACAGGTGCGCTACTCATAGTTCCAAAATGCGTAGCTGGCAATGATGATGTTACTAGGAGTCAGCAGTTCACTGGGTAAACAAACTCCACGTTGTGGCATCCTGCCAGCTCTAATCTCTGCACTCTGCTGGTTCAACTAAATACATGGAGGACAGTTGGGGGCTAGTATGCATTATTATACATTATTTTCCACTTCTAGTTTTTTTTCCAGCTACTGCTAGAAATCACTAGTAAAAGGTCAGGACCTGGTTTGGCTGCCATGCCCCTAATTGTAGATCACTAACTTGGTAACTCAAAAATACAGTAAAGGTTGTAGATCCCTCAAAAACTAAGCCTGAGTAAGCCATTAATTTTAATAGAGCAAAAAAAAAACAAGCTAACATATTACATTAATTATTTCCAGAAGAAATTCTGAAAGGAATCTCTCTCATGTAACACTGCTCTCTTTTTGGTGCTGTGCAATTAAAAATTGATTTATCCCCAACCCCACCTCATCCCCCACACAAAGGATGAAAAACAATTGACCATTTTCCAGTCATCTTGCATCACTCCATAAATTTGGCTAGGCACTTCCAGTGGCAAGTCACCACATCAGGGAGCCCTAGCGATGATATCTGTTGTGCAATGCTCCTTAATGAAACATTAGAGAGGAACTTGGACCATCTTGTTTTGTGATTGAACATCATTGGTCATTCCAAAGAAAATGTAGTCTTTCCAATGCATGTTGAACTATGACATGGTCATGTTAAGTCCCACATTGCCCTGTTCTCCATATTGTCTGGTTCTCCACACATTGCACCAATGACAGCCCCTGCTCTTCCCCTCCCATGTTCTTAATCCTAACCTCTATCCTGCCCTCAGATGACAGAAATCTCATACCTCAAATTACCTCCCCCATCTCATCACCACTAATGCTTGGTCTCAATTTGAAATCCATCCCATTCCATGTTTGTAATCCCAATTCCTAAGCCCCCTCCATAGCTTCCCAGACTGCAGGCACGGGTAGATTCCCTCTTCCCAGCCACCAGTCCTGATCCCAGCATTTCCTAAACCTTTCCTACCCCACCACATCATAGGCCCAAGTCTCACTTCCCCTACAGTGCACACTTGATCCCATCTACTGACCACAGACGAACTTGATCCTTCTTTCCCCTTGAACCACAGCACAGGATCCAATCCTTCATTCCCACCCAGCCTCCACTCACAACACCAGTCCCAATTAGGCCTACAATGGCCTTGCCATCTTCTCCCCAAAACACCAGGTTGACTCCCAGGTGGTGCCTTTTGCTACCAAAAAGTTGCAACTGAAGCTTGCAGTCCACTACAATATCCATCAGCATACCTTTGGGTGCACTACAATTTCTAAGTCTACACATCTTCTTCAAAATCCACAAAGAATGAATATCATTAGTATCATTAACGAATTACCAAGTGTGTAAAAATAATTCTGCAGAGTTCATTCCCAGAATTCATGATTTGCAAGTAATTGAATGTAGGCTCATTTTGTGTTTTACTGGGGAATTGTCATTAGGGTAGTAATTCTGAGGATTCCGATGACATAACATTTTTTTCTAATTTTCTGTTTCCAAGGTTAAAGCAAAATGTTTATTCTGTGAATGTGTCACAATTCACGGAGGGGAATTTGGTCAATTTTAAAAAAAAGATAAGTGAACTATGTGTTAATGCTTGATTCACTTTGCAACTTCGACCACTTCAAAAAAAAAGTAACCATGGCACCTCAGGAAAAATTGTACTGAAATTCTTTAAAACCTTAAAATTATCTTTGAAAGTAACATGCTTACTAGTTCTGCAAATATTGCTCTGTAATAGGATAGCTGAAAGCGTTAAGAGAATGCTCTCATTTTAGCACCACAAAATGTTTCATCATCTTTCCCCTGTTTATAAAAATGTCTGGCACAATAATGTTATATTTCAATAAGGCAATATATTCTCATACGTCTCATTATTTCCACTATGACAAATAATTGCTTTCTCAGAATATTGGCACATCAATCTTGTGATGTGCATTATGTGTAATTGAACTATGTTAGGATTAGTTAGTGCACAGTATAGCCATTTGACAGTCTGGAGGAAAGTACTTGAACAATTTAAACATGTTTGATCATATAAAATTGACTTCTATGCAAATATAATTACCGAAGCAGCTTCTGGAATATTTATCTGATGAAAGGTATCTCTGACTGGTTTATACAGCGCAATATCAGCATAAACTTGCATTGTTAATAATTGACAGGTCATCTTTGAAAACTACTCTGGTTTATATGATCATGTTACCACAAAGTATTAAACCTATGGATGGGGTATTGTTACAGATTCACAAGCATACAGAAATATTATGAGGTCATAAACTGCACTAATTGAGACCAAGTGCAGTGATCAGAGTTTTTTTTAAAATATGTAAGAGTAAAAGAGAGACACACATTAGATATAGGACCATTGAAAACTGTGCAGGAGAGATTATAATGGGTAACAAGAGAAGGCAGAGGAATTAAATGAGTATTTTGCATCAGTCCTTCACTGCGGAAGACATCAGCAATATACCTGATAGTCAGGAATGTCAGGGGATAGAACTGAGTTCAGTCAAGACTTTACTAGAGAGAAGGTGCTCGGGAAGCTAAATGGACTAAGGGACAGATAAGTCTCTTGGACCAGATGAAGTGGCACCCTCGGGTTCTGAAGGAGGTGGCTTTAGAGATTGGCGATATTTTGCAGGCCTCAATAGACTCTGGCATGGTTCCAGAGGACTGGAAGGTCACAAATGTAGTTCCACTGTATAGGAAAGGTGGGAGGCAGCATAAAGGAAATTACAGACCTATTAGTCTGACATTGGTGGTCGGAAAGTTAATTGGAGTCGATCCTCAAGGACAAGGTTATGGAATACCTAGAGGTGCATGACAAGATAGGTCCAAGCCAGCATGGTTTCATGAAAAGGAAGATCCTGCCTGACCACCTATTGGAGGGTTTTTGAGGAAAATCTCAGGTAGGGTGGATAGGGAGAGGCTGCAGATGCTGTGTATTTGGATTTTCAAAAGGCCTTCAACAAGGTGCCGCACAAAAGGCTGATTAATAAGATGAGAGCTCATGGAATTACAGGAAGGATATTAGGAATGGGTGGAGCATTGGCTGATAGGCAGAAAGCAAAGGGTGGGAATTAGAGGATCCTGTTCTGGTTGGCTGCCGGTTACCAGTGGTGTTCCGCAGGGTCGGTGTTGGGGCTGCTTCTTTTACACTGTATATCGATGATTTAGATTATGGAGTAGATGGTTTTTGTGGCTAAGTTTGCAGATGACACCAAGATAGGTAGAGGAGTAGGGAGAGCTGAAGAAACAGGAAGGTTGCAGAGAGACTTGGACAGTTTAGGAGAGTGGGCAAAGAATGGCAAGATGAGATTCAATGTTGAGAAATGTGTGGTTGTACACTTTGGAAGAAGGAATAAACGGGCAGAAAAATTATTATCTAGATGGGGAGAAAATTCAAAGTAAATAAGTGCAAAGGACTTGGGGGTCCCTCGTGCAGGATACCCTAAAGGTTAACCACCAGGTTGGATCAGGCAGTAAGAAAGTAGAATGCTATGTTGGCATTCATCGAGAGGTATAACGTAAAGAAAAAGTAAGGATGTGTTTGATGAGGCTCTATGGGGCACTGGTGAGACCTCATTTGGAAAGCTGTGCGCAGTTTTGGGCCCCTTATCTTAGGAAGGATGTATTGATGTTGGAGAGGGTTCAAAGAAGATTTACAAGGATGATTCCTGGAATGAAAGGGCTTTCATACAATGAGCGATTGTCCAATTCATTGGACTGTACTCATTGGAGTACAGAAGAACGAGAAGGGACCTCATAGAAACATTTGAATGTTGAAAGGACTGGACAGAGTAGATGTAGCTAAGTTGTTTCACCTTGGTGGGGCGAGTCCAGCACTAGAGGGAATAATCTTAGAAATAGAGGGTACCCATTTAGAACAGAAATGAGAAGAAATTTCTTTAGCCAGAGGGTTGTGGATTTATGGAATTTGTTGCCTCGATACAGCTGTGGAGGCCCAATCATTGGGGGTGTTTAAGGAGGAGATTGATAGGTTATCTAATTAGTCAAGGTGTCAAGGGATATGGGGAAAAGAACTTGGGGCTAGATGGGAATAGTTTTAGCTCATGGTGAGTGTAGCGGAGCAGACTCGATGGGCTGAATGGCCTCCTTCTGCTCTATGTCTCGTGAATTCCAAAATTTTATTTCTATATTCTTTCATTTAAGCAAAATATAAACCTTCAAGGTTTTAATTTCAGACTTCATTAATGCTTTTGAAATGGAGGAAGTTTGAGTATTTCAGGTAAATCAGTCCAAACTTCTGCTAAAATACCAGTGAAGGGAATCTCAAGTGCATTATCACTTACTGATTTCCAGGCTATAGTTTTCTAAGAATAGACATAACTTGTTATGTGAGGAAGTATTTTAGGGTACATTCACACTACAAGTTTAATGGTTTCACGCGGATGTTAAACTTGTGCAATACAAATCTGTTGTTAATGCCCAAGTTGACAATGAAACAAAATAAGCAAACAACAACCTTCAGGAGGTCTCAACTGTTCTACTCCTGTCAGAATTGGCCCACATCCATGTCCTGCATAAGAAAAATAAAATTACTTTGGACAGATGTTATATAGTGTAAATGCATTCCAGGGTTAAACAAAAATATATATTTTATCTTCTAACAACTAGCCATCCAATAACATAACTAAAATAATCATTGTCACAGTCAGCTGTGAACTGCAATCAGGAGCCATTTAGTTGCTCCAAAAATACCAAGGCAGTTACCACTACAAAGAACAGAATAATTTAAAGCAAGGAACACTAGACTTATTAAGAAATGTACTTTAAATCCTGCTTGAAAGTATAGGGCAAGGAAGAGATGCACTTTATGAGACTATCATCCAATTTCTCTCTTCCACACCCTTCTCATTCCCTAGTTTAACAGTGAGGAGAATTGTTCTATCAGTTGGGCAGAAGAGTGGCAAGTAGAAATCTACCAGGGAAAAGAGAGGTTCTGTAAGTAGGGAGTGCAACAGGGCAAAGGAATAAACAATAAATGGGAGGATATCAAAGTACGTGCAGGAACAGGTAGGACACATCAATTAGGTGTCTACATTTAGGTGTCTTTTAATGTTGGAAGATGCTGAGCAGGTTTCAGTCCCACTAGTAAAACTGAGACCATTTACTCAGATCCCCCTTTCCAACACATGCTTATCAATACAAACCTCCTCTGCTAGAGGTCTGACACACCATGTTTGCTCTGGTTTCTCACCCATCCTTTGTAATTTCAGTGGTCTCATCTCATACAAGGAATCCATTTCCTATTTCCTTGCCTTTCTTCCCATTAACTTATTGAATGAAAACATTTGTCCTAGGTGACAATGTAAATGTTCCTCCCTTTTCAGTTGATATTGTCCTTGAAGGGGAATATTAAAGTCTTTGCAACTACCAACTCACCCTCAGCCTCTCATTCCTCTTCTTGTTACGTTTCAAACATGCCTAATTTTTCCACAGCTCTATGCTTGAACTGCTCTAATGAGGTTTTCACATTGCCAAACCTATTGAATGGCCTTTAGTAAAATGTCAAAGTATCTGATATTTTTGTGCTCAAGAAATTGCTTACCATCCTATCCTTCAGCACCTTTACGTTATGTAACTCAGCAAGACTGCCCCAGTTTTACCTATACAAGTACCCCAGCAACGACTTTTTTCTTTCCATCCCCACACGATAATCTCCAAAATGTCCCAGGAATTACACCCTTGAACCTCATCTCTTTGATTTACCTACTGTCCTGTGACTACATCCAACTCTACATCTCTATTACTCAAACTGTGCTGTCAGACAAGTTCAGGGGCATCCAAGCCTTAGATAAGCTTCAATTTCCTGAAAATAAAACACTGGCACCAATGTCTTAAGCCCTCAACGTAAGCTCTGTGCTCTCATTATAAAACCCTCCACTTCCTGTGTTGAAACAAATTGTTTGCAAACTACATACAGAGAGACCCTAACCCAGAATCTACTACTGCATTTATTCAATCTCCTCAATGCTCTTCTTACAGGAACCTAGGAACCCAAGTAGGTTACTTAGCACCTCAAGACTGCTCCAACTATTTAATTAGGTCAGTGTATCCATATCTCAGTTTCATTTACCCATCTTTTCTACTCAGTGAGAATATCTGGGCAATAATTAGAAAAAGTTTATAGTAATCTATGAGTCCAATTCTTAAAGTTTTACATGGGATGCAGGTTGTACGGCCTGAAGATGTGCTTCAGCATTTTTATACTCCTGCTCCACTTTCACAATCAAATGACTCTCAACTAGCAATTGATATATTTGACATAAAGTTATATAGGTTTTCATTGGTTTTGAGCCTCTATTTCCTGGTTATAGATGCAGGGTTAGAAGGACCTTAAAAAGTAATTATTTGACCAAGGCTTAACCATAGACATACCATCGCTTCAAAGTGGCACAGCTACTTGTCTCTCAAAGGAAAGTGTCTCTAAATGGTCTCCACACAACTATTATTGTAACATTGTGAACATTAGAAGACACCATGAGTGTGCTGCATGGGTGCATTTGTTTGCCTTTCCATAACCCAGACACCACAGGAATTGAGACTTAGATATCCAAGTGACAGTCTCACACTGTGACTGTCTCAGCCACAGTCAGGGAGCTTCTGTTATATGAATGTTTAAGTGTACCAATCTTACTTACTACTAACTACTTAAAGGTTTTTGACGTACTTTGGCACGAGAAGTTTGCTTACTATTGGGTTATTCTCCCTCTCCGCAATACTCTGCAACAGAGCGTTGCAGACCAGATGTCTTCCATGCCGCAAATGCTCCTTTCCCTCTCCCCAATCCCCATTGCCATCCACCTCCCACCAGCCACCTCTGCTAAACTGCAAGTCTGAAGTTCCAGATTTTACTTCTTGTTACTTCTGAACCACAAGATTAATCCCAGTAGAAACACTGCCAGTGTTGAAGAAAAGTGACCACTGCTGTCCTGTCCAAGTCCCAGTGAACCATATCCAGGCTGACACCAGCATCATTCAGACATCAAAATGAAACCTCAGTTAGGTCAAGTGCCCTCTGAAGTTTGCAACCAAATAACGTTCAACATCCTGCACCATGCAAAGCTATAAACACAGTACTTGCCAGTATTCATGACCATTTCCCACTAGTTAGCTTGTTGCTCAAGAAGATGGATAGGGCTAGATCCCCAGTGCAATATCATCTGCAAAAAGTACAACATTCATTTTTAGCACACTGGATGAAATAAAACCATTGTAGTAGATTTAAACATCATGCTTAATATTTGCATCATTTTTTTAAAAAATGATGAATGCAAGAGTTGAATGTAAATAGGAACAGGTGGTATGGTGGCAGTTTACGTTGCAAATATGGATTGAAACTTGAAATGAGAAGTAGGTGACATGACACCTCTTGAAAGGCACATTTTTCTGATTTAACAACTAATTCCGTTTACCATAGCTTTACCATCCAGTTCACTGACGTGCAGAATTAGACTTATGCAGGATAGTGTTACGGAGAAAGCAGCAGATTCCAGTCATTTGAAATGTTGAGCAGGTTATGTTACAAGATGGAGCATTTCAGTCAAGACATGTGAATGCTTACTTTAAAATCCCTTCAGTGTGTTCAATAGTCATTCTGGTTGACGTGCGAGGCTTATTTTACCTTCATTCCACTTCCTTCTGCCCTCACCCTCAAATGAGAATAACAGATTAAGAAAGGTTTTGAGGGAATTCCTGCACGTGTTATTCGTCATAGAATGAAATCCTTTGCTGCTTATAGGGTAACAGTAACATGCAGATAATTGATGATCACCAAACCTGAGTAAGATCTGTAGGAATGCACTTATCCCACTGTTGATGATAATGGTGAGTTGAAGGCCATGCTGAATATTCTGTGGACAGCAAACTGATCAATGCTACAGATATCCTTAGTGCTAGAAGACAAAAGCATTGACATCCACAGAATTTGTAATAGTGACTAGCAATATTATTTGATGTTACTTCTTGCCCATGGGTGCAGAGACACCTGTAATGGCTTCTGCCTGCTTCTACACTGTAGTTCTGCTGTACCCCTAGGATCCATCTTTCCTCACCACCCATTACTCATTTATAAGCTGCCATACGGTCCTATCCAGAAAGTGCCAGCTTTTGCATCATTTATGACACTCAAATCTAACCCACTAACACCTTTTGCCACAAAATCTACCAATGACAAATGCTGTTCCCTAGTCATCAACTCCAACTCTCTTACTGGCAGAGGCCAAACTAGATTGCTTGTGACCCAATGTCATTTTTAAACTCAAGATGATCTTCACCATCACCAGTGCCTACTTATGACTCCATGTAATCAGGCGAATGCACCTGCCTCAATTAATCTGCTGCAGAAACAGCCATCTATGTTTTTGTTTTTCTAAGCTCCAATGCCCTCCCAATATTCAGGTCATCTGCTCTTCATCTGGTGTGGCCCTATTTTCTGGGATTCTTTCTCCAAACAATACAGAAGAGCACTAGTTCAGCAAACTTTTGATCATCTACCTTAATATTCTCTACGTCTCTCAATCAAATTTTATTCATATCATTTTTAGACAGCAAAAACTGCCTTCTCATCCAGCTCTATTCACCCACCACCTCTATTCGATGATCCCCAATGGCTCTTAGTGGACGAACACCTCCATTTTAAAATTCTCATTGTAACTTTCAAATCCTTCCAAGACGTCAGCCTTCCCTATCTCTTCCAGCCTATCACCCAAGATATCTGTCCTCTTTCAAATCTGGCTTTATTGGGCATTCAAGATTTTAATGGTTAATGGCTTTCATCTGATATGTCCCTAACTTCTGGCATTCTTTCTTGAAAGAAATTTTCAAAAAAAATGTATTTCAGTAAACTTTTGGTATTCTATCCTAATTACACCACCCTCCCCCCACCCCACCCCCAATCCCTTGTATAAGTTTTGATTGCTATCACTCCACATTGGAAAACACATTGCTTTTAAATGTAGTAATACATTCCAAAAGGTGAAGTCCTACTAAATAAAATGGCACAACTGCATACAGCAAACTTCACCAAACAACAAGCTGGCAGAAAACAAATGGGAATTGCATAGTACACAGCAGCCAAAAATTTATTGCTCAATAACCCACCAGTGCAGGTGTCACACACAAAAACAACAACAATCTCTTGTTTTGTTTCTCCTGAATTTACTGTTTGGCTTTGCTGATTTTCCATCAACCCCTAGGACTAATCTAGAATCAGACCTAGATTCATGCATAAAGGTTTGCATTTCAAGTTTGATTTTTTTAAAAACTTTTAATTCTTGTACAGATACCACAACTGGATAAAAGTTACACAATAGCCTTTAAATTATGGAGCAGAGAAAAAACCCAAACTGCTGGAGGAACTAAGCAGGTTAGGCAACATCTGTGGAAATTATGCCTTTAAGTTATGCCAGAAATGCAATAGGCACAGACAACACTCTTCTGCAATTACTTTCTCAACTTTAGTGGCGGCATTAACCCCTTAGAACAAATGGATTAATGCTCTGACTAAAATAGCAACAGAAATTTCAAACACCCCAAGCGTTCACACCCATCATCCACTAAATTCCAAAAATACAATCAGATTCAAATACTCAAACAATTCCAGCCTTAATAAAGGGAAACGACATTAAATTTAAACTACATTTTCCTACATTAAAGCTGAACTTGTTTTGAGTATTTGTATTTGAATCTGATTGTATTTTTGAAAATTAATGGATGATGGCTGTGAATGCACGCAACTACCGATACGGATCTATTTCAACAATAAGTTATTGCTTATTTGATAAACTTTACTAGCTTAATAAATGTCAGTCTAATGCTCATTTAAAGGCTAGTGTTGCAAAGAAAAACTTTTTAAAGAGTATACGGTCTGGATCGACGGGACAATTCCCCAGTCTGTCAACAACTCAGAGGGTTAAAAGACACGGGAGTTTAAAAATATCTTCGCCCAAATGAACACCCCCAGCCCTCCCCTTGAGGATTTATTCCGGACACGTCGGTCAACTGAATTTGGCCGGTCGCACACGTCCTTTGGCAACGATCAGCCCGATCTAGGCAGGGTCAAACCGGGGAAGCGGCGCTCCCAGTGCACCCACCCAGCATCCATCCCAAGTCTGCAGCAGCCCAACTTGCAGGACGGGATGTCAGCCGCTGCCCAGGGGCGGTTACCACAGTAACGGACAACAAGAGCGGGCGCCGTTCCGGCCCGCGGGGGGGGGGGGGGGGGGGGGGGGGGGGGGGGGGGGGGGGCAAGAGCTGTTCCCCCCCCCCAACCTACCTCACCCCGCTACACCCCACGAAAACAACGATAAGTTTTCCAGGAGCAGTGGGGAGGGGGATGGGGGAAACCCCCTCTTGGAGGGTCAGCACCAACTTTATCCAACCCGCGACCATCCTCCCCCCCCCTCCTCCATGGAGCCGAGTTACCCGCCTGTGGGGTACCCCGCTTCGCCACCCCCTCACCCCCAGCCCCTCCCTACCTTACTCCCGCTTCCCCGCCGTCTCCTCTCTCTCCGCGATGCGCTCTCTTTGTCCCTAATTCGGACGATAACGGTGGGGGGGAGTTTGTCAGCGTGCTCGTCTCATTCCGCCGACGGCTTCCTTGGCTCACTCGCTGGCTGTGTCCGTCTCCTGCCCGCCCACCCCTCAGCCGCCGTCAAGTGAGAGGCAGGCGGACGGACGGCATTGATGAGCCGCTGATCTGCCCGCCCGTGTCTCGGGCGGGAGGGAGGGGGTGGGTGGGTGGGGGGGGGGGAGGGGCGCGCGCTCCGCCGCGCGCGTGTGGAGAGCCAGCGCCGACTCCCCCCCCGCGCGACTCAGTGCGCACGGCTTCCGCCGCCAGTCAGCGAGCCGCGCGGGGCTTTGTGACGTCAGCGCCTGCCGCCCTCCCGCGTCTCATCCACTCTGCAGAACCATTCATGAAAAGCGTGCGAGCTGCTGGTCTGTTGTTGCAGCCGCTGTGACAGACAGTGTGTTGCGCCAGATAGATGACATTTCCCCCCCCTTATGGCTTTTCAGCAATACCTCAAAAATCTCCCTAATAAATTGCACAGTACTGTTAATCCGTCTGGCGTTAGACTCGATTTGGCGAAACCTTCACATCAGTAACTATTAACCAATAGTAGTGCAATGAACTGTAATGACAAACTCAAATCAGGAGAAAGTCGTGCTTATTTAATATTTGGCCATGCCTTATGGCGAAATATTATTATGTTGTAACTGCCGTACTTGGAACTCTCAAATGTGGGATTTCTTTGAACTGTGACTTTCCCAAATAATACAAAATAAATAGGAGGGACGTTGCCTGCATTCCGTTCGTCCAATTAGCCAAATTATCATAAACGACTATTATAGTGAAGTGATTTTACGTATGCAGAAAATTAATAAATAGAGGGATGTTGCATTAGCTTTGCTATTTTACCCTTTGTTGATAATTTCTGACATTCTATCACCATGCACTATTTAAAATAAGTTTTTAATTTCTACCAATTTCAGAAAGAAGCACATCAAGATATTTCTCGTCAGATCGTCATTCGCGAGAGCAATTAGGCAAAATGCGGAGCGCAGAAAACAAATGTCAAGTACTTATGCAAAATGCATACAACTACATTCCAATAGCAATGCCCAAGCAATTGTCCCTTCTGCGCAGTCGTGCAGTTATACCATTGCTTCTCCATTTATAATCCCAATATCCGAACCTCACTCTTATCACTAATGTAAGTAAATGTCGAGTTTCATTAGAAGGCAAAGTTCTGTTTGCAGCCATGGGCTGGACCCGCTGAAGCACGTCTGTCACCCACAGGCATTAAAAGATTAGTGCTTCTTCAGTTAAGTCTTTCATTCTGATCGACTGAACTGCAAAACGAGTACTGTAATGGTTTCCTGAACTACCGTTTACCCATTAATTAATCTTGATGCTGATGTACCAACTTTTTCAATGGAACTTTTTTCCATCTTTAAATTAATCTTGCAAAAGACTGTCTGTTGAATATGTGTGACATGTTTCTCTGATATATTTATACTATAACATACATATCAATCCACACCCAAACAGCCTTTAACCTACCAGAGCAAAAATTAAATCTTAATGTCATTATCAGATGGCACTGTCACTAAAATGGATCAACAATCACAAATCCACTTTGTCAAATTGTAGAGGTTCTTAGAGCTTATGTCACTATCTAATCAACCATTCTTCAAATTGTATGTGTATTTTATCAGTAAACTGCTTAAATATGTGAGGAGTGACTTTTCTAACCCTTGAATCCTGTGCCTACAAAATGTATGTCACCAACATGTGGTTCCCCTCAAAGACATAGTTGGGTGCTTCGGTTCACATCTAGAATGTTCACTGGCCAGAATCTCATCCCATGCATTGGTTAATTATAAAAGATGATTTTTTTTCCTGATCAAATCATTTCATTTTAAAGTTTCAGGCAGCAAGAGCCTGGAAGATTGCACTTTATTCCATTCCAGAGGCATACTCTTAGGCTGACAGAGCAAAATGATCCCAAAATCAACAGATCTCAGTTCCTTACAATGCCATATCCGGTTACGAATGTTGTTGGGCAATTAACCAACTAAAGGAAAGAGGATGTTCTCTAAACATTCCTATCCATGGTGAGGGCAGAGCCTACCATGCCAGTGCAAAAGACAAGGCTGAACCATTTGCAACCTGCTGTAGCCAGAAATACAAAATGCATTATCACTCTTAATCTCTTCTTCAGATCTGTAGCATCACAGATGCAAATACTCACTAGTTTGATTCATTCTGAACGAAATCAAGAAATGTTTATGTGCATTGGCTGCAGCAACCTGGCACCAAATTGTCTGTGGAGCTAAATACCTGGTCTCCAGAATTAGCTGTCTATTTAGTCACCAGATTCAAGCATGGTTTCAGCATTGGAATCAATCCAACAAAATGGATAACTTCCCACTATTTTTGCACAATTCCATCAGTCAAAGTTTACAAGCTTGGAAGATATCTTAACCTCCAATTTGTCAACCATTACCTTGTTGAGAGCTGAAAAAGTTTGGTATATTGATGGCTAAAACACTGACAAGGCTTGGTGTAAAGGCTGAGATAATTCCATCATACTATAATGGACGGTGGTGAACAATGATTTTAAATATGAGGCAAGAGGGATAGAACAGGGTAAGATGTTCAGAGAAGAAGGGTGTGCAAAAGAAGGGGAACAGACAATGTCTGGTTTGTTGCTGAGACATTTCTTCCTCTGCAACAGATAGAGGAAGAGATGGAAGTTATAGCCAGGTAGAGATGTTAATTTTATTGGAAGGTATTGTTATCCTTCAGTCAGGTTATCTTCAAGGTCATGATGATGATGCAATCATCCATGATGCACTCATAAATGGAAATGACTTTATTCAAATGAATGGACGAAGGACAGTGAGATGCAATGACAGTGATGGCTGATCCACTGGTAAAGACCAGTGTTAATAGTGAAGGGGGTGAGTCAGACAATAATGAGGTCGGTAAGATTAATTCCCAGTGAGCATGCTGGACAGGAAGGACAACAACAGGTTAAGATAGGGTAACTATTGTTAGAGCTTGTAAAGAGGTAGCATTATGCGTCAATGAGCCCTCTCGACAAGTTCCTTCCTGGTAGGCTCATCCAGAAGATTAAGATCCAGGGGATGCACAAAGTAATTTGGATTCAGAATCGGCTTGCCCATAGAAGACAGAGGTCGATGGGTCTTATTTTGGCTGGAGGTAAGAGACTAGTGGTGTTCTGCAGGGATCGGTACTGGAATGTCTGCTGTTTGTGATAGATATAAATGATGGATGAAAACGTGGATGGAGGGGTTAGTAAGTTCGCAGAAGATACGGAAATTGGTGGCCTTGTGGATAGTGTAGAAAATTGCCAAAAGATACAGCGGGATATAGATCATTTGCAGATATGGGCGGAGAAATGGCAGATGGAGTTTAGTCTGGACAAATGTGAGGTGCTGCACTTGGGATGTCAAATGTAAAGGGAAAGTACTCAGTTAATGGCAGGACCCTTAACATCATTGATTTACAGAGGGATTTTGGGGACCAAGTTCATAGCTCCCTGAAAGTGGCTGCCCAAGTTGATAGGGTGGTTACGAAGGTGTATGGCATGCTTGCTTTTATTTGTCGAGGCACTGAGTTCAAGAGTCAGGAAGTTATGTTGAAGCTACATAAAACTCTCGTTAAGCTGCACTGGAGTACAGCATTCACTTCTGGTCACCCCATTATAGGAAGGCTGTGAAGGCTTTGGAGAGGGTGCAGAAGAGGTTACCAGGATGCTGCATGGATTAGAAGGCATGTGCTATAAGGAAAGGTTGAACAAACTTGGTTTGTTTTCTCTGGAGCGCTGGAGGCTGAGAGGAGACCTGATAGAAGTTTATAAAATTATCAGAGGCATAGACAGAGTAGACAGCTGGTATATTTTTCCTAGGGTTGAAACGTCTAGTACAAGAGGGGGAAAGATTTAAGATGAGAGGGGGAAAGTTCAAAGGAGATGTGCCGGCAAGTTTTTTACAGAGAGTAGTGGGTACCTGGAATGCACTGCCAGGGGTGGTAGTGGAGGCAAATACAATGGAGGCTTTTAAGAGGCTCTTATACAGGCACATGAATATGCAGCGAATGGGGGGATATGGACCATGTACAGGCAGAAGAGGTTCGTTTAATTGGGTGTCATTAGCTTAATTAATTTGGCACAGCATTGTGGGCCAAAGGGCCTGTTCCTGTGCTGTACTGTTCCATGTTCTATGTTATGGAGGATACCAAGAGGTACAGTGGAAAATGGTTGGCTTATCCAAGAGGGAATCATCTGGGATGGTGATAAAAGGAAGATCAACAAGTGTTGAAGGTTTGGAGTAGGTATTTGAGAAGACACAATATCAAGAGGGAAGAGTTGAAATGAGAAAGATAGTGAGAAAAGAAGTAAAAAAAAGGACAAAGTAATGAAAAGAGAAGTAATGATCTCAGGTAAAGAACAGCAGCTTAAATACATAAGTGAATGGGAAAATTCAATTAGTTTGGCTTGGCTATTTAAAAATGTTTAGGTTACAAATATCTTAATAGGAAACAGTGAATATATAGGAGATAATAGGAGATAGACCAGAGTTAAAATCAAAGACTCCATGGTGGGATAAAGTTGGAACTAAGTAGAATGGTATTGACATGAAACATCAATTAGTTATCGTGTAAGGTCAGAGGCAAGTGTGGCAGGTAGGTACTAGTGAATTGGAGAACACACCAAGGAAGGTATTCCAATGGGACCGAAGATCCAGGGAAACAGAAAAATTGGTGGCACAATAATATGTAGTGAAGAAACGTACTATATCCAGGATCCAGAGTGAAAAACCAGTAGAATTGGTCAATAAGCAACAGAAGGGAAGGCGTAGAAGCTGATTAAAATGCTTTAAGTGTCTGTGCAGAAGTGCAAAGCTGCCCACTGTCTAGAAGCATAGTTTTGACATCCAGAGAATACTGTATCTGAACAGAAGTACCCTGTCCTATGTCACACACTGGCATGGAGAATAGTGTTCTCCATCGTAGCTGAAGAGGCTGATCCAAATGTTTCAATGATTGTTCCTGTCAATGGAGAGCAGAAGGTAGTCATTGCAGACAATCTACAACATGTTATAAAATGTGTGGAATAATTGGTTTATTATAAACTACCTGCTCATCCTGAATAATCGTCTTGATTTAATTGAGAGTGAATTTCTTTCACACAAATCATGCCATCATAAGACTAACCTTCAAGTGCTTTAAGTGTCAGCTTGGTTTAATATTAGCACTGTTGTGTCTGGATCAGAAGTTTGTGGGTTCCATAACATATTGCAAGTTTCAACAGATGACATAGATTGATGCTTCACAGCAATACTGGGAGAATGTCACATTGTTGGTGCCAGTCTCGGTTATGGACTCTGTTCCTGTTGTGGAAATTGAATACATAATCTTCAGAATCAACAGTGAGAATGCTACCAATGAGCTTGATGCTAAAAAAACATCTAGGCTAATTAAGGAAGGTAAAATTGAGCAGATTCTTCTCTAAATAATTCAATCCTACAAACTTTAGAAAACCACAGTAACTACAAATCGTATCTCACAATACTTATTGGTATCTTTTGTGTCATTAGCTGTGGGTAAGGATTCCTCCACCTCCTTTCTAGGTGCTTGCTGTGCATCTAGACCTACTGCACGGGTTGCTAACTTGTTACAAAGGTCCAGAGAAACTTTCCTCAATGCTTACATGACTTAATCCTTCCAATTTATCTGATTTCATTTGTCTATCAAACTTAGCCCTCTTATTATTTTAAAAGTCTCATTCAAATCTTCCCAAGAATTACCTTTTCTTAGTTTTTGTAGTGGAAAAAAACAATATAAACACTCCCTTTAATATAATGAACTAATAAATATAAAATATGAAGAGATTGCATGTATATGGTATATACATGCATATGGGTAGGGACATGTTCGGCACAGCTTTGTGGGCCGAAGGGCCTGAATTGTGCTGTAATTGTTCTATGTTCTATATTAGCATTTAAAGCCAGCTAAAATAGAGATTACAATGTTTGGAACTAAACATGTGCAAACCTATTAAAACCAATATACATTGTCATGATTCTTCAAAGTCATTATAATTAATGTCCATTATTAATCACGAGATCAACTCAGGCAAATTAACCCGTAAAACCATTGGTGGAATTAAAAAAAGATACACAAATAGGCCCTCTGTCCCATCATATCCATGCTGACCATCAAGAATGTATCTATACTAATCCCATTTACCATTACTTGGTCTATAGCCTTCAATGCCTCAGCAACTCAGGTGCTTATCGAGATAATTTTAAGATGTTTTCAAAGCACCTTCTCCATCACCCCCTTAGACCTTGCATTCCAGATTCCAAATAGCTTCTGCATGAAAAAATTCTTCCTCAGATTCCTCCTACCCCTTACCTTACCTTAAACCTATGCCCTCTAGTTTTAGACACCTCTGCTATCGGGAAAAGTTTTTTACTACCTATCTATATCTCTCATAATTTTGTATGCCTGTAATAGGTACCCCTCAGCCTCCTCTGGTCCAAGGGAAACAAACCCAGCCTTTCCAATCTCTCTTTATAATTGAAATGCTCTATCCCAGGCAACTTTTTGATGAATCTCCACTGCACCCTCTCCAGTACAATCATATCCTTCCTATAGTGTGTATGTAGTACTCCAGCTGTGGTCTAACCAATATTTTATGAAGTTGTACCATAACCTACCCTCTCCTATGTTCTATGCCCTGGTTATTGAAGGCAAGTATCCCTTCACCACCTTATCTAGCTGTCTTTCCACCCTCAGGGGCATGTACGCTGAGGCCCTTCTTTTCCTCAATACTTCTTAAGGCTCTCCCATTCATTCTGTATGTCTCACCCTTATTTGTCCTCCCAAAGTGCATCACTCACACTTATCAGGATAAGTTACATCTGTCATTGCTCTGCCCATTTTACCAACTGATCAACATCACCTTGCAACCTATGATTATCATCCTCACTATCAGTGACACTACCAATGTTTGTGTCATCTTGACTAGTTCCAGGAATGGTGGGTTTGCCCCATGAGGATTGAGTATGCTGGGCCTGTATTCTCTAAAGTTCAGAGAGATGAGAGTAAAACTCACAAAATCCTTTATGGCTCACAAGCTGGATACAGGAAGACTGTTTCCCCTGGCTGAGGAACCTAGAGCCAGAATTCTCAGGCCTGGAATAAACTGTATGCCATTTAGAGCTGAGCTGAGGATAAACTTCTTCACACAAAGGTGGTGCATCTCTGGAGTTCTCTACCCCACAGGGCTAAGAAGGTTCAGTCATTGAGTTCATTCAAAGCAGAGATTGATAGATTTCTGGATACTAGATTGATCAGGGAAGTAGGGATAGTGGAGGCAAATGGTATTTAGATATAAGATCAGCCATGATCTTGATGAATGGAGGATTAGGTTTGAAGGTCCAAATGGCCTACTCCTGCTCCTTTTTCCTTTTGTTCTTATGCAAGAACGACAGCAGAATAGATGTGATCTATAATGTAGAGAGTGGAGTCAATTCATCCATTATTAACCTTAAGTGTACTTTATAGTACACATTTTCAATAAAGTCAATGCAAGTTTCACATTGCACCAGTTCAGAAATTATAGGACAAACCCAATCTATGTCAAATCAATTAATGCTATGGTTGCTTGCCAGGAGTAATCTGAGGTCATCTTCCAATGATGAAGCCTTAACTAGCTGGTGAACAATTGCAACTAGACCAAACCTAATTTATTTAACCTCTTTTGGTGATCCAAAAGGATATTTGGCTTAGGAAAATGTTGATTAACTTCTCAGCCCCCTTCCGATGTTGAGATCTGTCTGCAGGTGGTTAGGAAACCTGTGCATGTTTTCAATGAGAATGCTTAAAGCACTGTGCAGAGGAGTTGTTGCCTCTGTCTGAGAGGTATCTGATGGTTCGAGAAAAACTGGGAAAAGCAAAACATTAAATAATGCTGTACAGAGCATAATGTAACTGAGCCAGATCTGGAATGGGAATCCCAGTGTATTTAAGGATACTGATCTGTTTACATGCTTGGAGTAAGATAATCCGTTTTAATGAGAAGTCACAAGAGGTGAGGACACGCCCCTCAATTTTTGCCTGAGACTTCGGACGCACACTTTTCACCTTTTGTGGTTAGAGGACGTCTCGGCCGGTATATTCCTGGCTCCGTCTGTAACAAACCATTCTCAGGCCCAGAATGAACACATCTTGGGGGAACAGCCACTCTGGCTGCCTGTCTCATCTCCCTTCTCCTGATGGCTTCAGAGAAGCTGTGAGCGCATGGTTCCCATTTCGTTTAGGGCCTTCTTTGATTAATTGGCACAGGGGGCTTCGAATGCCACACTTAGATGGCATTAGATGGATAATATTACGACCTCGAATTATGCTCATTCGGGTATGTTAATTAATTATCCCACCTCGAGCCTTTCTGTGAGTGGTAATGGTGCCCTATTGAAACCAACCTAAAACAGGCATGAAATCGGCGCGATGCCTCTCGGAAACCTCAGGAAGCAGAGTTACTACACGCTGTATTAACCTGTAAATTAGAAAGAAGCTGAAGCCATGATGATAACGGAAATTCAATCATCTTCACCTTCTGGGAAAGCGAGAAGCAACCAAGTTCTCCTCCCCAGTCCCAGTCTCCCTCCTTGCAAGCTTCTTTACCTTGGTTGTGTGGAAGATACCCAATCCCTCTACCCCAGTCAGATCTGATTAATGTTTGTTCTAACCATAAACTGGAAGAACGAGTTCCCGAGCGCCAGACTGCCCGCCGTGTGCAGACTCCCGGAGAAGAGAGTCACCTGAAAAAAAATTGTTTTTATTCTCATTTGAAGGAACCTGTCTTGTGATCCTGGCAGAATGGCATTGTTCCGCACGATCTAGATGATGCCTTAATTATTTCCGTGTGAATGGCGTTGGAAAGACAATACTGTGACCGTGAGAAGCGCGAATCCCCACATCACGAAATTGCCCTAACGATTATCCAGTTTCAGACTGCGTCCCTGTGTACACAAATCTTCCCAAGAATGACTTAATTAATTTTCCTTTTAATACTATTCTCAAAACGTTTACTCTTCCATATAATACCACTTTTCAGTATCTTTTGTACCATGCACTTCATGAACATTAGGGCAAACTGCACTATCGAGTAATATAAATATGCTGGGATATAAATACACTGGGAACTGATCAATATGCAAGTGCACAGCACCTTGTGACAAGTTATCTCAATTCACCCTATTGCCAAAGGAAATATTTACATCGCAATGTAGACTAGAAATATTTTAGAAGGCTATTTGCTCTTGTGTTAAGTGCAGCCTGTTCCATCTTGCCATTTCTTCTTTACTCGAAGCTGAGGGCACGAGTATGTGGTCTGGGACAACATCAGTTCCTCAGCTGACGTCAATAGCTAGTCCCTGCTGACTATAAAACAACGGTCCCTATTGAAGGATTTTTTGCTCTTTTTCTTGCACAAATTGACGTTGTCAGTTTCTTTTATTTCTGAGCTTACATTATTGCACTATTGCATCTGAAAAGTTAGTCATTCTGGGCGTCGTCTATTATTCAGTTCCTTGCTAAAACCTGCACATGCATATTTGAAAGGTTACGCCGCCTCTGCATATCATTCGAGTAAAAGTAAAGACTTCTATAGTGTGGCCATTTTACATCAGTATTGCTGCAGAGCAGGCACGTTTAGAAGATCTCATCTTCACTAGCTTTGGGCTGGAGGCAGATACAAAGCAACCCAATTTCTGACTGAGAGCAACAATGATGCAGCCTTAATTTCCGTTCAGGTTAATTCCAAAACTGCAGTCATAAAAAAAATCAAACATCCGTTAGCCCTTGATAATATTGATTGGGGTGAGAGCAATAGTAAATTACAGATATTAAAACTCTTTAAACTGGGAATGCTTGGAATAGTGGATTGGTCGAGTTGAAAAGAAAACATCAGTCATATTTAGGCTAGGCATCATTGTATCCATGTTGTCTCAGTTCAACATTTTTCTCAGACATATCTTAGACTTTGAGAAGGGATATTAATGTAGCAGTAAGTTAAGGACATAACAGCATCAAATCATCAGTTAGGGAATAAAATGTGGGGCATTATGTAAACCGGTCATAGTTTAAAAAGACAAAACCAAAACACTGTGGTTTTTGGTTTCACTCTTGCATGACAGTTAGCAGCAAACAGTTTAATATCTTAACCTGATTCAAGAATAAGTCATCAGAGGATCTGTTTATAATTAACTCCATGAATGTTGTTGTGCAACTTTAGATCACCTGAGCCTTCTTTTTCATGAAACGTATCATCCTTCTAATCTAACATTAGGACAACAGTCCTGCTCCATTAATCAGCAATCCTATTTACTGATGGATCTGTGGAACCCGATCACAACAATTTGCATTTATATGGTGCCCTTAATGTGGAAAAGGCAACATAAGCTTATTCAGAGAAGATGAATATAACAGACGGTAGCAATCTGAAGAAGGAGTTTTTTTGGAGCAACTAAAGTTCAAGAGACTTTTGGAAAGACATAAGGAAAGAACTCCACTGAGGACCAATGTGAGTCTGGAATGATGGGAGAATGGGGCTTGCTGCAGATTAGGACTGAGACACAGTCTGAATGAGCTGAAGATTATGGATGATAGATGATTGATACATAGAAAGGAACACACTGGAAAATCAAGTCTGGAAAAGACAGCAGCACAAATGAAGGTTTTGGTAGACCTTAGGCTGAAGAATGGGTGGAGATAGATGTTACCAGGGTGATCATTGTAATAAAGTGGATATGGAATTAGAAAATCAGTTTGACGTCAAATAGGCTACCTGGGTACAAATGTTTTGGTATCAACTTGAGATTGAAGAGTGGGATGAAATCTGCAGTAAAAGTACAGAGATTGTAATAGGGGCTTCAGGAGATGACTTTGAATTTCCCAATATTTAACAGTGGAAACTTTGGACACTGGAAAACCAAAA
Source organism: Pristis pectinata (assembly GCF_009764475.1). Classification (NCBI taxonomy): domain Eukaryota; kingdom Metazoa; phylum Chordata; class Chondrichthyes; order Rhinopristiformes; family Pristidae; genus Pristis; species Pristis pectinata. The sequence goes on from NC_067416.1 coordinate 38,694,000, forward strand.
TGACATTTAAGGAGCAGAGGACGGGTTCAGAGAATGTCTTGAGAAAATTGAGATGGAGCTGGGTATGGTCAACAGATCAGGGGAGCATGATCCTTTGTGTCTAGATGATGTTACCAAGGGCTAAGTGCAGCTGTCTGAGGACAGGGCTAAGTGCAGCTGCCTGAGAATCCCAGAGATAACTAGGCAAAGAAGAAGAAGGAAACCATTGCTGAAGATGCTTTGGTTGTGATTGAGTAGTGGAAGGAGACCTAGTGAAGCATATGATGCCTGCATAGAATAGTTGGGAAGCATGGAACCAAGCAAACACATCCCCATTGAGAAGAAGAAGGAAAAGGAATCAATGAAGAAGAATTCAATCAACCCTGAATATAGTAAGAAAAGATGAATCATCATCATCACAGCTATAGCAGTTGTTATTTTTTGACTTTAATTTGGGATGGTTTCAATCTTATGACAAGAGGTGGAAACCTGATTGGAGAGATTAAAACTTGGAGATGTGTGAAAAATGGGCACAGATTTTGCAGGTGACTTTGGAGATGAAAGGGAGGTTGAAGATGAAGTGGTCCCTTGCAAGATCAAAAATTTGAGGATTCTCTTTTTTTGATAAGGATGGTGGTAAAGTCAGTTTTCTAAGGATTGGAACATAGCACAGGAGAGGAAATAATTTACAAAGCCAGGTATTATGGAGGCCAGGAAGGGCTTTTCCTAGTTAAGTTGATAGGTCATTGACTAGAAACATTAACTTTATTTTATTTCTCATAAATACTGCCTGACCTTTTAAGTGTTTCCAGAACTTTTCTGCTTTTATTTCAGAGTTCTAACATCTGCAGTTTTTTTTTGTTTTACAATCTGTATGCTTTCCTTCAGCTATTGATGCCACTGTGTGATGTAGCAGAAGGAAAGTAGGCTTCTGTAACAACAAGTAGTTTTACATTGAGATGAAGCAGTCCACTGCCAAAAAATTGTCTCCTTAGGGGGATTTTAATCCCCCTGAAGATTGCAAACCAGATAGGAAAAAGCAGCCTACACGAGGAGATTATAGACTGTTTTAGGGATAGTTTCTTAAAATAAAATATTCTAGAGCCAATCAAAGTACAGCCTATACTGGACCTGATATTATGCAATGTGATAGGACCTCATCATAAAGGTGACCCTAGTATCAGCAATCTTAATATGACTGAATTTTACATTCGGTTTGAGTGAGGGAAGAATGTGTCCAAAATTAATATGTTAAACTTAATTAAGGGTGTCTATGAGGGAAGAGACCTGCCCATCAGAATGTGGAACTGTGAGCTCATGTAAGTCTGAAACAACTTCCACATTGGGATAATAGATGAGGAAAGACTTCAGTTGCCTAACCCTCAGTGGATTACATTTCAAATGCTAGAAGTGGCCATTCTACTTCACAGTGTTAATTTATCTTCTCATTATTCTTATGCAGTCAGGTGACACAGTGACACAACAACTGGTATTGCTGTTTCATAGCTCCAGTGACCTGACCTCAGGTGCTGTCTGTTTGCATTTTCTCTTTCTGAGAAGTTTCCCTTGGGGGCTTTGGTTTCATTCTACATCCCGTTACGTCATTTTCTTTCCCATTAAGTCATTCATTTACTATTGTGATATTAGCGGCAAACAAAGATAGTAATGACATAGTGAAAGAAAAAGATTTGATTTACATAACACCTTTACAGCTAATGAAAAATAATCGCGGACAGGTCAAGCCTCTTTTCATCCACCCTGTTCGATGAATCGTTTATGTTACAATATATCCATTCCCCACCTCACCTAAAACCTTGTGATCTTAAGACAAAGACAAAGGATCAATGGAAATACTAGCCAAGCGGAGAAAAACTGTGAAATTGTTCCCTAGTGTCCTCAGGCAATGGGAACTCTCCAGGACTTCACCCTAGTTCTAAAATATTTACAGTGATATCATTTGTAAGAGATGATAACCTTATGGGATACATGCAGGAATCTTTTTATTTATTTTTAAGATCTGGGTATTGCTGGCAAGGTCAGCATTTGTTGCCCCCCCCCCCCCCCCCCCCCCCCCCCCCCCCCCCCAGTTGCCTATGAGAAGGTCATGGTCAGCCACCTTTTTGAACCACTGTAATCTTCTGCTGAAGGCACTCCAATAATGATGTTAAGTAGGGAGTTCCAAGATTTAGACCCAGTGATGATGAAGGACTGGTGGTATACTTTCAAGTCAGGTCGGTGTGCGTCTTGGATGGGAACCCACAGGTGCTGATGTTTCCATGTGCTTGCTACTCTTATCCTTCTTGGAGGTACATATTCTGGGTTTGGGAGGTGATAATGGAGTGGTCCGGGCAAGTAACTGCAGTACATTTTGTAGGTGGTACACATTGCAGCCGCTGCGCATCAGAGGTGGAGAGGATAAATGTTTAGAATGCTAGATGGGGTACAAATCAAATGGGCTGCTTTGTCCTGGATGATATCAAACTTCTGCACTAATCCATGCAAGTGGAAAATATTCCGTTACACTCCCGATTTGTTCCTGTAGGTGGTGGAGAGGCCTTGTGGTGTTGGGGCCAGTCACTTGCCTTTGATACCCTGGATACCCAGCCTCTGACCTGCTCTTATAGTCATGGTATTTATGTGGCTGGTCCAGATGAGTTTCTGGTCAATGGTGACCTCCAGGATGTTGATGGTGGGGGACTCAGTGATTGCATTGCCATTGAATGTCAAGGGTAGGTAGATAGATTCTTGTCTGTGATGTTAATTGCCTGGAATTTTGTGGAACAAATCAGCACATGCTTGAATCTTGTTTAGGTTTTGCTGTATGCATGCATGGGCTGTTTCAATTCCTGAGGAGTTGCAAATGGAATTTATCATTGTGTAGTCATCAGCAAACATCCCCGGTTCTGACCTCATGGTAAAAAAGAGGTCATTGATGAGGCAGCTGAAAATGGTTGGGCCCAGGACACTGCCCTGAGGAACTCCTGCAGTGACATTCTGAGGCTGGGATGATCAACCACAACCAACTTTTATTGTGCAAAGTGTGACTTCAACTACTAGAGTGTTTTCTCTTGATGTCCATTACTTCAGTTTTACTGGGACATCTTCAATTTAACTGGGGCATCTTGAAGCCACACTCAGTTAAGTGTTGTCTTGGTGTCAAAAGCAATCATTATCATCTCACCTGTGCAATTTATCTTTGGTCTATGTTTGGACCAAGATTGTGATGAGCTCTGGAGTGCAGTACACCTGGTAAAACCTAAACTTAGCACTAGTGAGCAGGCTACTGTTGCGTGTCACTGATAATAGCTGACAGTTGCTATTACTTTGCCAATGATTGAGAATTGACTGATCAGATGGTATTTAGCTGGACTGAATTCATCCTAGTACTTGTTATCAGGGTATACCTGGGCAATTATCACATTGTTGTGTAGATGCTGGCATTGTAACTGTTCTTGAACAGTTTGGTTAGTGGCACAGCTAGTCCCTCAGGACTATATCTGGGATGTTATCTGGACCAGTGGTTTTCAACCTTTTTCATGCTGCGGCAAACTTCTGTGCACTTTTCGTTTAACAGTGACATCACTGTGGTGTAAATGCACGGTAAGTAAGCAATATTATTAAGGCACACCAACAATGTCACTCAGTCTTGCTAACACTACAGTGCACAACAGAATAGTAGTGAGTAGTGAACACTGCTGACTACTCTGACTACACAAATCGAATATTAAGCGGCAGCTCACCAGAAGGGAACACCGTCTAAGTCTCTAAGATTGTCGCCTATAACAGATAGAATAGATATGGCCAATTTTCTGAATAGTGGCAAACTGGAGCAAGCAAGTAAGCTACGTCTTTGTAACAGGTCGCTTTTCCATTTTTTTCTTGGCTTGCCCGCTGACCCCCTGGCAACCCACCACAGACCCACAGGGATCCGTGGACCACAGGTTGAAAACCTCTGATCTAGACCCACAGCCTTTGCTACATCCAATGCTCTCAGTCATTTCTTGATATCAAATGTGGTAAATCATATTGGCTGTTTTCTGCAATGGCGGGAATCTCAGGAGGAAGCTGAGATGGATCATCCATTTGGCACTTCCAGTTGAACATGGCTGCAAATGGTTCAGTCTCTTCTTTAGCACCCACACACAGGGCCTCGCCATAAGGGTGGGCTTGTTCTCAGAGCTATCACCTCCCACTAACTGTTTAATTATCCACCACCATTCAAAACCAGATGTGAAGACTGCTGAACTTTGATCAGATCTATTGGTTGTGAGATTGCTTAGCTTTGTCTGTTTTTGTGAACATGCAAGTAGTCCTGCATTGCAGCTTCACCAGGGTGATACCTCCTTATTGCCAAGTGATGTCCCTGACAAACCCTTGAATCAGGGTTGATCCCCTGGCTTGATAGTAATGATAAAGTGAGGGATGTGCCAGGCCACATGGTTATTGATTGTGGTGGTGTACATTTCTGCTACTGCTGATAGGCTACAGCGTCCCACTTCTGAGCTGCCAGATCTAATCCATGTCTGTCCCCTTCTGCACATTTATCATGCCACACAACCTGATGGAGGGCATCCTGAGAATGAAGATGGGACCTGTTCCACAAGCACTGTGCAGTAATCACTTCTACTAATGCTATCACGGACTGATGAAATATCCCTTGTGATGGTTCACTCACTACCTGATGCAGACCCAGTATGGTTGCCATGTCCTTGAGGATTCGCCCAGCTCCACCTGCAGTGGTGCTACCAAGCCACTCCAGGTGATGGACATTGAAGTTCCCTGCCCACTTGCTACATTCAGTGTTTTTTATTACATGGAGGAGTACTGAAGCATCAGCTGAGGGAGAACAATAGGTGGTAATCAGGAAAAGGTTTCCGTGACCATGTTTGACTTAACGCCATGCGACTTTGTGGGTCTGGAGTCAATGTTGAGAACTCCAAGGGGGTATTTCCTCCTGCCTGTATGCTACTGTGCCCCATCTCTGTTAGGTCTGTCCTGTCAATGGGGCAAGGTGTATCCAGAGATTGTGATGGAGGAATCTGGCACATTTTCTGTAAGTTATGCTTCTCTGAGTAAGACTGTATTCAGGCTGTTGCTTGACTAGTCCATGCGACACCAGTCCCCAGGTGTTTGTGGGGACTTTGCAAAGTGGACTGGGAGGGGGTGGGGGAGGTGTCTGGAATCAGATATAGGCCAGATCAGATAAGGATGGCTGATTTCCACCTCTAGGGCACTGGTGAGCTGGATGGGTTTTTATGATGCTCTGGTAGCTGTTCATGGTCATCATTACTAAGACTACTTGGTGGTTCTTTTCCAAATTTCAAATTATTAATGGAATTTAAACTTCAGAGCTGCTAGGGTGGATGAGCAAACACCCAAAACCTCAAGTTATACACTTTTTAGATATTTATGAGGTGGAGAAGGTCTCACCCCAAAATCTATTTTTGCTCATAACCATGTCTGCATCTCATCCTTAAGCAGGTCTGGGTGTGGTTAGAACATTCAATGGTCCACCATTCTCTGGCAAAAGAATTACTTTCTGATGTCCAATCTAGATCAGACCTTAACACTGTGAACCCTGACACTACCTAATCTATTTAATTGAAACAACTTTTAAACAATATATTCCCTTTATTCCTTTATAAACCTTTGACAGGTCACCCCTACACTTACCCAAAGTGTAAATCTCAGATCTTGATATTGTCTAGGAGTCCTCATTTGCACCTTTTCCAAAATGTCAGTGTCACCCTCCATATGAGGAGACCAAGACTGGAGATAATATTCCAACAGGACCCCAACAAGGTCTTTTGTAAGGTAACTGCAGTATGCTTTGTCTTATAGTCAATTATCTTATGAATGTCCTAAATACCCTGTTTGCTCTACTTCTTGCATTGCATTGTTATGAAAATGTTGAGATCTAGAGATTTGAATGCCTTCACTGTTTTTCCCTGAAAGGCACACATGTGGAACATCTGCACTGCTATCTGCATAAACTGGTCTCTTCCAAGTCAAACAATATTTGCCAAACATGATGACAATTCTCAAGCAGAGCTGGACCTCCAATTGAAATAGGAAATCACGTAGTCTCAACATTCGGCAGATCCTAGTACCATCTGTGAATTTGCAGATTATGTCTTTAACACCTACGTCTAGACCACTTATAAAAATAGTAACACACAACAATCCCATCAACAATCCTTGCTGGGCAGCTGTTGACAAGTTTCCAAACAGATTCAAGTCTATCTATAACTTCTTTCTGTCTAAATGCTTCCAACCTGTTCTCAATCAGATTCAACATAATCTAATAATACAGAAGCTTTCATCTCAACCAGAAGCCTCTTTAAGGGGTGCCTTGTCGAAAGCTTTTGGAAGTGTAAACTGACTGGGATTCCCGTATTTACCAGCTTAATAACTTCTTCAAAAAATATGATCAAATTTGTGAGGCAGGATCTTTTTTGGAACCTATGTTTGGAATCTGTTAAATGTCCCTCTCCGTCCAAGTAATCATCCCTAATGATTCCCTGACTTGTATTTCCTATCATAACAATTTAATTGGCCTATAGTTAGCTGACACTTAGAGGAGATGAGACTCAGTTAACACTTCTGTAGACTATGTGAACTTCAAAGGAACTTTTGAAATGTAGTCTACATCAAAATGTTGGAAACAGAGTAGCCAATTTGTGTGCAACAAGCTACCATTAAAGGCAATGAAGAAATGATCAGATTATCTGATTTGATGATGTTGGTTGCAGAAAAAATATTGTACAGAACAACTGCAGCATTCCCTGCTCCTTCTTGAATTGTTTCATGGGTCTTTTAAGCACATCTGAGAGCGCAGATGGACCTTCAGTTTAATGTTTCCTCTGAAGGTTTATGGCTTTCTTTGAAGGTGTACGATATACTTGCCTTCATTGGTCAGGGCATTACAAAAGTTGGGAAGTCATGTTGCAGCTGTATAAAACCTTGGTTCAGCCAGAGTATTGTGTGCAGTTCTGGTCGTCATTTTACAGAAGGGATGTGGAGGCTTTGAGAGGGCACAGAAGGGGTTCACCAGGATGTTGCCTGGATTAGAGGGTATTAGCTATAAAAGGAGAGGTTGGACAAATGTGGATTACAGGAGACAAATGGAGCAGAGGAGGCTGAGGGGCAACCTGGTAGAAGTTTATAAAATTATCAGAGGCATAGATAGGGTAGATAGCCAGGGTGGAAATGTCAAATACTACATGACATTGCATTAAGGTGAGAGGGGGAATGTTTAAAGGAGATGTGTGAGGCAGATTTTTTCACACAGAGAGTGGTAAGTGCCTGGAACATGCTGCCATGGTGGTGGAGGGGGAAGGGGTGGGCAATGGAAGCAAACACAATGGTGACGTTTAAGAGGCATTTAGAGAGATGCATGAACATGCAGAGAATGGAGGGATATGGATTATGTACAGGCAGATGGGATTAATTTAATTTGGCATCATGGTCGGCACAGACATCATGGGCCGAAGGACCTATTCCTGTGCCGTATTCTTCTATGTTCTATGAATGGTGCCTAGTACAGTGCAGCATTCCCTTACTGCTGTACTGGATTGCCAGCCTAGTTTAACATCTCCTGCAGGGGATTTGAATCTAAAACATTATGTTAGAGCTGAGAGTGCTTCCATTGATCCAATGCTGAGAAGGCTTGCTGCTTTTCAGTGGTCTGCAGTTCATCCTGACTTGTTTTGTTTGCAAAGTTCGTATGCTCATGGAAGAAGTGGGATTTCATTAACTCATCAATGCCCTATATTTGTTGTATTAAACTAGTACTTACGGTAATTGGGGTGGCCTGAGAATGATCACAACATTAGCCGAAAAGGGCATTTGAAGCAAAGTTTGGATGGTTTACATCCAGGAATGAAAACATTTCCCAATGTGCCACACTCAGTTGAACACCGATTCCGACATCTTGCTGTGCACCAATCTGAAAAGAGAATCTGCTCATAAAGACACACTCCCCATGGCAGCAGACAAAGGAGCTTCAGGGGAAATGGAGAGAACCCCAAAATTTAGTGAATTTAGTGGGCATTCACATCAGTAAAGTAAATGCCAGATGAGAGGTCCTGTGCAACAGAGAAGCCAGGAGACCTACTAGAGATAACAGAAGAGGAGCCTGCCTCCTCCCGGTGTGAGAATTCCACACACAATAGAGCAGAAGACAAATAAATTCCATGGCCTCACGAAATATGTCAGGGTGATCTGCAGACGCCACTGAAAATGGTTGTGGCAAACCATTTCAGCGTTGGATCAGGTATTCATTTATTGATGTTTTATTGGAATTGGAATTGGTTTATTATTGTTACTTGTACCAAGGTACAGTGAAAAACTTGTCTTGCATGTCGTTCATACAGATCAATTCTTTACACAGTGCATTGAGGTAGTACAAAATAAAACAATACAGAATGCAGAGTAAAGTGTCACATCTACAGAAAAATTGCAGTGTAAGTAGACAATAAGGTGCAAGGTCACAACGAGGTAGATTGTGAGGTCAAGAGTTTATCTTACCGTACTAGGGAACCATTCAATAGTCTTATAACAGTGGGATAGAAGCTGTCTTTGAGCCTGGTGGAATGTGCTTTCATGCTTTTGTATCTTCTGCCCGATGGGAGGGGGAAGAGGAGAGAATGTCCGGGGTGGGTGGGGTCTTATGTTGGCTGCTCTACTGAGGCAGCAAGAAGTGTAGACAGAGTTCATGGAGGGGAGGCTGGTTTCCGTGATGTGCTGGGCTGTGTCCACAATTCTCTGCAGTTTCTTGCGGTCCCAGGCAGAGTTGTTGCCATACCAAGCAGTGATGCATCCAGATAAGATGCTTTCTATGGTGCATCGATAAAAGTTGGTGAATGTCAAGGGGGACATGCCAAACTTCTTTAGCCTCCTGAGGAAGCAGAGGTGCTGGTGAGCTTTCTTGGTCATGGCGTCTATGTGGTTGGACCAGGACAGGCTATTGATGATGTTCACTCCTAGGAACTTGAAGCTCTCAACCCTCTTGACTTCAGCACCGTTGATGTAGACAGGTGCATGTGCACCTCCACCCTTCCTGAAGTCGATGACCAACTCTTTTGTTTTGCTGACAGTGAGGGAAAGGTTGTTGTCATGACATCATGTCACTAAGCTCTCTATCTTCTTCCTGTATTCTGACTCATCGTAATTTGAGATATGGCCCACTATGTTGGTATCATCTGCAAACACGTAGATGGCGTTAGAGCAGAATCTGGCCACACAGTCATGGGTGTATAGGGAGTAGAGTAGGGGGCTGAGGACGCAATCTTGTGGGACACCAGTGTTGAGGATAATCACGCTGGAGGTGTTGCTGCCTATCCTCACTGACTGCGGTCTGTTGGTCAGAAAGTCAAAAATCCAGTTGCAGAGGGAGGTGTTCAGTCCCAGGTCTCGGGGTTTGGTGATGAGTTTGCTTGGGATTATAGTAATGAAGGTGGAGCTGTAGTCAATACACAATCATCTAACGTAGGTGTCTTTACTGTTTAGATGCTCCGGAGATGAATGTAGGGCCAGAGAGATGGCGTCCACCGTAGACCTGTTTCGGCGGTAGGCGAATTACAGTAGGTCTAGGATTTCTGGGAGGCTGGAGTTAATGTGTGCCATGACTAGCCTCTCAAAGCACTTCATGATGGTGGATGTCAGTGCCACTGGACAGTAGACATTAAGGCATGTTACCTTGTTCTTCTTAGGTACCAGAATGATAGTGGTCTTCTTAAAACAGATGGGAACCTCAGATTGAAGTAGGAAGAGGTTAGAAATGTCTGAAAATACCCCAACAGATGATCTGAACAGGATCTAGGACATGGCCAGGGACACCATCCGGGCCAGATGCTTTCTGCGGGTTCACTCTTCAGAAGACTGATCTTACGTCCGCAACGGTGACTATGGATTCAGGTTCATTGGAGACTGTTGGGGTGGGTGGTGACATACCAATCCCCTTCTGTTCAAAACGTGCATAGAATGCATTAAGCTCATCGGAAAGGGATGTGTTGTTGTCAGTGATGATGCCCAACTTCATTTTGTGGCCCGTTATAGCATGTAAGCCCTGCCACAACCGACGGCTGGTCTGGGGCTCAATTTTGGACTGCTATTGTCTCTTGGCATCTCTGATAGCTTTATGGAGGCCATATCTCGATTTCTTGTAAAGATCAGTGTCAGCTGATTTGAATGCTGTAGTCCTGGACTTCAGTAGGGAGTGGATCTCCCAGTTCATCCATAATTTCTGATTTGGGAACACCCAGATTGTCCTCTTTGGCACACAGTCCTCAACACACTTGCTGATAAAATCCGTGATGGTGGTGACATACTCATCGAGGCTGGCAGCTGAGTCTTTGAACATGGACCAGTCCACTGACTCAAAGCAGTCACACGGAAGCTCATCTATTCTCTCAGGCCAGCACTGCACGACTTTCTGTACTGGATCCTCCCGTTTCAGCTTCTGTTTGTATGCAGGGAGAAGAAGCACAGCCTGGTGGTCTGACAGGTCAGCACACAGGTGGATTTGCAAAACATCTTGAGGGATTGTTAAGTATCATCTGGGCACCCCAACCTTATCATTGCTGCACTCGGTTGTTGGTAACTGTTGGATTGTGGAGGGAGTCACTTGGTTTGCTTTGGGGATGGTGATTTTACAGGCTCAATACAAGAAGGACTCAAGAGTTCCTGATATCTCATGTGGGCAATGCCGACTCCACTAAGCTGGAAGATGGGGCCATGGATGCTGAACAGAGACATTCCACAGTGGCCTTCTTGCTCCTGTGCCTCTTACTCCTGCGGCTCTTCACACAGTCTCATGGCTCTCAGGCTCTGGGTCTCCTTGCTGCTCTTCCCCCTGCATGGTTCATTGTCTTTTGTTTGCAAAACTGTACAGAATAAAAATATATGGTGAAATTTCCACCTCTGCTTGGCATGTACTGCAGGGCTCTTCCACACTGATGCAGAGAGTGGAATCTCATCTTTGGCAGACCAGAGTTGACTCCATGACTTTGCCATCCTTTGCTCTTGTACCTGCATTCCGCTGGTGTGGTTGGAAAAGGTGTGCACAGCCATAGAAGTAGACAGTAATCCTTGTTCCCCAGGATTCATCCATCAAAGTAGTGACCATGACTTTCACAGGGAGAGTAGTCCAAGCATAAGAACACAGCCAAAGGACTTCCTACAATTTTACTTATCTTACTGATGATAACCTATGAAAGCCCAAGCCTCTGAATCCATAATTTGTCACAGAGATCCAGGTAAATGTCTAGCAGTGCTGACTCCCTCAAGATGTGTGCTTCCTGGAAACATGGCATTCACCACCAGAAAGTTCTTCTGGTGATCCATAATGACTTGTTTATTGAAGGAGTGGAAGCCTATCCTGTTCATGAAAAGGTCTGGTTATTATGGGAGTTACTGTATTATGAGAATATAAGTGTAGTCAATGTCTGCTGGCATTCATGGGAAATGAGCAATGCTGCCAAATTCCGGTGCGTGAGATTTCCCGTTTTTCCCACTGAAACCAAAATAGACGAAATCATTCTCTTGTGCGTGAAGTGCTTCAGGGATGCTGCTATGCTGCTGTAGTTAGCAGCAAATTGGGAAGCATGGTGGAGATCTGCTCTGGCTGCTCAGAATGATCCTGCGGCAAGAAAGTTCAGAGTCAAGATGACCTTGACCTCCACAGAGACAGCAGTCTAGGCATGAGAACATGACCAAAAGGCTTCCCATAGCAATTCTCTTATCTCAGTGATCATAGCCCTTAGAACGTAGAACAGTACAGTGCAGAACAGGCCCTTTGGCCCACAATGTTGTGCTGACATAGCTAATCCCTCCTACCTACAGAATGCCCATATCCCTCCATTTTCCTCTCATTCATGTGCCCGTCCAAGCCCCTCTTAAAAGCCCCCAATGAATTTGCCTCCACCACCCTATCAGGCCACGCATTCCCTTGAGAAACTAAGCTTGCAAGCACGTTGTTGATCAGGTCCGGGTAGAACGTGGTGTCTCTGAAAGTTCTCTGGGAGTTGGCTCCTTGTCCCAAGTTCACCAAACATCCCTGACTGATCAGCCATGGTCATAATGATGCCTAAGTAATGGAGTGGAGTCAATACTAATGCACCCATTGCATGCGCATGTAGGCAGTTAAATGCTAGAGAAAATATTCACTTACTGTGGACTTTAGAAGGTGTTCTATGACAGTCATAGGTTGGACCTTTGTACTCCAATTTATGTTGGGAAGGGTGAAAATGGGTCTCACATTAGATGCACATCAGATATCAGAAACAGATCAGTCATGTTAGAACATATCACACGCAGACGTGCCTTGTCTGAGTTCCCAATGGCTGACATTTCACCTGGGAATGATCGCTAACACAATCTGCTCTAGGTAACGATTGTTGCACGAAATGCTTTAAAAACAGGGCCTAATTATCAATTCTTTAGGTTTGTACATTGAAAACCTTCTATTAGCTAATCACCTTTTACAGTAGTTTATAGCTGTCTTTTTGCTTTACCCTGTGGGTATTGAATGAAGTAGAAAGAAACAAGAGCAAAAAAAAACTGCTGGAAGAACTCAGCGGGTTAAGCAGCACCTGTGGAGTCCTGATGCAGGGTCTTGACAGAATCGTCAACCATCCTTTTGCCTCCATGCATGCTAGCTGAGTCGCTGAGTTCTTCTAGCAGTTTATTTTTTTTTGCTCCGGATCCCAGCGTCTGCAGTCTCTTGTGGCTTCAGAATGACACAAGAGGTGGGCACTCTGCAGGACAGGAAAGGGCACACTGATTCAGAGGCAAGAATTTTACTAACAAGGATATTAATTTATCACCAGAACTATGTTTAAAGCATTCTTGTGAGAAAAAGACTTGTTGCCATACTTCTATATTTGTAATAATTAAAAGCAATAGCTTTTATTGTTATAGGACTCTGATAAGCAAAACAAATAGGAGTTTAACCATATTCAATAATGAAAGTTAAAAGCTTGAGAAAATGAGAATTTATACAGGAAAGGAAATTAGAAGTAGTTCAAGTATATATTTAGAACAGCATTCAGGCATAACCGCTTAGGTCAAGGGATATAACACTGTGGTGTTGACCTACATTCAGCAGTAACTAAATCAGATAACTGCAGCAAAGGCTGCACCCAGAATAACCAGTGCAGGCATGCAAGTAGGGATCACAAATGCATAAAGATCAAATCACAAAAATGGGTAATTTCAAGCCTTTCTTTCAATTGAAAGCAACAGGTCTTGATTGTTCAAGAGCCATCAGTTTGCTGATTAAAGTGAATGCTATAAATATGCTGAGTGTTGTGTCAATTTTTTTGCCTAGGAGATTTTACAAATGTCTCACAAACAAATATAGGAATGATGGAAAGTCAGGAATTTCATTGCTGTGTCAGCTTATTAAAGTCTAAAAGCACAGTCAAAGGGACAGATGACTATTTCTGTAAGTGTTTTCCCCTTCAATAAAGGACACATTGAGTAGGTACAGTATGATTAGTTGATGTAATCTCCAACAGTGAACCCTCATGGCTACACTGCCTATGAATGATGGGAGGAAGAGTTGACTTAGGTACAGTATGTGTCTGCCCCCATTCTAAACAACACCCCACCACATCATCCATTCAATTATTGTTAATTTTGGCGATAATTTTAGAAATAACATTTTAAGACCAGTGTAAGTTTCGGTGCATTAACAAGTTCCATCTTTTTACAGATGATAGAATTGTAGAAGTGCTGAGCATAGACAGTCTGTGGCTATGTAAACTCTTTGAAAGGGATAACTAATTAATTCCATTCCCTTAGCTTTCCTCACAGGTTTGCAACTTTTTGTTTTTCTTTACATGAACAGCATTTGTCAGGAGTGAAACTGAAGCATCTAAAAAGGAAGCCTAGCAAGGGTTAACCTTTCACCAGGAGAACTGAGGTAGCATATGGCATAGTCTTTATAGGCTTATATTAACAGCTACACCAGAGCCAGAGTATATTTGTCTCCTGTCATATACAATCGCTCTTCATTTGCAAGGCTACACATTTTATACTGTATTTCCTGATGCTTAGAATTTCATGTAATGTTCAATATATAACCATCCTTATGTTTGCTGTACAAACCACTGTTATCCTCTAGGGAGACCTTATCTGTTCTTAGGTGATTGAGTCTTAATGGCCATATGGCTAAGCAAGTTGTCCAGTTGTATTAAAATCATTAACTAGATTTTCAAGAAGAAAGCCCACCACCATCTTCTCTCAGAGCGTCTGGGGTCAGGCAATAAATATCAGACTTACCAGTGAGACCTACATCACAAGAATGATTAATTTTTAAAATCTGTAACAGTCAGCTAACTATCTGTTAGCCTGAAGAAATGGGTGTCTGAACATATCAGCGGAGTAGCACAGAACAAGTCCAAGTCCAGGATTCCTCTGCAGCGATGCACAAGAAGCTGGAAAAGCTCGGTGGGTCAGGCAGCATCTGTGGAGAGAAATGGAGTCGACGTTTTAGGTCGAGACCCTTCATCTGGACTCAGATGGTCTTGGCCCTAAATGTCGACTGCCATTTCTCTCCACAGACCCGCTGAGTTCCTCCAGCTTTTTGTGTGCAGCTCCAGATTCCGGCATCTGCTGTCTCTTATGCCTCCAGAATTCCTCTACTGACTCTCTTCTTCTGCCAACCAGATCTGATAGAGTAATTGCCTCTTGAGAAACTCAATGGTGGCACTAATAGTGTTAGTACGAAAACAATGGAGCCCAATCATAAAAGCTCTCAAGAATCTGAATAAACTGAACAAACTAAGTAGTAAATGAAATGCAGTTACTTTAACATTACTCTCTGCCCTTTGAATGCACCCCTTCCTGCTACTTGTGCACCATCTATGTCACGTGAGGGTAGTTGTGAATTGGCACCTTGAGTGTGTGAACGTCAGAGAGCAGCAGCATGGTTGTTCCAACCTTATTTTAAGATTTTAATGAAGCTCCTGGCTACTTGTGGTTAGGTTTTCTCTGCTCTTACTATCCATGTGATAGAAGTCAGTGCCAGCCAAAAGTGGCAGCACTCCAGTGGTTTCAATTCTTGAAGGCAAATGCATATTTTAAGATTATTTCAGTATATAGAAACAAGGCCATGAATTTTAGATAGCTTTTTATCATCTCCTGAATATATCCCACGCCTTTCACATCCAGTTTTATGAAGGCAAAAGCTACCTGATATGACTAACTGATGAGTGGATTGATTTGTCTTCAGTGGTGATGGGGAGAAGGGGGGAAAGAGGGCCTCAAAAGGTGGTGGGAGCAGATTCAGTATAGTAACATTCAAAAGGAAATTGAATTTGTTCTCGAAAAGGAAAGCTTTGAAGAGCTGTGGTGAAAGAGGGAGTAAGAGTAATTGAATAATCTTTCAAAGATTTGATGCAGGCACAATGAGGGCAATTGGCCTCCTTCTGTGCTGTCTGATTCTATGACATCTTAATCCAGAAAATACCCAGCAAAAAAAAAATGCATGATTTTATTTCTTGTAAGAAAAAATGCTTTTCATTTGGCTGTTATCATTTGCTGAATAGATCCTCGAGCCCTTTACAATCAATTCTTTGAAGGCAAAATGCTGCCTGATATAACTCACTGGTGAGTTCTAATGCAGACTCTTGTCCAGCAGCATTTCAAAGATTCTCTATGAGGTTTGTGTTGTTTATAGTGCATGTTATTGTACAAACAAAGTATAGACACAGTATAAAAAACAAATTCGATACGTTGGGAGTTGAAATGCTCCTTCCTGAACATTTCTTCAAGAGAAGCAGTGGTAAATTGTTAAATAAGAAGTACATTGTTGTGAAATGGTCTTGTTTCTGTAAGGGAGAGCACCCCAGTTTTCATTGTGCATTATTTATAGGTTTTCTCAGTTGTGCTGCTAGTGCTTTGCAGTGCATGAAGGCAAAATGTAACAACTATTCAGTGACACACAAGCACAAGCAACGGAAGTTTATTGCAGTGGGGCCATGACTGAAACACCATGCACATTTTACATGCCTTCTCTGGTGCGTCGAAGTTTCTAGGCTGATAAATTGGTGTCTCAATATCTTTCTCTCATTCTTTAAGTAAGGTACTCGAGGAAAGCTGGAGAAAGTTTACTGTGAGGCCTGTTGAGTGCTAACTCTGATATAGGTAAACAGGTAGAGCTGTTAGTCAAATACTACTGTTCTGAAAGTTGCATCAACCAATTACATATGTTGCAAGCTGTTCTGTGAAAGTGTAGGGCATAGGTTCACATCAGAGCGTTCACCACAGATTTGACTTCCCTGAGTTATTGTTCAACCCAAAGGTAAAAGGAAAGAAATGAGGCTGAAAGTTTGTGTAGAAATCATAATCACTATTTATAGCATAGCCCCACCAACTCTCCCTCCTACAGCCACAAGAAACTCCATCCTATAGCATAATATTTCTGCATCTCTACCCGCTCCCTATCAGATTTCTGTGGGCAACCAAGTGGTCCCTTAACCCTCTTTCGTGCACTTATTCACCTCTTCACTAGCCACGGATCACCGACAAGTCTCACTTTACCCAGAGTTCCACCAACTGTACCAATACCCACTCAGTCTTGATTTAGCTGATCTCACTTTGCTCCTTTTTCCCTAATGTGTTGATTCCAAAATCCTGCTGATCACTTGCTGCACTGTCACCAAACAAGATATCTTCCTGACCTGAGCCCTACCCACTACTCTTCTGTCTGATTCCCCTTTTGGTCTCCATAACATGGAATGTTTTTATCATACTAAATCACATTCCTGTACCAGGTGCCGCGTTTCGCCACCTTCCCTGAATCTTCCACAATTCCCACTAAGTGTCAGCATTTTCCCTCACAATGGTTCATGTATGAATACATAATTCAGGAGCAGGAGTTACCCGCTCATTCCCTTGAACCTATTACTTCATTCCATATTCTGGCTGTTCTGACTGTAACCTCAACTCCTCATTTCCATCCACCTGCAGCAACCTTTAACCCTTGCTTACCAGGGATCTTTCTGTCTGTGCCTTAAAAATATTCAATGACTCTGTTTCCACCACCCTTTGAAAAGGAGAGTTCCAAAGACTGACAATCTCTCTCTTAAATGGGTAACCACTTATTTTTGGCCAATAACCCCCAGTTCTAGATTCTCTCACAAAAGAAACATCCTCTCCACCCTCGATCAAGGTGCCTCTAGCTCTTATAAATCAATCAAGTCCCCTCTCACTCTTCTAAACAGATTCAAAACACAAATTGCTGGAGGGACTCAGTGGGTCAGGCAGCATCTTTGGAAGGAAATGGACAGTTGACCTTTCAGGTCCAGACCCTTCACCTGAGCTGAGATGAAGGGTCTCAATCTCAAATATTGACTGTCCATTTCCCTCCACAGATGCTGCCTGACCCTCTGAGCTCCTTTAGCAGTTTGCGTTTTGCTCCAGATTCCAGCATCTGCAGATTCAAGCCTAGCCTGTCCTCATAAGACAACCCAGCCATTGCAGGTGTCAGTCTAGCAATATTCTGTTATGTTGAAAGCACGATAGGGCAAATGTAGTTCTCTGGCCTGTTAGGGAGTCCAGTAGACAGGTGACGGGACTGCAGAATTAGACTATCTGTTCAGTTTCTGAATTGGGATTTTTCTTTGAACCGAGAAGGCAGAACTGACTGAATAAACTGTCAAGCAGTTCTTCTAGTGGAGTGAACAGGTTTGATAAATATGGGAGAGCAGGACCAAAGCAATGGAGACCAATGTGGTATGGCACAGAACATAAAGGACGTTGGTTGTTGCAGGAGTCATGACAGTAAATAGTACCAAACACCATTTGGTATGATTGAGACACAAGAGACTGCAGATGTTGGATACACGAGCAAGAAGCAAACTGCAGGAGGAACTCAGCGGGTCGAACAGCTTATCTCCCTCCAGCAGCTGTCTCTACCTTCACCCTCCCCTCCTCCCGCCTGGCTCCGTCTGCCCCTCCTTTCTTTTCCCAGTTTGCTTCCACCTATCACCAACCTGCCTCTGTCTCCCAACTCCCTCCTCCCCCACCTGGCTCCTTCTGGCCAACATCCTTCACCTCTCCTCGGTCTACCTATCACCTACCGGCTCCTGCCTCCCCACTCCCCCTCTCCCCTTTATACTGGCTATCTTCCCTCTCTACTGTCGGTTCTGATGCAGTGTCTCAACCTGAAACATCAAGGATTCCTTTCCCACTGCAAATGCTGCTCGACCTGCTGAGTTCCTCCAGCAGTTTGTTTTTTTGCACCATGTAGAATGATTTGTTCTCCTTGAAGACTGATATCTTCAAACAAAGGAAATATAATCGAATAGAATTGTAAAACATAGAAGAAGGAAATTTGGCCCGTCATGCCTGTGACAGTTCTTTCAAAGAGCCGTCCAATTAGTCTTACATTCACCATAGACTCCCAATTTGTTCTCCTTATAAGTATTTTACCAAGCACAGAGTGCTGTATACTTTTTTTAATAGCTTCATCAACTTGTCTTGCCTACATCAAAGATCTGTGAACCTTCAGATCTCAATTATTATTAATTATTAATTCAAATTTTCAAATGTAGCCCAATGTCATTTAAAGACTTATTTAAATCTGATGACATTTAGAAAGTCATTGAGGTAATAAGAAACAGCACATGATTCTAAGTCTGCTGATTTTCAAGGGGAGGTGTTTGATCTAAAGATTGGTGAAGGTCTGACATTGCACCTCTCCCCGTGCACTCAGATAAGGAACCACATGTTTTGAGACTGAGCTACACACAACATAAAGATTTCAGGCTCCCCATCTGTTATAAGGCGACTTGAGGGTACATGAATTTCAAGTCGTTGTTAATTGTGGGTTTGATGAACATCCAGCAAAAGAATTATGCATCTCCAAAGTTACACACTAAAAACTTCTTTTATTTTCACACCCTGTTACTGTGCAAATTCACCTTGAATAGGTTCAAATTTGCCAGAATTACCTGGTTTTAATCCTTAATGCCAGATTTTAATGCCAGATGTACAAATGCCAGATGTACAAATAAGTAAATAAATAACATTATTCTGGAAGTATACCACGAGTGAAGTACCTCAGTATGGTGCTAAATAAATAGAAAGTCAATAAATGTCAAATTATTGAACCTAATATTTCAGTGTCCATTAGGAAGATAGCATCCAGCAACCATTATCTAATGTTTGTATTAGCAGATAACAGATAGAATAATCCACAAAGAAAAATGTCTTCTCTATGAAGTCTTCATGCTATTGGAAATGTTTTAGGCAGGAAGTAATTAAGTTGATGAATGGCTGCCAACAAAGATTAACACCAATTATGGTCATTCAAGTGGATTACTGATGCCTGTAGAGCTTTAGCTCACAGGTAGAAAGCTGGGGTAGGTGGGTTATGCGTCAAGGTGGTGGATGTGAGCTTCTGGACTGGATGATATTTTACATTTGGATATTATTATTGTCCCACCAGCAACAGTGGATGTGTGTGATACCGAATGGTTTGGAGTTCACTAACAGATGGTCAGCTCAGTTGAGGGAGGGTGTCTAGAGGGGAGGTGGATGGTCCTGGAATTGGCTGCATTCTGAAAGGTTTCATCACAAGGTCTCCTGTCTCCATTGTCCTCTGTGCCCTTATAGTCCTGCTATCAATCACCCAACATGCTTATCCTCTTAGCACACAGTCATCATCCAGGCCCTGTGGAAAATAAGCAATCATTTCAGTAATTGTTTAAATGATTTTTGAAACCCAGCCAATAAACCTTCACGTCTTTATCTCCACTATTTTTGTGAATGATAATGAAATGAAGAAAATCAAAATAAGAGTCAGTTTTATTTATGGCTCCTGTAATTTTTCTCCAGGGTTGCTGCTCAACACAGTGTCTGAGGGATTTAATCTTCAATTCTTGTGGACTTCAAGAACTGAAGATATCAGTGGACTGAAATAAAATAGGAAATGCTGGAACTACTCAGGCACATCTGTGATGAAAGAAACAGATCTAACATTTTGGGCTAATGACCCTTCATAAGAACTCATTTATTCTCTCCATCAATGTAGCCTGAACTGTTGAGTGCAGTAAAACTCTAATAAGTCCATGTGCTCTGGACTTTGGTGGTACAGGCCCAGCAGCTTAACTGGAGTATTGGATGTTCTTCCTATTACTATCCCAATTTTCTGGGATATAGCTAGCATCATGGAATAGAAACTTACCATTAAGGATTTGTGCATATGCACTTCAAGATCCCTCCCTCACTTTGTATCCCATTAATTAAATATATCTTCCTTTGCATTGTTTGCCCTGCCCAAATGCTTTATTTCACATTTCTGCAGATTGAATTCCATTCGTCCCTTTTGTACAAGGAACCCGGTAAGTTTAAAGGGTGGGAGTGCAGGAAATGGGGTCCTGTCCAGTTTAAAGAGAGCACAGGAACTGGTGCCCCAGTGAGTTGGGAGGGAGTGGGAGAACCAGAGCCCTCGAGAGTTAGAAGGGAGTGCAGGGACTAGAGCCCTGGTAGGTCAGAAGGAAGCACAGGAAACATCATCGGATGTTGAACCACTGGGATTTCCAAATAGTCAGATAGCAGATTGCTGGAGTTTTTCTGTATTTTAATCATATTCTATACTACTTCAATGCACTGTGTAACAAATTGATCTGTACAAACCATATGCAAGACAAGTTTTTCACTGTACCCTGGTACAAGTGACAATAATAAACCAAACCAATACCAATATTGACTCAAATTTCCAACATGCACAGTAGTTTGCTTTTGGATATCAATGGACTGGTTTAAGTGGGAACAAAAGGGACGAATGGAATTCAATCTGCAGAAATGTGAAGTAAAGCATTTGGGCAGGGTAAACGATGCAAAGGAAGATATATTTAATTAATGGGATACAAAGTGAGGGAGGGATCTGGAAGTGCATATATACAAATCCCTAATGGTAAGTTTCTATTCCATGATGCTAGCTATATCCTGGAAAGTTGGCAGGGTTGTCATTGGTGGGTGTGAGGATGTGGAGGGTGCAGGAATCTGATCGATTTTGCAACAGGAGTTAACATTTAGGACTTTAGTGGTATTTGTAGATGGGAAAGAGAGATATCAGGGTTGGTAGAAGTCTAGGACTTCTTTGTGGGTCTGTATGGGCCTGTGCTAATCCCCCTTGCCTCTCAGAGGAAAGCTCTTTCCTCATTTTTATGGATTTTTGCCAACTTTCTGGCAGACTTCTGTGGTTGAGTTGGTCAGTCGAGGTTGCAGGTGGTTAAATTTCCATTTATGTTATAGAACCCCCAGTTATCATATAACAATGAGTTGACGTAGCAGACGGAATCAAATTGGGGAAAGAGTTTGTTACTATGTCGGGAATAACTGTGAGGAAAAAAATCTCTCAAGTAAAAGGTAGCTCAACCCGGAGTCAGAATGTACTTGTGGCATGGGAGTCATTTTATTATCTCCTGATCTCTGGGTTTGATTGGACCAGTCACTTAGACATACTATACAAGATAGAACAGTACACTGTGAACTTTGAATACAAATATGTACTTGCATGCATGGAAATTAGGCCCATTTGTTACATAAAAATGGTTTTATGCACGTTCGATTGTGTTAATGGTCATTTCCAGCTCAATTTGCAATCATCTGGAAACTGGCCCAGACACTTCCATGTACAATTCATTTTAACAAGACAGACATTTACCTGGCATCAGTTGTGCCTCTGATGAATTCATAGGTCACATATTTCCTCCATTTCCTGCAGAAATGAGAGCTTCCAGGGAAACCACGACCATGGTTGTCAACTCACAAAGAAACAGGAGCACCCCGTACAGAGTTCAGAACCAGACAGCAATCTCAGTGTCTGCACTGTCTCACTAATATCCAGTGTTGATTATCTTTCCAGAGGCCACTGCGCCGCAGCAATGTCACAGCAGCTGCTGATGTGGTCCAGAGGTCCCTCATGTTCAAAGTGCATAGTGCTACTCTTAATATATTTATGCCCAATTTACAGAACTTTTTCAGGAGGTTAGAGTAAGTGTGGCAGCACGTTTAAAGCGCCAAAAGAGAGTGAACTCCAGGTCCTCGGCTGAAATGCCTTATCCAGTCACAATTTTCTGCACATTCCCACCAAGAGAACTGGTCATTGCCAGATATCGTCCCCTGTATTCAAAACTGACAGGAAATTAATACTTGTCATCTTTTTAAGACCTTGATAGTTCTGAGGAAGTTTCTTCTTACCCGACATTACGCATAAGGAAAATCTTGTATGGCTTTCAACACATCATGCACACAGAGCCTTTCTCTCCAGCTTTGAAAGGACATGGTTTCCAGAGAAAATTCTTTGACATGGAGACACAAGGGGCTGCAGATGCTGGAATCTGGAGCAACACACAAAGTGCTGGAGGAACTCAGCAAGTTAGGCAGCATCTATGGAGGGAAATGGACAACTGATGTTTTGGGTTGAGATGCTTCATCTGGACTGGGTGAAGGGTCTTAATCCGAAACGGCAACTGTCCATTTCCCTCCGTAGATTTTGTCTGACCCTCGGAGTTCCTCCAGCGCTTTGTGTGCTGCTCTAAATTCTTTGACTTAATTGTTTTCGTCTTGTTCAGTGGAAGAGAGAAAAGGAGCAGGTGACGCAATAATGATGCACTTTTTGCAATATTGTGTGTAAATATTGATGACCTACACTGGTTTTCAGTTTACCAATGTCTTAGTATTAAAATTCTCATCCATGAGCTCATCCATTCCTACCTCTGGAATCACCAGCCTAACATCCCTTTGGGATCTTTGACTGTGTATCCCAGATTTCTATTGCTCCACCACTGGAAGCTCTGCAACTTCCTCACTAAATTTTCCATCTCTCTCTCTGTTTTTCAGATAGTCCTTGTAACCCATACTGTTGATGAAGCCATCCTTTCCTACTGTCACTGTTTGGCCTGTGTTGAATTTTGTTTAGGTTTCTCTGAAGTATCTGGTACATTTTACCATTTTACTAATGCTACATAAATGGATGTCACTGTAATGCAATAACCTGCTCGTTGAACAGCTTTTGATGCAGGCGATGTTCCTTTAAGTTAAATTATCACCTTCATCCTTCTTTATTACGCACCTTTATAATTTGCATTTATTGCTAATTAAAATTTTCATTCAATTAGACGAGCTGAAGTGCAAAATAGGACATTGCAGGCATAGCCTGTCGTTAGCACAATGAAAAGGCATGCTGGTCATGTCTTATGTCTGAAGGAGTTTGCTTGCCCACACGTTAGAGAGATCAAAGATACCTGTTTACTTCCAATCAGCCTGTTTATCACTTTAGCATTCTGGTATGATAGGTAACCACAATGTTGAAATAACAATTGATAATTGTGCCACTATACAACACACCAGCAGTTACTTTCTTAAGGGACAGATCTCTGTTCAAAATTCCTACCCTATGACAATTGTAGCACCAGGCCTATTGAAAGGGCATTCTAAAGAAAGCTGGTCCCCAAAGCATCCAAAACAAGACACCTTGCCTTTTGTACTCACATGACCTACTGGTTTCCTGCTGAACCCATTGGGAGTGTCCATTTGACTCAGCTAAAGAGAAAACAAGGGTTGTTTCTGCTGAAGCATAGGAGGCTGAGGAGGTGACCTGATAGAAGTGTATAGAATTATGCGAGGCACAGATAGAGTAGACAGCCGGTATCTTTTTCTCAGGGTCGAAATGTCTAATACTAGAGGTCATGCATTTAGGGTGAGAGGGGAAATTTCAAAGGAGATGTGCGGGACAAGTTTTTTACACAGAGGGTGTTGGGTGCCTGGAATGCACTGCCAGAGGTGGTGGTGGAGGCAGATATGATGGAGGCGTTTAACAGGCTCTTAGATAGGTACATGAATATGCAGAAAATGGAGGATATGGACCATGTGCAGGCAGAGGGATTAGTGTAATTAGGCATCATCATCTTAATTAGTTTGGCACAATGTCATGGGCTGAAGGGCTTGTTCCTGTGCTGTACTGTTCTATGTTCTGTTCTACATTTTATAAAGACCATGTCACCATACCATCTCTATGAGATTCTCCCCCCTTTGCATCTCCGAATCGTGCCCTAAGAAAAACTGCTTCACTGCATTCTCCAGTCTGGCACCTACTTACACATTCCATCAAGTTAAGTCCACCATATAAAATAATTTTGCCTGACTTCTTTCTCCTGCCAGGTTGCACATTTAGTGATCTCACAACATCTGCTCTAAAAAGGTTTGGAAATGACATCTTTTTCCCAGTCGTCTTTCGCATTAACCACATATTTGCCAACTGTTTCCTCCGGTCCTCAGTTGCAGGTGGCAAACCTGTAGCACTCAACAATCTCTAAAGGCACAGGTTTAAAATAAATCTTCAGTGTTTTCACTATGTTCTCATACGAGGTTTGAATTGGAGATCATGGCACCAGTGGACTCAGCAATGTTTTGCACATCTCCGGTCTTACGACCAGCAACAATATCGATTTTCTCTCTTTGAAGAGCACCACATTTTTCTATTCTATGTCCTTCTCCAACACCTCGACAATATTGTCCTCTTAGGGCAGCATAGTGGTGTGGCTAGAAGAGCCGCTGCCTCACAGTTAGACCATAAGACCGTAAGGTATAGGAGCAGAATTAGGCCATACCCGTCAAATCTGCTCCACCATTCAGTCATAGCTGATTTTTTTAACCCTTTTCTCCCGCCTTTTCCCTGTAACCCTTAACCCCTGACCAGTCAAGAACCTATCAACCTCTGCCTTAAATACACCAAATGAGCTGGTCTCCACAGCCCTCCGTGGCAACAAATTCCACAGATTCACCAACCTTTGGCTGAAGAAGTTCCTTCTCATCTTAGTTTTGAAGAGACGTTCCCTTTATTCTGAAGCTGTGCCTCGGATCCTAGACGTTCCTATTAATGGAAGCATCCTCTATCCACTCTATCCAGGCCTTTCAGCATCTGGTAGGTTTCAGTAAGATCCCTCCTTATCCTTCTGACCTCCATTGATCACAGGCCCAGAGACATCAAACACTCCTCATATGTTAAATCTTTTATTCCTGGGATCAAGTTCCAGTGACCTGGGTTCAAAACTCACCTCTGGTCCCTCTGTGTGAAGTTTGCATTTTCTCTCTGTGACTGCATTCATTTCCCCTGGGTGATTCAGTCTCCTCCCACATCCCAAAAATGTGCTGGTTGGTAGGTCAATTGGGTATACTACTAGCCCCAAGTGTGTTGGTGCATTTTAGAATTTGGAAAGAAGTGTTAGAATCCGGAATGTGAGGGTTCTGGTGGAGGGATGGAGGGAGTGCATTCAGATTGGAGGGCTGTGACTAGCGGTGTCCGACAATGATCAGTTCTGGGACCTCTGCTTTTTGTGATTTTTATTAATGACTTGGATGAGGGGGTAGAAGGGTGGGTTGGCAAGTTTGCAGATGACACAAAGGTCGGAAGTGTTGTGGATAATGTGGAGGACTGTCAAAGATTGCAGAGGGACATTGATAGGATGCAGAAATGGGCTGAGAAGTGGCAGATGGAGTTCAGTCCGGAGAAGTGTGAGGTGGTACACTTTGTAAAGACAAACTTCAAGGCAGAGTACAAAGTTAATGGCAGGATTCTTGGCTGTGTGGAGGAGCAGAGGGATCTGGGGGTCCATATCCACAGATCCCTGAAAGTTGCCTCACAGGTGGATAGGGTAGTTAAGAAAGGTTATGGGGTGTTAGCTTTCATAAGTCGAGGGATCAAGTTTAAGAGCAGCGAGGTAATGATGCAACTCTATAAAACTCTGGTTAGACCACACTTAGAGTACTGTGTTCAGTTCTGGTCACCTCATTATAGGAAGGATGTGGAAGCGTTGGAAAGGGTGCAGAGGAGATTTACCAGGATGCTGCCTGGTTTAGAGAGTATGCATTATGAGGAGAGACTAAGGGAGCTAGGGCTTTACTCTTTGGAGAGAAGGAGGATGAGAGGAGACATGATAGAGGTGTACAAAATATTAAGAGGAATAGATAGGGTGGACAACCAGCACCTCATCCCCAGGGCACCAATGCTTAATACAAGAGGGCATGGTTTTAAAGTACTGGGTGGGGAGTTCAAGGGAAATATCAGAGGAAGGTTTTTTACTCAGAGAGTGGTTGGGGCATGGAATGCGCTGCCTGGGGCAGTGGTGGAGGCAGGTACATATGTCAAATTTAAGAAATTACTAGATAAGCATATGGAGGAATTTAAAATAGAGGGATTTGTGGGAGGAAGGCGTTAGATCATCTTAGGCGAGGTTTAAATGTCGGCACAATATTGTGGGCCAAAGGGCCTGTGTTGTGCTGTACAGTTCTATGTTCTATGTTAATAGGTGACAGGGAAAAATGCTTGGAGAATGGATTTGCTCTGTGTGCAAGCAGACTCAATGGCTCTTCTTCTGTGTCATAAGGAAATATGAATACAGGAGTATTTCCACTGGTTCCAGATTCAGGGTGAGTGGTTGAGTCTATTTGTACCCTCTCCAGCTACCTATACATTCAACATGTCCATTGCCTGCCATCATCACAGGTCTACACTTCACACAAAGCCTTCTACTCCCAGAAATAATGCTATCCCAAACTTGATACTAATGCCATGTCCATGGGCTCTTTTGTGTTGCTGATTGCATGAGAAAATAATAGATATGGAATTATCAGCAGAACATCCCACACCGAAGACCATAACTCTAAACTCAACAACAGTATCCGGCACAAGAATGTATCAAAATCAAATCACATGGTGTAGTCTTTTTTTTAAAGATTCACTTACATTTATGTAGAGCAACACACAAAATGCTGGAGGAACTCAGCAGGTCAGGCAGCATACAGTATATGAGGGAAATGGACAGTCGATGTTTTGGGTTGAGATCCTTCATCTGGGCTTACATTTATGTAGACTTGAAACACTAAGTGCTGAGTTGAATCAGAAGGTGTTGAATCTCCAGAGGTATAGGATGCTAACAATGATTCAGGGTTATGTGCCATGCAATGGAGGGAACAAAGTCAAACTGAAGGTTCCTGAAAATTTCCTATTTTTAACCAGGGATTCGCTAAGTTATCCAGGAGCCATTTATTTACATCTGTGGCTGGTGCACTGTCTGTCAGTAGCAATTGCCATCTGTCTCTAATATACTTGCAAGAAGAAATAGCGTATGTAAGGAGAGAAAAATCACTGGCATAGTCTATGAAGCCGGAAGGGAGATTGAATGTATTGCTGCATGTGATCTCTGGTTGAGTAACTGACTCAGTTGTTTG
The DNA here is from genome assembly GCF_009764475.1 of Pristis pectinata. Taxonomy (NCBI): domain Eukaryota; kingdom Metazoa; phylum Chordata; class Chondrichthyes; order Rhinopristiformes; family Pristidae; genus Pristis; species Pristis pectinata. The sequence goes on from NC_067416.1 coordinate 38,721,228, forward strand.
TTTAATCCTTTGAGTATTCCAAGGACATTTGCAAGGCTGGCTGTAAATTTTATAATAAGGACATTCAGGACAATAGAAGACATATAAGAAGCCTGTATGTCCTTTAATAATCATAAAGAGTAGAGTGTCCAGCAACAGAGTAGTTTGAGGGAATTTTACCAACACCCAGAGCACATCCAAAAGAAGCTTGTCTGTTAAAGTGATCTAAATAAAGAATGAAAGCTTTCAGATTCTTCATTGCCACATCTTTTTGATCTACAGCAATTCTATTAGAGAGTTTTCAGATTAAAAAAACATAGTCACTCATTTTCAGTGTTTGTCTCCCTTCAGGGTGCTGCACTTGTGCACTGAGGAAACTCGCATCCAACAGTGACTGTCAAGGTTTGGGGTTTTTTTGAACTGATGGGCTCGGGTGATATTAGGTTGTCCTTGCCAAAAACAGAAAAAACAGTCTTTTGCCAAGTTATTATTATAAAGTTCTCCAGGTAAAATTTCAGCAGCTTTAAGGAAGCATCGATTTCCTTTACCCATTCATGGTCTTTTTGGGAATTGTATCCAAATCCCTATGTCCTTAACAATAGATAGCAAATCTAAAAGTAAGAACTGCCTCAGTTATTTATTTCTACCTGTGTCATGTCAATGTTGAGCTTTCATTGCCACAGATGAATCTCCAGCTGTGGCAAAGTGAAAATCCCATTCAAAGATATTTCAATAAATACCCTGGTTACATCTGTCTTTTTGTTGGCTACATGGAACAGTCCTTGTTCCAGACCTTTTCTGATACACCCTCTCAACTCTTTTTCTGCTACACCAGTGACTGTATCGGTGCTGCTTCCTGCACTCATGTAGAGCTCATCAATTTCATCACGTTTGCCACCAGCTTCCACCCTGCCCTGAAATTCACCTGATCACTTCTCTATTTCTGACGCTGCTCTTCCTTTTCTGGAACTCTCTGTCTCCATCTCCAAAAAACATGTCACTGACATCTTTTATAAACCCACCAACTCCCACAGCTACCTCCTGCCACACTGCCTCCTATAAGATTGCCATGTCTTTTTCTCTGTATCCCCATCTCCACCACGTCTGTTCTCATGATGAGGCCTTCTACTCCGGGACTTCTGAAATATCCTCCTTCTCCCTGAAATGTGGCTTCCCCCTGCCACAATTGATGGCGCCCTCACACTCATTGCCTCCATTTCCCACATGTCGGCGTTCTCCCTCTCCTGAGACAGAACAGTGATAGAGTTCCGTTGGTCCTTATCTTTCATTCCTCTGCATCCAACATATTATCCTCCTCTTCCCTCTCAGTCCTGATGAATCGACCTACAACTTTGCCTCCACAGATGCTGCTTGACCTGCTGAGTTCTTCCATTGTTCTGTTTCCTGTTTGACATTCCAGCATCCGCGGACTCCTTGGTTTTCACACAGTCATTATAGACTCACGAGTTGCTGCACATGGTTTGGTTATTCAATTCATGTAAATTTGTGGGTGTGCTGTTTTCTGATTTGTAGGTTACGGTGTTGATCAAATTTCCCCTCAGTGCAAAATCTTGATCTCGGGCTTAACTACAAAAATATTTACATTGAAATAACTCAGCCCCTTCTCTAGCCACCAGTCTCTGTTCTGCAGGGAATGGAGTTCTGCACAAAATGAAGTAATTTTAATCTATCATGCCAGTTGGGAAATTACCAGGATCAAATACTAGATCTTCCTTTCCTTTGAAAATCAAACCTGGTCTTCATTCAGCAATGTTCTTGTTCCACTCAGGTTTGCACCAGGGGACCTTATGATAGAATTGACTTCTATTTATCTCCGAGCATAAAATGTGTACATTTTTAACTTCCAATATTTCAGTGCTCGTCTCTGTCAGAAAGTCCTAGGTTTAGGTTCTGCTTGAAAGCAACTTGAAAGCTGTTTTGACAAAGATGCTGTCATTCAGGTGCAACGAGTCTCTTTCTGTCTGTTTAAATGGATGAGAAAGATCCTAAGATGTGATATGAAGAAATGCAAAGCAGAGATCTGCTGGGCTTTTAATAAGGTTAGGAGAAGAAACATCAGTGTGTCCTAGCACTTGCTCCACCATTCTGTAGGATCATGGCTGATCTTTTATCACTGTGACACTTTGCTGCTCTTATTCCGTATCACTTGATTCCCTTAATGTCCAAAAACCTATTTATCTCTGTCTTGAATATATTCAGTGACTGAGCTTCCATGGCCCTCGTTGGTAGAGGATCTGAAACATTCACTCCCCCTTTGATGAAGAAATTTCTTCTCAACTCTGTCCTGAATGGTTGAGCCTTTTGTTTGAGACTGTGACCCCTGGTTCTCGACCCCCTCAGCCAGGGGAAATATTATCCCTGAACAACGTTTTGTACCTTTCAATGAAATCATCTCTCATTCTTCTAAGCTCAGTAGAATATGGACCCAGTCTGCTTAATCGCTCCACGTTTGCTATCTCAGGAATCAGCTCAGTGATCGCACTCCCTCTATCACAAGTTTATCCTTCCTTACATAGAGAGACCAAAGTTAAAATTAAAACCTGACCCAACCATGGCCAAACCTAATTCCAGCCTATGGACTTATAATCGTTGATGTCTGACACATATAGTTGGGTCCTGTAGAGATTATGTCCAGTAGCCAAACAGTGGAGGGAAGAGAAACTTCTCCAGCTCAGATCTTTATCTGTTTGACAGCTTTCAGTGGGCTTTACTACAGCCATTGCCCAAGGAGGCCCTCATTCATGTTGCTCCCCCTTACCTGGCTCAGGGCCAACTCCATGTCCCTGTGTTCTTCCCCAGCTTGTCCCATACCCTGAAAGCGACGCACGCACACACACACACACAAACACACACACACAAACACACACACACACATGCACGCACGCACGCACGCACACACACACACACACACACCACAGCCCAGTAACGAAGTGGCAAGTTTTCTATTCATGATCAGCAGTAGGTAATGAGTGAACCAACATAGGAGGTAAAACTACTTGACCTCGTCCTTGCCAATCTACCTGTAAAATCTGCATCTGTCCATGATAGCACTGGTAGAAAAATGGAGGGCTATGTGGGAGGAAAGGGTTAGATAGATCTTAGAGCAGGATAAAATGTCAGCACAACATCATGGGCCACAGGGCCTGTACTGTGCTGTAATGTTCTATGTTCTACTTACAGATAAGCAATACAGCCTGCTCTAACCTGAACCTGAGGAGATCAAGTTGTTCTCAAAGTTGATTCAACCCAACCTGAACTTGACACATAAAATTTGGTTCCTTTGGGCTTGGGTAGGGTTGCTGGGCTGTAGTGTAGGGGTTTGTCCTGGTGTTGGAGTCACCGTTTATTCCTCTGCAAACATCACCACAAACAGATTGGACCAATCCTGCAGGTCTGGTCCCTCCATATGGAGTCGCTGCTCACACATCCTCCATGATGCTATTTGGGTATGGAGGGTACATCTTACAGGCCAGAAGCATTCTGAACTCTAGCAGCTGTCAAAGCTGTGAGGGTAGATTAGTAGTTAGTCTCCGACATTCAGAAACTTTTAAAAACTGTAAGAAGTAAATAACTTAAAAAAAATTTAAAAGCTTAAAAAATTAAAAACAGTTAACTATAGGCAACTAAATAATAAATGTAATCAATTATAATTCATAAAAACGTTTTTTACAAAGGGTACATACCTCCTGCTCTGCCTCCTAATTTGCAGACTTACAATCCGCAGTGAAATCAATGAGATGCTGGATACTGTTCCAGGTCTTCGACCCTGTCACAAAGTCCAGGACTTTCGGATTTGAAGACAGATTTACAGAAGTCCCAGGCCTACTGCTAAGTATCCAAAACTGCTGTCATAACCTGTGAGATCCAGCTCAATGACTGTTGATAGTGGGATCTTTCTGTGCATATGTCTACCTTGGTTGCCTACATAACTGAAAAGAACAGTCATTTGGATGACGAGATGATAGAAATTGCTCTATAAATGCAAAGCCTTAGGTCTTTCATCATCGCTATGATCCTTAATAACATGAGAGCAATAGCTTGAGTGGCATTAGGGATATGATTGTGGAGTGCTGATGTACAATTAGTCCAGAGAATATAAATTTCATCATGAGAATCTGAATTGGGTTTAAGGAATTTGAAAATAAAAAGCTGGTCTTAGTAAAAGTGGCCATACAATTTGATTATTGTAAAACCACAGCTGGTTCAGTAAATATGCTTTAAGGAATGGAATCCTACCTAGGTCTGGCCACTGAAATGGCCAACCAAGCCAGTTGTATCAAGCTGTGATTCAAGGGAAGGAGTTTAAATGTAAATAAATTCTGACCTTGCCCCCAGTGCTCACATCCTGGTCAATATTCATCTTTCAAGCATCACCACTAAAACAGCTCATGTAGTCATACCCTAGCACAGGCTGTTGTACTGGTTGGTAGAGATAGTGTATTTGGAGAGGGTGCCTGACTGGAAATTTAAAACATACACCCTGATGGAAAAAAAATTATTGTCTTTCACATTGGCTAGATTTTCTATTTTTTCCTCATAAAACATTTCAAACAGGTGACGTTATTTTCTCCTCTCCGTCATAAAGAATCTGTTGCCACTGAGAAAACAAAGCTAGACGCCAAAAACAACAGCATACCACTTTTAAATTTCATTTCAAAAAGCAGCCCTCCCCACATTTTAAAAATACCTAATCTTCTGGAAAGTGCTTGAAATAAAGAGTCAACATTTCAGAAAGAACATCCCCAATTATTGCCCCCCTTTCCTCAGAAAATAAATCTGGTGCCAGTAACAGATGTATCCCTTTAAGGTTTGTGTACTTAAGAGTGTGACCTATGGTTTCACATTGGTGTTACAAGCTGATGACCCACTGTACTTCCAATGTATTGGCTTGTTTTCACAATAGACTTTTGTTCAGGGCTCTTGTGCAGCCGTCAGCATGTCGAAGGTTTTTATTTAATGCTGCACATCAGTTTTTGTTGGTTTTCTGTGTTGGCATGTACACTGCAGTCTGGTTTCAGGAAGAGAATAAGGCCTGCTTCACTGCTGTAGCAATAACAACTCTTTGTTCTTCAGCAACTTCACTCCCACAGTAGGCATATTTCACCGGGTCGGGGTATTGCAGTTTATCAAGTAGAAGACGCCTCACCGCTGAGCTTGTGTTGTTTATACATCCATTCTTTCAGTATAGGTTGCTATTTGAAGAGCAGCCTCTTTAGTTCTTTGTTGCCTAGCTTCAGTTTTTTCATCACTGAACAATTATTAAGCTTTGTAGGTTAGAAAAAAAGGTTGATTTTACATTCAAGGTTCATTCAATCTGCTTTCCGATTTAAGGGTGCATGAAAGGAGACCTTATTTCAGCCTTTGTCCAAATATGAACAAAAGAACTGAATTTCAGAGGTGTGGTGAGTGCTCGCACTTGGAACATTTGGCTGAGTGCGGCATTTGGCTGAGTGCTGAGTGCAGTGAAGGAGCCCTGATAAAAATAAAGCCAAAAGAAATGAAGAGGACTATTTTACACCAGTTGGAGTCAAACCAAGAATGAAGGAAAGATCCAAAAAAAACTGGAGATTCTGGAAATGTAAAATAAAAACAGAAAATACTGGAAATAATCAGCAGGTCAGGCTGCATCTGCGGGAAGAGAAGCAGAGCCAATGTTTCAGGTCGAAGACACCTCATCTGAGCTGGGAAGAAGACAAAAGAAGCTCATTAAGCTTGCAGGGTGGGTGGGAGACGAGATGTCTCTGATAGAGTAAAGCGGGGGTGACCATGGGGATAAACTGTAGACAAGGTTGTCTGGTCAATGAATGAATGGGAGCAGTTAGAGAGTGAGAACATAGACAAAAGAAGATAGATGAAAGAATGTAAGAGTGCGAGATGCAGAGCAGGAAGACTATCTGTGACATTTGCTCAGCTTGTTTGAATTTTCTTCCTCTTTTTTTCCTTTAGGAGTGGAGTACATGCCCAGCTTGATCTGCTGGGCATGTCTTCCTGCTCAGTAAGTCAGATGTTTTCTGAGGATCATAGAGTTTTCATTTCCTCAGATAATGTAACAAATCCTGCCCATACACAACAAGACCTGGACAACACTTAAGTACAGGCTGGTAAGTATCAAATAAGCCACGCACTGTACAAGTGGCAGCTATCTATAAGAGAGAGCCTAATCCTATTTGCTTGTACTGAATGGCACTGCCATCATTGAATCCATCAACAACAGCATCCTGGATGTCACTTCTGGCTCAAAACTTAACATAAAAACCTTGGCTACAAGGAAAGGTCAGACACTGAAGCAAAAGGTCCATCTTCTTACTGCTTGAAGCATCACAAACATTCACTTTCCACTGTCACTGTGTCCACAGCATTTACCGGTAACAGAGTGCCCTTGCTTCTTTAAAAATTCCCTCCCACATCCACGGCCTCGGCTGCCCAGAAGGGCAATGGCACTGGGTACAATGGAATAACTACCTCATCCCAGTCCCCCTCTAAACTACATTCTACCTTCACTTGAACTCATATTCCTGTACCTTTATCATCATTCCAATAGAATCCTGGAAACTCCTCCCCCACCCTTCCTGCCAGTGCTTTGGGAAAGCCTTCAAAACCTTCACCGTATCGATTGCAGTTGTTCAACAGGATGGTTCACCATGATCTTTTCAAGGGCAGTTAGGAATGGGCAATAAAATGCCGGCCTTGCCAGTGGCACCCTTTTCCTGTGAATGAGTAGTAGCACCTTTTTTTGTTATGTTCTTTGATCATGCTTCTTTACTTCACTATAATATCCCAGTTATTTATTCTTCTGAATATCACCACATCCTTTCCATTGTTTTAATATCCTTCCTGTAGAAATTTGCATGGTGTCCACTGTGCACTAACCAACACGAGGCAAACACTCAACATTGCTTCATTGTGCTTGTATTCATGCATCCTTGATCAAAGCAAACATCCTTGCCTTTGTACTTGATATTCCTTCTACCCCTTCTCTCTTAATAAGCTTTATATGTTCTCTTGAAGGTATACACGAAAACGTCACTGCCCTGGGGACCCATGGTAATCTGCTAGGTGGGGACCTTCCTTGACGCACTTTGTGTCCGTGGCCGCAGGTCCCACAATCCTTTGTGTGTCTCCATGGGGAGGCACAGTGGCGCAGCTAGTAGAGCTGCTGCCTCACAGAGCCGGAGACTGGGATTAATGCCAGAGATTAATTAGGTTCAGTCCTAATCTCGGGTGCTGTCTGTGCGAAGTTTGCACATTCTTCCTGTGACCTCATGGATTTCGTCTGGGTACTCTAGTCTCTTCCCATGTCCCAAAGACATCTGGGTTGATAGGTTAACTGGTCCCTGTAAATTGCCCCTAGTGTGTGGGTGAGTGGTAGAACCTGGGAGGAATTGAAGAGAATGTGGGGAGAATAAAACAATGGAATGTGTAAAATGGTGGTTAATTAGTGTAAAATGGGTGGTTAGTATTGATTTATTATTACCGCACGTGCAGAGGTACAGTGAAAAGCTTCTGTTTTGGGTGCCATTCAGGCAGAACATGCCGTACATAAATACATCAAGGTAGTAAGAAGAAAACAGAATGTAAAATACAGTGTTGTAGTTACGGAGAAAGTGCAGAGCAGGGAGACAAATAAGGTGCAGTTGATGGTCGGTGCAGACTTGATGGGCTGAAGGGCCTGTTTCCATGTGGTACCTCTCTATTAATCTATGAGAAGGTCCACCTACCTGCATTATAAAGTCTCCTGCCTGAAGCTCTCAGAGCAGTGGTGCTCAGCTACAAATACTGCTGGAAGTCTTGTATGGCCTGGAATATAATGAGGGCAGAGGTAACAGCAAGAGTGGAGATCCCACTACTGTGACTTGGAGATTGTGTTGGGGTGCCGCAGGGATTGGTACTGGACCCGCAGCTATTTGCAGTCGTTATTGATCACTTCATTGAATGTAATACTTTGCTATTGACACAATGTGAACTGGAGGGACTGAATGAATGCAAGAGGGCCTTTGTAGGTTAAACAAGTGGGTAAGAAGATGGCCTTTGAGGTATAATGTGTGAAAAATGTGAGATTGTTCACTTTGGTAGCAAGAATAGAAAAGCAGAACAATTTTAAAATGGTATCAAACTGGTAAAGTTTATGTACTGAGGAAACTTGCTTTGCTGGCTCATGGGATATCAAAGTAAATGTGGAAGTACAATACACAATGAGAGAAGTAAATGATCTGTTGTCCATTATTACAAGAGAACTGAAACACAAATGTAAGAAAGCCTTCTTGGGATTGCACAGGACTTTAGTGAGAGTTGATTTGTAGTTATATGCAGTTTTAAAGCCCACACCCAAAGAAAAACATACTTTCCTTAGATCCACTGCAGCATGAAGATAATAGACCAATTTCTCAATGAGAGGGTGGTTCTGTGGATGCAGATTGAATAAAATTGGTCCATATTCCTTGGAGTTTAGAAGAATGAAAGGTGACCCCATTAGGGCTTTCAGGATTTTGAGATGGATTGAGAGTCTGAGATACAATGTCCTCCAACTGGAGAATCCAGGACTTGGGAAACATCTGAAGGTAAGTGGTGAGATAAGGATCAATCACTCAGAGAGTTGTAGGTCTTTGGAATTCTTCACTGTGGATGCTCAGTCCAAAAGTACATGCAAGGACTCAGAGGATATGGGGATTGGGTGTCCATGTTCCTTGAAAGTGGTGTCACAGGTAGACTGCATGGTGAAGAAAGCATTTGGTGCGCTGGCCTTCATCTGTCAGAGCATTGAGTATAGGGATGTTATGTTGCAGTTGTACAAGACGTTGGTGAGGCCTCACCTGGAATGTTGTGTATACTTTTGGTCACCATGTTATAGGGAAGAGGTCCTCATGCTGGAAAGAATGCAAAGAAAATTTACGAAGATGTTGCTGAGACTCGAGGGCCTGCGTTATAGGGAAAGGCTGGGCAGGCTAGGAGTTTATTCCTTGGAGCGTAGGAGACTGAGGGGTGCCCTTATAAAGGTGTATAAAATCATGAAGGGCATAGAAAGGGTGAATGTACACAGCTCTTTTCCCAGGGAAAAGGAATCAAAGACTAGAGGGCATAGGTTTAAAGTGAGAGGGGAAAGAATTAAAAGTGACCTGAGGGACAACTTCTTCACACAGAGGGTGGTGTGTACATAGAATGAGCTGCCAGAGGAAGTGGTTGAGGCAGGTACAATAACAACCTGTAAAGTACATTTTGACAGATACATGGATAGGAGAGGTTTAGAGGGATGTGGGCCTAACATGCGCATCATGGGCACAACCCTCCCTGCCATTGAGGACATCTTCAAGAGACGGTGCCTCAAGAAGGCAGCATCCATGATTAAGGACCCTCACCACCCAGGACATGCCCTCTTCACGTTACTACCATTGGTGAGGAGGTACAGGAGCCTGAAGACCCACACTTAACACTTCAGGAACAGTTTCTTCCCCTCCGCCATCAGATTTCTGAATGGTCCATGAACCCACGAGCACTGCCTCGTTATTCCTCTTTTACACTACTTATTTACTTTTGTAACTTATAGTAATTTTTATGTCTTTATGTCTTGCACTGTACTGCTGCCACAAAACAATAAATTTTACGACAGACACAAAAAATTCTGCAAATGCTGGAATCTGGAGCAATACACAAAAAGTGCTGGAGGAACTCAGCAGGTCAGGCATCATCCATGGAGGGAAATAAACAGTCGACATTTCGGGCCGAGACCCAGTGATAATAAACCTGATTCTGATTCTGAAGTGTGACTAGTTTAGATCGGTATCTTGGTCGGCATGGATCAGTTGGGCCAAAGGGCCAGTCTCCGTGCTGTATTACTCCATAACTCTGTGTGGTTGGAACACAGGATCAGAGGATTGAATGGCCGAAAATCTGGAGGGGAAATATGGCCTCCCCCTGCTTATTTTGTTTTACTTTTCTTGTGTGGCTATGGTAGATACCCGAGAGACAATTGGAGCAACCCAGGAGAACCTTCTATGTACAGAAATCTGACCATGTCAATGCCTTCTGCGATGGACTGGGACAAAGGTGCTGGGACAAAGGTGCTGGGACAAAGGTGCTGGGACAAAGATGCTGGGACAAAGGTGCTGCGACAAAGGTGCTGCGACAAAGGTGCTGGGACAAAGGTGCTGCGACAAAGGTGCTGAGACAAAGGTGCCGGGACAAAGGTGCCGGGACAAAGGTGCTGCGACAAAGGTGCTGAGACAAAGGTGCTGGGACAAAGGTGCTGAGACAAAGGTGCTGAGACAAAGGTGCTGGGACAAAGATGCTGGGACAAAGGTGCTGCGACAAAGGTGCTGGGACAAAGGTGCTGCGACAAAGGTGCTGCGACAAAGGTGCTGGGACAAAGGTGCTGGGACAAAGATGCTGAGACAAAGGTGCTGGGACAAAGGTGCTGGGACAAAGGTGCTGGGACAAAGATGCTGAGACAAAGGTGCTGGGACAAAGGTGCTGGGACAAAGGTGCTGCGACAAAGGTGCTGGGACAAAGGTGCTGGGACAAAGGTGCTGGGACAAAGATGCTGAGACAAAGGTGCTGGGACAAAGGTGCTGGGACAAAGATGCTGGGACAAAGGTGCTGGGACAAAGGTGCTGAGACAAAGGTGCTGGGACAAAGGTGCTGGGACAAAGATGCTGGGACAAAGGTGCTGGGACAAAGGTGCTGAGACAAAGGTGCTGGGACAAAGGTGCTGGGACACAGGTGCTGGGACAAAGGTGCTGGGACAAAGATGCTGAGACAAAGGTGTTGGGACAAAGGTGCTGGGACAAAGGTGCTGCGACAAAGGTGCTGAGACAAAGGTGCTGGGACAAAGGTGCTGGGACAAAGATGCTGGGACAAAGGTGCTGGGACAAAGGTGCTGGGACAAAGATGCTGAGACAAAGGTGCTGGGACAAAGGTGCTGGGACAAAGATGCTGGGACAAAGGTGCTGCGACAAAGGTGCTGGGACAAAGGTGCTGAGACAAAGGTGCTGGGACAAAGATGCTGGGACAGAGGTGCTGGGACAAAGGTGCTGAGACAAAGGTGCTGGGACAAAGGTGCTGGGACAAAGGTGCTGGGACACAGGTGCTGGGACAAAGGTGCTGAGACAAAGGTGCTGGGACAAAGGTGCTGGGACAAAGGTGCTGGGACACAGGTGCTGGGACAAAGGTGCTGAGACAAAGGTGCTGAGACAAAAGTGCTGGGACAAAGGTGCTGCGACAAAGGTGCTGGGACAAAGGTGCTGAGACAAAGGTGCTGGGACAAAGGTGCTGAGACAAAGGTGCTGGGACAAAGATGCTGGGACAAAGGTGCTGCGACAAAGGTGCTGGGACAAAGGTGCTGGGACAAAGGTGCTGGGACAAAGATGCTGAGACAAAGGTGCTGGGACAAAGATGCTGAGACAAAGATGCTGGGACAAAGGTGCTGCGACAAAGGTGCTGGGACAAAGGTGCTGAGACAAAGGTGCTGGGACACAGGTGCTGGGACAAAGGTGCTGGGACAAAGGTGCTGAGACAAAGGTGCTGGGACAAAGGTGCTGGGACACAGGTGCTGGGACAAAGGTGCTGAGACAAAGGTGCTGGGACAAAGGTGCTGGGACAAAGGTGCTGAGACAAAGGTGCTGGGACAAAGGTGCCGGGACAAAGGTGCCCGGACAAAGGTGCCAGGACAAAGGTGCTGGGACAAAGGTGCCGGGACAAAGGTGCCGGGACAAAGATGCTGGGACAAAGGTGCTGGGACAAAGGTGCCGGGACACAGGTGCTGCGACAAAGGTGCCGGGACAAAGGTGCTGGGACAAATGTGCTGGGACAAAGGTGCTGGGACAGCACAGTGACACAGCATTGGAGTTGTTGCCACTCAGTTCTGATGATCCGGGCTTGATCCTGATCTTGAGTGCTGTCTGTGGAGTTTGCACGTCCTCGCCGTGACTACATTGGTTCCCTTTGCACATCCCAAAGACATTCCAGGGGGTTAATTGGCTCCTGTGAGTTACCCTTTAGCGTAGGTGAATGGTGGGAGAATTAGGGGGAGATCACGGACGCGTGACAGAGAATAGGTTACAGGGAAATAAGTGGGGGAATGGGATTTATGTATTGGTCTGAGAGCTGGAATAGACACAATGGGCCAAATGGCCTTCTTCTATGTCATGAGGAAATACGGGCGTAACACTTTAAGTAGTGTGTGGGAAGGCCTGCCTCTTTCTGTTAGGGCAGGTTTCCTGTGCTTGATCCATACTATTTCAGTTCAGTAAGGTGCACTGCAATGTCCTGATCAGACTTAGTGATCTACTTTACTGTTCCATTTCATTAAAAATGTATAAAAATCAACATGTTTGAACCTACAGGTCTTACAGTTCAGCTTTCTGCCATTCAATGTTCCTCTCCACAAAACATGCAACTTTTTAACTGTTCATTTATGGCATGCAGGCAAACCAACATCGACTGCTCATCTGTCATCATCTATGAACTTGGTAAATTGGTAAATTGGTTTATTATTGTCACGTGTGCTGAGATACAGTGAAAAACTTGTCTAGCATACCATCCTTACAGATCAATTCATTACACAGTGCATTGAGGTAGTGGTTTGATTGGCTATTTAAAAATCAGGCACCTTTCTGAGGGCAAGGGCAGCCGATTTTATTCCTTGAAACTCATTAGTGAATCAAATACATCTTCTCAACAATCCAGACGTTTCATCTTCACCTTTACTGATGTTAGCTACACTTTCCAGTTTTCATTTTTAGTTGATTAGCTGAAGTTAATCCCCTAGATGTTTGTGGTGTTTGAATATATGCCCAGGTCCTTGGTCCAGGTCTGTGGATTACTAGTCAAATAATAAAATGAGTATTTTTCTGTGCTCCTTCACACTTCTCCTCATTAAACCTATTGGCCTACTCAACTAAATTCTCTACAATCTCTGGCAGTCTTATGCATTCCTCTCATAGTTGGCCATGGCTTTTAATATAGAATTAGAAGTGAAGTTTGACATCCTTGCCCTCTCACCCTCTGTCAATTATGATAAAGAGCTGGCAGAATCCATTCCCAAGGATATGCAACTATCAACACCTACCAACATAACAAAATCCATTGCTGCCCTCTGCTTGGTCCCCACACACAGCCACCCTCTATCCTTTGGGTCACATTCCCTCTTGCGGTTGTTGAAATTGCATCCCTGGAATGTAAGAAGTCAATTAAATAGACAAATTTGAACCAGTTCAACTGATAAGAGCCGACAATCATTGCTAATAATTTTTTAGAAAGGAAGTAGTTGTGTTGGTCAGCCAATGAAGTATTTTTACACAGTGGTCACAGTTGCAATATAGGCAACTTGTTAGTCAATTTGCACAAATAGCATAGTCATTTTAGGGGCCTCCTTATATTGTGATATTGTGGAAATTCTACAAGTCCTGTAGTATCCGCCTCTACTACAATGGGGCAGATCATCAGACCTGCCCACTCTGCACTTTGAGTCACCAGTAATTTTTGGGCCTCTCTCCTCCTTCTCAGCCAGCCCTGGGCTTCTTCTCTCCCTTTCAACCAGCCTTGGGCCTCTCCCCTCCTACTAAGCTGCTCTTCATGTACCCACTCTTCAGGAATATTGAACAGTAGAGCAGGATCCAGAGGCTGAGTGGCCTTTTCCTGCTCTTAATTTGCATGTTCCTATGTCTACATGCTCTAGGGTCCCTGACCATTTCAGTGGCTCCTGTGGTCTCTGACCTCTCTCTCAGCCACTCATGAGGTCTCTGCAATTTTGCTCAGCCACTCCTGGAGCCTCCAGCCCCCCTTTTGGCCACTATTGGGGTCCAACCTCTATTTCAGCCATTTCTGATGTCTCTGGCCTCTGTCTTGATCACTCCAGTGTTCTCCAATAACTCCCTCAGCCACCCCCTGGGTCACTGATCTCCCCCTTGGACACACCCATGGTCTCCAATACCCTCCTCAGTCACTCCCCCAGTCTCTGATCTCCCCCTCAGTCTCTCCTGGGGTCTTGAACCTCCCTCTCTATAAACCTTTGCAAAATCCCACAATAAATAGGAAATAAATTTTAATTTTCCATAATTTTGCCTTTCATGTCCAAAAGTTTCTGAAGTTCATTCTGCAGTGTAGATGGGGCCTTCTCCGTCAGCAGATTATCTATCTTAGTGGTGTTGACCCAGATCTGTGGTTCTCAACCTATTTGATACGGTCGGCCACACTAGCAGCTCCCTGTGTGTTACCTGAACTGCACCCACACAATTACTTCCTCTTTGCCATTTAAAAAGATGTAGCAGTTGCCGATTGAACTGCATGGAGCCCACAGGACAGAACCACTGACCTAGAAACTGGAAGAAATTTACTGCCCTGCAGTAGTGCAAAAAGATCTGATATTCCTGCGAAGAAGGCACTTGGGACCTAGGATTAATGTCCCATCCAAAACATACCAGCTCAACTAGGACAGCTCAATGCTGAAATACTTCGTTACATACTCTGCAATCTGCATCAGGGCTTGAACCTACAAACTGCAGAGTCAAAAGTGAGGGGACCATCCCTGATAACTAACATATTGCAATGGTCAACACTATCACTATCCTCCATTGCTTAATGCTGCTGGTGTTAACCTATTTATTTCGAAAAGGTTAGGCCCTTCACTAAGATAATGGTTGAAAAATAAAACATTGCAGATGCTGGAAATCTGAAATAAACACAAAAAATTGGTCAGAACAGGTAACATCTGTGGAGAGAGGGAGAAACGGGGTTAATGTTTCCATTTAATTCTGATGAAAGATTCTTAATTGGAAACATTTTCTGCCTTTGTAACTTAAATATTGGATATTAACTATCTGTTAATATAGAAACAGGTCATCCTCCCTGAGGTTAAATATGGTTTGAACCTTTACTCAGTAAAAGATTTGGAGACTTATTGAACCTATGCTGTGAGTTGCACAGTGGATTTTTTTAAAAAAATAAATGACTATAAATGAAGTTCTGTTTTATTTTACAGTATAGTCATTTTAAACCAGAGTAACATTTAACTTAAATTTAAGGTCAAACCCACGTTGAGAAACAATGGCTATTGTATTATCCACAAGATAAATTCTGATATGCAACAACAATAATGTTGCAATTGCAGTGTGAAAATTCCTTTCTTTATCTGACTAGGCTGCTGACGTCAACCATGGACCAATGGTTACACTCTTGCCTCTGTGCTGCAAGGATCTCAGTTCAAGCTACACGGGAGGTATGAGCACACATCCCAGGACCTCACTTCAACACATTGCACTGGCAATGATGCTGCTGCCTTTCAGGTTGGATGGAGAATCGGTTACCCTTTGGACTGATTGACAAAGAGCCGTATCATTGTCCTGATCCTTCAACTTACCTCAAAGAAACAGAGTATTTGATTGCTTGTTTCTTTTCTGTGAGTGGGACCTCAAAATGACTTCCCTGTCCCGGATTTTGGAGAGTGGAGCTTCCTCCCCTTTTATTGCTGAAATATATTAATATCCATATACTTCTAACATCTGCATCCAGAGTGATCTTTGCTGGCAGAAGCCACCCTGGAATTGAACTGTGAGCCCTGGAGAGTGCCAAGGCCTTGTGTGATATAACTAGGCCTCCTGACTGGACCAGAAAAGCCTTACCCACAACATTCTTCTGAAAAGCTTTGGAGGATGTCCAAATTCCTAGCTTTGTCATCAGTCAGAGGTGCCAACTGTTGGTAAGACACAACAAAGTCCAAGCCTGTGTTTCCAACATTATAATAGAGACTTCAGTTGAATATCCACTTCAAAACAGCACATTGGAACAAACTGTGACAGGTGTTGTATAAGTTCAGGATTTTTTTTCTGTATGTCAAAATGTTGTTCTCATTTTTCAACCATATTTTCATGAGGTTTTATACCTGGTGTGAACCATTTTTGAGTTAAGTGAGCCGTGGTAACAATTTTCATTTGTTATTGTGTAAGGAGATCCTCAGAAGAACTTGGGCCACTTCTAGAATAGAAGGGTTTGATAGCAAAGGATGAATGGGACCTTGGGTACCTGTTGATTGATGCTTCCAGTCATGTTCAACTGATACATCTGGTGTAGGTACATGATACAGGCCTACAAGCTGCTGACTATCTGACCCTAACACTGACAGACTTGTTTGCTCTGCACAGTGATCCTTGACAACTCTGGGCAATATTATTTTAACAGGTTACTGATTTTGTCAATGATCTAAATGTCTTTATTTATATTAAGTTGTGACATTATTGAGAAGTTACATATTAATGCATATGAACTTAAACTGAAATATGTTTGACTCAGTAGCCAAAAATAGGACTAAGACAGTATTTTGTGTGAATGCTTTCTGAAAGGAAAGCACATATGCTGTATTATTCATTCACATTTAAACTAGTTGCTTGTGTTGAAATGACATTTATTAGATCCTTCTTGCTATTCAGTATGCAGGCACCATCCATGTTGGTACAGCTGTATAATTGTACAGAGTTAGTGCTGCTGTCTCACAGCTCCAGAGACCAATGACTCTGAGGACTTGTGCTCTGGTTTCCTCCTGTATATAAAGATTTGGTGGTAAGTCACTTGGCTACTGTGAATTACTCCCTTATGTAGCTCACTGGCAACAGATCCAAAAAGTTGATCGGCATATGAGGGAGAATAAGTTGCAGGAGGGGATTGCTCTGCTGTGAGCCAGCATGGACCTGATAAACCGAATGGCCTCCTTTGTGCAGTAAGAAGTAATTAAGGTAGCTGCCTACATTGGACAAAAGGCACTAATCATTAGCCTTTACTGTAGGAGTCAATTATAAAGAAGCCACTTATAATGTATTAAACTATTTTGGGCAGTTCAGTAAGTACTTATCCTGTACTTATCCTGATTTCAGTCAAAGTCGGATCTTCAATCGGTTTCAATCAATTCTTTACAGCTGGTTATAGAGCGATTAACTCAGTGATGAAATTGAATGTAACTGCTAACAAATGGGAAAGACATTAGCTATATGAGATTTATGGGTTTTTTTAAAGTAAATTGGCTATGTGGGTTTTGGTTTCATTTCCATTGTGTATAGTGGGAAGCTAGTGTTTACACTAGTAAGCCCATTATAAAGGGTGGGGACTATATCAGTGAAATATACAGTATTTGTTGCTGGAGTGTACTGTGTAAGTCTACAAAATCCACTGCTTAAAATAGAAGTCAAGAGAATCATGCTGCAAAATGGTTTGGATAGCCTGAGGTTATGAGAAGTGCTTTACGGTAGCAGGTTCTTCCCTTAAATCTAAAACATCACGCAATATTACAAAGTCTACAGCCAAAACCAGGCATACCGATCAGTTTGTGATGGTGTGTATGGTGGTGTATTTATCCATACAAGCCTCTCTCAAGCAAAAAACAAACTGCTGGAGGAACTCAGCGGGTCACTTGACGTTTTGGGTTGAGACCCTTCACCCAACTTCCCCCCCCTCCCCCCACAGTGTGATGAAGGCTCCAGATGAAGGTCTTGACCCAAAATATCGACTGTCCATTTCCCTCCACAGATGCTGCCCGACCTACTATCTTCCTTCAGCAGTTTGTGTTTTTTGGCTCTGGGTTTGAGCATCTGCAGTCTCTTGTGTCTCCAAGCCTTCTCTCAACCCTCTTTATCCAACTCCATCAGTATATCCTTGATACCTTTTCCCGCTTATTTGCTAAGCTGGCTTCACTTTAAATGCATCTACTCTATGGTCCTCAAGCATTGTTGCGGCTATAATTTCACATTCTAACCTCTCTCTGGGCAGAGAGGTTTCTCCTGAATTTATTGGATTACTTTGAAAGCATCTTGTAATGATAACCCCCAGTTCTGGCTTGATGGCTGTCCTTTTTAATTTATTCATAAAAGGATCCTGAAGTTACTCAACATCCCGTTGAAGCTATGGCAGGAGTCTAATTCAAGTCCATTGGGAATAACAAGACAGTGTCTCAGATTTACCATGAGGCTCCCATGGTTTTATGTTGTGGCAAAATCTCTGCCCACTTCAAACAAGAAAGGACCAATGGTGGCATCTTCCTTTGCAGGGGGCTCCTGATTAGTTAGTTTTTAGAGACTGCGTATGCACGACTGAGAAGAACCTCTCCCTCCAACCAACTGCTTTATCACATGCTGGACATCATATAATAAATAATAATCTGGAACCCAGCAACATGTTTTGAATGTTGGGTTGGAATATTTGCACCTGTGTTTAGACAGCATCAAAAGCCAGAGTAGTATAAACCTGTTTTACTGTTTGCATAATCAACAAACTTTCATTCGTGTTTTCTCATAAGTTAATAATTCTTAAGAGCAACTGACAATCTGTAAAAACAAATGTGATAACTATTTAATCAAGTCAAATTATTGAGTGCCGCAACAAAAACAAATGACATTCTTTTAACTTAGAGCCTAGTAAAACCTATAGAGTTGTACAGCATGGAAACAGGCCCTTCGGCCCAACTCTTCCATGCCGACTGTGTTGCTCAGCGAGTTAGTCCCATCTGCCCGTGCTTGGCCCATAGCCCTCTTAACCCCTCCTATCCATGTACTTATCTAGATGGCTTTTGAATGTTGCTAATGGCCCGCCTCAACCACTATTTCTGGCAGCTCATTCTAAATACACACCATGTTTTGGGTGAACAAGCTACCCCTAGTGTCCCTTTTAAATCTCTCGCCTCTGATCTTACAACTATGCTCTCTTGTTTTTAGTACCTCCTCCCTAGGGAAAAGACTATGTGCTTTCACCCTGCCTATGCCCCTCATGATCTTATATACCGCTATCAGGTTACCCCTCAATCTCCTACATTCCAGGGAATAAAGTCCTAGTCCATGCAACCTCTCCTTGTAACTCAGGCCCCCAAGTTCAGGCAACATTCTGGTAAATCTTTTCTGCAGTCCTTCCAGTTTAATAACATCTTTGTAGTATTGAGTTAGTTGCCAGCTGCGGCTCAGTGCAGTTTCGTCTGAATCAAATGGTCATGAACTTGAGCAGCTACCTTGGCTGGATTCTCCAATAGAGTACCAAGACCATGCTGAACTGTTAGCGATGCCCTCCTTGGGACACTAAATTCAGCACCTTGACTACCCATATGAGTAATTGCTGGAACATCAGACATATCACAAGTCCTTATCTGAAAGTCAACGGCCTATGACTTTTTGTGGGTGAGGTAGTCATTGTGATTGGGAACTGAAGGAATGCTCTACTGTATTAACAAGTTTGACGCTCCAGTTGTAAGACCATTCTGCTTGGATGTCAGTTCACCTGGAGGTAGAACTGTCATCTGAAGTACTCACCCTGCTGTCTGCTCTAGATCACATCTCATGTCTCTAGTACATGTGAAGCTGGCCACTATTAACTCTTTGGCCTCACTTCCTGATGGAGGATCACCCAAGACCTTCTTAAAACTAGGGCATGTCTTAAAGTGAAATTTGATTTCTGCTTGAGGGAAAACTAGAAAATAGTGCGGCAAAGCAGGTTAGTCAGACCTTTTCTCTTCCCCACCTCATGCCCACAACCCCAACACCAGCTCCAACTCATCCTCATAGGTTACCCAGTTTCTTCTAGGAAGTGCTGTTGGAGGAAGACAGGCCAGTTAAGAAAGTACTGGTCCCCAGCAACGGCTACAAAACCAGCCTAGAGAGAGGTGATTAACATGGTAAGTGATATCAGGATGGACTTCCTACATCTGACTTCAATGCAAATTAGATCCCAAGACTTCACAAGAATTGCAAGGGTGAGCATAGCTGCCTGGATACATCACTACTCAGCTCTGACCTTCTGACTACCCCATTATCCTTAACATTTCCTTCCATCCTTAAACTTCCATCACAAGGGGACATTGCAACCTCTCCCTCCTTGTTATTCTAGTCATATTCACCTCGTTCTTTACTCTCATCACATAGTAAACTAATTGAACATGCAAATCGTCAAAAATCAATCCTTCTCAAAGCTCCTTCATTGTTACACGTCCTACACGTTTGGCTCTCTCTTTATACACTAATCTCTTCTTCCTTCCTTTTCACTTTGGGTATTATCTGATCCATAGGCACAAGTCTCAGACATCACCTTTCCACCTCCCAGCCACTAATTCTATCCCTCTCTTTCTGTGGCGACAGGCAGTGTGGGAGTACTGGGAGCCAGGAAACTAATGGTCAAAATGGAATGAAAATAGATGATCGAATGCATGAGGTACAGGTTAAGATGCCTTCGAGTTACAGGATGGTCTCTACGACGCAGCCATTGCTGAACAGGACATGGGTTAGAAGGTAGAGGAGATCTGAACGAGAGGGAGTGACGCAAAGCCTACAGGAGGAGGTGATCCACGAATTGAGGAGACTTGGGAATGATCACGGCCACTTTAAAGTTGGGGAGAGCCAAGTTTAAGAAGAGTGCGATCACCTCTAATCTCGCTGCATCCAGGGCCTCATGTGGTGTTTTTTAAAAAAAAGTTTTCCCAATTTTCAGTCACTGCAGAGTGCCATCCTCAGTATAGTATCCATCTTAGAACTTTTGATACAGGTCAAGATTGTGAGAGCCTACATGGAGTCTGTGTCACTTGCCTTTGCAGCACTGCAGGAATTTCAAGTGGATGCTATCTGGACCCTACTCTGGACAAACTGAAGACTTCCTTCTGCAGATCAGTGAGAGTAGCGAGCCCGAACCCTGTGGGGACAGCAGTGCTGTAGCAGGGTCGCCATATGTCAGCCAGTCTCAGGATGTCCTGACATCTGCTCCCTCACCAGCGGCCCCGCCAGCACCTGTCTTGGGGTCGGCAGGTTGGCTGTGTCACACCGCCCTGGCAAGTAGCTCTGGGCAAACAGTCAACACCCAGGCCCTGACGCCTCAAGAACCTGTAGGTCACTGTCCATGAGCTGCTCAAAAGCTGCAGCATAATCACTGCTACCTATCACCAACACTGCTGAGCCCAATAGGAGGGCTTCTCATAGGCACAGTAAACCATTTAAGAAAAATACAGTAAATCTCTGATAAACCGGCATCCGTTTGTTTGGAAATCCTGATGGTGTGGCATCTGACTCACTCATTAGTTTGGAATATAAGCCAGGGATCCAGAGTGTAAGTGGGAAGTGTGGCCAGAGCTGGGGACCTGGAGAATTTCTGGGGGCAGGATCTGGACTGTGGGCCGGGTGTGTGGCTGGAGCCGGTGTCAGGGTCTGGAACATCAGATGGTAGGATCATGGCCAGGGCTGGAGTCAGGAATACTTGTGTGTTTCCTGTTCCCTTTAAACTCACCGGGTTCACTGTAAAGTTTAATATAGTACTGTGTCAGTGGATGCAATGAGTCCACAAGGTTTTGAGGTGACCCTCCCTCCCCTTCCCTCTGGGGATTCCTTATCCAAATGCAGTCATCTGTAATGCAGGGCTGTTGCACGTGGTACAATATGTTAGACTCTTGGAGGAATATGATGTAGAAAGCTCCCAGACCTTTATCGACTCAAGAAATGTGCTCCATAATCTCTATAGTCTGCTCAGTACTGGTGGTTCCCCTGGCTTTAATAATATATGTCGCTCAGGTATCATTGGGTCATACAGCACAGAAACAGGCCCTTCCGTCCAACTGGTCCATGGCCGACCAAATGCCCCTCCAAGCTAATCATATTTGCCCACATTTGGCCCATATACTTCTAAACCTTTCCTGTCCATGTACCTGTCCAACTGTGAGGTGGGGTTGCTGAGCCAATTGTGAAACAGGTGCTCTTATCCATCCAGACTTGTGTTGAGGAGGGTCAAACACTGGGACAGATGTTCCATAGATTAGTTTTCTTGTTACAGCTGCCTGCCTACGTAGCACAATCTTTTGTGATTCTGTTTCCACAATCAGATGGTACTTGGGCATTACAGAACATAGAACAGTACAGCACAGAACAGGCCCTTCGGCCCAAAATGTTGTGCCAACATAGCTAATCCCTCCTACCTACAGAAAGCCCATATCCCTCCATTTTCTTCTCATTTATGTGCTCATCCAAGCCCCTCTTAAAAGCCCCCAATGAATTTGCCTCCACCACCCTATCAGGCAACGCATTCCAGGCATCCACCACTCTCTCAGTAAAAAACATACCCCTCACCTCTGTTCTGAATCTACCCCCTCTCAACTTAAATGTATGCCCTCTGGTATTGGATCAATCAATAATGGGAAAAAGATATTGTTTGTCCATCCTATATATGCCCCTCATACATGTCCAACAGGTCACCCCTTAGCCTCTGCCGCTCCAGAGAAAAGAGCCCAAGTTTGTCCAGCCTCTCCTGATAGCACATGCCCTCTAATCCAGGCAGCATCCTAGTAAACCTCCTCTGCACCCTCTCTAAAGCCTCGACATCCTTCCTATAATGAGGTGACCAGAAATGCACGCAATACTCAAGTGCGGCCTAACCAGAGTTCTATAGAAATGCTTCATAACTTCTTGACTCCTATGCTTAATACCCTGATTAATGAAAGCAAGCATTCCATCAGGCTTCTTAATGAACCTATCTACCTGTGTAGCCACTTTCAATGAGCCATGAACTTGCACCCCAAGTTGAGTGGCTGCCTCACCTATTGGCACCTTACTTCAACACTTCAGCTAAGGATGTCCTGGAAAGTAGTGACTGCCACAAGTCTCTGCACCCTTGTGTGCTGATGCTAATGTTAATGGGTAAAGTGATGTGCTGGTCAGCCTTGGCAGACTGGGTGATGGGGAAGAGTTCCTCTGTAGCAGACTGCAAGGTCCGAGCAGCAGAGAAGGCAGGAGCTGTGGTGAGTTTTTCGAAGCCACTGCAAAGATGTGACCTTTTGGTCCAGCAAGCAGCAGGTTTTGTTGCAGAAGGTTACAAACTGCCTGGATAAATGCTGGTGCCTGATAGAAACCAGTGATCCTGACCTGTTCCGCTTGTGACAGCGTGCCTTTCCCCTGGGTGCTCCAATTTCTTCCCCAACCCCAAAGATGTGCGAGTTGGCAGTTAATTGGCCATTGTAAATTACTCTGTGTTGATGGGTGGGAGGAGAATCAGGGGGAGTTAATGGGCATATGAGAGAGGATAGCTTACAGAGAAAAACAGGGGGAATGTGATAGGATTGCTCTGAGAGCCAGCACAGGCTCAATGGGCTGAATGGCCAGCATGAAAAATATATGTGAATCCTGGCCTGTGTGCTGGTGAGATTTCCTTTGAGCAATGTCACCCCCTGCCCCCACCTCCCCCAAACCAGAATTGCCCTGGCTCTTTTTACTCCACACATTACTTCAAACAATTTAAACTGAAAATAAGAGCCACTAATGTTGGTGAAAATAGCTCAATGAAAGCACAGAGAATGGGAGGAAGAAGTGATCAGAAGCTGAAAACACTCCTAAAAATCCGGATAGCCAAAAGGCTGGTACAGTGGCCCCAGCCTGCTTTGCTTTACTGGCTGGTTGACCTCGGGCTTGGGATTTCTGCAATATTTAGCTAAAATGGTATTGTAAGGGTAAGGTATCTTCGGACTATAACTGATATATTCTCAAGACAAAAAGACATCTGCTACCTTCCAAGGCACTGGACTGTCTATAATCAACTGAATTCTGGAAAATCAAAATCGATGCACACTTTAGCTTCTCAGTCACCTCATTTAGACCATGGGCCAAGAGAGCATTCAGCCCATAGAGCCTGTTCTAGTCCTCACAGCAATCCCATCTCCCCTTTATTTCTCTGCAGCCTGTTCTCTTTCAGTGATTTTTTTTTCACTGCTTCTTTGCTTACTTGAAGTTCATCACTCTTACTGAGCACTTAGCTTCTTGTTAATTCGGCATGCTTTTTGTGTCCTCCACTGTAAAGACACATATAAAATATTAGGTCTCTCTGCCACTTTCTTGTGCCCTGTTTTAGTTTTTTCTGTCTCTGCCTCTAAGGGACCCATGCTTAACTTCACGAGATTCTTTTATCTTACATACATTTTACCACATCAGCCACCTTTGAAAAGTGTGCTGCTAAAATGGCAGTTGTCAAGTGTGCTGGGAATGCAATAGTGAGACATCCATCCTTGTTTTAACCGCACAATGGTCCCATTCCAGTCAGGATAGCAGGATTCATTTTGGGTCCCCTGAGTCTGAAAACTGTGGCAAACTGGAGCAGAATGCCAAGCTGTGTCCATGGTAACGATGCATGAGATTTATGCAGCATGACTGCCATAAATAATTAACATTTAATTAGGTAGTGTCTTTAAAAGGGCTAGAATTTCAGGCCTGTTTTAGTGGAGCGATTTATCTGTTATGATTAGATACATTTGCTTCAAGGTCACCTCACTGTAATTTTGGTGATCGCGTAGAGCAGTTCGAATCTATGTCAGATCACATTAACCAGTCCCAAACACTTCAATTCATCCGGGAGGGTGCCTGACACATTGAGATGGAGCTGTCCAGACTAGTATCTCTGTGCTGCCCTCAATTCCAGGGAGCTGGCTCATCACTTGCTTAACCCTTTGATGGACTTAAACATAGTTCTAAATCGTTTATGTCATTCAAGCATCACTGAAAGACATCTTTCCAATATGCATTCAATCTTTTGTTGTTTTTATTCCAATGAACTGAAGCTTATTTTCTTTGTGTGACTTGGTATTGTTGTCACAATGAACAGAGAAAGAATCATTCCCTTCATAATTATAGCCCATTCAGTACTTCAGCTGGTTGGGAGAGGTGGGGTTTTCTTAAATGAAGTCTCAAAATAAAGCTGTATGCTGGAATGATGCAGTAAACTCTGTTTATAATATGCACTTCACATCTTGATATCATCTCAGAGGTCTTCACAACAGTGCAGTATGAGGCAGCACATCTTTGTATGACAAGGAGCCACCTGCAGCAAGTGAATTAAATGATCTGACAATGTTTTAAGTCACTTTGGTGAAGATATGAATACTGGTTAGGAGATTGGGAGAACTACTCTACTCTTGATAAAGCCACCGCATCATTTATGTTCATCTGACAGGGAGGACGAGGCCTCAGTTTAACCTCTCCTTTGAAAGTCAGCGCCTGCTTAAGTGCAGGACCCCCTCAGTGTTATCTGAGGTTGCACACTCAATCATCTGGAGTGGAACTTAAACCCACAAGCCCTTGGATAAAGTACAAAGACAATCCTGTTAAACCACAATTGACAGCATCCACATCAATGACACATTGTTCACTGATGCATTTATCATTCACAAAAGCACAGGCACTTCATTGATGGACAAAGGCAGAGCAGAAAGCAAGCTAGACAGAGAAAAATTAGGAACGATGGGTTGTGACTTTATGAAATAAATGGGTATTGGCAACTTATTTTTGTGTGATACTCGTGGGTGGAGGTTCAGAGAGCAAATCCACAAAGCAAAGGGAGAGATGCAAATAGTAAGGTGAGAAGGGGATAGAGATTGTGGGTGGGGAAAGGGATGGAGTGAGTGGGTGGGGAGGAGGATGGTGACTAGGTGAAGAGGTGAATGGAGTCAGTGGGTGGGGAAGGGAATGCAGTTGGTGTGCGGGGAGAGGGATGGAGTCAGAGGGAGGAGAGGGGATTGGAGTCAGTGGGTTAGGAGGCCACTGGAGTCGGTGGGTGGGAAGTGTCTGTGGGTGGGGAGATGGATGGAGAACAGTGGATGAGGAGGGAGGCAGAGTCAGTTGTCCATGAAGATAGTGTGGGAGAGTGGTGCGGTTGCTGAGTGGGTGGGGTGGGTTTATGAGGATGAGGAACCTGGAAAGGTGAGTGGTTTACACTGGGAAACTTGGAGAGTTGGGGAGCTGCTGGTTAATCCGCGGGACCACACAACCACACACTTATTACAACACCCTTTAGCAGCGGAGAAATCTGGCCACAATTAACAATGTCAGTATTGGCTTGGCTTTTTGGCAGCCTCTGAGACCTGATGACTCCCCTTGTTTTACAAGCACTTAATCTATTTCTGGCATGTTTAAATGTTGATTCATCGGAATTTCAGAATGTGGCTGGGGGACAGTGCCTTTGCTTGGTACAGCAAAATGCTTGACTCCTTTGATTTAAAAAAAGTGAGATATGTGATACACACAAATGCAGGAAGTCAAGGACATCTTCCCATTCAGCCTATTCCTCTACAAATGCCACTCTTTCATCTACTGTGTCTTGAGTTCATCTACATTTTATCCTTTCACTGTACTTGACTATTTATGCCAAATGGTTACCATCCTTCGAGCAAATGGTTTGAGATAAAAATGCAATTTATTAGAGGTCTTCATAGTTTTGAGAAGTTTTGATAGGTTAACAGGCAGAAATTCTTCCTATTAACAAGCAGGTAAGGAAACAGATTTTAGATAATTGGCAAAAGAACCAAGGGAATAATGAAGAGAAATGTATTTACAGCAGTCTGGGTTGTTATGGCCTGCAATGCATGACCTGAAGGGTGGTTGAAACAGTAAGTTAGTAACCATAAAAAGATACGGATCAATATTTGTGTGGAAAAATACTGCAGGCCCTTTGGGAAAGAGAGTCAAGTGGGCCAATAGAACAACTCTTTTAAAGATCTGGGACAGGAACAAAGAGGTGATTGACATCCTTTTGTGCTGCGTGATATCTGCTTTAACATAAAGTCACCATTTTAAATGCAATATACACTGATCCCACTGCCTGGCTTATGACTATGACTTGTGGTTTATTAACAGCCTGTGGCTGTTTTATAATAATAAACTAAAGGTTGCAGCATTCCACTTGTGACATATAGGGAAAAAACAGCAACCATTTAAAGATGTGCAGGACGTGACACTCAGCACGGAATGTTTTCTGGACTTTCACTCTTTGGTGGTCAAAGGCCATCTCTTGGCCAAGACTAGTATTACATATAAAATTCCACACTAGTATCTATCATGAGTAAGTAGAACATCTCACAAAATATAATCAGAACATGAGAGAGTTTGGCAATACTTTACACAGGAGAGGAACAACAGCCTGTGATCATTGTCCTTGATAAACTAGGTTAGTTCTATGTATATACTTTTTGTCTATCTATCCATTTATTTATTTATTTTAACATAAATTCCATATCTTAAATTTCTGGTGGTGATTTTTTAAATGTCCATTACCCAAACTGTCATAAAGTAGAGGCACACTGTACTGGGCTGACAATAGGTGAATCTACAGAGATACAGCGTATTGTGATAATGAGGCACTTTATCACTGTAATGAATTTAGAAGAGCGAGAGGCAACTTGATTGCAACCTGAAGGTTCTTTACAGAGTGGAGGTTGTAAAGGACGATTCCTCATGTGGGAGAATCTAGAACTAGGGGTCAGTTTTAAACAAGGGATCGCACAGTTATGACAGAGATGAGGCAAAACCTTTTCTCATGAGTCTTTGGAACTCACTTCCTCAAAGGCTGGTGGAAGCAGAGTCTTAGTTAGATAAACTTTTTATAATCAAGGGGGTGAAGAGTTACCACAGGTGGACAGGAATGTGGAGTTGAGGTTACAACAAGATTGGCCTTGATTTTATTAAATGGTGGAGCAGGTTTGAGGGGCAAAATGACCTACAGCTTCTTCAGATCTGTATAGTCACATGCTCCAATGTTGTATGACTGATAAAAATAAAAGCTGACAGCAGTGATGCCCAACTATTTTGCCGGGTGGGCCAGATCGACAATCACAGTCACTTCGGAAGGCCACTTGACATATGGCATGCTTGCCTTCATTAGTCGAGGCAATGAGTTCAAGAGTCAGGAAGTTATGCTGCAGCTTTATAAAACTTTAGTTAGGCTGCATCTGGAGTATTGCATTCAGTTCTGGTCGCCCCATTGCTGGAAGGATGTCGAGACTTTGAAGAGGGTGCAGAAGAGGTTTACCAAGATGCTGCCTGGATTAGAGGGCATGTACTATGAGGAGAGGTTGGACAAACTTGGGTCAAACTTGAGTTGATCTCTCTGGAGCAGCAAAGGCTGAGGGAAGATCTGGTAGAAGTGTATAAGATTATGAGAGGCATAGATAGAGTAGACAGCCAGTATCTTTTCCTCAGAGTTGAAATGTCTAATACCAGAGGGTATGCATTTAAGGTGAGAAGGGGTAAGTTCAAAGGAGATGTGCTGGGCAAGTTTTTTACATATAGAGTGGTGGGTGCCTGGAATGCGCTGCCTGGGGTGGTGGTGGAGGCAGATACGATAGGGGTGTTCAAGAAGCTCTTAGATAGGCACATGAATGTGAGGGAAATGGTGGGATATGGACATTGTGTAGGCAGAAGAGATTAGTTTAGTTGGGCATTTTATTACTAATGTAATTGGTTCAGCACAACGTTGTGGGCCGAAGGGCCTGTTCCTGTGCTGTACTGTTCTATGTTTGATGTAAACTTTTGGGAGTAAGGATAAAGGATAAAGATATTCCAACTGGGACACCGATATGTATTCCTGGATCTGAACATTTCACCTTACTTATTTAAGGCTTGAATGAAGGAACAGGATTTTATATTCAAGCTTGCTGGTACGATTGACTTTGTTTGGAGAACAGGTAGCTTAGACATGCTGCAAAGAAACATAGAAAGATAGTGGTGAATGATATGTATTTTGTACAAATATGTGACCATCCACACTGAACCTGATAATAATAAATCCTCGCAGAACATGTAAAGGAGCAAAGAGGTTTAGGAACCTGAGTATCAAAATGCACATGGAGAAGTGAACAGAGCAAGCAAAAAAACTAATAGAGTTTTGGTCTCATTTTCAAGGGGTCTGGAATACATTGAAGAGAATTATGCTCCAATTATATAAAACTATTGTCAGACCCCATCTGGAGTAAAGGACTTAGTTTTAAGCACAGCAGGTAGTGCTGCTGTTTCACAGCTCCAGTGACCTGGATTTGATCCTGACCTCTGGTACTGTTAGTGTGAAGTTTGTATGTTCCCCAGTGAATGGATGTGTTTCCCTCAGATGCTCTGGTTTCTACCACCCTACAAAGATGTGCTGGTTGGTAGGTTAATTGGCCACTGTAAGTTACCACTAGGGTAGGTGGATGGCAAGAGAATTGGGGGGGATTTGATAGGCATTTGAGAGAAAATAGGTTACAGAAAATTAAGAGGGAGGATGGAATTGATGGGCCTGCTCTAAGAGGGGGCACAGCCTCAATGGGCTACATAGCTTTCTTCTATGTCATAAGGAAATATGAAATGAAATACTTGAGGAAGGATATGTTGAGCTTGAAATGGATCCATTACTGATTCACCTAAATGGTCCTGGGCTTCAGTGGGTTAAATTATGAGAACAGGATACCAAATTTTTCCTGTATTTCCTCGAATTGAAACAATTTCACAAGGCAAACACAGCAAAACTGTTTCCTTTGCTGAAGGAATCAAGAATAAATGGACTGAATCTTAATATTAAAGCCAAGCCATTCAAGAGTTATATTAGGAAACTCTCGTTCACATAATAGGTGGTAGCAATTTGCAAATGAAAATAAGGAAACTACAGTGACAAGAGCTGGAAATAAAAACAGGAAATGCTGGAAGCATGCAGCAGGACATGGAGGGTTTGTGCAAAGAGAAACAGAGGTAATGTTTGAGATTAAAGATCTTTCAGAATCGGGAGAGAGGGAAAACAAGTTAGTATTAAATTGCAGAGAGGGTGGTGGGGCAGATGGGTAGGGCACGAGAATATCTCTTGTGAGGTGTGGTCACGTAAGAAGTACACGTGGCCCTCAGCTCAGCAACTCATGGAGAGTTGTAGATGCTGTAGAATAATTCAAGGTTTCAGGAATGGAATTGTTAGATTTTTAAATGGTGAGGGTATCAAGAAATGTGAAACAAATTTTGGAAGGTAGAGTTCGGCCATGAAGTTACAGAATGGATGAGCAGATCCTATTGGGAAGTTTGATATTCACAGTTAAGGTATCAAACACAGGTTTTATAGTCTGCTACAAGCTGCCTTTGCTTAAAACATGCTTCTTTATCCCATACAATCGGTGTTTATTGTTCTCTTTATTTCTGTTGTAGATCAAATTGAAGATGAAATAGCTTACTTAAATCTAATATGGTTATTGGTCAATTTGACCTGAATAGTTTGGTTCAACCTGCTTTGTGTTTGCTATCCGGCAAGATCAAAACTCTTTGAGACAACCTTGCAAGGCAGGAAGTCTAATGACCTTCAAATGTATATTAATGTACATAAAATAAAAATAGGATTGAAATAATGTAACCACGTTTAACACAAAAAAGGGATAAATGTTGAATACACTAATGAAATGCGATGAGGATAAAAGCCCCCTGTCTCAGGTGAACTGTATCTGCAGGTTTTACAAGAATCTAGGGAAGAGCTTTCAGGGGTTGGAATGTGCTCACGGCTAGCTGGTGGTTCATAGAAGACGGCCAGCAAGCTGCAATGTCTATGGTAGTGCATTCTGGACTTCTTCCCTTGTGCACTGCAGGGTGGAGGTCAGATGCCCAAATATCTGACTTTTACTCTGGCCCTGGACTTACCACTGAGTTGAAGGGTGTTCCTAAAGTTGTTGAGCTGAGAGCCAGATGCACTTCCAACCTGACCCCTAGGTTTAAACCAGCCATGGCTGGTGTGTTTTTCGAATGGGGTCGCAGATTTTCATTTAAAAGGTAAGTTTATTTATTTTTCTTTAACACATGTATGTTTTTATTTAGCAGCAGTTTCAAGTGGTTCTAATTTGATTTTTTAAAAATTTGGTAATGTGTCTTTGTTCAAATTATTTATCTTTCTTTCCCCTGATTGTTTTTAAATAATTCTGATCTAGTAAGCTTTTCTGAAAGCATGAATTGTTAGAAAGTTGACAGGCCGTAGTTTTTGCTACCTTGAGCCTAATCGCAGCTCACAGACCCACTCCACCACATGGAAAGGCCATGGCAATGACACTAACAGTGTAGCTGAAGCCATGTGACTGCAAGATTACAATGGGACCACAGGGCTACTGTGGACAGTTGCCGTGAGGCCTGGGACAGGATCAATATGACCTTGCCTAATAGCACTTAATGATTCCTTAGATATATGCATAATGCAGAGTTCGTTAACATTGTGTCTGTAATTGAGGAGGTGAAGGGAACAGCCTCAAAGAACTATTGACCAGTTAGCTTTACACTTGTACTAGAAAAGATAATCAAATCTAGAAACCCAAAATATAAGGAATAATCAGCACAGATTTCAAAAGAAAACGTCTTGTAACAGCAACTTCTTTAAAAGTTAAGGGAATTAAGACTGAGGACCAGGGTTAAGTAATAGTTGTAGTACATCAAGATTTTCAAAGTGAAGGTGCTACATAAGTAGTAGGATAGAGAGCTGACCGGATGCAAGAAAGATTGCAGAAGGTAGGGTTAACAGGTGGCTATAAAAATGGCAGAAAATTGAAAGTATAGTCCAACAAGGCTCAGTGCTGTGACCAATTTATATTAATGACTTAGTTTTGTCATCCATCTAAAATACATTCTAAATCGGCAGACAACACTAAATTGTTGTGTTTGGGTGGTAGTGGGACTATCAATTGAAACATTACAGAAGACATTAACAAACTTGCATAATAGGCACATAATTGCCAAATAAATCTCAACAAGATAAGTGTTGTAAAACAAAGTATTTGCATGTTTCTGAGAAATAAGACTCTGAATAGAGAAGCAGAATGATCTGGGAGGACAAATACACAAATCACAGTAAGCAGCAACAGAAGCAGCAATAGTGCCATTAAAGGAAATAAATCAAGCATAAAGTTTATTTCTAGATGAATAGAATTGAGTAGTAAGGAAGTTATGTTAAACTTGTATTCAATCTTCATTAAACTACACCCAGATTACTGTGTAGAAAGGATGTGGAAATTCTGGAGAAAGTACAAAGAATGGTTTTATACCACTCAGCAGAGGATGAAAAGAATGAGTTTCTTTTCTCAAAAGGGAAGAATAATGAGAGGTGTTGAGCACACAAATAGAAATTTGTTTCCCTTTGTGGAAAGATGAAAAGCAGAGGTCCTCAATATGATAATGACCAATAAATCATGTACAATTCAGAAGAATTACACAAAGGATGGTGAAAAAATATTTCCCGTTACCCCATGAAGTAGTTGGATGAATAGTACAGATTCATTTAGGTGGGATCTGGATAAATACATGACAACAAATGCAATAGATTGATGGGCTTAGGTGGAATGGGGAGGGCAAGGCTCATCTAGAGACATTTCAGGATTTAATCACACCTTGCTTCTAATCCCAAGGTTGGTAACAGTGTTATGCACTTTAGAAATTTAGGGCCGCACAGTGGTGCAACAGTTAGTTCTGCTGCTACACAGCGACTCAGGTGCAATATGTGCGGAATTTGCACATTCTCTCCATGACTGTACATTCTTTCTGAGAGCTCCAGTTCCTTCCTACAACCCGAAGACATGCTGGTACGTTAATTGTAAAATACTCCCATTGAAGGTTAATGTTAAAAAGAATCAAAGGGGAATTGAAAGGAATCCGTGTGAGAGAATAAGCTGCAGGGATCTGGAGAAACGAGGAGAGGAGAAATGTGCGTAAGGAGATTGTTCCTTGGCATATATCTGATAGGCTGAATGGCCTCCTTCAGTGTTTTTATTAGTGTAATATCACTAACTGTACCAGTGTTTTCTCCCTAATAATAATAGTACATACGGCCAGGTGAGATTCTCTCCTGTTAAGCACATATGTTGGAAAATATTCAAGGCATGTAATATCTCAGTACATGTTAATACTTCTGGGATGGAACTTTACCCAGGGAGAGAGCAGGTCAGGAAAAACAGCAGAGAGCTAACCACATCCAATGTGGAGCACTTCTATATTTCCAGTTATTTAATTTGTTGACCACAAAAGTAGGAAACCTGTGAGTTGATAGCAGCAGGTTGTCCAGTTGTTTCTCTAATCGAGCCACATTTCAAG
Source organism: Pristis pectinata (assembly GCF_009764475.1). Classification (NCBI taxonomy): domain Eukaryota; kingdom Metazoa; phylum Chordata; class Chondrichthyes; order Rhinopristiformes; family Pristidae; genus Pristis; species Pristis pectinata. The sequence continues at coordinate 38,754,047 of NC_067416.1, forward strand.
TGGGAGGATTCATTCATGAAATCATTGAATCTTCCCTAATGCAATTTTCAAGATGGCTTTTCCTTGTCTGTTGGGAATCCAGATTACAATAGTGGGATGGATTAAAAGTACAGAAACTAGGCAGAAATGAACTCAAATTCAAGTGGCTTCAATTCCCTGGGCTGGTTTTAAAGGCATCAGACAATCATAGGAAATTTACAATGCAAAAGGAGGCCTTGAAGTTCTTCATGTGTGGACTGCTTGTAATGGTCCAACCCAACCCAATCCTATCTCCCAGTTTTGGACCAAGGTTCCTCAAGTAGACATACACGTACTTTTTAAAGGTGATGAAGGATTCTGCCTCTATCACCCTTTCAGACAGTGAGTTCCAGATCCCTACTACCCTCAGGACAAATTCTTTTTTCTCATCTCTCCTCTAATCCTTTTACCCCCAGATTGATCCCTCTGCCAAAGGAAATAGTTCCTTTCCATTTACTCCATCTGAGCCCTTCATAATTTAAACGTCTCAATTAAGTCACCACCTCAGCCCACGTCTGACCCAAAGAAAATAGTGCCAGCTTATCTATCTTTCCTCAGAACTACAGTTTTCCTGTACTGACAATATCCATTTAAATCTCCTCTGGACCCTCTCCAGTGCAATATTTCATGTAAAGTGGTGACTGGAACTGTACAATTTACTCAAGCTGTTATCTAACTAGTGCTTCCTGCAGTTCCATCATAAATCCTTACTCTTATATTTTATGCCTCAGCTCATAAAGTAAAACATTGTTTATGCCTTCCTAATTCATCTAATCGACTTATCCTGCTGCCTTTAAGGATCTGTGTTCACAAACTCCGATATCCCTCTGTTACTCCACACCACTCAATATCCTCCCACTGACTGTGTATTCCTTTGCTTTGTTGTACTTCCCCAGATGCAATGTATCAAAGTAATCTGGATTAAATTATTTTCTGTCCAACTGACTAGGCCATCTACTGTATATCTTCCTGCACTCTAAAACATTCCTCCATGCTATCAAACCCACATGACCAGTTTCTGGATGTAGATGAAAACATTGCAGATCTCCCATGATAATCTGCCAATGTTTCCTCGATTTGGGGACTGTTCTTTAGATTGGAAAATTGTGCATGTCACTCCACTATTTACGTAAAATGAGAAAGGGAAGCACCAGATAATTATAGACCAGTGAACTTGATATCTATTGTTGGGAAATTACTATAATTAAGGATAAGAGTAAATGAACACCTTTAAAATTTTCAATTGATCAGAGAGAGGCAGCATAGATTTGTAAAGTACAGCCATACCTCAAAGAGGCAGCCAAGGTGGTGAGAAGGGAATGTCAGTGAATGTGTTTTTTTACATGGATGATAAATTTGTCGCGGAGAACTGTTAGCTAAAGCTGACGGCCATGGAAATGAAGGTGATTTATTGACCTGGCTAGGAAATTGGCTGAACAACAGGAGACAGGGTGTTGGATAATGGTTAGATATGGCAGAATCCCAAAACAATCTGGATTAGACTCTCAACTATTCACTGTATTTAGAAATGAATGAGATGAGGGGATAGAAAACATGCATCTAAGTTTGCAGAGCACACAGAGATATGTAGAACAATAAGCCTTGTCAATGGGAGCACTTAATTACAATGTTTTTCATTGATTAAATGAGAGAGAAAAACGAGGGCAAATGAATTTTCAAGTAGGCAAATGTGAGATCACCCATCTAGGAGCTAAAAATTGATAGAACTGCTACTTAGCGATTAATCCCGAGTCAATAGTGCAAAGCTGACTCTGAAATCTGTACTCTGCCATTGAAATGCAAATTTAATGCTACCAATTGCAGATGTGTCCTCGTTCTTTCTAAATGGTGAAAAAGAAGCAACTGTGGATGTTCAAGGACTCTTGTGGTTTCATATACAGAGATGATCAAAATGCTATCGGCAGGCAGAGAAAATAATCGAAAAGACCAATGGAATGGTGGGCTTTATATCGAGAGAACTACTGGAGTGCAACAAGGGAATGGAAATTCTAAGGGTTAAATTATGAATAGGAAATACACCAACCAAATCTGTATTCATGGCCTGGGTTGAAGACTCCTGGGCAGAGAAATAAGCATAAATGTACAGGCGCCAGAAGAAGAGCTTAAAATCATGAGGTCGGATACCACAGTTGTGCAGCACAGAAATGGGCCCTTCAGCCCATCATGCCCATGCCTACCATTTTACCCATCTACACTAATCTCATTTGCCTGCATTGGATCCATATCCCTCTATGCCCTGCCTCTATGCCCTGTCTAAGTGCCTCTTAAATGTAGTGATTGTATCTGATTCCACCATCTCCTCCGGCAGCACGTTGCAGATATCAACCCCGCTCTGTCTGAAAATCTTTCCCCTCAGACCCCTGTTAAAACTCCTTCCTCTCACCTTAAATCTATGCTCCCCTGTTCTTGATACCTCTACCACAGGAGAAAGATTCTGACGACCCACTCTGTCTTTACCTCTCATAATTTTAGAGACCCCTATCAGGTCATTCCTCATCTTCCTTCGCTCCAGGGAAAACAAGCCCAACTTATCCAATCTCCCTCCATAACTAAAGTCCTCCAATTTAGGCAACATCCTGTTGAATCACTTCTGCATTCTCTCCCTAGGGGAATGAATGCTGAGGGTTCTGTCAAGGACAGATTGCTTGGGACAAGAGAGGGGATATTTGGAAGAAAACATAGTAAGGAGTAATACTGGGGGGGGGGGAGGAGGTGAGACATGGGGTCAGAAGGAAGTGAAGGGGGAAGAAAAGATCCAGAGGAGTCTTAGAATTCAAGAGCTGTTGAAGCTTGTCTGAAAGGAAGGAAAAGGTTCCTTTATTGAAGCAATGAATGACAAAGTGGAACTGTGGACCAGGACAGATCTGAGACTGAGTGAATCAGTGCTGTGGATGTTCTTGACATGTATCTTTCCTGGCTTCAGGCTGCCCAACAGGGCAGAGTATTTTGAACTGTGATCACTATTGCAGAAAACATAATAGCTAATTTGTACACAGCAAGATCAAACAGCAACGTGATAAATAATCAGACCAGCTGCTTGATCTGAATGTTAAGAATTGCGAGAACTCCAATTCCTCTTTGAAAAATGTATTGAACTGAGAGAGCAGATGGGACTGATGTTGATTTAATGATTTTGATTTTGGGAGTGGATGAAACCAATTTTGATTTGATTGAGTGGATGGAAATGGTTATGATTTTAAAAATAGACGGAATTGATTTTCATTAAATATTTTTGATTTCAAGAGTAGATGGGACTGACTTTGATTTTATTTAATGCTCTATTTAATAGACACCATCTCTAAGAGTATAGCATTCACTCCTTCAGGCCTAGAATTTGTCTCAGAGGAGGAATGCAATCACAGAATATGACAGGAAATAATAATAATTATTGGAAAACAATAGCAACATATTTACTGCATCAGGATAGGTGTTATCAATACTCAGATGCATCTTTGATTATTACTTACCATAGATATGGGAACTGTGCAGAAGAGATTCATGTCAATAGATTTCTCCAGTCTTATCTCTTGCGTTCTCCATGCACATTTGTTTGAAGGGTATTTTTCAAGTTTGTTGGCCCTTCACAGTGGATGTAGGCCATTGCACTGAACCCAAAATTAAATGAAAGTTGATATTGCTTGTTTCATTTGTGACCTGATTGCAAAAGTGGGACACATGCCATTTTAAAAATTAAGGTAGGGGAGCAAGGGAGATTTAATGTACATGTACACATTTTAAATTCTATATTTAATAATGATAACTAAAATCAAATATTGTTACCAATTTATCTTTGTCTTGTCTTCTGGCACGATCCTGCTTCAAAGCTCTGCTGCTGATGCCACCATCATCATTACAAGTCATTTCCAGTATGTTGGAACACAGCACCTCATCACAAGCTTCCACCATCATTTTACCAGCCAGGTCCCACTCACCTAATTTCAGCAGTTGATGTAACCACTGATCTGAATCCAGATGATCCACCTCTGCTGACAAATCACAGCCTGGCCAAGCAACAGGCCAATGACAATATGGGTCTGCCAATGGATTGAACCAATTCAAAGTCCTCTTTCTACACTGGCGCAGTCATGACCAATATTGAGCAGTTACAGTTCAGGTTGTGTACGAGCCTACTAGAAGGCAGCATCTGTACGTGGTTGACCGGGGGCAGAGGAAGCATTGATAGTAGAGCTGTGATAGAACAGACTTGTTCTTAAGCAGTCCTCTGGGATTGAAGATGACTTGCTTCCACTCCAATTTTGTGAACCCTGAGGTGATTGATAAGGTCAATGTGGGAAGCACTGACTCCTCCACAGATGGGGCAGGAGGTGGGTGGGTAGTTTCTCAGTTGTGCGCTCCTTTCGCCATTTACACAGGGCTTCTGTGTTCTTCTGATTTCAGTCAGATGTGGTGCCAATGGGTAATGATGTGGCTACTGCAGAAAATGGATGGGGTTTCAGAGAAATAATGCTGGTTTGGGACAAATGGTTTTTGTTTTTTATGGTGTGGGCATCTGGCCAAGCTATTATTTATTGCTCATTCCTCAACGGCCTTAGGAAGGTGGTGGTGAATGGCCTTAGGAAGGTGGTGGTGAACCACCTTTTTCAACTGCTCTGGTGTTTCTGGTGAAGATCCTCCCACTGTGCTGTAGTATTAGGGAGTTTGAGCATTTAGATCCAGCAATGGTGAAGGAAGGGTGATATATTTCCAAGGCAGGATGGTGTGTGGCTTGAAGGGGAACCTGCAAGAGGTGGTGCTCCCATGGTCCTGCGGCCTTTATCCTTCTTGGCGGTAGATGTCATGAGTTGGGGAGGTTAGATTAGCCCACAGTTCATTTTATAGGTGGTACACAATGCAGTCATTGCATGTAGATGGTGAAAGGAATGGATGATTAGGCTGGTGGATGGGGTACCAATGAAGTGCACTGTTTTGTCCTGGATGAGCTTCTTGAATATTGTTGGAACTGCAGTCATCCAGGTAAGTGGTGAGTGTCAAGTGCCTTGTAGATGGAATAACTTTGGGGTGTTTCAGCTTGTAGAACTGCTGCCTCGCAGCTCCAGTGACCTGCGTTCGATCCTGACCTCGGCTGCTGTCTGTGTGGTTTGCATTGTGTGGAGATTATGAGGAGCAAGTGCTGCTAGGTAATGCCATCGGCCTTAATTTGGCTGATGATTGAGAGTAGTCTGACTGGGCGGCAATTAGCCAGATTGGATTTGCCCTGCCTTTTATAGGCAGGAACTACAGGTCAGTTTTGCCCATGGCCAGGTAGATGTCAGTGTTGTCATGGTACTGGAGCAGTCGGCTGGGGGTGCAGTGGGCTCTGTCCACCTCTGCAGCTGGGATGTTGTTGGTCCCTTGGCTTTCTCTCTCAGTCTCTCAGTGCTCTCAGCCACTTGTTGAGGAGTGAATCAATTTGGCTGAAGATGACTGCCTTGGTCCCAGGAGGAAGCTGAAATGCATCATCCATTTGGCATTTCTTGCCAAACTTCTCAGTTGTAAATGTTTCATCTTCGTCTTTGCCACTCACATCGTGTGCCCTACCTTCACTGAAGATATGGTTGCTCCTGATGTCTTCTTCTCCCTTTAGCTCTCTAAATGTCCTCACTCCACATGACCAGATATGACTAAATGCAGAGCTATGACTTGTCCAGTAGGTTATGGGATCACTTAATACTAACTATTGCTTGGAGACACAAGAGACTGCAGATGCTGGAATCTGGAGCAACAAACAAGATGCTGACGGAACTCGGCAGGTCAAGCAGCATCTGTGGAGGGAAATGGACAGTTGATGTAAAACACAATGCTGGAGGAACTCAGCAGGCCAGGCAGCATCCGTGGAGAAAAGCAGGAGGTCAACGTTTCAGGTCAGGACCCTTCTTCAGGACTGAAGACAGGAAAAGGGGAAGCCCAATATATAGGAGGGAAAAGCAGAGCAGTGATAGGTGAACAAAAAAGAGGAGGCGGGGTGGGCACAAGGTGGTGATAGGTAGATGCAGGTAAGAGACAGTGACAGGCAGGTGTGGGGGAGGAGGGGAGAGCAGATCCAACGGGGGATGGATAGGGTAGAAAAAAAGAGAGGGGGCTAGGAAAGGGAAGAAAAGAAGCATGGTGGAGAAAGGGAATGGGGATTACTTAAAGTGGGAGAATTCAATGTCCATGCCATTAGGCTGTAAGGTTCCAAGATGGAAAATGAGGTGTTATTCCTCCGGTTTGCTCTTGGAATTCTCCTGGCAGTGGAGGAGGCTGAGGTCTGACATATCTGTGATGGAGTGGCTGGCAATAGGGAGGTGCAGTTATGGATAGAGTGCAGGTGTTCTTCAAAACTGTCACCTAGTCTGCGTTTGGTCTCGCCAATGTAGAGGAGGCCACACTTGGAGCACCGAATGCAGTAGATGTTATTAGGGGAGGTGCAGGTGAATATCTGTCTCACCTGAAAGGACTGTTTGGGTCCCGTGATGGAGGTGATGTAGGGGCAGGTGTTGCACCTATGGCGGGGGCAGTGGAAAGTTCCTGGGGTGGGAGCAGTATCGGTGGGGTGGAGAGGAGTGAACTAGGGAGTCGCGGAGAGAGCAGTCTCTGCGGAAGGCAGAAAGGAGTGGGGAGGGGAAGATATGCTTGGTGGTGGGGTCCCGTTAGAGATGGTGGAAGTGGCGGAGAATGATGTGTTGGATACGTAGGCTGGTAGGATGAAATGAGAGGACAAGGCGGACCCTATCCCTTTTGGGTCTGGGAGGGATGAAGGTGAATGCAGAGGTGCAGGAAATGGCAGAGATGCGGATGCGAGCTCTCTCGACCACAGTCGGGGGGAAGCCCCAGTTAACAAAGAAGTTGGACATCTCGGATGTCCTGAAGTAGAAAACCTCATCATGGGAGCAGATGCGGCGGAGGCAGAGAAATTCAGAAAAAGGGATTGCATCCTTGCAAGAGACAGGGTGGGAGGAGCTGTAATCGAGGTAGCTGTGGGCGTCAGTGGGACCATAGAAGATGTTTTGGTTGATGTTTTGAGTTGAGAGCTTTCATTTGGACTGAAACAGTAGAGGGGGAGATAGCCAGTATAAAGAGGTGAGAGGAAAGGGTGAGCCAGGAGTTTGCAAGCGATAGGTGGACCCAGGTGAGGAGGGGTGATGGGCAGGTGGAGGAGGGAAGAGCAGAAATAGTGACAGAGGCTGGGAGGTGATGGTTGGAGGCAACTGGTGGAATCTGATAGGAGAGGATGGTGGAGCATGGAACCAAATGAGGGAGGTGCAGTGGGCAGATGGGAACAGTGGGGGGAGGGGGGAGAACCAGGGTGATTGGGGGCAGGGGGAGCAGGTTACCTGAAAGCGGAGAATTCGCTGTTCTTGCTGTCAGGTTGCAGACTACCCAGGCAGAGAACAAGATACTGTTCCTCTAGTTTGCGTTTGACCTCACCCTGGCAGTGGAGGAGGCCGAGGACAGACAGGTCGGTGTGGGAATGGGGAGCAGAATTAAAATGGCTGGTGCTTGCTGTTTTTGGTATTCGGCATGCACGCAGTCCCGTGTTTCAGTCCTGTCAAGGGCGGACCTCATTTTTATGTTCACCAGGTGCTGTCCCAGCATGCCCCTCTGCACTTCTCACTGAACAACGGGAGAGGGACAGGGATCCGATGGTTGGTTATAATGGCAGAGGGAGGGATGTCCTGGATCATGGGGTAACGGATAGTGGTGGTCCTCCCCACCCACAGTTCCTCATGAATTCCCAATTTAGAGCTGGTAGGCTTGTCCTAAGCATGATGGTGGCGCCACACAACCCCGAGGAGAATATTGTCAAGTGTGAAGGTGAGGTTCAGTCTCCACAAGGAATTGGCGGTGGTCATTCTTGCCAGTACCATCGTGGACAAGTGCACCTGCAACCGGTAGATTTGTGGGGAGCAGCTCAAATAAGTTCAGCCCTCATGATAGTCCATTCCCTCTTGCCACAGACTACTTGGCAGCTGCGTTCTTCAGGGCTCAGGCGGTTCAGTCAGTAGTCATACTACAGAGGATACTCTTGATGATAGCCATTAAAGTCCACCACCCAGAGCCCTGGATACCCATGGTGCATTTTACAAATGCTGTTCAACATAGAGGGTGGGCAGTAGGTGTTGGTCAGGAGGAGGTTTCCTTCTCCACAACACTTCATGGGGTCTTGAGCCAATGTTGAAGAATTCCAAAGCCACTCCCTCTCTCCTGCCAACCGATGGGGCAAACATACCCAGGGGGTGTGATAGAGGAGGCTGGCATATTGCCTGTGGGGTATGGATCTGTAAGCATGACCAGGTAAGGCTGTTGCTTGACAGCTCGATGGATCAGCTCTCCCAATTTAATTATCAGTCTCCAGATGTTGGTGGGGAGGACACTCTCATGTCTGAAATCAGTGCCCAGGTCGAATCAATTTTATTCTTATTTTCTTTCAAGTCCTTTATGATGCAACTGAATGCATTGCCAGTGAGCTGGGAGCCAACCACGTTGTTCAGCAATATACTTCAGGAAAGGTCAGGCCACCAGGTTCCTCCCCGAAGGAAGTTAGTGAACCAGATGGGTTTTTACAATAATCTGGTAGTTCCATTGCTATCATTTGGTAAATTGGTAAGTTGGTTTATTATTGTCACATGTACCGAGGTACAGCGAAAAATTTGTCTTGCATACTGTTCATACAGATCTATTCATAACACAGTGCATTGAGGTAGTACAAGGTAAAACAATAACAGAACGCAGAATAAAGTGTTACAGTTACAGAGAAAGTGCACTGCAGGCAGACAATAAGGTGCAAGGACATAGCGAGGTAGATTGTGAGGTCAAGAGTCCATCTTATTGTACTAGGGAACAAATTAATTGTCCTATAACAGCAGGATAGAAACTGTCCTTGAACTTGGTGGTACGTACTTTCAGGCTTTTGTATCTTCTGCCCAATTGGAAGGGGAGAAGAGAGAAGAGAGAAGAGAGAAGAGAGAATGTCTGGGTGGCTGGTGGCTATGTTGGCTCCTTTACTGAGGCAGCGAGAGTGATAGACAGGGTCCATGGAGGGGAGGCTAGTTTCTGTGATGTGCTGAGGTGTGTCCACAACTCTCTGCAGTTTCTTGCGGTCCTGGGCAGAGCAGTTGCCATACAGAATAGGATGCTTTCTGTGGTGCATCAATAAAAGTTGGTGAGTGCCAAACTTCTTTAACCTCCTGAGGAAGTAGAGGCGCTGGTGAGCTTTCTTGGCCATGGCATCAACATGATTGGACCAGGACAGGCTATTGCTGATATTCACTCCTAGGAACTTGAAGCTCTCAACCTTCTTGACCACAGCATCGTTAATGTAAACAGGTGCATGTGCACTGCCCCCCTTCCTGAAGTCAATGACCAGCTCTTTTGTTTTGCTGACATTGAGGGAAAGGTTGTTGTCATGACACCATGTCATTATATCTCCTTCCTGTACTCTGACTCATCATTATTTGAGATTCGGCCCACTATGGTGGTATCACCTGCAAACTTATGGTGTTAGAGCAGAATGGGTGTATAGGGAGTAGAGTAGGAGGCTGAGGATGCAGCTTTGTGAGGCACCAGTGTTGAGAATAATTGTGCCGGAGGTGTTGCTGCCTATCCTCACTGATTGCTGTCTGTTAGTCAGGAAGTCAAGGATCCAGTTGCAAGGGGAGGTGTCAAGTCCCAGGTCTCAGAGTTTGGAGATGAGTTTGCTTGGAATTATAGTATTGAAGGCAAAGCTGCAGTCAATAAACAATGTCCTTACTGTCCAGATGCTCCAGAGATGAGTGTAGGGCCAGAGAGATGGACCTATTTCAGCAGTAGGCAAATGCAATTGGTTGAGGTTGTCTGGGAGGCTTGAGTTACTGCGTGCCATGACCAGCCTCTCGAAGCACTTCATGATGGTGGATGTCAGAGCCATCGGGTGGTAGTCATTAAGGCATGTTACCTTATTTGCTAAGATTGCTTCGAAAAAATGTATTTTTTAATTAGTTGTAATTAAATTCCATAACTATCATGTTGTTTCAGGATTACTAGTTTTATAATCTAACCTCTGCACCACCACAGAAGGAACCAGATGATATGGGTGTCACTCAAGTGATGGGGCATGTTCTCGGGCAGATAATGGGGTAGGAATGGTGCCAGCATGGAGTACAGTGCTCAGCCAATCAGTATCAGTGGAAAAAAAGAAGGCATCTACTTAAATACCCTCCCAAGTGCCTCAGCAACGTGTCCATTTGTATCATAACTACTAGGTTGAAAGAGAATAAGAACAAAACTGCCTGGGCATTGATTTCCCAGGTGGAGTCCTCACACCCTCTAGCAATAGTCCAAGTGAAGTGGAGCCCACACCCTCCAGCAATGGCCCAAGTGGAGTGGAGCCCTTTATCTAATGCCAAAGCAGCCCTCAATGTACAGCTCAACTCTATGATTCAAATTCCATGAGGTCTGCAACGTGTCCTAGCAACAATTTTGGCCTGCTTCAGCCTGATCCCTCAAGTGCACAAGCAAAAAATCCTGCCTTAAACATTCTGTTAAATTCTGCAGAGAATCAGAGTTCTTACTTCTTCCCCAAGGAGTCCAAAGAGTGAAGTTCTCCCACCCACCCCAACAAACCTCCCACCCTGTCCCCTCAACTCCAAAACCCTTGTCCTGTAAAGACAGCCTTACCATGACATTCATACGTGGTTTCAGCCCAATGCTTAAGGTCACATTTAGTTTCTGATTTCCAAGCGAAGTAAATCTCTTAACCTGCCCAATATAAAACAGGGCCACAACAGGGATAGGTCTCTGAGGTGCTGAAACTTTGAAAAATAAATTCTCACTTGTTTTTATGGTACTTTTACTCCGTGAAGAACTGCATTATAGATGTCAGAAGCTGTGAAGTGCTCTGGGACTTTGTGGGGTTGTGATAAACCATTTTTAAATACATATTCTTTCCCTCTTGGTTTAGGATCTTGACCTTGTGTGATAGTGAAATAAAAATAGGGAGAGCTGTGAAACAAACTGCTGAAACAGATAAAAGTTTGGTGTCAGCCACAAAACAGGAGGATAGTAGTAATATACCATCTAGTGGTGAGAAAGACTTTCATCAACTCCAGCATCATAGTGAAAGCTTTCAATTCAACTGGTGCCATATCTGGAGTCCATTCACTGCTGCTGGATCCACAAACACCTGCCAAATCAATCTGTCGCCCTGGGTCAACTGCATCAGCTCTATAAGTTCCTATAGTTCTCACTCACCGCTTCCTTTAGACTTTGTGGACTTGGACATTTGGAAATGGCTATTTCCTTCTTGTTGGAAAGATTTAAAACAACACGTCATTATCAGGCTCTTGCCTCACCTTTACATCACATTTGGCTTTGTCACCCACTCAAGTCCATTCCCTGTACAGATCCATTGTCTTTCAATGGCTCTCCACTGTTAGTGGCTGGTCTATCAGCTAACATTAGCTTCTGCTGTCATTAATCTTTTTCAGCAACTCTGTCTTGAATCTTCTTCCTTACCTTCAAAAGAATTTTTTAAGACCTTTCTCATCAGAATCTTCCTGATCTCTTTCTCCCACTTCCACTTAAGTTCATAAGGGCCTATTGTCATTGAAATGAATGCAACAAAGCCCAATTTCTACCAAAGTGTTTATTAAACATCAGACATATGCAATACATCTCTCTCTCTCTCTCCCCCTCTCCCCCTCTCCCTCTCTCTCTCTGTATGCTCTCTGTGCCTAAGGAAGGAGGTCCTGCTTTGAAGATGGATCAGTGTTGTTTCTCTATTCTGATTTCTCTGGAGCTGTTGAGTAGAACTGGCCCATATTCAGAAGAGCTGAGAAGAATGAATATTGATCTCATGGGGATGTGCGAGGGCTTGACAGGGTAGGTGCAGAGAGACTGCTTCTCCTGACTGTCTAGGAGGTAGGGCAATGATAGCTTAAGGCTACTTATGACCAAGATGCAGAGATTATCTTTACGCAGATTTGGGAGTCTTTATTTCAGAGGCTTGTGGGTGCTCAGTTATTGAGAGTATTTAAATCTGGGATAGATATGTTTTTGCACCAAGGTAATCAGATATATAAGGCTCGGGTGAAAAGTGGATTTGAGGTTGAAGATCAAGCGTGACCTCATTGAGTAGTGGAGCAGCTGCAGTGTGCTTTACAGCCCTGGTTCTGCATCTACTTCATATGTCTTTATGTAAAGAGCACTATATCATTGTGACACAAGAGATTCTGCAGATGCTGGAATCTGGAGCAACACACACAAAATGCTGGAGGAACTCAGTAGGTCAGGCAGCATCTATGGAGGGAAATAAACAGTCAATGTTTTGGATTGAGACCCTTCCTCAGGACTGGCCTCCAGGTTCCCACTGCCTCTGGATCTGACCTTGGCCCCGGCTGCTGCCTCCAGGCTGAGACCTCGCACACAGCCGCTGGGTCCTAGTGCTCCTCTGCTTCCAGCACAAAACCCCACCCACCCCTGGCCTCTCAAGCCTCCCCCTACCCCTCATCCCCCCTTCACTCCTCTGAGCCCCCATCTTCCTCCCAACCCATTTTCCCTGACCCCTCTAACTCTCCTCTCTCCTTCACAGTGAGTGCTGTTCCAAATCCGTAAGAGAGAACACCTCATAGTAGTGCAACATTTGAAAGCATCAAACATTTTAAGATTGGAGGTCAAAGAGTGCGGCCAAGGTAGAGAATGACTGCATTAAAGGCTTGTAAGTAACTCAAAGAATGTGACACACCAATAACCTATAGAATATGACAAGGAGCACATAAGGCAGAACAAGATACTGGTGACAAAATAACATGGTATGGTGCCAGAATGGGATATTATAATAACTTTAAGTGTATTTTTGCTTGGATCACTGTCTTATTTTTGAGAAACACTATATGGGTCTCTGTAAGAGAAAGAGGGTGTATGGTGAAGCTTGAAAAAGATTCATATGCTAAAGTGGGCTCCAAATGGCTGTGAGATCAGGTACAGTATAGATCTGGCCCCATTGAGATAACCCGGGGAGAAATATCAGACTTTGCTTTCTTCTGCCACATAGTTACATTAAACAGCTAACTTGGGCAGGTCACATTGCTCGCTTGCCTGACCCTAGATTCCTGAAACAGATACGCAAGAAATTCTGCAGATGCTGGAATCTGGAGCAATACACAAAAAGTGCTGGAGGAACTCAGCAGGTCAGGCAGCATCCATAGAGGGAAATAAACAGTCAAGGTTTCGGGCCAAGACCCTTCATCATTACTCCAGCATTTTTCCTGAAGCAGATGCTCTATTCACGCCCGGTCATAAGAAGAGATTACTAAGTGGGCAGAGGAAATGATTCAACAACATACTCAAAGCCTCCTTCAAGAAGTGCAACATCCTCACTGACTCCTGGGACTCTCTGGTCCATGACCAGTCAGAGCACTCAGGATGGTGTTGAGAACATCAAGGCAAGGCATCAGGAGCACATTGAGGCCCTGCATAAACAGCAGAAGGAATGGACCACTTCTCAAAGTATCACCCACCTGCCCCATCGTTGGAAAATCCACTGTTCCCACATCAGGCTCATCAGCTACCTCAGAATGCACTGATCAGGAAGCGAAGTAAGTCATCCTCAATCCCGTGGGACTACGGAAGAAAGGGAAAAAGGAGAACACAATTGGCCTGCATGTTGGAGGATGGAGCAGATAAAGCCACCTCAGTAGCTGGAGTAACTTGCCAAAGGAACAGGAGGAATTTATTCCTTATGTTGAGGTGGCAATGGCTAGTAAAGAGGAGGAGACAAAATTGATGCTGTTGTATCTGGTTGGTCACAGAGAACTGTATTAATCAGGCTGATCGATGAAATGCTGGGTGAGATTCTCAAAGCCTTTGAGAATTCCATGTAATCAGACAGTGCACAGTTCAAGTTTTTCAGAAGGTATCAGGTGAATGGGGAAGCATTTGGCACATACTTGACTGAACTGAAGTTCCTGGCTGTAAGCTGTAGCTTCATTGGCAGAATTGTTCATGGAATTTGGTATCAAGCCATAATATCTCAGGATCTATCTGGATCCATTTAATCTGATGAAGGCACTGAAGAGGAAATGTTATTTAATAAACACAGTTGAAGATATCCTGTCAGATCTGAGCAGAGCAAAATCCTTCAGATGCCAAGAACTGATTTTTGTCTGTAGAGCTCGACAGTGGGTGTTTGTTTCTAACAGCCTTCAACGTTTCTTTTGGAAGTTATCAGGAGCTGAAGTTGAGATCATTACTGCATTGAAACAGTTTTACGAAACTGCTTGAAAAAGTGCTCGAAGGACATATTGGTACAGAAAACACAAGGGATGACATCCATGGTTGGGTGGTACCACAACAACCTCTCGCTCAACATCAGCAAAACTAAGGAGCTGATTGTTGATTTCAGGAAGGGGAAGGAGGGTGAACATGCACCAGTCTACATGGGAGATCGGCAGTGGAGAGAGTCAGCAGCTTTAAATTGCTGGGCTTTAACATATCGGATGGCCTGTCCTGGGCCCAGCGCATAGATACAATCATAAGGAAAGTGCACCAGTTTCTTTACTTTCTTAGGAGGTTAAGGAGATTTGGCTTGTCACCAAACACTCTAACAAACTTCTACAGATGTACTGGTTGCATCATGGTCTGGTACGGCAATTCGAATGTGCAGGAATGTAAAAAGCTGCAGAGAGTAGTGGACTCTGCCAAATACATCACGGGCACATCCCTCCCCACCATCGGTAGTATCTACAGGAGGCGCTGCCTCAAGAAGGCAACATCTATCATCAAAGATCCACACCATCCAGGCCATGCCACCTTTTCACAGCTACCATCGGACAGGAGGTACAATAGCCTGAAGCCCCACACCACCATCAAGAACAGCTAGTTCCCTTCAACCATTCAGTTCTTGAACCAACTGGCAAAACCCTAATCGCTACACTATGACCATTCTGATCATTTTGCACTAAAATGGACTTCGTGTTTATTTTGTTTTAATTGTGTTCTTTCTTGTAAAAAATGTGTATAATATATGGTTAATTTATGTTTTTCTTGTGAATGCTGCTTATATGCTGCTATGTGCCTGTGATGCTGCTGCAAGTAAGTTTTTCCTTGCACCTGTGCGCACATGTACTTGTGCATATGACAATAGACTTGAATTTGACTCTTTTTGGAGAAGGACAAATTGTTGCGGATTTCTTCTTAACTGTCTTAGATAATGGGATGGTGCCAGAGGAATGGAGGATTTCAAAAACTGTACCCTGGTACTAAATAAGAACAGATGTTCAAGCCACATAGCCTAGAGCCTAATCTCAGTGCTAGGGAAACATATAGGCAGAACAACCCAAGACAAAATTGAATGCCACTAGGAAAAAATAAATAAGATATAAGAATTCGTTATTAGTCACATGTACATCGAAACACACAGTGAAATGCATCTTTTGCGTAGAGTGTTCTGGAGCAGCCCACGAGTGTTGCCACGCTTCCGGTGCCAACATAGCATGCCCACAACTTCCTAACCTGTACGTCTTTGGAACGTGGGAGGAAACCGGAGCACCCGGAGGAAACCCACACAGACGCGGGGAGAACGTACAAACTCCTTACAGATAGCGGCGGGAATTGAACCCGGGTCGCAGGCGCTGTAATAACGTATGCTAACCGCTACACCACCGTGCCTGCCTATCAGCACAGATTTGTTAAGGCAAGTTGCATTTAACTAGCTTGACTAGATCTGTGATGTTGTAATGGGAAAAGTAGATATAGGTAGCGTGGTTGAAGTTATGAGCATGAATTTTCAAGAAGCATTTCATAAGGTACCTCATAGTAGATTGTTTTCAAAGTTGTAACTCTTGGGATTAAAGCCAGAGTGGCAGACTGAATCTGAAATTGGCCAAGCACCAAAACCAGAGGGTAATAATGAACAGTTGTTTTTCAGAGTGGAGAGAAAAATACTGTGTTTGATTAAAGTCGGCACTGGGACTACTGCTCTCTTTCATATATTTTAGTAGCCTTTGGTTAAGCACAATGGACATAATTTCAATGTTTAAATTTGTCAAAAACTCAGAAACATTTTGTAAGCAATTAGGAGGATGGTTACAGACTGCAGCAGAACATAAGCTGCTGGAAAAAATAAGGAGTAGGGATATGAAGTTGATCGGCTACGTCAGCTATCAAGCACCCACTTACAACACTATATTCTGCATTCTGTTTTTGGCATTCTGTTTTCTTTTTACTACCTGGCTGTGATTATGTATGGCATGACCTGTCTGGATGGCATTCAGAATAAAGGCTTTTCACTGTATCTCGGTACATGTGACAATAGTAAACCAATACCGATACCAATACATTAATCCTATGATAATCCCATTTTATTCTCCCCATATTCCCATCAACACCCCATAGATTCTACCTCTTACCTACACACTAGGGGCAATTTACAGAGGCCAATTAACCTACCAACCTGCACATCTTTGGGATGCGGGAGGAAACTGAAGCACCTGGAGGAAATCCATGCAGTCTCAGGAAAGATGTGCAAACTCCACACAACTAGCACCCAAGGTCAAGAATGAACCCTGGTCGCTGTTGCTGTGAGTCAGTAGCTCTACTAGCTGCATGTATTAGAACCCACCACTTTGACCAAGTAATGACATCCTAGTATTTCCTTATGCAGCTCAGTGTAAATTTTTATTGGATAATGCTTCCTTGAAGCAGATTAGAACATGTCATTACATTAAAGTTTTTGCTTTTATATTGGCTATGAAGCTGTGATTCATGATGAAAGTTACAGTTCCTGCTAACCAATATTCAGAAGTATTTCACAATATCATATTCAATGTGTTAACTTGTGCCTTAAGTTCAGGAATAATAAATTAATTTTGATGAGGAAATCTTTATGTGACTATAACGTATGAGGAAGATGCACTCTTCATAAATATGGCATGTAGTGAGCAATTTCTAACAATCATTTGTGGTTGAATTTCCAGTTGCTGTCAACCAAACCAATACAAATCCTCCCCAGGTTATGGCGGGTTCCAATCCTGGGAACTGTTTGTAACCCAGACAGTTCACAAATTGGAAATGTGGCTGCGAACCGATTCCCCACATGGCAGAAGATGCTTGAAGAGGTGGTTTATCCCACAGGAATAGATAGTTTGGAGAAGCACTTTAAATCTCATTTTGTCCTAAGAAAACTGATGTTAACAAATTTAGCCCGAGATAGGCTCGGCTTTATAATGATATTCTTTTGAAAGATTTCACTGCAGACGAGGATTTAAGTGCTCCTGATGGTTTTAAAAAGGACACTGCTGCTGTTCCAGATGGCGTGTCTCTAGAAAGGAATCACAAAATGGACATCAACTTGTTAAGAGAATGTATTCTTCTTGGGTTCAATGTGGCAAATTCCAACTGGTGTCAAGAATAGTCGCCCCGCTGCAGCCGGCAAATCCATGCTGACGGTTGTACGTATGGGCTGTACATAAGTCAGGCGAGATGGTCACATAGGGACATAAGCCACCAAACCATCCAGTGGCCCAGTACATTGCTGCCCCCTTTTAACTACCAGACATGAATCTGTGATTTATGATGAAAGTTTCATTTCCTGCTAACCAATATTCAGAAGTATTTCACAATATCATATTCAATGTGTTAATTTGTGCTTTAAGTTCAGGAATAATAAATTAATTTTGATGAGGAAATCTTTATGTGACTATAACGTATGAGGAAGATGCACTCTTCATAAATGTGGCATGTAGTTAGCAATTTCTAACAATCATTTGTGGTTGAATTTCCAGTTGTTGTTAACCAAACCAATACAGATCCTCCCCAAGACAGTTCACAAATCGGAAATGTGGCCGCAAACCGATTCCCCACGTGGCAGAAGATGCCTGAAGAGGTGGTTTATCCCACAGGAATAGATAGTCTGGAGAAGCACTTTAAATCCCATTTTGCCATTCTTAATAAGAAAACTGATATTAACAAATTTAGCCCGAGATAGGCTCAGGTTTATAATGATATTCTTTTAAAAGATTTCACTGCAGACGAGGATTTAAATGCTACTGATGGTTTTAAAAAGGACACTGCTGCTGTTCCAGATGGCGTGTCTCTAGAAAGGATTCGCAAAATGGACATCAAAGTGTTAACGAGAATGTATTCTTCTTGGGTTCAGTGTGGCAAATTCCAACTGGTGTCAAGAATAGTCACCCCGCAGCAGCCGGCAAATCCATGCTGACGGTTGTATGTATGGACTGTACATAAGTCAGGTGAGATGGTCACATAGGGACATAAGCCACCAAACCATCCAGTGGCCCAATACACTTCACCTCTGCTGCCCCCTTTCAACTACCAGACATGCCCAACTTTTGATTTCTTTCTATTTTTTTTTCTGGCTCAGAAAAACTTTCTTTAATAATATGCCTTTCACAACTTCAAGACATCCCTGTTGGCTGTTTACAACCAAAGAAGTATTTGCAAATTGCAGTCACTCTGGTAATGTAGGAGTAACCCTTTACAGGGAACCCTGGAAGACATGGAGTCATAGAATCATACAACACGGAAACAGGCCCTTCAGCCCGTTATGTCCACGCCAGCCATCAAGTACCTACCTGCATTTGATGTACATGCTGGATGGCTCTAATTATTGGCATACTGCAAGGGTCCATGTTTGGGCCTCATCCATTTACACAGTCTATATTCATGACTTAGATGAAAGGAACAATTGCATTGTGTCCAGGTTTGCTGCTGATATGGAGCTGGGAGGTGCGGGGTTGAGGGCAGAGAGGATATAAGAAGGTTGCAAACAAGAATAGACAGAGTAAGTAAGTAGGCAAGAGGGTGGCAGATGGTGTATAGTGTGGAGTAATGTGACATTATTTACTTTGGGAAGAAGAAGTGTTTTCTTAAAGGGAGAAGAACCATTAAATGTTGGTGTTGGAGAAACCACACTTTAAACAGTGATTAAGTATTTGGGGGTTGGTTCGGAGAAGTTCAAGAGGAAGCCATGAGATCTCACATCTGGCTCTCCCTCAGGACAGAAAATTGTTCCAAGGTGCTTCTCAAGGAAGAAATTAAAACATGAATGCTGAGCCAAGGGAGATATTAGGATTTGTGACCAAATGCTTGATCAAAGAGGTGGATTTAAATGGACGTTCCATGAGAGATGAAAATATTAGAGAAGGAGAAGTTTGATGGTGGTAATGGTGGTAAGGGGGGGGTTGTGTAGTGTTAGGTCTGGGCATTTGGGTGCCAATAGTGCACAATAGGCCAGAGAGAGAGGAATGGAAAGTTAAAGGGAACTGCAGAGACAGTGAGTGCGGTGAGGTGACTGGAAGAAGAAGTGGAGAACAGAGCTGAGCACAGGAAAAAGGGATAGGGATTCAAGAGGGGAAAATATTCAAGGAAATTAGAGATGGGTGTAATAGTTTCCAGTGATTCAAGATTAAATGTTCATTCTTTGAGAAGGGAGATGTTGCCGCAGTTTTGAAAGGGAATGGGACTCGTGGAGGAATGACTTCATTGTGTTGGCAACCTGTGAGGAGAGTGGCATTTCTGGTACTGGCAAGTGCCAGCATATCGGGCTTCCCACCAGTGCAGGCAGCCGGCAACTGCATTCGTGTTCCCATCAAAGCTCCTTTGAATAACGCAGATCTGTTCAGAAAGGCTTTCCACTCCTTAAGTGGGCAAGTTGTCATGGGTCATTCCATGTTTCCTGATAGCTCCCATGATTCCGTCATCTTGGGGGGATCTGCACTGCCTGACATATTTAATGGCCAGAACTGCCCTGAGAAATGGATTCTGGGGGACGAGCTGCCCTCCACTTCTGTGACAATTGTTCATATTCTAAACACACCAGCTGAATATACGGACAGTAATAGAGGATACTATTAAATTGGTTTATTATTGTCACATGTACCAAGATACAGTGAAAGACTTTGTTTTGCATGCCATTCATACAGATCATTTCATTGCAACAGTGCATTGAAGTAGTACAAGGGAAAACAATAACAGAATGCAGAATGAAGTGTTACAGTTACAGAGAAAGTGCAATGCAGGCAGACAATAAGGTGCAAGGCCACAACATGGTAGATTGTAGGGTCAAGAGTCCACCTTATTATACTAAGAGACCATTCAATAATCTTATTGAAGATAGAAGCTGTCTTTGAGCCTGGTGGTACATGCTTTCAGGCTTTTGTATCTTCTGCCCGATGGGAGGGGGAGAAGTGAGAATGTCCGGGGTGGGTGGGGTCTTTGATTATGTTGGCTGCTCTACTGAGGCAGCGAGAAGTGTAGACAGAGTCCATGGAGGGGAGGCTGGTTTCCGTGATGTGCTGGGCTGTGTCCACAACTCTCTGCAGTTTCTTGAGGTCCCAGGCAGAGCAGTTGCCATACCAAGATGTGGTGCATTGGATAGGATGCTTTCTATGGTGCATCGATAAAAATTGGTGAGGGTCAAAAGGGATATGCCAAATTTCTTTAGCCTCCTGAGGAAGTAGAGGGGCTTATGCGCTTCCTTGGCTGTGGTCTCCACATGGTTGGACCAGAACAGGGTATTGGTGATGTTCACTCCTAGGAACTTGAAGCTCTGAACCCTCTCAACCTCAGCACCATTGACATAAACAAGATCATGTACACCACTCCCCTTCCTGAAGTCAATGACCATTCCTTTTGTTTTTCTGCCATTGAGGGAAAGGTTGTTGTCATGACACCATGCCACTGGGTCTCTCTCTCCTTCCTGTACTCTGACTCATCGTTATTTGAGATTCAGCCCACTACGGTGTTATCATCTGCAAACTTGCAGATGGAGTCGGAGCAGAATCTGGCCACAGAGTCATGAGTGTATAGGGAGTAGAGTAGGGGGCTGAGGATGCAGCCTCGTGGGGCACCAGTGTTGGGGATAATTGTGGCGGAGGTGTTGCTGTCTATCCTTATTGATTGTAGACTGTTGGTCAGGAAGTCATGGATCTGGTTGCAAAGGGAGGTGTTGTGTCCCAGGGCTTTGGCGATGAGTTTGTTTGGAATTATATATTGAATACGGAGCTGCAGTCAATAAACAATAGTCTAACATAGGTGTCTTTACTGTCCAGATGCTTCAGAGATGAGTGTGGGGCCAGGAAAATGGCATCAGCCATGAACCTGTTTCAGCGGTAGGTGAATTGCAGTGGGTTGAGGTTGTCTGAGATGCTGGAGTTATGTGTGCCATGAGCAGCCTCTTGAAGCACTTCTTGATGGTGGATGTCAGAGCCACTGGGCGGTAGTCATCAAGGCATGTTACCTTGTTTTTCTTAGGTACTGGGATGACTGTGATCTTCTTAAAGCAGGTGGGATCTTAACTGAAGTAGGGAGAGGTTAAAAAAATGTTTGCAAATACCCCCACCAGCTGATCTGCACAGGATCTGAGGACACAGCCGGTGACTCCATCCAGATCGGATGCTTTCCGCAGGTTCACTCTCCAGAAGACTGATCTGACGTCTGCAACAGTGACTGTGCATTTAGGTACATTGAAGGCTGTTGGGGTGGGTAGTGACCATACCAATCCCCTTCTGTTCAAAATGTGCATAGAATGCATTAAGCTCATCGGGAAGGGATGCACTGTTGTCGGTGATGATGCCCGACTTTATTTTGTAGCCCATTGTAGCATGTAAGCCCTGCCACAACTGGTGGCTGGTCTGGGACTCAATTTTGGACTGCTATTGTCTCTTGGCATCTCTGATAGCTTTACAGAGGTCGTATCTCGATTTCTTGCATAGGTCAGGGTCACCTGATTTGAACACCGCAGTCCTGGATCTCCCAGTTCATTCATGGTTTCCAGCTTGGGAACACCTGGATTGAACTCTTTGGTACACAGTCCTCTACACACTTACTGTTAAAGTCTGTGATGGTGGTAACATACTCATCTAGGCTGGCTGCTGAGTCTTTGAACATGGACCAGTCTACCGACTCAAAGCAGTTGCATAGAAGCTCATCTGTTTCTGCAGACCAGCACTGTATGACTTTCTGTACTGAATTCTGTGCAGAGACCAAGGAGTGGGATGTTCATTGCATAACATTGAAACAAGACAGCTGCTGGTGTCTGAGGAAGATCCAGAGCCTAAGCAACAGAATACACATGTAGAAGACCAACTGGAGAAAGAGGAGCAGGAGGACGATGAAGGTTCCAAGGGGAATGTACCTGTAAACGTCAGGAGCTTCATCCAGTTGAATGAGTGTCTGGGCTGGCAATAAAGGATTTCCTTAAAGACAGGTGCTTCTCTTGAATGTCTTCCACAATTATAGCCCTCAACGCAATCCAAGTGACTCTCTCTACATTCCATTTGTTACCATTAACACCATACCAATAAACTGCTGAGAGAACCCTGATGATACATAATATTCTGAGATGATAGTTCTTCTCCATTGGGTGTCTTGGAATGGCCAACTGGTACAATGGCTTAAAATGAATCTCAATAAGATCGTAGCTGATCATTCAAATTCAGAGCCATGCTCCTACCTTCTCCCTCTATCCCTTCATCCCTTTAGCTCTTACAACAATGTATAACTCCTTCTTAAATATATTTAATGAGTTGGCTTCAACTACCTTCTGTGTAGAAAAATCCACAGGTCCACCACTCTCCATAAGAAGAAATTTCTCCTCATCTCAGTCCTACTTGGCTGACCCCTTATCTATGGACAGTGACCCATGATCCTGGACTCCCCCACCATCAGGGACATCCTTCCTGTATTATCTGTCTAGACACTTTAGAATTTTATAGGCTTCTATGAGATCCCCCCTCAAGTCTTCTAAACTCTAGCAAATATAAACTCAAGTAACCTCTCTCTTTGTATGTCAGTCTGGCTTTCCCAGCAATCAGTGAAGCTTCACTGCACTCCCTCATTCATTCCTCAGTTATGGAGACCAAAGCTGCACATTACTCAAGGTGGAGTCTTACCAAAGCCTATATAATTGCAACAAACCTCCTGAACTCACATCCTCTCAAAATGAAGACCGACATACCAATTGTCTTCTTCACTGCCTGCTTCACCCGAATGCTTACCTTCAGCAACTGATGCACAAGGACATTTGGGTCTTGTTGCACCACCCCTTTCCCAATCTTTCACCATTCAGATAATGCCTTCCAGTTGTTGCAACTGAAGTGGATAACCTCACATTTATCCATGCATCTGCTCATTCCCTCAACTTGTCTAAATCACACTGGGGCTTCTCTGCCTCTTCCTCACAGTTCAAAATCCACAGCTTTGAGTTGCCTGCAATCTCAGATATACAGCATTTAACTCCCTCATCTAAATCATTACCATAAACAGTGAATAGCCGGGGTCTCTGTGGTACTGCCTGACATTTAGAAAAAGACTTATTTCTTCCTATTCTTTGTTTCTTGACTGTCAGCCGGTTCTATATCCATATCAGTACCTTCCCCCAATCCCATGTGCTTTAATTTTATATGGTAATCTCTAACGTGGGACTTCATTGAAAAGTGTTTGGAAAGTCCAAATAAACCACATCCACTAGTTCTCTCTCAATGCCCCTGCTAGTTATATCCTCAAAAAATTCCAGTAGATTTGTCAAACATGTATTCCATGTCACAAATCCATATTGATTTTATCCGATCCTGTCACTGTTTATCAAGAGCTCTGCAATTACGTCTGTTATAATGGACTCCAGCACTTTCTCCACCACTGATGTCAGGCTGACCTGTCTATAATTCCCTGTTTTCTCTGTACCTCCATTTTTAAAATGTTGGGGTTTCATTAGCTACCCTCCAATCCATTGGAACTGTCCCAGAGTCTATAGAACTTTGAAAAAGACCACCAATGTGTCGATTATTTCCTTAACTACCCTGGGATGTGGATTATCAGGTCCTTGGGGGATTTATTGGCCTTAAATCTCATCAATTCCCTTAACACTATTTCTTTACTAATACTGAGTTCATTCAGTTCCTCTCTCTCTAGACCCTGTGTTCCACAAGATTCCTGGGATATTAGCTGAGACTCCTTTGTAAAGGCAAAAACAAAATGTGATATATCTGCCATTTCTATCTTCCCTATTATAAATTCCCCTGTTTCTCACTGTAGGGCACCCACATTTGTCTTTACTAATCGTTTTCTCTTCACAATCTTCTCTTCAGGGGGTGTATTTTCTTCCTAGCCACCCTTTTATTCTTACTATATCTATAGAGTCTATAGATCTATATATCTATAGATACACCTCATACCTTCTTTTTACCCTCCTGATTTCCCTCTTAAGTGTACTCCTACACTACTTACTGTCATAGCAGGATTCGTTTGTTCCTGATTGCCTAAGCCCAATGTATGCTTCCTTCTTTTTCCTGACCAGAGCTTTAATATCTCTGGTCAACCACGGTTCCCCAAGCTTGCCAGCCTTGCCCTGCACCCTAGCAGGAACATACTGCCCCTGGACTCTTGATATCACACTTTTAAAAGCCTCTCACCTACCAGTCATCCCTTTACCAGTAAACAGTCTCACCTAATTGACCTCTGCAAGATCCCACCTAATGCCTCCAAAATTGGCCCTGTCCCAGTTTAGGACCTTAATCTATGGACACGTCCTGCCTTTCTCCATAGCTATTTTAAAATTAATAGAATTATGGTCACTGGATGCATAGTTCTCCCCAACTGACACTTCTGTCACTTGCCCTATCTCGTTCCCTTAAAGGAGGTCCAGTGTTGCATCGTCTCCTGTAGGGCCGTCTATATATCGAGTAAGGAAACTTTCTTGGACATATTTAACAAACTCCACCCCATCGAAGCCCTTTGCACTATGGATGTCCCAGTCAATATTAGGGAAGTTGAAATCTCCCACTAATACCAACCTATTATTCTTACAACTATCTGCAATCTCTCTACACATCTGCTCCTCTAATTCCCGCTAACTATTGGGTGGCCTATAATAGTCCCATCAAAGTGACCATCCCCTTCTTGTTTCTAACTTCTACCCATATGGCCTCACTGGATGATGCCACAGGAATATCCTCTCTAAGCACTGTTGTTATGTCTCCCTCATCAAAAAGGCAACTCTCGCTCTTCTTTTCCTCTGTCAGTCCTATAGCATCTGTATCCTGGAACATGAAACTGCCAGTCCTGCCCTTCTCTCAGCCATGTTTCTGTTATGGTCATGATATCCCATTTCCCAGAGCCAATCCATGCCCTGAGTTCATTCTTCTAACCCATCAAGCCTATTGCACTGAAATAAATGCAGCTTAAATCAATGGTCATTCCTCTCCCTTTACTGTACTCCTGGCTATCCTGACAACTAAATTTGCTCTCATTTTCCTCTGACCTCATCAGCCTCTCTACTGCTCAGGGTCCCATCTCCCTGCCAATTTAGTTTAAACCCTCCAAGGTAGCACTAGCAAATCTCCCTGCCAGGATATTGGTTTCCCGCCCATTCAGGTGAACCCATCCCTCTTGTACAGGTCACCTCTGTCCCAGAAGAGATCACAATGACCCAAGAACCTGAATCCCGGCCCCTTGCAGCAGCTCTTCAGATACGCATTCATCAGCCCTATGTTTTTATTCTGTGGCACTGGGAGTAATCCAGAGAGCACTACCCTTGAGGTCCAGCTTTTTAACTCCTTTCCTAACTCCGTCTACTCACTCTGCAGGACCTCATTCCTTTTCCAATCTATGTCATTTGTACCAATGTGTATAACCCCTGGCTGTTCGCCCTCCCCCTCAAGAATGTTTTGCAACTGCTAAGAGACATCCTTGACTCTGGTACCTGGGAGGCAACACACCATCCTGGCATCTCTTCTGCGGCCACAGCATCTCTTGTCAGTCCCCCTTACTACTGACTCTCCTATCACTATTGCTCTGTTTGACAGCACCCTTTCCCGTTGAGTCACAGTGCCACAGGCCTGACTCTTGCTGCTAGCCCCTGTAAGGTCATTCCCCCCAGCTGTATCCAAAGAGGTATATCTGTTAGTGAGGGGAATGGCCACAGGGCAACACTGCACTGTCCCCCTTTCCTTTCTTGGTGGTCACCTCACTAAAACTCTTAAATATGATGCTCTCAGGATCCAGGATGATCCTGAGTGCATCCAGCTCTAGCTCTCGTTCCTTAACATGGTCAGTCAGGAGCTGCAGCTGGAGTCCTCAGGGACACTGGAAGTCTCCCTGATCTCCTACACCCTGCAGGAGGAGCATGCTACTGCCCTAACTGCCATCTCAACTGCACTAAGTGTGAAAAATAAAGTTAAAGCCTCCTCACCGGCCTTACCCGTGCCTTTGCTCAGCTTCCTCTCACTGAAGCCTCACAAGCCAAAGCCTCAGGATTTCCAAACACTGGCCACTCTCACAACGCCTGCTCCAAAATGGCCACTCTATTATACTTTACCTTCTTTTTACTGACTCTATGCTCTGAGACACAGTACCTCTTAGTTATGTCTTTTTAACATTCCTAATCATCACAACATTATTTTGCAGTCTCTGTTAGTTTCTTGTCGTTGGTTTCAATGCTTTCTGCACTTGCCTTTTTGTTTCCTACCTTTGTTTCTGTTCATATTTCCTCCTCCTCCTCTTCCTCAGTTTCCTTGCTTGGGTTCCCATCCCCCTGCCATTCCAGCTTAAGTCCTCCCCAACAATCCCAGCAAAAGCTCCATGAGGATATCAGTTCCAATCCTGCCTGGGTGTAACCCATCCCGCTTGTGCAGGTCCCATCTTCGCCTGAACTGGTCCTAATGTCCCAGAAATCTGAAGCACTCCCTCCTGCACCAATTCTCCAGCTAAGCATTCATCTGGCCTATTTTCCAGCTCCTATACTCATTAGCACACTGCACAGGATGTAGTCCTGAGATGACTATCAATGAAGTCCTGTTTTTTTAAATTTAGCTACTAACTCCTCAAATACATACCGCAGGACTTGTACTATCTGTAGCATTGGTAATAACACATACTACAACCACTGGTAGTTCACCATCTCTCTTCAGAATGTCCTGCAGCCACTGAGGTATCCTTGACCCCAGCATCAGGAAGGCAACATACCATTCTGGAGCAACAATCTGCTGGAGGAACTCAGCAGGTCAAGCAGCATCTGTGGGAGGAAAGGAATTGTCCACGTTTCGGGTCAAAACCCTGTCCTGATGCATGAAGGAGAAGTTGGGGATGCCTGAGGGACCATGGTGGAAGGAACCTCCTGAGGTGAGACAGCAAAACCTGCACCAGGGGTCCCCTCAGGAGACTGGAAAGGCAATGGTGTAATGAGCTGGTGGCACCCACACTACTCTAATATTGTTTCAACCTCCAGACTTAGATCTGACCCGGTTGACAGGTCATGAATCACTCCTCTCCCCAGAGTCAGATCTCTGCGCAATCTGAGCTGAACTCTATTTGTGATGAACAGGTATGTAAGGAGGGGTGGGGTGGGGGAGAGGTGCAGGAGGTTGGATGTTTCTGTGTGACATTTGTCTGCACAAGTGGGAGAGTGAGCCGTTCAAACATGACATCTCTCTGTTCGTGCTCTGCTCTCTGCTGGCAATAAGTGGGACTTAAGTCACCACCATTTCTCAGCTCTCAGTATGTCAGCTTGTAGTTCACCGAAGAGTGTTCACCCAGGTACGTATGATGGTGGATATCAGATATGTGGGAGAAATTCTAGCTGCAATTTTCCCTCCAATTGACATGCCCGTTTAATGTGAAAATATCCCACTCTTCCTTCAACATTGCTGGGTCAAAATCTTGGAATCTCCGTAGAAGCAGAAAGGAATTTACAGATGACCATTCAATGTTGGTCTTCCCAGGAAAACCCACACCTTGTGAATAAATCGTTTTAGAAGCACTGGACTAATGACTTACCAGTTAATCTAGATCTGAATGTCTAGTCCACTAAAACCAGCAAACAGTCTTCACAGCACACAGTCTCCCAAGGACATGGATCAATGAGCTTTTATTGTCAGAAACAGATAAATGAACAGTAAACCATGTAACAATGGAATGATCATGTCCATACATTCCTTGTTATATAAAAATATATACAATTTCTATCTGAGTAAGTGTATTGACTCATCTAAATGGTTATGGGAATATCGTGGCATGTTACTGGATGCGAAATCTTACATTAAACCTGAGTTTGAAATCCCACCTTGGTGCTTGAGGATTTCATATAAGTGTGAAACACTTACGGAGCAGGAGAACCTGAGAAAGTCTCCTTGGATTGTCATAAAGGCTCACTGACTCTGAGGCTTCCGGGACTAGTGAGCAGGAAGGATAAGCACCTTTGGTCCAGGATCCATGATCTCCAAGTTACCACATGCTGCACTGTTTTGACGCTACAACACCTGGAAGCCAACCTAATCTATAGTCTCCCTTTTGGTGGGGAATGGTCTGAAGGAAGCCACAGTTCAGCAGGTTGGGATCTTGCATCTGGGTTAGTGGGAGTGCTGGAGGGGTGCATGCCCAGATCTTGGAGGAGGTTGTGATCAAGAGAGCCCTTTGAGAATGGGGAGAGGCCTCTGATGTTGAGGGAGAGGCTCTCAAGGCAAGGAGAAGGTCTGCTTAGTAAGAAAGAGTCTGAGCTGGGGAGTAGTTGTGGTGTAACCACACCACTGATCTGGGGGCAGGCTTGGGTTCCATGATCGATCCCAAGGGCTAGAAAGAAAGCAGGTATATTTGGTGAGATGAAGGGAAGTGCTCTGCTCTCCCACAAGAAGTGCTGCAAAAGAACCGGCCTCTTCCATAATATTGTCCTTGAGTGCCTTTAGCTCCCCATGTCTCCCTTGTCCAGGATTATACCTTGGAAATAGTAAATATTCAATGTAATATTTAAATGGCCAATCCACTTCTTGGAAGCAGATTGTTACCCATCCCTGCTCCATCTCTGCTCAAGTCGGAAGTAGCCCGATTGGTTGAAGTTGGGTTTGAGATTTTGCAAATTGTAGCTTCCCTAGCAACTCCATCCCACCTATTTTGGAGGTTAAGATTACCACCCCCCCCAACCCCCCCCCCCGTGGTCCACCAATGCCTTTTGGTTTTACCAGATCTGGCCTGCAGGTGACTCTGGTCCTAGATCAATGTGGTTGACCTTTGACTGCCTTCTGATTAGAACAGCAAACAGTCACTTGTCCCTGGAGTGCAGGAGACTGAGGGGCGATCTTACAGAGGCATACAAAATGATGAGGGGTATAAATAGGATGAATGCATACAGGCTTTTTCCCTCAGGTCGGGTGAGACTAGAACTAAAGGACATAGGTTTAGGGTGAAAGGTGAAATATGTAAGGGGAATCTGAGGGGGAACTTCTTCACTTGGAGGGTTGTGCAAATGTGGAGCAAGCGGCCAGCGGAAATGGTAGATGGGAATTCAATTGTGAGAGGTTTGGATAGGTACATGAATGGGAGGGGTTTGGAGGGATATGGTCCGGGTGCAGGTAGATGGGACTCGGCAGAAGATCAGGTTGGCAAGACTAGATGGGCTGAACGGCCTGTTTCTGTGCTGTAGTATCACCCTATGACTAGGAACACAGATGCCTATGGTTCAAGAGAAAGGCTCGCCAAGACCTTCTGAAGTCCAGCAGGGATGGACAATAAATGCTGACTTTACTGAGGATTGTTTCTAAAATCTTTGGTTTTATTAACACCACAGCCAGCTCAACTGAAACCGAACAAGTATTTACCTCAAAGAGAAAGACATTGTGTGTTCCCCTACCTGTTATACTGAGTGTAGTGAGACAAAGTGGGCCTGGGGATGGTGTGGGCTGACGGGGGTAGGTGGAGATTGGTTGCGATATATTCTGGCCCATAGTGGAAAACAAACGTGGACATTCCCTGCACATCAATTTCACAGACTTGTACACGGGACACATGGCAGCTCTGGCAAAGGTCCAAGGGGCCAATGCACTCAAGGGGTGGTGAGTCAGTCTTCGTCAAAACATTAAATGAAACAGCAAAGTAATCAATGTCAAGACAACAAACACTCTATCTTCTCCTTTTTCTTACATTTAATCAGACTTCACTTGTGATTCCCGGTGAACAGCCCAGTTAATCGTCCGATGATGGGAAAAAATTGATAAACCTAAATCATCTAACCCTGGACACACTGCGATTAATATGGACAGCAGACCGCCCAAAAATCAAAAAGGGGAACTGAAAAAAAAATCAAAGAACGAAGAAAAGAAAATTGGGAGACCAAGGCTGCTAAACGTGCAAGTTAGTGTTTTATTCTGCATTCATCCTTTGAGTCAAAGACAGCTTATTCTTGGGTTTAAAGGGAGTGCACTGCCTTTAAACCCAAGGCTGAGAAGGGAGCTAAGCCTGGGCAGAGAAGGGAAAGTGGATCCACTGAACAAAAAGGCTCCGAAACACAGAATGAACATCAAGAAGTAAACGTTGTTATTGCAGAAAGCAAGTCAGAACATGAGGGAAAAGTGTCAGGTAAAGAATGAAATTGTGATGAGTACAGATTGAGCCCTGGTCAGTTATTTCACAAAATGCAAAAAATTCTATTACTGATAGGCATACATGGTGCAAAATAATTAAAACAGGTGAATAAAAATAAAATAGCTTTAACTATCTCCAGCTCTTCTTAATTAAATACATACTTGTGCTCCAAAAGCACGTTGACTTAAGTGGCAGAAAGATAGTTTGGCATTGAGCCCACTGACACTTCACTGGATGGTTCACAAAAGGAAAGCACTGCTTTTTATCAAAAGGTTTTTTAGTTAACAAAAAAGTTGCAGTGTCTCTTTTTTTTCTGCACAGATTGCACACAGTGCCAGTACAGAAGATACATTGTGTGTTGTGGAGAATTCACAGAGCACACTCACCCTGTTATCAATTAACAAGCTTGTTTCCATCTAATCACAGCATTGTAGCAACAGTGTGAGAATTCATGGAATTTGACATTTATTCAGATAAAGAGTAATTCAAGTCTGTCTCTTCCTATTTTATGTGAGCACTCTGAGCAATCCACAACATACACGAAAAGTTACATCTTTGACTTTTTGCCCTTCATTCCTGACAAAGAAATAACAATGTTAATTCAACCAAACTTTGAAATGAGGCACACCAAGGACTTTCTGAAATGTACTAGGTATTTCAAATAGGATAAAACAAATAGAGCATGATATTTTGCAACAGACAATGCATCAGCTCTGGTTCAACAGGTAGCTATGATGTTCATGGGTTCAAGCCCCAATCCAGAGACTTAAACATAGATTCAGTGCAGTTTCCAATGCAATACTGAGAGACTACTGCACTGTTAAAGTTATCTTCTGAATAAGGTGTCAAGCTCTCACACAGATGTAAGTGATAACAAATTAAAGAATAGAAGGGGGATTCTCCTGATGCTTAGTCTGTAATTATCTGTTACATTCAATTCCTGTACATAAATTAGCTATTGTGTTTCCTATAGTACAACAAGGGAGTATTTTGGATTTCCTAAGGTTATGAAAGTTGCCTCAAAAACTAATTCTCTCATTTTGTTTTTATGAGCAACAAAAGGCAGCAGGGATTCAGGGTTGCAAAGAGATGCATTCCTAATCCTATTCTGTCAAAGAGGGGTCTCTCAGGGAGGATTGGTCAAAGAATTGGAGCTACACCAATGTCAGTCTGCCTCTAACTCATGAAATCACACACTGAGGAAATATTCCTTAAAATGATCATCTAAATAACCTTGGAGGTGTGCTTTCTGGTACTGCTGCTTTGGCACATTAGCAAGTGCGTTATCCAAATCTGACAGACAGCCCTCTATCTCATCTAATTGGATATATTCATTTCTGATGATGTTGGCAAAATCTTGGTGAGCCCGAGTCCAGTCTTCTATCCTTGCGCCAGTCAGAAGCACCTGCTATTCTGTGATGTCATCCATCTCAATGGGAGCAGGAGCAACGCTGGCCTCAGTGGTCATCTTGTTTTCCCTCTGGGAGGGCTGACGTATTTCTAAGTATATAGCAACCAGCCGATAGATCTGCAGTGTCAGCACCAAGCTATTCTTGATTGTGAAAAATAGTAGCATCTGGTGAGTTAGTTTTCTATTTAACATTAAGAACAATCGGAAAATGAAAAAAGGTCCATCTTGTATAAATATGGATATGAATATATTCCAGAGGTCTGCTCTGTATTTGTATAGCTTTGCTTTCCATTCTGGGATCTGATATCGCGTAAGTTCCTCATCTTCTTCCTGCAGTACTGGAATTGAATGAGCAACTTTAGAACTGTTGTAGATACTATTTTCACTTCTTCCACTGGAGAACAACGTGAAGTAGCAGGATGATTACAGGCTGACTAACAATCCAACAGGCCATACTATCAATACAACATTGATGTCCATAGCTATCACTACGTGGTCTACCCAAACAAGCCCCCATCACATCTCATTCCATGAACCAATACCACAGATAACAAGCCTTCATCATCCTTCAC
Source organism: Pristis pectinata (assembly GCF_009764475.1). Taxonomy (NCBI): domain Eukaryota; kingdom Metazoa; phylum Chordata; class Chondrichthyes; order Rhinopristiformes; family Pristidae; genus Pristis; species Pristis pectinata. Next base: position 38,786,393 of record NC_067416.1, read on the forward strand.
CCCATGAATCAACATCACATTAACATCCATCACATCTTGTTCCATGAACAAAATGCTACACACAACAAGCTGCCTTCACACTTCATTCCAAGAGACAACACCACACAAAACAAGCTTCCATCACACCATGAGCAAATACCAACAAACTAAACCCTAGCCAACTGCCTGCCCCTCTTCTGGGGTTATGTCCATGCCCGTGTGTCCCTGGGGAAGGAACGCGTGATATCGCTGGGTACAGTGGGGGACTTCCAGGACTGGTGGGCGCCACAGGGGCTCGAGTGCGTTCTGCATGGCAATGACTGTGTTATCATTTGAAACTATCGTGAAGTACTGTAATATTGTATTAATGTGATTCTGTAATCACTGAATAAACCACCTTTGGAAAAGAGAAGAAGATATTAAACCCTTTTCACAACTCACTGAAGCAACACTACACTAAATAATTCTCCTCACACCTCATTCAATGAACCAACGCCACAAAAAAGTCTGTCACAACTCACTTAATGAAGCGACACTACACAGTACAACCTTCTGTCACACCTCACTCTATAAAACATCAGACAAGTCTCTGTCATATCTTACTCCATAAACCAACACCACACAAACCAATTCTCCATCACACCTCACTGTATGAACAATGTCCGCGCAAAGTGGTTTCCAACATGCATTACTTCTTGCACCAACCGCACACAAGACAAGTCTCCGTCATATCCTTCCACATGAACAAATGACTCACAAAAAAGCCCATGTCACACCTCACACTAGGAATCAAGTCTCCATCACAACTTACTCCATGAAGCACCTCCAAAAGTAGCAATTTCTAACATTGAAAACATATATGAAATCCACCTCAATAAATATTAAAATTTCTTATTTCCTTATGGCATAGAAGGAAGCCACTTTTCCCTTTTGAGTCCATGCTGGCTCACAGAGCAATCCCCTTCACCCACTTATTTTCTCTGTAACCTATTCTCGTCCTGTTCCCACCAACTCCCCCAAAATTCTACCCTTCACCTTGACACTAGGGACAAGTTACAGTGGTCTTCGAAATGTTCGAGGAAATTGGAGCACCAAGAAGAAACACTCACAGTTACAAGGAGAGGGTCCACACAGAGAGCAAGGGAGGTCAGGATTGAACGCAGGGTGCAGGAGCAGTGAGGCAGCAGCTCTACCAGTGATGCCACTGTGCTGTCCTAACAATGGAACAGAAAACACTATTCAGGTTTACCTGTAAGATCCAAGGGAAATTGCAGCATACTCCAGGTCCACAGGGCCAGAATGGCATAAACCAGCTCAAGGCAGCACCTGAAATCAGCATCACAGCTACTTAGTTAATGATGCACAGCTCGAACAACAATTATGTTATTTAGATTTGAGTACGAAGCCCACCTGACCCCTTTATCTGACAGTGTTTCACTCTTAAACTCCAATATATCTGCTGCCGTTCCCACGAACATTAAAAGCAATTGGGATAGTTGGTCTCGGTTGACTCCTATTCCCATAGGCAGTATCCATTTCCCGATTATAAGTATAATAAGGAGGGTCTGGTGCAGACCCAGGATCCAGTCGATATTCCGCGGAATAATCTAAAGCAACAGGCGAGATGAAAAGAACACAGGAGAAATAAGAATCAAATGAATGACACACACCCAAAGATTTTAAGAATAATTTTCACATAGAAACCAAGGTTACAAAGAATACACTATTGTTATATGTGTTGTAGTATTTTGTTGTTTTCTAGCAGAAATAGACTTAGGAACCAAAGTAAAATCAAATTACACGTTTTTGCAGAAATAAGTGCAAAGAAACTTACATTTTCAAATGGGGAACTGGAATTCTGTTTCCTTTCTGTCCACGGAGCTGTGCCTGGATGGATAATGTACTGTGAAAGAATCACCAGTTAATTGCATTGTTTGGCACTACAGAAAGCCACATGTAACAAAACCTTGACTCAGAGTTTCTGATGAAATGTCATTGCCCTGAGTTCCATTTCTCTCACCACAGAAGCTGCCCAACTCCAGCACTTGCCATGGTTTTCAGTTTTTTTTCTTGACTTGAAGGTTTAATTCCATGATCCCTTTGAGTGATTGAGTGTATCCAAGGTTCAGTAGATGAGACACAGAAGCCACTGAGCACAGAGCTGGACGAAGGGCTCCTTTAGCTGCGGTGCTGGAGTTTGGACATCAAGCCCATTCTCCACGTTCATTACTGCAATCTGAATCATATATATTCATTGCCTTGCTCTGTCTGCTTATTGTCTACCCAGGCCATGTCTGCCTTTTCCATCTTTCCAGCCATTAGTTTACTCTTTTCCTACAAAATATCTGGCAAAGCACGAGCCTTGAGAGAGCCTACACTTATCTGATCCAAAGTCCTAGGGGAAGGTTTAATTACATGGCCTGGTGGGGTTCAAGTATTGGATTGTCAGATATTTGCATTGGGCTGTAGGCAATTGAGTTGTGTCACTGGTGTCTGGATTAAGTTGATGTTGTCTAGGCTGAGATATCAGTGCCACAGTTGAGCTGTCAGGGTCTGGTTGAATTGCTAGTGTTTGTTGTTGAGTTGGTGATCTCTTAATTGGGTTGCTGATATCTGGGTTGGACGGCAGGGTATTATGTTGAATTACAGGCATCTGGGTTGAGTTGTCAGTGTTTTGGCCGATTTGGTAGTTTTGGATTGAGTTTCAGGTGTTTAGGCTGAGTTGATAATTTCTGGCTTGACTTGCCATATCTGGGTTGGGTTGTTATAAATGGTTAAATTGTCACTGTTTGGCTAGAATTGACGGTACTTGTGTTTCTTTCTCAGCACCTGGGTTAATTTGCTAGTGTCTAGGTAGTGTTGATTGTGTTTGAGTTGTGTCGTTGGTCTTAGAGTTGATCAACTTGTATTCAGGTTTAGTTGCCAAATTGTGTTGAGTTGTCATTATTTGGATTGAGCTTCTGCTGTCAGGGTTGGTTGCCGGTGCCTGGGTTAAATTGTCACTGCTGAGGTTGAGCTGCCAGATTGGGTTGGGTTACTGTTGTCTAGGTTGAATTGCAGGGTTGTATATTCAATTGCCAGTGTCTAGGTTAGCTGCCAGAATCTGGGAGGGGTAGTTAACATCTGACTGAGTTGTTAGCATTGCTTTATCAATACCTACATTGGGTTGTCAAGTCTGGCTTGTGTTGCAGGTGTCCATGTTGGATGGTCAGTGTCTGGGCTGAATTGTCAGTCTTTGGTTTGAGTTCTTGGAGTTTGACTTGAGTTGCCAATGTTTGGGAACTCAAGGGTTGCAAGGGCCCACAACTGGAGGCAGCTCAACTGAGTTGTTAGCATTTGTGCTGAGTTTCCAGTCTCTGTGTTAAGTGGCTCATATTTGGTGGGACTTCCAGTATTTGTATTGAATTGTTAATGTTTGAGTTGAGCTGTTGGGCAACTGTGTTGGATTGCATGACTCTGTTGTCCATATTTGGATCAAGACTGTGATGAAATCCAGAGTCAAGGAGACCTGGCAAAACTCAAATTAGACATTGGTGAACAGGTTTTGGACAGCAAGTGCCTCTTGATAGCACTATCAACGATGGAGTCCTTCACTTTTCTGATGACTGAGAGTAGACTAATTAGACAGTACTAAGTCAAATTGGAGTTGTCCTGTTTTCTGTGAACAAGACATACCTAGATAGTTATCTACATCATTGGGTAAATTCCAGTGATGTCATGGTACTGGAACAGCTTGGAGTTCTGGAGTGTAGATCTCTGGGACTATATCTGGGATGTTGTCTGGTCCTGTAGCCTTTGCTGCATCCAGTGGTCTCAGCTGTTCCTTGCTACCATGTGGAGTGAATCAAGTTGATAGAGGACTGGCCATTTCACACGACCTTTACAGGTGAGTCACATTGCTATGAATCCCCAGTTACATATATGGCAGGCTGGGAATGAATGGCAGATTTCCTCCCTTGAAGGCCATTAGTGAGCCAAAATGTTTTTTGTTTACGACAGTCTGGCGGTTTTGTGGTCAACTTTACTAAGACTAATTGCTTTTTATTAAATTTCAGATTATTGACTGAACTTGAATTCCACAACAAATTGTTAGTCCAGGCCCTTGTACTACTAGTCTGTTTAGTTAACTGTAGTTACAGATACATGGTTGCCAGGTTGCCAGCATTGTGCTGGGTTAATGATGAACTGTAATGTTTGCACATTTCACAAGATGAACAACGGCCAGAGAACTGCCATGTTCTATTGGAGTTTGGGAATCTGAAAAGGACACAATATCACAAACTGGGTACAAGGAATTGGAGTTGAGGACAGGCATGATTCAAATCAATCAAGAAAACATCAAGTGGAGGTTTCTGAACATATGAATAGGGGACAGCTCGTAGTAATTTACTGATGTGGGAAATGGTAGCATAATGGCTGTGCTACCTTGCTAATAACTGAAACACACAGAGAACTCACTTTCACGTTCTACCTTGGAAATCTGATTTCAGTTTAAAAATCTTTTCTCTGAGAGAGACGTCCCAATTGTTGCAGTTGCAGGAAGTGTATTGTTTTGAGAATGATGGACTGTGACGCTTCTGGTCTTCCTGTTCCTAGCACCATTCTATCTATTCATGCTGTCCATATCTGCACCTATTTTTTGTGGTAGCATTTAGTGCTAACACCCAATCCCATCCACTGCAAACAATCTGCAAAATTGATTAAGTGGTGTTTGAAACTGCATCAGGGTGGTTTGGACCCAGAAGTAAGTATTAAAAGGACTGGTATGATTCTTGACACGACTTCACCCAATTTCATTGCATTTCCCAACACATTGCTATATAGTAATCAGAGATGAGGGTCAATTCTTAAAGGTACACTCCCTATGGCAATCAGGCAGTAGCAACCCATACTTGGCTAGTATGGAGGAAACAATGAGTGGAGTGGAGTGGAGTGGAGTGGAATAGAGAGGGAAATAACTTCTACCTTCACTCATTGGGATATGCAAGACACATGCCAGGAGGAAGATCTTGTGTGCCTGGGCTCAGGGTACACATGAGACCAAGGGAAGAGTCTGGCAAGAAGCAAGAGAGGCAATCACCGCATAATGGAGCAATGCTGAAAGAAAATTTCACGTACTCACAAACTGTGTCAAGGTGATCTGCACACAACAGCTTACACTGTTTGCAGAGAGTAAATCCTCATAGAAAAATACATTTTTGGAAGAGGTCTGAATTCTTTAAACAAAATGTCACTCATCAGAAAATGCAGAGATATTGTATGAGCCAATTAAATAATCAGAGCATTATATCAATGCATTATAATCAATGCAGGTGGACATACAAAGCAGGAGATGAGGGATCTGTACACCTCATCTGGGTTTCCCTGCCTGACTCTGGGTGCACTGTGTTGGCAGTAACAACTAAAGTATGGAGAGGATCACCTGGCTTGCATTGGGGACTAAGATTTTGCATGCTTTTTAAGGAGAAACATCTCTCAATCAGTGATTCTTTAGAGCCCTTTCTAACAATGCTTCCCTCTTCTGCTCAGCTGGGAGATGAGCCTGTGGATGCTGAGGAGAAATGACTCTTTGGTAACCACCATCCTCCTCTTACTGCTCATCAAAATCTGCTTCATGGTCTCTGGGTCCTGACCTCTATGCGGCACTGGCTGCTGTCAGCAGTTTACATGATTGTGCAGTATGCAGTGTCTCCACATCTGCTTGGTGTGTAGTCCCAGAACTGATGCAGAAAGCAAAATCACATCTCATAGTAACCGATGGTATTTTTCACTATTCTCCTGGCAGTTGTGTGGCTGTCTTATTCAAGCTCAGTTGCTGTGATTGGAAAGCACATGGTGTGAGGTGCAAGGGAACTCAAGTGTAGCCGTAGCACCAGGATTCATCACTCTAGGTGGTGTTGGCTGCTGAAAATGCTCAGGATGAAGGAGGTGTCATTGATGCTGCCTGGAAGCACAGCATTCACCATCAGGAGATTCTTCTCATGATCCACAACATTTTCCTGTTTATATAAATGTCCAAGTCCTCCATGAGAACCATTATGGGTGCATAAGTGTCAATGCAACCCTACACTTTTAGGAAGCCAGCAATAATGCCAAATCTTCATGCCCCAGATGCCAGCTGTTCCTTGCTGAAATCAAAGTAGTTGATTTGATTTCTTCATGAATGCAGTGAGCAGTAAATTGGAAAGCATGTCTGAAACTGGATTAGAATTATTATGTGGCAAGGCAATTGACAGTTAATGTAACCTCCATGGAGAGAGCTGTCCTGTCTTGTGGTATGGCTGAAGGTCATATATCTTAGTGATGGCAGCATTGGAAAGTCCAAGCCTTTGAAAACATTGGCCTATGTAGGTTGTGGAATCTCTGAAGATTCTTTGGGAGTAGCCTCTTCACTGATGAGGATGTATGTGCCTCCTACCGCAAACCACCCTAAGTTGGCCAGCCATGCCCATAACGATGCCTCCAATAATGGACTGCTACCAGAAGTATCCGTGGAATGAGTATCTCAGTGGCTACATGCTGAAGAAAGCATTTCATTACTTTATGCATACCTGAAAAATGTCTGAGTGGCCCACATTGAGTTCTGAAGCTGGCCAGTCAGGTCTCCCAGACTCAGCAGAGTGCCCAATTAAATAATGCTGTCTTAAGTAGTGAGAAAAGCCACAAACCGGAACAATGTGTTCCTAGTTCTATTGAGACTGCTCCATGACAGCTGTAGTTTGGAGCTTTCAGCTTTAATTTATGTTGATATTGATGAAAATTGGCACTACATAAATAATCATGTCTTTAGGTGCCTGGATGCCCATGGAAGTACCTAAACCAATTTTGAAATTGGCACAGTTTCACCCAGAAATATTAACCAGTGTGATCAGTGATGGGTAAATTTTAATTCTATGCATTTAGCGCCTAAAAAGATTGATGCAATGCAATCCAATTTCTAGACTTATTGGAAACTCTATTTGTACGAAGTCAAATTCTGCATGGATCTGCATGTTCATGTTCCTTCAGTATGAGCCTTTTTAGCATACAGTGGTGCTCAGAGCATCCACACTTCAGGCCTTCCGTGATCCAGGGAACACCTGGGACTGGAGTGCTCCATCAAAATCCAAGAACACACTTCAAATCAATTCATTAAGGTTTGTTTATTTTGTTTCATAATTTTTGCCTCTTAATAGATAAAAGGTCTCATTCTTAACATTCATTAGGATGACAATTTTGATCCCAATGTGAATTAACAAAAAGTTACTGTATAATATTACTATGCCAGCTGTGTGGGATTTAATATTTTAAGTTAACTCTCCTTTAAGGACAATTACATTCCCAGCCCCACCCACAATAAATGAAGCAGCATTGTAACTGGTCCAGGATCTGTCTATCTTTCTTAAGAGAGACTGCCCAGAATAATTTCATTCTCTCGATGGAGCCCCACTAAGACATAATACAGCTGCTGCATTACTCTATCTCCTTTGTTTTCTTGCCACCATGAGCTAAAGGTCAAGAGTCCATTAATGTTTTGTGTGATGCATCAAGATATATTGCATTGGAATTTATGGTAAATTTATGGTATCTCATGGTTAGCAACCACTGCTTAATTGAAGAATTCTGAATGAGCAGTGCAAAGTCTGAATGTGGAAATATTAGCTGGAAAATTTAATTCAATACCAAATCATGAAGAGAAAGCAAATTAAAGAGAAGGAAAAAAAAGCTGGTATTATTAGAGAAAAAAATAAAAATAAGAAAAAAACTTTAAAGCTCTTTAAGAAAAATTAATTACAAAGGACTGAGATTCCGTGCTTGTAAAGTTAATTTTCAGTGTGAAAGAGATTGCTTGGCAGTAAATCTGACTTACAATGGAATGGAAAGGCATTAACTTTTACAGTTGCAAGTTAGTCGTCAAGTACAGTAATTTCTTGTTATTCCAAGCTTCAATACTGAGCCCTGTGATGAAATTTTGTTGTAGTGCAACCCCAAGAGGAACAGGACCACACAGAGCATCTTCCATAGTTCTAGGTTCATCAGTGTGTACTATCACCATAAGCTGCTTGTCACCATCAGTGACAAGTGATGAAAACTCCAGTGTTATTCTTACCAATAAAAATCTGAGTCACTATGTTATAGATATGAATAGATATTGGAATTGGTTTATTATTGTCTCATGTACCAAAATACAGTGAAAAGCTTTTGTTTGTGTGATCTGGACTGACTGAGATAGAGTGCTGTCCCAATGTGGTTGGCACGCTATCTAACTTACTTTAATGATGTACTAGTTGTATGTGCTACTGATTAGCTGACTTCCTTGTATTTAATGTTCTTTGAAAGATAAATTATTACAGCCACGTTAATTAGCCACCCAATACATTAAATGCACCAATTGCTGCATTGAAACTAGACTACAAAATATAAACAAAAATATCATTCATTTACAACAAGGTAAACAAGAAATCTATAGGCCAGTGGAATCAGAGGGATTCAATAACTGTGTCAAATTTAGTAAATGGAACATTTATAACACTGACAAATAGGACAGTCATACCGTGCATGTGGAATTATCTTTTGAAACACATTCGTTGCTGCTCATATGTTCATAAAGCTGAAATACTTCAAGGATCCATATTGGAGGTATTACATTGATTAGATAAAAGAACAGTGCAGGAGAAAACCTGTTCAAGTGAGCATACAGAAGTATTAGAATGCTGTAACACAGTTATTGATCATCATTCTTTCAGCACCAGTTTTTGTTCATCCATATTTAATTATTATGAAAATATCAATGAACATGACACTTAACATGTATGACAGAATCCAATTTATATAATCGCTACAGAATTTATCAGTGCTGAGACAGCTGTTCAGCAACTTCTGTACATTATTGACAGTCCAGCTCAGTTGATGAGATTGGCTAACTTAGTTCAAATTAGTTTCAGTGCATGTTGGGATGTGCATAGTTTGAGAGAGCCAGTAGGAGCATAATCTCTAACAATACTACGCTAAGGACTCGCTGGTAAGCAGATATGTGTATACGTATGATTTTCATCTGCCCCTCCAAAAGAGATTATTGTTTAAATAAAGACAGACTACAAATTGCTACCTTGCTGAGGGATCTGGGTGACCTCACATATAAAACACAAATAGTTTGCAGTCAGGTACAGGAAGTAATTAGCAAGGTAAATGGAATATTGGTCTTTATTGCATAAGAGGTGGAATATAGAAGTCAGTAAGCTTAGCTACAACTGTTCAGAACGTTCTATACAGTTTTGGTTTCCTTATTCAGAGAGGGATATACTTGCACTGAGGGCAGTTCAGAGAAGGTTTCCTTGCTTGATAGCTGGAATGGTTGTGTTATGAGAAGAGTTGAGCAGGTTGAGTGTGTATGCATTGGAGTTTAGAAGAACGAGAGGTGATCTAATTAAAACATGTAAAATTGTAAAGTTTTGAGCAGGCTTGATGCTGAGAGGAAGTTAAAATGCTTCCATAATATTTCCCTGCATGAGGGATCCTGGGATAAGGGGTAAAGTGTCAGAATAAGGGATCATCTTTTAAGATGGAGAATTTCCTCCCTCAAAAAATTATGAATGTTTGGAATATTCTACCCCAGAGAGCTGTGAAGGGTACATCATTGACAATATTCAAGGTGAAGATGCATGGAATTTTGGTTCACTTGGGAGTCATTATTGGGAACAAGGCAGAAAGGTTGTTGAGGCCATCAGATCAGCCATAATCTAATTGAATGGTGGCACACATTTAGTACAGATACTCTCCAATTATCAACTTTTGCCATTTCTCTGATTTCACTTCCTTTACATCAGAATTTATGGCAGATATTGGATGGTGCAGTGAATTAAAGAGAAAATATTAATCACCGTGGCATGGTGTGCGTAAGAATATCATGTTTTCCTTACAAAGATCAGTGAATCAATTGAATTTTATAATAGTTACAACATAGAACATAGAAGAGTACAGCACAGGGACAGGCCCTTCAGCCCACGATGTTGTGCCGAACTTTTTAAGCTAATGACACCTAATTAAATGAATCCGTTCTGCCTGCATATGGTCCATAGCCCTTCATTCCCTGCATATTCACATGCCTATCTAAGAACCTCTTAAAAGCCTCTATCATATCTGCCTCCAACACCACCCCTGGCAGCATATTCCAGGCACCCACCACTCTGTGTAAAAAAACTTGTCCTGAACATCTCCTTTGAACTTTCCCCCTCTCACCTTCAATGCATGCCCTTTAGTATTAGACATTTCAACCTTGGGAAAATGATACCAGCTATATTTACACCTTTCATAACTTTATGAACCTCTATCAGGTCTCCCCTCAGTCTCTGTCACTCCAGAGAAAACAACCCTAGTTTGTCCAACGTCTCCTTATAGCACATGCCCTCCAATCCAAGTAGTCTCCTGGTAAACCTCTTCTGTATCCTCTCCCAAGCCTCCACATTCTTCATATAATGGGGCGACCAGAATTGAATGCAATACTCCAGACGCAGCCTAACCAGATTTTTATAAAGCTGACTCTTGAACTCAATGCCTCGACTAATAAAAACTAAATTAAGTTCAAAAATAATTGTTATTTTTTTAAGCAAATGGACATCTGAGATCCTCCTACAATGTTTCTCTAGTCAGTATTATTTTACCAACAAAAAATTGTATATTTTAAATGCTGGAAATACTTTAGCATCAGCTATGCAATTGAAACCTTATATAGAGGGTTATCAAAATCTAAACAGCACATCTAACTCAAGTCATTTGTACATTTAATAATAAATGATAATATATTGTCCCAGATTTTGTAAATCTCCCAGATCATTTAACAATATTCTTCAACCTTTGTGCTGGGAAAGGGCAGGAAGAATCATCAATCAAACATAAACTGAAAAGAACTGGTGTGGAGGTGCAAAGGGCAGAGTGCTTTGGATACCAGCTGCCTATCTCGTGACTTGTGAGATGATCCCCAAGAGGCAGGTGTGAGGATTGTCGATTGATCAGGCATTTCAGGACAGCAGAGCACCATTCATGGCAGCAGAGTTAAGGTTCAATAAGGTTTACACTACCTTTAATTCCTAGGAATGGACGGACGAAAATATTTCATAGACAAAGGAATTCAACAGGGTTAGGCTGCAGGATTGGTACCATGTACTGGGCAGGTTATCCGCGGTTGTATACATAAAAGGTTTCTGTCAACCTATTCCATACTATGGGTCATTCATTCTAAATTTCCAAACAGACAATTTTATTGTCTTTAATCCATATCCATAGCTCAGTGAGGCATATCTTCTAGTTGCAACATAAGACTGAAACTACACTTCTTGCAAGGGTGTGACATCTCATATCAACCCACAAACAAGCTGCCTGATGGACAGTTACTGATACACAGTAAATGGGATGCACATTTCTGTACCTTTACATCTAGCCTTTCAATTGCTAGATCCAACAGCAATTTTACTGTTTGCACAATAAGATTGTATCCAGAGGACAAGATGCCAGCCTGGAAGGAATCCATTCTTGAGGTACAGCTACATCTTTACTGCCCCAAACATTTAACAGACTGATCCACACTAGTCATCAGCAGTTCTGGCAAATGCCAGAGCAGCTGATGAGCTCAAGGGCCAGTGAGCCTGTCTTTGTGAAAAAAATAAATGAAACAACAAATGTAATCAATGTAAAAATAGCAAACACTCCACCCACTTTGACAACAACCTTTCCCTCAATGTCAGAAAAACAAAAGAGCTGGTCATTGACTTCAGGAAAGGGGGTGGTGCACATGTTCCTATCTACATCAATGGTGCTGAGGTTGAGAGGGTTGAGAGCTTCAAGTTCCTAGGAGTGAACATCACCAACAGCCTGTCCTGGTCCAACCATGTAGATGCCATGTCAAGAAAGCTCACCAGCACCTCTACATCCTCAGGAGGCTAAAGAAGTTTGGCATGTCCCCATCGACCTTCACCAATATTTATTGATGCATCCTATCTGGATGCATCACAGCTTGGTATGGCAACTGCTCTGCCTGTGACTGCAAAAAACTGTAGAAAGTTGTGGACACAGCTCAGCACATCACAGAAACCAGCCTCCCTTCCCCTCCAGGGACTCTGTCTATACTTCTTGCTGCCTTGGTAAAGAGGCCAGCATTATCAAAGACCCCACCCACCCCGGACATTCTCTCTTTTCCCCTCTCTCATCGGGGAGAAGATACAAAAGCATGAAAGCACGTACTACCAGGCTCAAGGACAGCTTCTATCCCGCTGTTATAAGACTATTGAACGGTTCCCCAGTATGATAAGATGGACTCTTGACCTCACAATCTACCTTGTTATGACCTTGTTCCTTATTGTCTACCTGCACTGCACTTTCTCTGTAGCTGCTACACTTTATTCTGCATTCTTTTATTGTTCTACCTTGTACTACCTCAATGCACTGTGTAATGAATTGATCTGTATGAACGGTATGCAAGACAAGTTTTTCACTATATCTCGGTACAAGTGACAATAATAAACCAATATCAATGCAATTCACTTCTTATTTTCGTTGGCTCTGATTTATCCACACTTCCTATGATTTGTTGTGTTACTATATCACATAAAGTCTCCTTCTTCAATGAAAATTCAACTGCAATTTCTGGCAAATAGCTTGATTAACTATTTAACGATGGATAAAACTGGATAAACCTAATCCGACCAACCCTAAAGATGCTGTCACAAATATGGACAAAAAGCAAAAAGGCAAAGCTGAGAAAGTTAGAGAGAAAAAACAAATGACTTGAGGGTTGCTGCCTGCCTGTCTGCTGCCAAAGTGCAAGAGGTTAATGTTAGAAAGCTGGGAATTCTTTGAAAAAGAGTTGCTTAAGTTGGGACCAAACAAAAAAATCTGCGAAATAACAATGTGGAACCTCAAACAACCGATTAGTGCTGCGGATGGGATTAGGGCCCTTTTGTCCTACACTCCCCCACCTGTGGAAATAGTTTCTCTTCTTCTTCTTCTCCCCTTCGACAGTCCCTCATGATCGAGGATGCTTCCACTGAGGAAAGTGATTTTTCACTTCTTCTACATCTGCTTTTGTCTAACCATTCTCTACATCTCTTTTTAACTCCTTCAGTTGTCTGAAACAACGAAGTTTGATCATCCTTATAAAAAAAGAATCACTACACTTAATAATTATTCAAAGAGGAGTTGCTTAGTTCTTAGAATGTTACCTTCTTACTTGAGAAATTAGATGGAAGGTTGCTGATTTTAAATATAAAACTATAAGATTTTTTTTCTGACAGAACTTGCTCAATTTTTGTAAAATGTGCTTAAACTTAAAAAAGATCTGTTGTAATTTTCGATTCTCTGAAACTATATGATTCATCGTTTAAAACAATAACCAGATAGGAAGTTATATTTTTGTTTTCACTGTCTAGTGGAGCAGATTCCATGAGCAGGCTCTCAGTTTTCCCTTCCCTTTGCTCTACATCTTGCTTCACTAGTTAAGTCTGACTTCATTCATTCCTACACCAATACTTTTCTTATGTAGATATTTTGTCAAAATACGTAGAGTTGTATACTGTCACTTTTGCTTTTCATAGAACATTTCCTTCTGGCGTTGCTCAAAAATGCTAATACCATGTTTTCTAATTTTTGAATTATTTTGCATTAAAATGCCTAAGTTATCTAGCCTTTCCATCCATTAAACAAATAGGTAAGCTGCAAAGCTTACCATCAAATTGGCAAATAAGCAAACTGTTCCATCCTCACTGCTAAACTTTTCAAAAAAGAGAGGGATTGAAGTTGGTCTTTGACAAAAGCACTGTCAAAGAAGAATCATAGCAAATCAGGGCATAACTTTGGTGCAGTGTGCATCTACTGACCAGCTTCACGGTTGACCACAACCACTCCCACATGACAGTGTTACCATCACCGATGGAAATACAACTATCAGCTACCAATGATCAAGAAACAGCTTCTTCCCCTCCACCATCAGATTTCTGAACAGTCCATGAACACTATCTCATTGTTCCTTTTTGTTTTGTTTATTTTGTAATTTATAGTTTTTTTATGTCTTTGTACTGTACTGCTGCCACAAAACAACAAATTTTACCTCATCTAAGACAGTGATAATAAACCTGATTCTGATCTGTAGGTTCCTGTCCAAGCTACACAACATTCTGACTTGGAAATATATTGCTGGTCTTTCATTATCGTTAGGTTTTAATCCCTATCCAACAACTCTGCTGGTAACACGCAGGACCCAAAAATGAAAAAGAAACTGAGCTTTCAGGTAATCACCATAGTTTTGATTTGCAAGACTACAAATTCTTCATTGAAACTTGTTCCAGTGTTTTTGAATGTGAGAAATGTTTATACAGAAACAGCACAAAGTCTGAACCACTGAAACTGGAGTAGGCCATTCAGCCCCTCAAGCTTCAACTCTCATTTGCCTGTTTATGATCCACATCCCTTGATATCCTTAAACAGGAAAAGAAACCTGTTGATCCTGCTCTTGGGATTTTCAATTGGTCTCTCGTGTCCACAGCCTTTTGAGCACAGGTTTCTTTACTTCCATTGCCCTTGGGTGGAAAAATTGCTTGCAGATTTCAGTCCAAACTTTCATGGCTCTAATGTTAATATTATGCCCAATTTCCCCATAAGACAAATGGTTTTCTGCAATTAACTCATAGACTTCCAAGGATTTCAATTAGAGTATGACTCAAGTTTCTATTCTCGAGGAAATATAAGCCAGATTTTAAAGAAACATACAGTGGGAAATGCCCTTCACCAGTTACGAAAGAAATTGATTTTCACAAGAACATTAGGAATTAGGAGCAAGAGTAGGTCACCTGGCCCCTCAAGCTAGCCACATCATTCAATGTGATCATGGCTGATCTATGCTGGCCTCAACTCCTCTTCTGTATCCGTTTCCCCATAACCCTTAATTCCTTGATCTTTCAAATATTTATCTATTTCTACCTTAAATATATCTAACGATCTGGCCTCCACCAATCTCAAGGGCAGAGAATTCCAGAAATGAACTCCTCTCTGAGAGAAGAAATTTCTATACACCTCAGTTCTAAATGATTAGCCCCTTATTTTGCAGCTGTGACCCCTTCTTTGTGACTCTCTGACTAGTGAACAGGATCACCCCTCATTCTTTGAAACTCCACAGAATACAGACCCAAACTTAAGATAAGATATCTTTATTAGTCAGGTGGACATTGAGACACAGGACGAAATGCATCTTTTGTGTAGAGTGTTCTGGGGGCAGCCCACAAGTGTCACCATGCTTCCGGCGCCAACATAGCATGTCCACAACTTCCTAAACTGTACATCTTTGGAATGTGGGAGGAAACCGGAGGACCCGGAGGAAACCCATGTAAACATGGGGAGAACATACAAACTCCTTACAGATAGTGGCCGGAATTGAACCCGGGCCGCTGGTGCTGTAATAGCGTTATACTAACTTTTCTAGTTCTCTTGATAGGACAACCCTCTGATCCCAGGAATCAGCCTGGCGAAATGCCTTTGGACTGCCTCTAATGCTACTATATCCTTTTTTAGGTAAAAGGATCAGAACTGTGCACAGTATGGCCAACAACCTGTACACTTGCAACAAAACCTCTCTATTGTTAAATTCTA
This sequence comes from Pristis pectinata, assembly GCF_009764475.1. Classification (NCBI taxonomy): domain Eukaryota; kingdom Metazoa; phylum Chordata; class Chondrichthyes; order Rhinopristiformes; family Pristidae; genus Pristis; species Pristis pectinata. Next base: position 38,801,984 of record NC_067416.1, read on the forward strand.
GCCCCTTCGCAATAAAGGTCAACACCTGTTTGCCTTCTTAGTTTTTTGTTGGACTTGCCTAACCAGAACACCTAGGTGCCTCTGTACTTCACTCACAGTCTCTCTCTATTTAGATAATAACTTGCCTTTTGATTCCTCTTATTGAAGCACATGGCCTCACACTTCCCCACATTAAGCTCCACTGGCCAGATATTCACCCAATTAATCATCCCAACACCTATTTTGTATCATTAGCAAACTTGTAAAACTTCTGTTTTGTTCCATCCACCAGGTCATTAATGTAAATAGTAAACAATTGAGGGCCAAGAACCAATCCTGAGGGTACTCCAGTTACATCTGGTTTCTGTCAATCTTTTAGAAATAAACTTCAGAAAACTATCCAAGTTGAAACATTCTCCCCCTATAGCTGTATGGTTTGCTTTTACTAGTTTTATTTCAGAATACAAATTAAGTCCATGAAATTTGTCTTCATAATCTAACCATTCAAATCCTGGTATCATTTGGATTATCTGGAATGGATACGAGGCAGCCTTGCTTTGACATCCCACAACAGTTTGCTAAGTCTTCTCACATTAATGCATCAGCAAATCCCCTTTCCCCCATAGGAGAATTTTAAAAATGCAGATGCCGGAAATCCGAAATAAAAGCGAAAGGTATTGGAAACGGTCAGCATCTGTGGAAAGAGAAACGGTTAAGTTTCAGCGCTGGCAAGCTTCTTCGACCTGAACTGTTTCACATCCACAGATGCTGCCTAACTTAATGTGTTTCCAGCTTTTTTTTTTGTTGTTTTTATTCCTCTATGTCTCTTGGCGTTGAAACACGAGGGATAAACTGCAGCATTAAACACACGGTGAAATCTCGTCACTTTTCTTTTGTCCTCATCTCTGTGTATAAACTCCCTGGGTGGCTCCTGAGACAGGAAGCGTGTCCCACGCTCTGGTTTCTTCGCGCTGCGGTTGTGCAGTAACTACTAAATAGGGAGATCGTCGCTTTGCATGAACTTTGAACGCCCACATTTTGAATTCCCTTCGCAATTTTTAGCCAGAACAAAATGCAAGAGGTGTCCTAGTGCGTAAAGTGCCCAAGTCGAGTTTCTGCATCCTTCTGCGGGAGCCCAGCTGGTTAAATTGTCCGCCTGGGATACGGATGCAGTAAAAACTGTTCGCTATTTTTTTTTAGCTAAAAACCATACCCTCCCGGTTACAAACTTGTAGTCAAGTGAGAGAAACTGGTTATTTTACCCAATATTAACCTATATTTCAATAAAATGTTCAAACATTGAATTTAGAATCGCCCTTACCCTTTGTAATCGGATCCTTTCCGGATGGTGATGGTCACTATCATTTCTACAAAGATCAATAAATTCAAAAGCAGCAGAAGCCAGTACATGGGGTCATTCATCACTACAGTCACCCGCCAAACTGCGATAAAGGCGTGAAAGATAAAAACAAGTCTAGGGACAACGGCGCTCAGATATACGTGCCAAGCCATTGTCCTAACCGTGGCGTCAGATCCAAGATCCTCGGACCACTTTGAGTCTTGGCTCAAAGAAGCGAAGGGGAGATTTTATTGTCGGTCAAGCCTTCCCCGCCCGCTACACGGACCTAGACTACGCTCCTCCTTTCTCCTGCAACCCTGAGTCACAGCAGATTGCAAAAATCGAGTGAACAGGCAAAATGATTTGAGCGCAACACTTGTTGCTTTAAATTAGAAGAGTGAATTCAGTGGAATCTCTGGGATTAGATGTTGGTTTCATGCGAGTGCTATGAATTTGACATAAGGTTATACAAATACTGCGTATTAAAGGAGTGAAGTGAGAAAGACTAAGGGAAGAAGATTAGGAGAGGGATTCCAAAGCTTTGAGTGGAGACTACTGAATAAATTAATGGATACTAAAAGATTCATGACCTGAGGGAGGAAATCCTCTTCTCCATCACCCCTTATTCTGAAACTATTCTTTACAGTTCTAGATTACTTACAGGAGAAACTTCTTCACAGAATCTATCTTATTTAGATTTTCTTTCATATTTCTATACACTGTCAGACCCCTCAGTCCTTCTTCATATGACAGCCTCTTCATCCCAGATATCAGCTTATTGAACCTCCTCTGAAATATATCCTTCCTTCAATAAACAGGTCAAAACTGTATGTAATCCCTCCAGATGTGGTCTCACTAAAACCCTGTCCAGTTGCAGCAAGACTCTCCCACTTTTGTCCTTTTGTACTTTTGTGACAGTTGTTACGGACTCGGTGAATGTCCCTTTAAGATAGATGTAGTAGTAGTGTGTGTGTGTGTGTGTGTGTGTGTGTGTGTGTGTGTGTGTGTGTGTGTGTGTGTGTGTGTGTGTGTGTGGCGTGCTTAAGTCAACAGAAGATAAAGGACGTAATGACGTTGTGGAAGAGGGCAGTTGAATTCAGTCAAAGAGAGAGAGAGAGAAAAGGGAGAGAGACACCAGCCTGCTAGTTTCTCTATCGATGGATGAGAAACAATAACTGTGTCTGTCACTGCAATCCACGTATGGAAATTGGAAGTAATCCGGTGGCGTTCACTTTGTTGCTGACCTGTAGAAGGAAACAGGTATTTGTGTGGACGACCATGAGTCGCATGCTTTTCTGGGTGAGGAAGTCACTACCGAGTAAACACTGATGTGTCATTTGGGTTCCATTGTGGAACATTTAGATTTCATGATTACTCTCTCTATGTTCTCTACATCTACATCTTATCTTCAGACAACAGTGGTTGTTGATAAAGCCTTTGCTCATGTTTCACCTTAGGGCTTGCTAAACTGAACTTTAAGAACCATTCCTGGACTTGGAGTTTCTGACTTTGCCACACACACATATGAAGAGTTTAGTTTTGGGGTTAATGTTCAAGGTTTAACATTTTCACTTCTAACATACTAACATTTTTACTTTTATTTTTCTTATTATCATAAGTAGTGATTAATAAAATAGTCTTTAACACTGAATCATGACTGAGTGTGTTTCTTTTGTTGCTGGTTCGTGACAAAATTGGGGGCTTGTCCGGGATCATTCCCCAGATTGATGAGATTCGTCCGGGATTGAACCCAAAGATTAACGACTGTCGTCCGGGATCGTTCCCCAGATTGATGAGATTTGTCCGGGATCCAATCCGAAGATTGACGAGGGAGGTCTGAGATGGAGCAAATTGGGGTCTTAATGGATGACTGATTGTGGTCGGTCTGATAAATTCTTTGTAATTGGCTTGTGTGTGTGGAAACCAGCAACAATGGATACATTTTTGAAAAAACCCACCCCTGGAGGATTGCAGGGGATGAGGAAGCCTGATTTGGTGAAAATTGCTGCAGAGCCACATCTTGAGGCAGTACCGCGATTTATGAGAAAAGCAGATATTCAGAGACTGATAGCTGGCCATTATGTTGAGAAGAAGGTGTTTGAGGAGGAGGTGTTAAAACAGTTTCCTGGCAGTGAACCAGCGATTTCTGAGGCACAGGTTCAGCTGGCAAAGATAGAGGCCGAACGAAGGAAAGTAGAGTTAGAGGCTGAACGGGAATGGGAACTAATTCGGTTGAAGTTTTGAGGCTGAGGCAGAGGAAAGGAAAGCTCAGATGGAATTGAGGAGGATGGAGCTGGATAGGGAGGAGAAGGAAAAACAGCGGTAGCATGAGTTAAAAATGAAGCGAAAGAGTTTGGAATCTGATTCTGATGATGGTTTTTTAGCCAGCAGGGAGGTTCGATTAGTCCCTCCTTTTGAGGAAGAGCAGGTTGATCAGTATTTCCAACATTTTGAAAAGGTTGCTGTGAGTTCAAACTGGCCAAAGGAAGGAGGGACTCTTAAATTACAGAGTGTAATTAAAGGTAAAGCTCAAAAAGCTTAATCTGCTTTGTCTGCTGAGGATGCAGCTGATTATACAAGCTGTGTTGAAGGCCTATGAATTGGTACCTGAAGCTTATAGACAAAAATTTAGAGACTTGAAGAAATTTGCAGATCAGACGTACATGGAATTTGCCAATGGAAAGAGAATATGTTTTGAATGATGGTGCATGGCTAAAAATGTATTTGGGGATTATGATAAATTGGCAGAATTGATGTTAGTGGAAGACTTTAAAAGATGTGTTCCAGCTGAAGTAACAACATATTTAAATGATAAGGAGGTGGAAACTTTACAAGAAACTGCTAGGTTGGCAGATGATTATGTTTTAACCCATAAATCCAAATGGGGACCACCTAAAACCTTTCAAAAGAGTTATAAGGACAATCCAGGTAAACCAGAGATTAAATTGGGAGGTAATAAAAAAGGGAAGGATGAAAAGAAGCCAGTGCTGGAGAAACCTGTTGAGCGTACTTGTTATTACTGTAAGAAACCTGGCCATGTGATGGCTAATTGTGCCCTTTTGAAGAAAAGGAAGGAAGCCGTGCCCAATGCTTGCTTTCAGGTAATTAAAAATCAAAAAGGTTTAGGAGATGTTGTTAAAGATCAGTCCTTGCCAAAGGTGAAAGCTGAAAAGTTGGAAGAGGTGAGAAAGGAATTCTGTTCTTATGTATCAGAGGGCTTTGTTTCACTGAATGATGGGTCACCCCAGGTGCCAGTGAAAATCCTTAGAGATACTGGGGCTTGCCAATCTCTCTTGCTGGACAGTGTTTTAAATTTTGGTGAAGAAACTGACACTGGTGAGGTAAATCTAGTGCAAGGCGTTACAGGTGACACCATGTCTGTCCCTTTGCACAAGGTGATTTTAAATTTAAAGTTCATAGAAGGACCTGTCGAGATAGGGATACAACCTAGTTTACCAGTGGAAGGAGTTTCTTTGTTATTGGGGAATGACCTTGCGGATGGAGAATTTGTCCCTGTGGTACAGTTAATGACCAAACCAAGGATTGATGAGTCTGAGAATGATCCAGATGTTTACCCATCCTGTGCGGTGACTCAAGCTAGAGCTAAAGAATTAGTCAAGGCCGACAGTCCTGTGCAGCCTGATGTGGTTCCCTGTGACAGTCCTAAACAGGAAGAAAATTATGATGACTTGTCTGAAACTTTTTTGTCTTCACTGGAGGATCAACATCCTTGTAATGAGCCTGAACTTAAAGATTTGTCTTTGTCGAGGAAAGAATTTATGGTGGAACAGATGAAAGACCCTGAGCTTACAGAATTGAAAGAAAAAGCACTCTCATGTGATGAGATTGAAAAAGTGCCAATTGGATATTATATCAAAAATGGAGTGTTAATGAGGAAATGGAGACCTCCTCATGTCCCTGTTAATGAGGAATGGGAAGTTATTCATCAGGTTGTGGTTGCAAAAGTTTATAGGAATGAGATTTTAAATCTGGCCCATAGTATGCCTTTGGGTGGTCATTTTGGTGTGAATAAAACTGTAAGAAAGATCTTGAAACAATTCTATTGGCCTGGTTTGAGAAAGGATGTGGTGATGTTTTGTTGAACCTGTCACACATGTCAGATGGTAGGTAAACCAAATCAAAAGCCCCCTGTGGCTCTGTTGAAGCCAATTCCTGCTTTTGGTGAACCCTTTTTGAAGGTGATTGTGGACTGTGTTGGCCCATTGCCAAAATCTAAGGCTGGAAATCAGTATTTGTTAACCATCATGTGTGCAACTTCTAGATTTCCAGAAGCAACACCCCTTAGAAATATTAAGGCCAAGACTGTGTCAAAGGCTCTTTTAAAATTTTTTACTTTGGTTGGTTTGCCAAAGGAAATCCAATTTGATCAAGGCAGTAATTTTATGTCTAATTTATTCTAACAACTAGTCTGTGAGCTGGGAGCAAAGCAGATTGTATCATCTGCATATCACCCAGAATCTCAGGGAGCTCTGGAGAGATTTCATTCTACTCTCAAAAATATGCTGAAGACTTATTGCTTTGAAAATACTAAGGATTGGGACGAAGGCGTTCATTTACTTTTGTTTGCCATTAGTGAATCAATACAGGAGTCATTAGGATTTAGTCCGTTTGAGCTTGTATTTGGACATCGGGTGAGAGGACCTTTAGAATTGTTAAGAGAACAATGGGTTAATGAGGAAGTGCATTTGAGTCTGTTGGACTATGTCCAAAAGTTTAAAACTCGGTTGGAGAGAGTCTGCCAGCTAGCGAGAGAGAATTTGAAAACCAGCCAGATAAGAATGAAGACATGTTTTGACAGACGTGCTGGGCTTAGGACATTTGCAGTGGGACAAAAGGTGTTAATATTTTTCCCTAGCCAAAATAATCCATTGCAATCTCGTTTTTCTGGACCATATGTTATTGAATCCTGAGTAATTGATTTGACATATATAATCAAAACACCAAATAGACACAAGAAAACACAACTCTGTCATGTAAACATGTTGAAGCCTTATTATGAGAGAGATTCAGTTGTGGCCATGGTGGATGATATGAAGGTTATTTCTAGAATGCCTGATGTTGATAATAAGGAAGGCCAATTTAGACCAATTATTGTTGCATCGAAACTAAAAAAACAAAATATCCTGGAGAACCTTGAAACAAAGTTGGACCATTTACAAGTTTCGCAAAAACAACAGATGAGAGAATTATTTTTAAAATTTAAAAATCTTTTCCCAGATGTTCCAAACAGAACATTGATAATTACCCATGATGTTGATGTTGGGGATGCAAAACCAATCAAACAACACCCATATCGAATGAATGTAGAAAAAAAGTAAA